>NC_083352.1:41318550-41943550 GCF_030254825.1 Meriones unguiculatus
TTTAAAGACTTTTCTAAATGCCTGGAAAAGAAGAAGCTGGACGAGGAGAAGGTGAGGGATAACAAGCCAGCAAGTGAGAAAGGGAGATAGTAAGGAGCTCAGGGAGTCAGGTCAGTCTTTCTGCGGGGTGAGGGGATGAGGGTGCCCACAAGCCCTTACTGAGCCTGGAGAAACCAGTGATTCTAAATATCTGGTTAAATAAACATTTACATCTTGCACCTCCAGATACCTACAACTCCAAATCCCCATTTAGAAAGAGAGAGAGAAAGAAAGAAATAAAAGAACAGGGAAGAAAAGAAAGCATCCTGGTTGAGCGATTTGCCATAGGGTATCAATTTGCTCCTGCAAGAGGTCAATCCTCTGATTGAACACCATCAAGCTTCCTTTTAGTTGAGCATTAATTCCTTTATGTACAACTAAGGCATGAGCTACATTGGCTAAATGATTATTCAGGGTCTGAGCAGTCTGCCCAGTATGACTCATGGCTAATGCCCTGGTGGTAGCTCCAACAGCCGTCAATGAGATGGTAGTAACAATGGTGGCTGTAGTTCCAAGATCCCTTTTCTGTCTGAAGAGAGTCATAGCGTGAGGGGCATCAATGGGCATAGGCACCCAGTGAGGCATGCGAGTAACCAGGGCATACCTAACTTTACTAGCATTCCAGCATTGGGCAAAAAAGCAAGTATCATTACCACAATTACTTGGCTCTATCTGGCTAATAATGAATAAAAATGGGGGATATAGACAAGAGGGAGCTGGTTTCCGCCTTCCACCTTCCCGATGGTGAGTGCTCTCTGTCACGAACAACTCCACATTTGGCTAAGGCCGAGGATCTGGCTTGCTTCCATGTATGTGGACCTATCTGCATTGCCCCCGTGGCACGCCTGGGTTGGCTACCCAGAGGCTATTTAAGTTGTGGGCTGGCTTTCCCCGGGGTCCGAGGATTGTTCAATGTTCCTGAATAAACTGCATTGAAAAAAAAACAAAAACAAAAAAAAAAAAAAAAAAAAGAAAAGAAAAGAAAGCATCCTGTTGCGACCCAGTGGAAAATATCAGCTAAATCCTTACAACAAAGAAATCAGAAATTCTCAACAAACTCAACAAAAGATGTTGGAAGATTCTGAAGTTAAGCCAAGCAAACTTTGTGAAACCAAAAATAACAACAATCACCCCAACCACAGTGACATTTCTTGCTTCCTTCTTTACTCAACGACCTTTGCTCTGTGGTCTTCCCCATACCTTAATGTCCAGGAATGCCATTCATCCATTGACCATCATTCTATAGATTTCTTGTTTGCTGTATCTCTCAGTTACAGTCCAGCAGGAATATAAAGATCACCTAAACCTTCTCACTTCTATGGAAGGGGAAAAATTTAACTGTGCTGTGTTCTTTTTATTCATGATTAGTGTGAAGAGCAACAGCTAACAGACACTTAGAAATTGAGAATATAAGAAAGTGTTAAGCTTTCCCAAGAACATGCACAGAAAGAAAGCTACGTTTGGCCAATTAGATCTCTCATCATTTTCTATAATAGAAAATAGATCTGCAAATTATAGGGCAATAATCCTAGACCCTAGTGTAAAGATAATAATGATGCCAGCAGATGTCTTTTATTACAAATATATATATATTTATAATAAATATACATATAATATATATTATATATATATATTTTGGAAAGCAATGAATCTATATATATATATAAACTAATATATATATATTACTAATATATATATAAACTAATATATATATATCAATATATATATATATTGATTCATTGCTTTCCAAAAATCTCAAGGAGGAGGAGGAGGTATTTTGTATAGTCACAAAAAGAGAAAAAGTATACACTACAAATGGCTTTAGAAAACTGAAGAAACAAAGTGGCCTAGCTTCCATAAAAAGCAAATGAATTAAAATGGTATTTTCTATAGGTACAATTTTATTTTCTGGTCTAAGGGAAAGTGCAACATCATATAAATGATATGAAGTACATTGCTCTGCATTACTAAGCTAAAACATTCTCTTCTGTCTGAGAGGTGTACTCACTGGCATTTTTCAAATCCTGTGTGACATATACTACTCTAGAGCTTGTTAAAAAGCAATGCACAAAATAAGTTGTGTATTTTCAGTTGTAAAGGCTTCCTCCTGTCTCAGGTATAAAAGGAAAATGATAGAACAGGCAACTGCTTATAAAATTTCAAGGTAATACTTATTAGCATATTGGATCTACTGATACCTCCATTTCAGAGGTTTTTATTAGATATAGACCTGGAGCTTTCTGAAACATATTTTACTGTGGCTGTTAAAAAGTCTTTGGCTGCCCAGAGCAATTGCCATTGAGAGGAATATAAATCTTCAGATTTTTAGTAAACTCTAAAGACGAAAATAAGTTAACTTTTATTCCTAAGAAATTATTCAGAGCAAAGCTAGATGTCTGCTACCTGAGAAGGAGGTATGACTTAAAATTTTTAAAACTTTATTTTCTGGAAATGGTATTGCCAGCATCATGTTTTTAACATGAAGACGTTGGCTTGGCTATTCTTATTATATAAATTTATTATGCAATAACTCTAAAACTTAAAGTTGTTCATGGTCTTAATATTTTTTTCTTTGCCTTTTTTGACGTTATTGGATAAAAGTCTCACTATGTGTTTTAGATCTATTGGTAAAGTGTTCTGGACTCCCTTCCTTGCTTCTGTGTATGCACACGGGTCTCTGTGTATATGTAAAAGCATTTAGAGGATGCATGAATGTGTCTCTGCTTATCAGTGGTTGGATTAAAAACACACACTACCATGCATAGCTCTTTATTATGTGGGTTCAGGGAATTTAAAATCTGGGAATGCAGATCCTCTTACTTACAAGAGAAGCATTTTCCTGACTAAAAGTCAACACTATAGAGTCATTCTCAATTCTTCCATGTGTCCTATTTCACATAGACTTTCCATGAAATGACTAACGTAGCACCTTAGAAAAACCTCATATGTTAGGGATATGTGTGTACCACGTAATATTTTCAAAAAGAAGAAAATTTTAGAACTCTTTACAGTTCACGGTTCAAAAATAATACTTCTGTACTGGACTTGATATTAACTAAGGAAGGTGTGACACCATCTTGAATTGGTTCCAGTGTGCTAAGTACCTGTAATAACAGAAAATGCTTCATGACACAAAGAAAAACTCCCAGTCCAGGAGACCGGGGCCGAGGGTCATACTGTTGGTTTTGTGGGATTGTGTGGCAGGAAGAGAGATGGTTACTCTTCAGTGTCCTCAGACAGACTCACTCCAGAGACAAAGCAGTGGCACCGCTAAGGCCCCTATGAAAACTACTAATGAACACTGGACAATATTAAGCTCAAAAGAGCTTGTGAAATGAAGAAACATGTCAGGGAATGGACTTGTCATACCAAATCTGCTATAGTGAAATATGAGTGGATTCCATATGATGGAAAATTCTAAATCCCACACAAACCATTTTGACTCTAAGCTTCAAAAGCAGGAATGTGCTTGTACTTGAATATTCATCATTGCTGCTTCCCTTTCTTCTAGTGAGCTTTCTATTATCTTTACTTTATAGACTTGATGGCAAGGCGCTGAGTATGTATATGTGAAGCAGTAAAACGCAAAGAGATTGGATATTGCATCCTTGACCTCAGCACCACTGCACAATGAAGCTAAGTTCAAAATGCCTTTAGTCTACGCTATATTTAATGGGTGACCGTATAAAAACAGAACATGTACTTTAAACATGCAGGTCTATCTATATTTAGAACCTGGAACAAAAAAATAGACTCTTTGCTGTCTGCCAAATATTTTTAAGTTAATCTTTCTATGTTGTGTCATTGGATCACAGACACATCATTAAAGTGACTTTATTTTGACAGAATTTATCTGTGTAAGTTTCATTTCAAATAAACCCAGTCAACTTTCCAAATATTTCTCAACAGCTTTACCTATCAAACAATCACCATGCAGCCTCGTGCTCACCAGACATTCCCCAATTCAGCTTGCAATTATTAGTGGATTATATTTGTTTTCTCTACATGAATGTTCCTATTCCTCTTATCTTCAGTGTACCAAAACCTCCAATTGTGTTGTATATTATCTGTCTATGTAAAAAGGAAATGTTTTTGAGTTGTGTCTCCATAATTGTTGACATATTCTATCTTCAACTCGTTAGTGGAGTTCCACTAGGCTGCCAAAACCTCCTGTTTTACATCATCATCTACAAACTAGAAAGGCATAAGATAAGAACAAGAATGGAGGATGATTATTTTGATGTCTGCATGAAACAATGTAAACCTTCTAGGTTCCTAATAAATAGTTCATGAACTATTTAATCAGGGCCAGTAATTTAATCAGATGCCCAGTAATTACTTTATAATCATATTATCCCAGTAAATTTCAAATTCTCAGGAACAGTCTATAAGTTAGTATTTTCTTACCAAAACCCAGGGACAGCCTCATCTAGAGACCCTGGAGCTGGAATGTTCAGGTTTGATCGACTCCACACTTCAGCTGTGTCAGCACGGGGACGTTATTGTCTCTCTGAGTATTTCATTCTAAACTGTAAAAATGGACTTGAAAATAGGCACAATCTCCTGGGAAGTCACTAGGATTTACCTTTGCAATACACCTAGAAAGTCCCAGGCACACAATGTTCATGGCATAGATGTATTTCTCCTCTCAAAAAGTATCTGATTGAAAACAAAAACTGGATGTTTATAAAAATGAAAACTAGTAATGTCATTATATTTTCAGTGGGTATGTGAATGTATATTCACTGTCTGCTTACGATCCAGCCTCATGCTCAAAAGTAATTTTGACAGATGAAACTCAGAGGATTCTTTTTATGAAATCATTTAACAGAGTAAATTAGGTTAATAAATATTTGGGTCAACAGATTCCAAGTCTGGACAATATTCAAAACAGTAATGAGCATACCTGTAGTGGCTTAGAGCGAGTCTTGTAAATAGTTTCTTCAGTATTATCTTATTTAATCTATTTATGTGCAAATCATGGGCAGAAAAACTCCACTAACGTTTGTAAAATAAAACCTGCATCCTAGAGTGAAACAGCTTTGCCTTTTACGTATGTTTGAAATTCCCAGTATTAGTACACAGCCAGATACCACAGATCTGGAGAACTATACTTTAATTGAGCAGCACCATAAGATAGCATGGCATTCAATTCACGGTTATTTTTAAAACACAGCACCGTGAAGAACTATGCCACTGAGGAGTAGGCAAGAAATGAGCCTACTTTCCTATTGGAGAGTACATTCCTTGAAAAAATAAAGTTAAATAAAAACATAACAGCGGTTGACATTTATGCACCAAACAAGGGGATAACAATGAAAAAAATATAAAGGGAGTGCAGCGGAGGTGTCGGCGTCTTTAAAAACTCAGTTATGTCATGATAACAAGTTTTGTTTTAATCGCAGGTATGGAATAAGGGCCTGCTTCAAATGATCGTCAGCAGCAGACTATTTGGCTTGCGGGGGCTGTGAGAGGGGCAGGGTCTTTGCCAGCTGCAGACAGTTTAATTTGAGGGCTCTGGAAAGTAAATAAATGCCAGAGCCAGGAGAGAGAGGGGTTGCTCTGAGGAGAAAGGCTGCAGCTCTCCCGCTCCCGCCCCCGCTGCTCCTGGTGGGTGTTGTTGCAGTTTGACAAGGAGCTGGACATAGCTGTAGGACTACAAAATTAGACTTGCCCCAAGGAACCCAATGACCCTAACCAGCAGGAAGTAGCTAAAGAGACTTAAGCCTCCTCTACCCACTAAAGTCCTTTCTCTCCTACCTGCTGCTGTGGTCTCAGAAAGAACTGAAGTGGGGAACGGAGGTAGAAGCACTAGAAACCCAAATAAAATAGCCAAAAATACACGCCAAGAATGGAGCAATGTGTGGCTTATTAGAAATGAGGTGCTAAACTCCACACATGATTATATGCAACCATATTTCACAACTTTTACGTAATTCAATAAAATAGACTAAGAGTAAGCAAGGGTTTAAATGATGTATATAATAAACGTGAATGTGAAGCTACATGGAAAGGCAAAAATTCTCTCTGTACAACAATAAATTCACTGTTTCCTCTGACAGAGGAGCATTTATTATGGGAAGCAGATGTATTGCCTTGGGAAGAAAGTCTCAAATTTTCAAGGGATGAAAACAATGATTAAAATGTAAAACATATTAACAAACAAATGTTTATAATAGAATATTGTGAAATAATTTGAAACAAACGAGACACGTTTTACTTATAATACAGGAAATGATAATTTTATTCAATGTATTATATTTAATACCTCAAGTTTAGTGAAAATTATTGATATCCAAAAATAGATTAGTAGTAATTAGTACAATATATAGTGAAATATATTTATATATTTTAGTTTGTAGACCACTCAGTTGTATTAAAATACAGAAATTGCATAGGCAATATTCCATTAAAAATCACAATGAAATTAAAGGAATGTAGATTACATCCTTTTTGGTGCAAAATAGATAAATACAATGTAAATAAGCAGAGTTTAGCTATGTATTAAAAAAGGACTTCATTTATGAAATAAAAATATTATTTAATATTGGGAGATTTAATATAATTTAGTGGAATAAAACATCAAAAATGTAATGGATGATGAAAAAAATCATTGAATATCCATTACTAAATTTAAATGCTTATCAAGAAGTTTAATGATGTGTTTCAAATTTGGAAAGGAATTTCCTGTAAAGTAATCCTCAGAGTAGACATTAAAAAATGAAAATGATATAGGTGTTTTAGAATGTTCTCTATTATAACCAAAATTCTACTTAATCCAAAGATACAAGAACCAGCCAGAAGTTAAGGACCCTTGTTCTTGCAGGGTTCCTGGGTTGAATTTCTAGCACCTACCTGGCAGCTCACAACCTTGCAAAACTGTAGATCCAGGAGATCCAAGGCCCTCTCTGACCTCTGCGAGCACCAGGAATGCACACAGTGCATAGACTTCCATACAGCTAAAATGCCCTATACAGAGCATCAGGGCTCAGTTCTCATGTCCCACAGGGCGACTTAGGGCCATCTGTATGTACTTTTGCATCTTGCACACAACATATGTTTAAGCAAAACATTCATCAAACAAAAAATAGATAATAATTACAACATAATATTAATAATAATAATAATAATTAACTGAGTCAGAATGATGAAGCCTAGAGTTGTGTCTCAAAACGTGTAAGCAAAGCCTGAAGCAAAAGATTTGCAGGTTCAAGGCCAATCTGGGATGTGTAGTGGGGCTATGAAAAACTAGACTCAACAACAAAGGAAAGCACAAAGTAAAGAAAATCTATCCTGTTCGTGAAAGGGAATAATTTATTTCATTTCTGTTTTCATTTAAGTTACAATTTCAATCCGAGTGCCATCAAAAATCTAAAGTGTGATTTCTATTTTTACAGTGAAACTAGCCAAATCTGCAATTCACATACTTCAATCAATAAATAAATATTTAGAGAAAATGTTGGGAAAATTGAAATCTTAAAAGAGGCACAGACATGCACGACAGGAAGAGAAGAGAAACAGAAACTATGTCTGAAATGACATTTTAAATTTTGAGTACTTTGATTCAGTGATGTTATAGTAATATATGGTGCTTTTGTAAATATCGATACAATGAATAAAAGCTTTCTTGCCATTACATTTTCAAATTCAGTATTATGTATTTATAAAAATATGTGTTCAGAAGCTAATATTTAAATTAAATATTAATGAAAGGTGACAAAAGATTAAGGAAGAAAGACTAGGAATATATTCTTTAAATTTTGATAAATTTTGGTTATCTGGCCTCTTTAGAACGTAAATCTGAGCTGATCAATAGTGTTTGCTGTTAGTGAGCTGCCTAAAACTCTACCTTCTGTCAAGGTAGTAAATTACCTTCTGCCAAGGTAGTAAAACTTATGAACTCATTTGAGGAAACAATGTGCCTAAATAAACACTTTACAAACTCAACATAGAGAGATATGTATAGGTCCTCACTGATTGCCTTCGCAAAGGTTAACATGGCTGTGATGAAACACCATGAGAAAATGCAACTTGGGGAGGATGGGATTTATTTAGTTTACCCATCCTGAATCATAGTGCTCTGAGGGAAGCCAAGGCTGGAGCTACAAACTAGGTAGGGACCTGGAGGCAGGAACTGATTCCAAGTCTATGGAGGAATGATGCTTTCTGGTTCGCTACTCATGGTTTGCTTGATTTTTTCCCTTCCTTCCTTCCTTCCTTCCTTCCTTCCTTCCTTCCTTCCTTCCTTCCTTCCTTCCTTCCTTTCTTTCTTTCTTTCTTTCTTTCTTTCTTTCTTTCTTTCTTTCTTCCTTTGCTATTGTTCTTGGTACTTCATCTTTTGTTTTTTGTTAATTGTTTTCTGTTTATTTATTTATTTAATCACTTTACAGCCCGATCCCAGGCCCCTCCTCTCCTTCCAGTACCACCGTTATGCCCCTTCCCTTCATTCTTCCCTCTCCTTCATCTCAGAGAAGAGGAGACAGCCAATGGGTACCAACACATCCTGGCACCTCAAGCTGTAGCAGGACTAAGTGTATCCTCTCCCGCTGAGTCCTGACAAGGCAGCCCAGCTAGGGGAAGCAGGTCCAGAAGCAGGTGACAGAGTCAGAGAGAGCCCCTTCTTCCATTGTCCACTGCCCAACTGTTACATATGCATAAGGGGGTCTAGGGCCAGCCGATGCAAGCGCTTTAGTTGGTTGTTCAAGTCTCTGCACCTACAGCCCTAGTTTAGTTTACCCTGCAGGTCTTTTTGTAGGGTCCTTGATCCCTCTGGCTCTCTCAATCCTTCCTCCCACTCTTCCACAAACCTCCCTGAGCTCAGCCTATTATTTTGTTGTGGGTCTTTGTATCTGTTTCTATCAGCTGCTGGTTGAAGCCTCTCAGAAGACAGCTAAACTAGTTTTCTGTCTGCTAGCATAGCAGTGCCATTAATAGTGACAGAGGCTGTCTGTCTCCCATGGGATGGGTCCCATTGGGCCAGTCATTGGTTGGCTATTTCCCCAAATTCTGCTCCATCTCTATCCCTATATTTCTAACAGGCAAGACAAATTTTCAACTGAAGGTTTTATGGGTGGGTTGGTGTCACCCTCCCTCCACTAAATTCCCACCTGGGTAGAGGATGTGGGCACTTCAGGCTCCTATCTTTGCTGCTCAGAGTTTCGGCTAAAGTCATTCCCATTTATTCCTGGGAGTCTTCCTATCTGAGTTTCCCCACCCATGGATTTCGGTTCCCTCTTCTGGTCCTCCTGCCCCCATTTCCTGATCTCCCCACACCTAGCGCAAGATCCACAGTGGGCTGAGCCCTACCCTGTCAATAACTAGTTACGAAAATTTCCTATAATCTTGCCTTCCCACAGCCTAAAATTATGGAAGCATTTTCTCAATTTTTACCTTGCAGGAATGAGAAATGCATTCAGGGAAGATTCTATCAAATCTGCCCAACATTTGACACTATGACCCAACATTGTCCTTTACAAAGTTTACACTTCATACCCATAGGAGATAAACTAGGGTCAGAGAGAAGGGAAGGAGCTCCTCCCCTATCAGGGGATCAAGGAAAGGGCATAGGGGGAGAAGAGGGAGGGTGGGTAGGTCTAGGAGAAGATGAGTGAGGGGGCTGCAACAGGGATACAAAGTGAATAAATTATAACAAATAAATAAATAAATAAATAGAATTTTTTAAAAAGATGTTTTTTAAAATCAAACTTAATCTCATAATGCTTTAAGTAACTTTAGGTATGTGGACACTTTCAGAGCTATCCTGAGCTATGTGTGATGCATCAATTCTGGTTAGATATTCCAGGAAGAGAAGGTCACTTTCCATGCTGCAAGAAGGTTAGGTTGTATTGCTGGAAGCCCAGCCACAGTAGGATAGAAGGCAAAATTTAAAGTTTCCCAATTTAGCTCTGCCTCCACCCTAGCAACACTCCCCAGACAATTTCTGGATATATTTTGCTTATAAAATGAAGTCACCCCTCCTGGTTCTGATCTTCTGTAATGTGCAACAAATGCAGATGGCCTTTATTTGTCCAGGGTTTGAAGGGATGTAGGACTAATTTGAGAAATGGTTGAAGGGTCAGCAATGCTCAGGACTGTCAGTGTTGGAAAGGAAATGATTTTTCACAACACCCTCTACAGAAATGTGCTCTGCTGTTTGCTGTCAGTGTTGGAAAGGAGATGGATTTTTTAAATTAATTTATTTCTTATTAATTACAGTTTATTTATTTGGTATCCCAACTCTAGCCCCCTTCCTCATCCCCTTTTAATCCACCTTCTTTCTGCTTCTCCACCCATGCCCCTGTCCAAGTCCACTGATAGAGGAGGTCCTCTTCCCCTTCCCTCTGACCCCGGTCCATCAGGTCTTAGCAAGACTGGCTGCATTGTCTTCCTCTGTGGTTTGGGAAGGGTGGATCCCCCTCTAGGGTAGGTGATCAAAGAGCCAGCAACTGTGTTCATGTCAGAGACAGTCCCTGTTCCCATTACTAGGGAACCCTCTTGGACACTGAGCTGCCATGAACTACATCTGAGCAGGGGTTCTAGGTTATCTCCATGAATGGTTCTTGGTTGAAGTTTCAGTCTCAGAAAAGACTCCTGTGCCCATATTTCTCTCTCTCTCTCTCTCTCTCTCTCTCTCTCTCTCTCCTTGTGGAGCTCCTGTCCCCTCCAGGTCTTTCTATATCCCCCTTCTTTCATAAAATTTCCTGCACTCTGTAAGTAACAACACATAGATGAATTTTTACAACACCCTTAACAGAAATGTGCTCTGCTCTCACTGTTGGAAAAGACATGAATCTATTACAACACCCTTGACAAAAGTGTGCTCTGCTGTCGCTCTTTGAACAATGAGGACAAGAATCATGTTAGGAAGAGAAGGGGAAGGACTCAGTGAGGGTACCTTTATTCCCAATGCTCAGGAAGCAGAGGTAGGTGGATCTCTGTGTGTTTCTGGCCATTCTGATCTACATAGCAAGTTCCAGGCCAGCTTTGTAATAACTCACTATTATATAGTGAGACCTTGCTGAAAAGTCAACAAGACAGAAAAGAAAACAAATCTTATAAATCCCCTGAAACAACAAATAAAACCTGGCCATATCTCCAGGTGATGGAGGCACACTGAGGTCCTGTGATAAGAGAGGGTTAGGGACCTGAATTTTTCTAAGTTATTCCTGGATTTTTAGGAGAAGAGAATGAACAGAAATACTGAATTATTCTGTAAAAGAATGGCACACAATGATCCACATCTTACTTTTAAATAATTTTGAATGAATTATACTTTCATGTAGATTATTTCACTAAACAGTTTTACTCAGCACAATCAGGTAGTTGCTATGAATAAAACATACCAGACATGTTCCAAGATGTTATTTATACTATTGTACTCATAGCACTCTTGTCCTTAAGTATATAAAATATGGTTTAAAAGGCAGTCCTATAATGAACTTATGCTAAGAGAAAGGACTTAGATTTTCTTCACTTCATGGTTTACCTAGTTTACTAAAATAAACTAATAAACTTGTATATAGTTTAAATTTAAAAAAATCTTAATTAGAATATTATTATCAAAGATAATGAACCATTCAAAATGTTCTTCAAGTAGGAGGTGTTGCTTGTTATGCTTATTGAAGAGATGTTTCTAAAGTGTGAAAACAAAAATTAAAGCAGCCTGATTTCAAGAGTGTCAGGAGAAACAACAAAAAAGGCATATTGAAGCCACTTGTTAGGGTCATTCTTTCACAGACTTTCATCAAATAATCAACTTTGTTTTGCTGGGTGTGGAGGTGGAGCAGGTGTCCTATTACTGAATACTAAAGTTGATAAGAAGGCAATCTAGTCCCCACCTTCTGAACTGATGGGTGTGTTATCTTGGGGCCTAATCCAATGGGCAATACAAAATGCAAAAAATAATATTAGGCATGCCACTCAGTGGTAGAGGACATGCACAGGAAAATTAAAAAAGGACAGTAGACAAAGGACAGTGGAGAAAGACTGGAACTTTAGGTGTTAGAAGTAAGTAAACAAGAAAAACGAAAACAAAGTTTAGGGCTTCGTTAAAGAATACTATATAAGGTTCTTAAATTATGCCACGTGGCACGCCTGGGTTGGCTACCCAGAGGCTATTTAAGCTGTGGGCTGGGTTTCCCCAGGGTCTGAGGATTGTTCAAGGTTCCTGAATAAACTGCATTGAAAAAAGAAAAAAAAAAGAAAATAAGGGAAGAGGCTAGAAATAAATGTATTAAATTCAAATAAAGAAAAATTTAATGGAAAATAATAAAAA
The DNA here is from genome assembly GCF_030254825.1 of Meriones unguiculatus. Lineage (NCBI taxonomy): Eukaryota > Metazoa > Chordata > Mammalia > Rodentia > Muridae > Meriones > Meriones unguiculatus. The sequence goes on from NC_083352.1 coordinate 41,330,864, forward strand.
AAAAAGAATACTATATAATCTAGATGTCAGGTTAGGGACGATGACCAGACCCAGCTAAGGAAACATACAGACATTAATAAAAACAATGATTATTCTTAAACTGTATTTTTTTTTCTGATATTGTTTCTGAGCTCTACCTACAGCTACTAGCTTTAAAGCACAAAATGTCCATAGCAATGTGGAAGCAGAAACTGGAGGGTTGTTTGCCAGAGCTCGCTGGCAAGATAATCTGACCAAACTGGTAAAATTCCGGTTCAGTTAAAGAGCCATTTTTAGAAACATAAGGTAATGAATGAGAGGGTAACCCCAACATTGCCCTGTGGCCTCTAATTGCGTTACACACACTGGTGTGTGCTCATACACATGAACACGGACAAATAAATGTATCACAAACACACGGTAATCCATGGAGTACGTGTGAATAACGCATCCTGTGACTTATGAACTGTAACAGGAAAGACTACCGATTGAAATCCAAAGTCTTAGAAAGATATCTTGGGGATGTAGCTTAGTTAACGTTTTTTTTATTTGGTATTTTTAAAAATATTCATAAAACACACATTACTACCTGTATGAAGACATCAGTTTTTAAGATACAAGTGGGTATCCTAATAAAGGGAACAGGGACTGTTTCTGACATGAACTTGATGGCGGGTCCTTTGACCTCCCACCCCCTTGCCCCAGGGAGGAACAGCCTTGCTAGGCCACAGAGGAGGACTTTGCAGCCAGTCCTGAAGACACCTGATAAACCAGTATCAGATGGAAGGGGAGGGTGTTCTCCCTTATCAGTGGACTTGGAAAGGGGCAGGGAGGAGATGAGGGTGGGAGGGTGGGATTGGGAGGGAAAGAGGGAGTAGGATACAGCAGGGATACAAAGTTAACAAACTGTAACTAATATTAAAAAAATAAAAATTAAAAAAGATACAAACATAAGTATATGTATGTATATGTATTTCTGTGTAGCTGTTACCTTTCTATTACACTATTAGAATTGTCATATTTCAAGTAAGCCAACTGATATTAGGTAGTTATTTCATCAGCGTTTCCTGTTTTTCCAATATATATTTCATTACTAGCTTATTTTAGAGCCCAAAATATATTGGCAGATAGGTTAACCCAAGTGTTTAATCTATCTTATTTCTAGTGACACAAAATTTTAATGAATTGGTAGTTACCCTTTGGAGAAAAGCATGGATTTTTTAAACATATCTTAATAATTTCATGTTAGGACAGTAAAATATGACTAATAGTCAATAGCCTGAATAGTTGGATTCACCATGATTACATGTGACTGTATAATTAGAGTTAGAAATATTGCCAGTGTCCACTGCTCACGATTAGTGAAATCCCTGAAACAATAACACAACACCGCCTGTTCAGATTTATAACTCTCTAAGCCATTGTAGCCACCTTACTTTCCTGAAATGTCACTCATGACCCCCTCCCCACTTTTTAAACACAGATAATGTCCAAATGGATTGCAATGACAGGAGCAGGGCCTGATGCTGGAAATGTGTTACTACTTTGTTCTGCATGCCACATAAATGCTTTGAAATACAAGAAATAGAACTTTAAACACTAAAGGAAACGAAAACAGCTGTCATTCAAATATCTACTTATTTAGGCAACATAAAATTGCAATAAACTACAGGCCTCCGTAGCTAAACTGATAATTAGCATTCTTCAATGCAAGAAAGAAGAGAAAGTATCTCTTTGGATATATATGAGTCCACAGTTTGCACTATCTCTACTCAATAGGTATAGGAATGGTTATGAGAATATTGGTTATAATTTAGACTCCTTAGGTCCTCTGTATACCTATACACCAAGAGTAAGATAAATGGAAAAAAAAAAACTAATTGTAGGAATTCTTTATTCATTCGATGTGTTGCTAGCTGTGTGAAATTCCCCTAATGATCAGGCAGAAAAAAATGACAAATAGAAGACTTGATTCCTGATGTTTACGAAGCATGAAGCTTTCTATTTGATTTATGTGGGAGTATAAAATAATCCTAGAACATATTAGTATGCATATGTGTGTATGTATTTTTAGTCTAAAAAATTTACCTATCTTTCTGTATACTAGTTGTCCATTCTCACTCAGAAATCCATATTTTTATGTATAATATAATTTGTGTACACAATATTTAAATTAATATGTTAAAAATATGTCATGTGGAATCTACTGTTAAAGTGATTAGGCCATGAATTCTACTGGTCTTGTGCAAATATAAGTTATGCTTTTTGACTAGTGCAGAAAACATGAATAGAGCATTTCCTGTCCTTTTACCTACTCAAACCATATAACTCTGCCAATGCGTTCTGCTTCACATTTAACATGACTTAGGTCCTTCATCTCATTGCTACTTATTATCAGTTGCCACCATGCTAGAATTGCTATTTACGGTCAATCCCCTTTCAGAGTGTAAATTTCATAAAGGAAGACTTTGCCTGATTTTGTCTTCTACCATCAAATACCTAACTGAGCACAGAAGTTAAAACAAAATAGACATTTGGTGAGTATTTGACAAATGGAGACTTATGAGAAGTTCTGTTAACCACCATACGCCATTGGCAGGAAGTATGGCCTCATGTATGGGTTAGTAAGTAATCATTGTAGTAAGAAACATATTTTAGAAGTATGAATACACAGTGTCAAGTCTAATTAATTATGGTATCCATTTTTAAGTACTTAATAAAACATGCTATAGAAAGATTGCAAAAAAACAAGAATAGAATGATGGTCCCCAGCCATTATACATGAATGATTTATAGCAACTTCCACAAATCTAACATATGACAAATACAAAGTGCCACACTTACATATCTATCATGAGACAATGTTCGCATTCAAGTACACTGTTAAAGATTGTTACAGTGTAAAGGTACAATGTTCCACACAGGCTCATATGAAACACATGGGTATTAGTATTGTTTTAGAACATCATACAACCTTGAAGAGGTGAGGCCTACGTGAAAAAACTAAGTTGGCAAGGATGGGCTTATGGATTAGAGTGTGCCCCTAGTTCCTGCCTAAATATTCTTTCTGTTTCTTTATTTCTACCACAATATGACCAGCTACGAGCACCTAAATTGTTATGACTATTATGCTAGAAACACAGATAGCAATGTTTTTGTCTTTCTGCAACATCAGAATTCATTGAATTGTAATAAATTATTGTGCTACAGTTTAACTGGATAGCTTGACAAGTAATGATTTCACTTCAGAGTTGCCCTTTGAAACTCAATGCTGCTTTTATTCTACTTCTAATTACTAGTCTTAAAGTTCAGGTTGCATTTTACATTTCACATGATAACATACCTATTTATATGTACACGTGATCATACATACTGATGTACCTGCATGTCTACATGTATGTATGCATACATACATACACACAGACACACCTATGACTAGGAGCTCATGCATGTTGAGTGAAAAATCTGTAACTCAATATCAGCGCTCAATAACAGTAGATACTGTTGAGGGGCAGAAATGTCAAATGGAACTGTGGATAGCAGGTTGTCTTGTGGGGTAGTTGGAGCTGGGTTCAGTGTGAGGGGCAGGAGATACAGCCTCGGGACAGAAGCAGCTGTCTTTTACTGTAGCAATGTTTATGGAAGCTTGAGTTGTGGGAACTCTGAGTGTGCCCAAAGTATATAAGTCTTGAGATGGGGTTTTCATAGTCCCAGGCTAGGGATGATATCTCACATGATTCATAAGTTTATGTTAGGTGTTTCTGTTATTTGATATATTCTCAGATGCCACTATTTGTGGGCAAATATAGATTCTCAATGTGTTCCTCCTGACATGTTGACATAAGGCAGTAGTTTGCTTGTGAAAACAAGAAAGAGAGTTTTTCTTTCTTGGGATTTATGCTGTAAATGTGGAAACTCAAGACTAGGCACATTCCCAAACATGACACCACATATAAGGCATAGTATTCTCAACAAGTTTTGCTCATGTACCAAAAGCAATATTGCTCTCCTGACATTAAACATGAGGTAAGATAAATCTTTCTTCTAACACGCTTTGTGCTGTGTATTTGGTCGTGGCAAAAAGAACATTTATTAATAATACAAAAGGAGATATATTGTTACCTTTTTCATTGAAAACAAATAATTTAAGGGTTTATTCTGCTCACAGTTCAGGAAATTATAACTTTATAACTGGTAGGAGAGTATGGTAATTTGAATAGGTATGGCCCCGATACACACGTCTTTGAATGATTGGACCATAGGGAGTAGCCTTATTGGAGTAGGTGTGGCCTTATTGGATGAAGTATTTCACTGTGTGAGGGGCTTTTAGATCTCAGATGCTTAAGCTAGGCCTAGTGTGACAATCTTTTTCTGCTGTCTGTGGATCAAGATTGAGAACTCTCACCTCCCTCAGCCCCATGTCTTTCTCTGTGATGACATGCATCTCACCAGGATGATAATAGACTAAATCTCTGAAACTGTAAGCCATCCCCAATTAAATATTTTTCTTTACAAGAGTTAGAGTTGCCGAGGTCATGGTGTCTCTTCCCAGCAATAGAAACCATAACTTGTTGTGGATATAAAAACGTTTTTGTTTTAATCCCAGTTGTGGGATATGAGACTGATTCAAACTGTCCAAAGCAGAAAACTATTTGCCTTGTCCCAGCTCTGAGAGGAGCTCTTTGCCAACTACAGTTAAATTCTGAGGACTCTAAGAGGGAGTAAAGTCCAGAACCCCAAGAGAAAAAAGGGGGCTCCATGAAAGAAGATGGTTGCTGGTGTTTTTCACCTACTAGTCATGGTTGCTGTTGAAGCAGTGTGATAAGAAGAATTTAGAGATGTCAGGAAACAAGGATTTGACTTGTCTCAAGGAACTCCATAACCCTAACCAGCAGAAAGTAGCTAAGGAAAACTATGGCCCTTCTCTGCACTAAACTATTTTTTTTCCTCTCCTTCCTGGTGTTGGGGTGTTGTAAGTAACTGGGGTGAGAAGGGAGGAAGAGGAATAAGAAACATAAATAAAATAGTTTTAAAAAGTACTCCTACACTAAGACAGATGGTAACAGTAGTTGGGAGGCCAACAGGTTCCATATCATCTGTCTCCAGAAGTATAGAGAGAAAAGGAAAAAAAAAACATGCTATAAAAACTCAAAACAAGTCCTCAGCAAACCACTTCAGTTAAAGCTCTGCTTCCTAAAGAACTGGAATTTTCCCAAACAGTATCATCAGCTGCAACTACAGAAGGTGTGTTTAAACATGCAAGCCTGTAAGAGACATTTTACATTTATACTGCTCAAGTATGAAAGACAGAGGAAGGTTTACATTTCTCACTCAAGAGATTAAAAGAAAAGATAAATGTGTGTTGGTGCATGCCTTTAATCCCTGCTCCCGGGAGTTAGAAACATGTGGATTTCTGTGAGTTAGAGGCCAGCCTGGTCTGTAAAGCGAGTTCTGGGACAGCCAGTGCTGTTACAGAGGAATGATGTTTCGAAAAACCAAATGATGATGATGATGATGATGATGATAAGAGAGGGAGAAACAAGACCACCAAGTGATCAGTCACAATGTAGTCCAATCCTTAGTTGGTTGGAAAACCTTGGCAGTAGAGGTGACACCTTGCTCACCCTCCTGCCTGTCCCATACTCATTCTCTACAGAGACATAGGACATTTTATAATAGAGGAATAGCAAGCCCTGGAGTTGTGAGGCTCAATCCATCATGACACTTTATCTTCTGTTCCGAGATGACAGTGATGAGACACAAAATGACTGAAAAAGCTGGTCCTGAAAAGGTGGGAGAGAAGATCCACCATGGGAATACTCAAGCTATAACATGAACATTTGTTCTTACAGAGCTCTGATCACAATTGGGGAAAAACAGTCAAAGTCAGTAAAAACAACAGGCTGTCTGATGACAGAGCATGTGCCTTCAGCTGCCAATCCAGTAAAAGAAGGTGTCAATCAGGTGACAAGAAAAGGAAGATCACCTTCTTCTGGGGAGATATGAACAAATGTCTGTTCAACCCAGTTGGTACCAATGACGGACCAAAGAAACTATTCCATCTACATGAAGCTCACTGAACTATTAAGCTTAGAGGCATTACCTACATGATCATGAATAAGGAGTTACTAAAGAGAGAGTGTACATCACTGAAATCTCTCTGTCCCCAAGCCCTTTCCACATCTACAAGCCCTCATAATTCATGTATCTTTGAATTATTGTAATACGCAACCAGAGTATTTATTGTATGCTACTTCGTAGCATTTATGAAAGACACGTTATGTATGCCTGTCTCCTAATTAGACTGGAAGCAAATGAAGCAGGAACCCTGTCTCCTGTAAGCGTTTTCTGTAAATTCAAGGCACACGGTCAGTATATAACTCATCCACATTTCTTATTGACCCAGTATCACCATTGCCATCAAATCATTTACTCATATCACCTTCAAATAGACACAAATTTACATTTCTTAAATGTTCATGTTATATGAAAATTGCATCGGCATCACAGTAATCACTCAGCCCGATGAACAATGCTGCTGTGTTTGTGATCTAACAGTGGTCTTTAGCTTCACTTCCGTTTCTTTACAAGAAGAAAGAGTCTTGGACTCTGCCACCTTTAACATACATTAATGTTTTAGGGTGTGGCAACTTTACACCCTTTAGGTTCATACTCAATGACAAAGCATCTGTGCTTTGGACAGTAACAGTCTTAGTAGAGAATCCTTTAATTTGTTTTGCTCACGCTGCTATTGGCATGACCTTTAGGGGGTAGTGTCCCCGGGAACACATGACAGAATACACCAAGTCACAGTCCACAGCTCACACTAATGAAAATACAGTTTTAATTGTGAGCTGGCCACTTTAAGGATATTACCTTAATAAGATAGTAAAGTGCAAGAACGGCATCTCCCTTGCAAATGCACACCTTACTTTGCACATTTCCTAATGTGCAGTGACAGTATTGAACTTCACTTTAAATGCACCGTGAACTTTGCAGTCCTGGGGCAACAGGAAATAACTTAATAAGACTATTCTGCAAATTCCCAGGCAGCTGCTCTGAAATTGTCTTCCCCTTGCTGTATTATTCATTTCTGGTAAATTCGAGGCTGCCACTGACTAGAATGTCTCAGTTTCATCTCTAACATAAGGCTATCTTTCCCTTCAATGTCTTTAGATGCAAAGAGAAAAAAAAATCTAATAACTATGAAATGCTCTAAGTTTGTATATTATATTTGTGTGAGAAAACTACATCTCTCAAGCTTAATGCTGCTTTGCTCAGGTGAGGATTAACCTCAATCATCCTACCCAGTCCTTCTTCTGTAGGGTAAACACTAAGAATTCCTTAGTGAAAGTGAGCAAACTTTTATTTTCCTCATATTCCATGATTTTGTGAACACTATATTTGTAATTTATTCATCCTCATTTTAAATTACATTATGCAAATATTATTCTAACCACTCCATAGCTTCCTTATATATATGCATATATATATATATATATATATATATATATATATATATACACATACAGAGAGAGAGACACTAAGCCTAAAAGGTTTTATGTGTTTAAGCACTGTGGTAGTTTAAACAAGAAGGCAAGTCTGAAATTTGATTTCCAGTGGGTAAAACGGTCTGGAAAATATAGGGATATATGGACTTATTGGAGAAGTGTGTCCTTGGTTGCAGGCTTTGAGATTTCAAAAGCCCATTCCGTTCCCACTCAGCTCTCTCTCTACCTTGTGTTTTCGCATCATTGCAGCTCTCAGCTACTGCGCCAGCATCATGCCTGTCAGCCCACTGCCAAACTACCTTCCCTGAGAAGCATGGACTCTGAAACTGTAAAGCCCTAATAAACCTCTTCTATAAATTGCCTTGGTCTTAGTGTCTTTCAGAGCTATAGAAAAGTAAGTAAGATAGGCATCTACATAAATCTACAGCATTATCTTCATTCATTATCAGCTCATTCCCCATAAACTTTTACTTTGCTCCGACCAAACCTTCTGATTATGACAAATTCTCAAAACATATGAGATAAAAACCTGTGATGGGCAGAGGTTCTCGGTTATCTGTGCAGGGGTACATGGTCCTTGGTTGGAGTATCAGTCTCAGAAAAGACAACTGGGCCCAGTATCAAAGTGGGTTCCTTAGTAAGGAAACAGGAACTGTCTCTGACATGAACTCATGGGCTGGCTCTTTGAATACCTCTCCCTGATGGGGAAGCAGCCTTACCAGGCCACAGAAAAAGAGAATGCAGCCAGTCCTGATGAGTCATGATAGGCTAGGGTCAGATGGAAGGGGAGGAGGACCTCCCTTATCAGTGGACTTGGAGAGGAACATAGTGCGAGATGAGGGAGGGAAGACGAGATTAGGAGGGAATAAGTGAATAAGGGAAGGGGCTACAGCTGGGATACAAAGTGAACAAACTGTAATTAACTTTGTAATAGCCAGAACCTGGAAACAACACAGATGTCCATCAACAGAGGAATGGATACAGAAATTGTGGTATTTCTACACAATGGAATACTACTCAGCAATCAAAAAGGAGGAAATCATGAAATTTGCAGGCAAATGGTGGGATCTAGAAAAGATCATTCTGAGTGAAGTATCCCAGAAGGAGAAAGACAAACATGGAATATACTCGCTTATATAGACCTAAAAGATAGGATAAACAAAATGAAATCTATACACCTAAAGAAGATAATCAAGAAAGCGGACACGGGGTATGATGATCTATCCTCATTTAGAAAGACAAATGGGATATGCATTGAACGTATGACAGGAGTCTACCGCAGAAAGCATCTGAAAGACTCTACCTAGCAGTGCTCCAAAATAGATACTAAGACTCACAACCAAACCTTCGGCAGAGTGCAGGGAATCATATGAAAGAAGGGGAGTTTGATGTGGAAAGGATAGGAGCTCCACAAGGACCAAACATATCTGGGCACAGGGTCTTTTCTGAGATGGACACTCAACCAAAGTCCATGAGAGGATAAAACCTAGAACCTCTGCTCGGATGTGACCCGTGATAGCTCAGTAATCAATTGGTTTCCCATAGTAAGGGGAACAAGGACTATTTCTAACATGAACTCAATGACTGGCTCTTTGACCTCCCCACCTCCACAAAAACTAACCTGAAACATTAGCAAAACTCAGCACCATTCAAAAAAGGATACAATGTGGCTATTGCCTCATAAGTTATGTAAAACTATAAATCCAACCTTTGAGTCTGGAGCAAATCCATGGGCTCTTTTTCTCTTATAAATGCTTCCTCTAGCCTTGGATATGGTCCTTTATTATCCTAGAAATCTGGTAGAATATTTGATCCTCTCAAAAGAACATGCATTTTAATCTCTTGATGTTGTGAAATCATCCTCTAGTGACATCCTTCATCACTAATATTCCTTACAGAATTCACTGAGCTATTCATATTAATTCATTGATTTATTAGGTGCTGCTTCAGTTCAGGGGCAGCATAGCGCTTTGCTAATTCCTCCCTCACTCCATTAACATGTCTTAACACTGCATCAGGTTCCTCTCTTATTCTCTATTTTCCTACCCACACATTATCTTCTAACCTAACTATACACTTATTTTGAATTAGAATTGAAAAGAAATGTTAAAGCTTTAGCCACCCCCTCACTTTGCATAGTATGAATATTGCAGTAAGAAAATTCATTAAATGTAATTTTTTTTCTGGCAAATATAACTTTCAGTCAAAGAGCATGTTTGCATCACAGAGTTAAACTATGACCTCTGAATGAGGAGGGGTTTAGCTTTCCTCCCTTAGGGTTGTTTACTCTGCCAAACACAGGGAATGAGCAAATGACAATAGAAATCCTTTGGAGTTGTACTAAACCTGATCATGCTCATTTTTAATGGTTAGAAATACACTTACAGGAGATAGGTAGCTTCAATTTCAATACATGTGTAGAATTAATTATAAGGAATAAAGGTTAAATTATGTGAGAACACATGCTGGGCTTCTGCTTGAAGAGTTGTATGAAGAAATCAACACATTAAAGAGGAGGAGAAGTAAGTGGCACTTTTGGCATTTCCATTTAATTCTACTGCTTTCCTAATGAAAATTCACCTAAATACCAAGTGTCTTACTAATTATCTCATCACAGCAGGAAAATAATAAATAGAAGCTGGTACCATTCCATTTAGAATTAAGCTCAGAACTGCATCACACTGGCCTCTTCCCTGAGGTATGTTAACCAATAAGGAGGTATTTGTACATTATTTTAAAATCAAGATCCTAAAACACATACACGTTTTTCTCCTTCTAAGATTTCAAATATTTCTTGGGTGTGGAGATGCGCTCCTGTCATTTCTATACCTCAAATATAGCGGCCAGAGGATTCTGTGTTTCAGGACAGCCCGGATTCCATGTATGTATAGGTGACATTAAAACATAAGCAAAATTGTCTAAGGGGAAAAGAGGACTAAAAGGAACAGGAATGAAAGAAGAAGGGAAGTATTCAAAGCACATCACATACTATCCGAAAATGTCTTTATGCAATCTCATTGTGACAAAATAAGTAAAAAGCAAACAAAAGAAAATAAACACATCTCTGATATATTCTGAAATTTGATTGGGATCATGTGGTAAATTATCACAATTCTTTTATCTTTTTAATTTCATATTGTTTTGTACCCTTTAATGAAAAGTCATGGTACACATAATCTTTATGTCTTTGAGACATATTAAAGTTAGTGAAAAGATAGTTTATACATTTTAGAAAGATGACTGAAACTATGATTGCTTAGAGGGAAAGTTTTAAGAAAATTCCATTTGTTGTCAGTAGGTAAACTCTCTTAAATTGAGAACTGGAGATATTCTGATTATAGTTTTCCTCTCTCCAATTCTTCACAGATCCTCTGCACTTCACACGCACTCAAATCCACACCTTTCTCTCTCTCATTAAAAAACAAACAGGAATCTAAAATCTAAAAAGTACATTATAATACTAATAAAATAAAAAGAAGGTCAAAACAAATAGAAAAAAAACATGGCTAAGAAAAATAAGGGAAGTTTATTTGATTCTTTTTTTCCTTCTGTTTATCTTATTTTATTTTATGAATTACACTTTATTCACTTTGTATCCCAGCTATAGCCCCCTCCACCACTCCCTCCCAATCCCACCCTCACTTCCTCTTCTTCTCCTAGGCTCCTCCCCCAGTACAATGATAGGGGAGGTCCTCCTCTCCTTCCATCTGACCATAGTCTATCAGGTCTCATCAGGACTGGTTTCTTCGTCTTCCTCTGTGGCCTGGCAGGGCTGCTCCCCCCTCAGATGGAGGTGATCCAAGGGCCAGCCCATGAGTTCATGTCAGAGATGGTCCCTGGTCCTATTATTGGGGAACCTTCTTGCATACTGAGCTGCCTTGAGCTACTTCTGTGCAGGGGTTCTAAGTTATCTCCATGCATGGTCCTTGTTTGGAGTATCTGTGTCAGAAAAGACCCCTGTTCCCAGAATTTTTTGGTTCTGTTGCTCTCCTTGTGGAGCTCCTGTTCCCTCCAGGTCTTTCTATCTCCCCCTTCCTTCCTAAGATTCCCAGCACTCTGCCCAAAGTTTGGCTATGCATCTCAGCATATGTTTTGATACCCTGCTGGGTGAAGTCTGTCAGAGGCCATCTGTGATAGGATCCTGTCCTGTTCCATTTTTTTTTTTCTTTCTCTTCTGATGTCCATCTCATTTGCCTTTCTGAATGAAGATTGAGCATCTTACCCAGGGTCCTCCTTCTTGCTTAGCTTTCTTAGGAATACAGATTTTAACATGATTACCCTATATTATATGTCTAATATTACTAAAAGGATCTTCACCAACCCTATATCTGACAGAGGGCTAATATCCAGAATGTATAAAGAACTTAATAAATCAAACAGCAACAAATCAAGTGACCCAATTAAAAAATGGGTACAGCGCTAAACAGAGAATTCTCAATAGAAGAACATCAAATGGCAGAGAAACACTTAAAGAAATGTTCAACATCCTTAGTCATCAGAGGAATGCAAATCAAAACGACCCTGAGATTTTACCTTACACCCATCAGAATGGCTAAGATCAAAAATTCAAGTGACAACACATGCTGGAGAGGATGTGGAGAAAGGGGAACCCTACATTCTGTGGCTGGTGAGAATGTAAACTTGTCTGGAAATAAATCTCATACTTTCTCAGACAATTAGGAATACTGCTACCTCAAGATCCAGCTGTGCCACTCCTAGGCACATATCCAAAATATGCTCAAATATACAACAAGGACATTTGCTCAACCATGTTCATAGCAGCTTTATTTGTAATAGCCAGGAGCTGGAAACAACCCAGATGCCCCTCAATAGAGGAATGGATACAGAAATTGTGGTACATTCAAACAATGGAATACTGCTTAGCAATTAAAAACAAAGAAATCATAAAATTTGCAGGCAAATGGTGGGATCTACAAAAGATTATCCTGGGTAAGGTATCCCAGAAGCAGAAAGACACATATGGTATATACTCACTTATCTGATTCTTAAAACAAAGAATGCTTGGTATTCACAAATGCCTCATTCATGTAGGCATGCTTTCTCTAAATATCTACACAATTTTATGTTGCTTTTCTTTCTTTTCCCTTGATAGGATTATTTAAAATCACAGTTAAAAAAACAACCCAACCAACCAGAGTGTAAAACAAAAATAAATGGTTTTTGAAAATTTTAATAAATTTTCTCAGTGTTATATTCTTTTTATTTTATTAGTTAGGAGATTTACTAGATGAATGTCATAAATAATATAGATTTAAGCTAAATTTTGACACAACATCTAACTATAGTTTTATAGATAAATATGAAACTTTGTATCAGGTAATGGTGCAATTCTGTAAATGTCATTATTCTCTGTACATTCTTAAATTATGACTACTGAATTCATGCAGCCTACTCTAGATATTTTCAATGACATAGCAAAGAATATTGTGAACAACATTTTAAGTGGTTTCCATAGAAATCACAAAAAATACATGTTTCAAAATATAAAGACACATAAAAAAATCAACATTCAAAATTATTTCCCTGGGACACTAGCTGAAATCTAGCAAAAATGGAAGTGAAATAGCAGAATTCTTAAATCTTAAGCTCAGAATTTTGTATTTTATCCTTTAAGCTCACATATTAATATTATTATATTTATTATATAAGTGGAAACTGAAGAGTCTCAAAGTGGCAATGGTTCATGCAAACAAATTTTAACATACAAGGTCACTCGCCACTGGTATGAAAAAATACTTGATAAAGAATATAAAAATTAATAAGTGAGAGCCAAATGTAAAGCAGATTTTGGTGTCAATAGAAAGAAATGAGGCTTCTGTGTTGTAGAATAGTTAAATGGTCATGTCTGCATTAGTCAGTCTAGATCTGCCACAATGTTTTTATTTTTAATAACTTTATGCATTATTTCTAGTTCATTCAATTGGATATTAACCACCCTTTATATGCAAGGTGTAATGCCATTTAGAAAGCACACCTGAGATATTTTTAAAGTCACTGACAGCTGAAGGACTCTAGGAGGAAGGCAATTAAAGAGGATGACGATTCCCTAAACCTTGTCACATAAATAGTTAATGAACAATGAGAAATTTTCACTGATAAAGGAAATAGCTGCAAAGAATGAGCTCACATATTTGGAGACCTGTCATAAGAAATTTGTGTTGTCTCATAAGGTAGAATCGTGGCTAACAGATAATGATCACCGAAATACAAATAGGGGCCCCAAAGTCATCGACTCTTCTAATTATACATGGCATCTTTGTAAACATCCGTATTTCCCAGTGCCATGCACATGTAAGCAGGATCTTGACGATGGTAAAAAGTTTTCCTTAGTAAGACAGGTAGAAGGGTGGATCCCAGAATTATGTGTAATTATAAGTCTAAAACAACATATGTAAGAATTCTACCTTACACATGGCCTACAGACATGGAGATATTGTTAAGCATATATCCTGTTTATCTTGAGACCATCAACTTTATTCTCTCCTATTTAAAGATTGATTCTTACACCCCTAATTTTGAGTTCTGTCTATCCATTATTCCTTGCTTCCTTCCACCTTCAGGGAACTATCTATTCGTTGTTTTCTTGGTTCCTTAGAGGAATTATCCTTTCTCAGGGTGTCAGCCCTAACTTTTTTTGCTCTAGGCTATATTCTCCAGATCTTCATAAAATCTAGCCACTAGGATTCCTTACCTGCTGTGCTCAGACTCCCCAAGTATCACTGCTGTGCTCCAGGCAAGGGCATCTCACTTTAGCCTCCAATTTTGAATGGCGCTAAAATGTTTTCCTTGGTCTAATTTTGTAATTTTTTTCTTTTTAAATTTTCCAGGGATAAGTACCCCTTAAATATATCTCAGTGCATTTGTTGTCACAGTTCTTTTTTCCCCTAAAGATCTAGGATCTTTGTTACTCTGTGTCACTCTCCTCTTAGCATCAGTCTTCAAGGTGGTTGATATCACCTCACACTTTGCTTTCTCTCCTAGAAGACAGGAACAAATGCAGCCTTGCTACTTTTCAAATTGTCAGTTAGCTCCATACTTTAAAAATTAATAGAAACTTCCTTTAAATAAACCATAAAGATAGAAAGAAGTAGATATGTGGTCTATGCCTGTATTCCTAGCACTTTAGAAGGTGAGGCAGGATGATTAGAACAAGTTCAAAGTCATTTTGAATTATACAATTGTGAGACCTTGAAGTTCTCTAAAATATAAATGGGAGAGAATAGTATGAAGATGAAAAGGGAAACTTTAAATTACAGGAACAGAAAAGTATACCATCATGGAAGAAACTACCAATAATCTTGGAAATAAATAGGGAGAAGATTTAGAATAGACAGAATGGAAAGAGGGCTACACATCAGTTCATGGAAATATCGGTTTCAAAGGAAAACAAGTTAAGAAAGACTGAGAAAGATATTTAAATTAGGGGAGATCCAAGATTTCAGTGCCGGGAGGACACTGTGTTTGAGGAGCAGGACAGCAGTGTTGGCACAGTGACCAGAAGGCTGAACTCTGGGCCCTAAAACACCAGCAACTGTGATTCCAAACTGCGAGGAACTCCCAGGGTGTGGGAATCAGTCAGGACTGATCTCAGGTCACCCAGTCAATCCCTAGAAAAGGTCTTGGGGACCAGTGGGAGCACAGCTGATGGCCCAGAGCAGGGCCCACAACCACCAGACCAGAGAGAAGCACACATCCTCCGGGCCAGAGTGGGGCCTTCAGCTGCTACCTCACAGCAGGGCACACAACTTCCAGCCAAGAGCAGAGCACTCAGCTGCCAGCCCAGAGACCTGCTGCACCCCCAAATTACTATCCCAGAGAGAACTATAGGCCCCCGGGCACCAGAGACTAAATTTCCCTGTCAGGAGAAAACTCCACAGCTAGGGTATCAGCAGGTTCTTCACTAGGTCTGTGCCTGGAAAACAGTGTAACAACAGCAGCAGCTCACTAAATTCAGAACGAGAAACCCAGCTGCAGGACAGCTGTCTCCAGGATTTTTACCAGTGAGAGGAGAGCCCCCCTGCCTAACAAAGACAACAGTTACCACTCAGGTCTATGTGCTTGAGGTGAGCAGTGGCAACTGCTGAGAAACAGGGGACATTCAGTGACCATACCCAAAAGCAGAGGAGGCCTCCTTCAGGAAAAATCATCCTCATGCTGAGGGGATTCTCCCCACCCCAGGATTCCATGAAGCACCAGAAACTAACAGCCAACACCTAAAATAGCCCAATGGGTAGAGGCCAGCATAAAAATTCAACCAACAAAGGCAGAACAATATGGCATCTCCAGAACAAAGTCATCCAGGGGCAAGCAACTCTGGATAACTGAAATTGAAGAAGATGACCTTACATCTGTGCAGATAAAGGGGATAATAGAGGAAACAAATAAAATACATGAAAAATTTGAGGAAGATAAAGTCAAACATATTATTGCCATTCATAAAGAAATGGAGAAAGTTAAAGACAAACAGATTATGGCCATCCATGAAGAAATTCAGGAAGCTAAAGACAAACAATTTGTGGCCTTCAAAATTAAATCCCTGAAAGAAATAAAGGAAACAGAAGAATGTTCAAACAAACAGCTGAAGGAACTAAAAGAAAAACAGAAAAATACAGTCAAACAGGTGAAGGAAATCAACAAAACAACTCAAGATCTGAAGTTAGAATTGGAAATATTAAAGAAAACACAAATAGAGGAAAGCATGGAGAGGAAGAATTTAGGGAAGAAAACAGAAACTACAGAGGTAAACATAACCAAAAGACTGTAAGAGATAAAAGAAAATCGAGTGTGGAAGATACAATGGAAGAAATCGTTGAATCCATCAAAGAAAATGTTAAATCCAAAAAATTCCTGACACAGACCATCCAAGAAATCCAAGACAATATGAAAAGACAAAACCTGAGAATAATAAGAATAGAGGAAAAAGAAGATTCCTTCCTCCAAGGCCCAGAAAATATTTTAAACAAAAACATAGAAGAAAAATTCCCCAACTTAAAGGAGAGACCTATAAGAATACAAGAGGCCTACAGAAGACCTAAAAAATTAGATCAGAAAAGAAAATGCTCCTACCATATAATAATCAAAACAGTAAGTATACAGATCAAAGAAAAAATACTAAAAGCTTAAAGGGAAAAATGCCAAGTAACATATAATGGCAAACCCATCAGAATCACACCTGACTTCTCAACAGAGACTATGAAAGCCAGGAGTTCCTGGACAGATATCATGCAGACACTAAGAGAACACACATGTCAGTGCAGACTGATGTATCCAGCAAAACTCTCAGTCTTCATAGATAGAGAAAACAAGATATTCAAAGACAAAAGGGGGGGTGAAACAATCAATAACTACCCACAAATTCAGGGTTACAAAAAATACTAAAGGAAAAACACAACTCGGAAAACTAACGGCATTCAGGAAAACACAGGAAACAAATATCCTCACTATAGCAAATTTAAAAGTAGTCAAGCACAGAAACAAACTACCATAGCCAACAGCAAAATCAAAGCATTTAACAGCCACTGGTCATTAATCTCTCTTAACATCAACGGACTCAAATCACCAATAAAAAGACACAGACTAACAGAATGGATATGTAAACAAGATCCAACAATTTGTTGCAAACAAGAAACACACCTAAGTCACAGAGATAGACATTACCTGAGAGTAAAGGGCTGGAAGATGGTTTTCCAAGCAAACAAACTCAGGAATCAAGCAGGAGCAGCCATTCTGATATCTAATAAAATAGACTTTCAACCAAAATTAATCAAAAGAGATGTGGAAAGTCATTTCATATTCATCAAAGGGAAACTCCACCAAGAAGACATCACGATTCTGAACATCTATGCCCCAAATAAAACAGCACCAACATTTGTAAAAGAAAAATTAATAAAACTGAAATCACACATAGATTCCCACACATTAATAGCAGGAGACTTCAACACCCCACTCTCAACAAAGGACAGGTAAAAAAAAAAACAAAAAAAACCAAAACAAACAAACAAAAAAAACAACAGAAATTAAAGAAAGAAGCAATGACTCTTACAGAGAACATGAATCAAATGGACCTAACAGACATCTACAGAAGCTTTCACCCAAACACAAAAGAATTTACCTTCTTCTCAGTACCTCATGGAACCTTCTCAAAAATAGACCATATAGTTGGTCACAAAGCAAGCCTCAACAGAAACAAAACAAAACAAAACAAAAAAAAGAAATAATTCCATGTATCCTATCTGACCACCATGGGCTAAAGCTGGATCTCAAAGACAAACGAAATAGCAAAAATCCTATACACATATGACAACTGAACAACTTGCTACTCAGTGACATCTGGGTCAGGAAATAAAGAAAGAAAGAAATAATTAAAGTCTTCCTAGAATTCAATGAAAATGAAAGCACAACATACCCAAACTTATGGGACACTATGAAAGCAGTGCTAAGAGGAAAGTTCATAGCACTAAGTGCCTTCAAGAAGAAATTTGAAACATCTAATTCAAGCAGGTTAATGGCTCACCTAAAAGCCCTAGGGGGGAAAAATAAGAAGCAGACACACCAAAGAGGAGTAGAAGGCTGGAAATAATCAAACTCAGGGCTGAAATCAATCAATTAGGAAGAGATAAAAACAAATCAAAGAATCAATGAAACCAAGAGCTTTTTCTTTGAGAAAATCAAAAAGAAAGACAAACCCTTAGCAAAACTAACAAAAAGGAAGAGAGACACTATCCAAATCAACAAAATCAGAAATGAAAAGGGGGACATAACAACAGACACTGAAAAAAATCCAAATAATCATTAGGTCTTACTTCAAAAGCCTATATGCCACAAAATTTGAAAATTTAATGAAATGGACAATTTTCTTTATCGAGTCCACTTACCAAAGCTGAATCAAGACCAGGTAAATAAATTAAATAGTCCTATATCACCTAAGGAAATAGAAGCAGACATCAAATTCTCCCACGCAAAAAAAGCCCAGGGCCAGATGGTTTCAGTGCAGAATTCTACCAAAACCCTTCAAACTATTCCACAAAATAGAAACAGAAAGAACACTACCAAACTCATTCTATGAAGCCACAGTCACCTTGGTACCCAAACCTCACAAAGACCCACAAAGAAACAGAATTTTAGGCCAATCACCCTTATGAACATTGATGCAAAAATACTCAACAAAACACTTGCAAACCAAATCCAAGAAAAAAATCAAAGGTATCATCCACTATGACCAAGTATGCTTACCCCCAGGTATGCAGAGGTGGTTCAGTATACAGAAAACCATCAATGTGATCCACCATATTAACAAACTGATAGAAAAAAAAAAAAACATGATAATCTCCTTAGGTGCTGAAAAAGCATTTGACAAAATCCAACATCCATTCATGTTTAAAGTATAGGAGAGATCAGGGATACAAAGCACACACCTGAACATAGTAAAGGCAATATACAAGCCTATAGCCAAAATCAAACTCAATGGAGAGAAACTTAAATCAATCCCACTGAAATCAAGGACAAGGCAAGGCTGCCCATTCTCTCAATATCTCTTCAACATGGTTCTTGAGGTCATAGCTAGAGCAATAAGACAATTAAAAGAGATCAAGGGGATACAAGTTTGAAAGGAAGAAGTCAAAGTATCACTATTTGCAGATGATATGATAGTATACCTGAGTGACCCCAAAAATTCTACCAGAGAGCTCCTACAGCTGATAAACACATTCAGCAAAGTGGCTGGATACAAAATTAACTCAAAAGAAGAAATCAGTAGCCCTCCTGTATACAAAAGACAAAAGGGCAGAGAAAGAAATTAGGGAAACAACACCCTTCACAATAGCCACAAATGACATAAAGTACTTGGTGTGAACCTAACCAAGTGAGTCAAAGACTTGTATGAAAAAAAAAATTCCAGTCTCTGAAGAAAGAATTAGAAGAAGATATCAGAAAATGGAAAGATCTCTCATGCTCATGGCTTGGCAGGATTAACATAGAAAAAATGGCCATCTTACCAAAAGCAATCTACAGATTTAATGCAATTCCCATCAAAATACCAACACAATTTTTTACAGACCATGAAAGAAAAATTCTCAACTTCATATGGAATAATAAGAAAACCAGAATTGCCAAAACAATACCTCTTCTGGAGGTATCTCCATCCCTGATCTCAAGCTGTACTATAGAGCAACAGTAATAAAAACTGCATGGTACTGGCATAGAAACATATTGGTGGATCAATAGAACCGAATAGAAGACCCAGAAATAAACCCACACACTTATGGACGCCTGATCTTTGACAAAGATGACAAAACCATACAATGAAAAAAAAAGAAAGCATCTTCAACAAATGGTGCTGGTATAACTGGATGTCTACATGTGGAAAAATGCAAATAGATCCGTACTTATCACCCTGCACAAAACTAATGTCCAAGTAGATCAAAGACCTCAATATAAAACCAGACACACTAAACCTGTTAGAAGAAAAAGCGGAGAAGAGCCTGGCACTCATTGGCATAGGAGACAACTTCCTGAACAGAACACCAACAGCACAGGCTCTAAGAGCAATATTCAATAAATGGGACCTCATGAAACTGAAAAGCTTCTGTAAAGCAAAGGACACTGTCGTCAGAACAAAACGACAGTCTACCGACTGGGAAAGGATCTTCCCAAACCCTATATCTGACAGAGGGCTGATATCCAGTATATATAAAGAACTCAAGAAGTTAAACAACAACAAATCAAGTAATCCAATTAAAAAATGTTATATGGAGCTAAACAGAGAATTCTCAATAGAGGAATATCGAATGGCTGAAAAACACTGAAAGAAATGTTCAACGTCCTTAGTCACCAGGGAAATGAAATCAAAATGACCCTGAGATTTCACCTTACACCCATCAGAATGGCTAAGAACAAAACCTTAAGTGACAACACATGCTGGAGAGGCTTTGGAGAATGTAAACTTATACAATCACTCTGGATATCAATCTGGTGCTTTCTCAGACAACTACGAACAGTGCTTTTTCAAGACTCAGCTATACCACTCCTAGGCATATATCCAAAAGATGCTCAAGTAAACAATAAGGACATTTGCTCAATTATGTTTGTAGCAGTGTTTTTTTGTAATAGCCAGAAGTTGGAAACAACCCAGATGCCCCTCAACTGAGGAATGGATACAGAAATTGTGGTACATCTATACAATGTAATATTACTCATCAATAAAAATCAAGAAAATCATGAAATTTACAGGTAAATGGTGGGAACTAGAAAAGATCATACTGAGTGAGGTAACCCAGAAATAGAAAGACACACAGGGTATATACTCACTCATAAATGTATATTATAACTATAATATAGGAAAAACCTACTAAAATCCATACACCTAATGAAACTAATCAAGAAGGAGGACTCTGGCTAAAATCCCCATTCAGAAAGGCAAAGAATATGGACATCAGAAGAAGGAGAAAACAGGGAACAGGAGAGGATCCAGCCACAGAGAGCCTCTGAAAGGCTCTACCCTGCAGGGTATCCAAGCAGATGCTGAGACTTTTGGCCAACCTTTGGGCAAAGTGCAGGGAATCTTATGAAAGAAGTGGGAAATAGTAAGACCTGGAGAGGACAGGAACTCCACAAGGAAAGCAACAGAACCAAAAATCTGGGCACAAAGGTGTTTTCTGTGACTGATACTCCAATCAAGGACCATTCATGGAGATAACCTAGAACCCCTGCACAGATGTAGAGTCCATGGCAGCTCAGTATCCAAGTGGGTTCCCTAAAGGGACTGTCTCTGATAAAAACTCTGTGGCTGGCTCTTTGATCACCTCCTCCTGAGGGGGGAGCAGCCTTACCAGGCCACAGAGGAAGACAATGCAGCTACTGCTGATGAGACTTGATAGACTATGATCAGAAGGAGAGGAAGACCTTCCCTATCAGTTGACTTGGGAAGGAGCATGCATGTAGAAGGGGGAGGGAGGGTGGTATTGGGAGGGGATGAGGGAGGTAATTACATGGGGGAAACAGAGTGAATAAAGTGTAATTAATAAAAAAAATTTAAAAAGATATTTAAATTAAGCATAAGAATGTGTTTGTTTAATACTGGAGTGAGGACACTTAGTAAGTGAAACTTTTTTTTATAGAAAAATATCTGATTTTGTCAATGAAAAGTACAGGTTAGGTAATATACCTCATTTTAGGCTCATACACATGGGATCAAATTAATAGCTTGCCTTTCCCACACTATAAGTCATACCCTGCAATTCACAGTCATACATAGGAGGGCAGTCAGCCAGCCAGCCAGACAGACAGACAGACACAGACACAGAGGGGCGGGGGAGGGAGTTGCACAATAGCCTGAGGTAAACATGGATAACACTAACAACAAAAAGGAATCTTAGATCAGGAGAATAAATAATTTTTCTGAGCTGAGTAATTTCCAGTGCAGAAATTTCAGTCAGGTTTGTGATACAAATGTATGGACCATCTCATTCACAGTTTGCTCTAGCTATTTTGTGTTTTTTTTTTTTTCTTGTCTCTTAAGTAACATATATTTTGTTGCATGTTTTATTACAAAAAAAAAAATAAATAAATAAACCCTAAGTTAGTTTCCAAGCTTGCCAACTTTTCATATACAAGCTAGTATTTTTTTCTTATTGTCTGACCACTTTTTGTTTGCCTTTGCTTTTTTGATGGATCTACACAGAAGGAAATTGAGGAGGCAGAGGTGTTATTATTTAACCACCAAAGTGCAACTAATACACAGTGGGATCTGGACTCACATAAAAGTCTGACTCTATTAGTTGCCTATTCCTGAGTAGTAAAATCTCTTATAACTCAGTTATTACAAATAGCGTACCTTGATTATCTCATGATTTTTTTGTGAGGTAAAGCACCTAATTATGAATCAAGCCAATGCTCTGACTCTGTCTCAGGAAAGGTTGAAACCAAGCTACTGGCCTAGAATGCAGTAAATCCCAAGCTTGTGTGCGGACAATCTATGATGACTCCCGCTCACACACCTCCTAGCAAGGCACGGGTCCTCTCTGGCTGTTTGCCATCTACATTACTTCCTTGTCACATGGGATTTTTCTAAGAGCTCCTCATATCTTGACAGCTTGCTTTAATCAGCAAGACAGAGAGCAACAGAGGATGCATGGGAAGAATAGCCTAGTCTCTTTTAAATGATCTTAAAAAGTGATATTTCATACTGCCTGCCACATTATATTTACTAAAATCAAGCCATTCAATTTATCCCACATTTAGAAAGACAGGTTTTACTAGGGTGTCAATATCAAGGAGTGAAAGTCATTAGGTTTCATTATAGCCTGTGTTTTTCTCGCCCTACATAAACCTTGAGAACAAAACTAGAACCTTGAGAACAAAACTTTTTATTTTTTCAATTTTATATATATATATATATATACATATATATATCACAAAATAAATGTCTACTTTTCTACATTTATTAAGTAATGAATTATAATTAAAGGTTTTGTTATAATATCTCAACTCACATACACTCATTTGTATTCTTCCTGACATTAAAATATATACATTTAAATATTGTAGTGCAATTATAGATACAATGTATTAAGCCAATGAATAATAATCATATTTTTACAGAAGGCTAGATGAATAAATTTCTAATGGTAAAAGCCTTAGATATTTGTGGAAGTAATGAATATGAAATGAATTTAGAATTATTCTGTGAAGCAGGATAAAACTTGAATAGCATTGTTCCCTTCATAGGGAATATACCAACTTGGGATATAGGCTGAATTTGTTAAGCAGAAACTGGGGTGAAATTCTTGTTTAGAACAGGTCTAGCACAAGAGTCCATATAAAAACGATAAGGCAAGTTACATAGTTGCCCACAGGCTGTGTAGGAAATTTGCTCAAATCTGTTGCTGTGTAGTAACAGCTGAGCCAGGTTGAACACTTCAAAAGTACAGAAAGAAAATATACTTCAGTCCCGTGCTTCTCAGAAATCAAAGGCAGAAAGGGTGTGGTCTCTTAAACATAGTAACTGCCTCCTTTACCGACCCGGGAATATTTTTAAATTATATAAAATGAGATAATGAGAAAAGGGTTGAGACATCTTTAGGATGAGCTGTATCTAACATCACTTTTAGTGTAAGGAAAGATTCATCACATTCACAGCCAAAGCTTGGTAATAAGCTAAATATGTTGGACAATAATTTTAAAACAAAACCCTGAATAAAGAATTTCAACAGAGAAATCTAATTTAGAGAATTATGGAACAGGCATTCTAGAACTAAAAATATGTAAATGATTGCAATAATACATTAGATAGGTTAGATAATACCAAAATAACTCCCATATTTACTGGTTTTCCATAGTGATAACACAATGTCTGTGGCTGGGTAATTTATAATAAGGAAATATTCATTAAATCACAGTTTTGAAAGCAAAATTTTAATCAAGGTCAAGTGCCCTTTTGTCTTCAGGATGCAATGAGTGCCTTGAAGAATCAAGAAGATGCCTATCAATGGAACTAAAAAGAAAGTCTAGAAACAACTAGGCTTGATGGATCTTAGACAAGGTTCCAGTCCCAAATAAGCAATGAGGATGAGAAATGTGCAAATGTGTTCCATGGGTAATCTAAAAACTACATATCCACTCTAAAAAAAATATTGAAATCAGATCTATTTCTCAAGGAACATACAAATATATTCTCTTCTTTTAAAGACAGAAATATATGCCCTGGCTCCAGGTAGCCCCTAAAAATGGACATAGAAAATGTTCCCAGACATTCGTCTATCCATTGAGGATTTTTTTTCCAGATATGAGGCCAAAAGCGTAGCAATAAAATAAACATAAATAACATTTGTACAAGACTACACATGTTTTGAAGAGCTAAACAAATAACAATGAAATGAAAAGACACTCTATAGAATGAGAAAACGTATTTGCAAGCCATATATTTGACTAAGAATGTTTTTTTATTCAAAATCAAAATTTGAAACACCAAATGAATTCACGCAACTGAAATGCATACAAAACTCCAAACAATCTCCTTAAAACATAAGAAAAATAGACACATTTCCAGTCAAAATACAGATAGATGCACTGTCTCATGAGGCAGTGTTCAGTAAAAAACATGAATCATCATAGAAACATAAACCATGGTAATCAACTCACAGTTTCTTTTAATTATAATTTTGAATTTTTTAACTTTTACTGAAGATAGGAATTTTCATACAATATATTCTGATTACAGTTTTCCTAACTCTTTCCAGTTCCTCTCAACCTCTCTTCCATGGATATAGACCCTTTCTGTCTCTTCTTAGAAAACAGGCATCTTAGAAATACCAAGTTCTTTTTCATATTCTAATTTGTATGTTTTGCTATGTTTTATTTTATTATTATTATTTGGAGGATCTTTTCAGAATGATGAGATAACTGTTGTTGCTAAGTATCTTCAGGAAAGTGAAGAGATGTGTTCTGTTGGCAACAGTATCAATGTTTATAGTGGATCTGAAGAGTCTTGTTTGAAGGTTCTAGCAGGGAGTGCATCTACACATATACCCTTGAGTGAAGACCAGTCCTCCTCTATTTGGGGAAGGTTGTCCACTTCAAATGGGCCCTCAGCTTCATGGGGGACACACATCCAATGGTGAGGGAAGAAGGGGACTCCCACCTAGCTAGCCAGATCAGCCAAATCAACCCTGGTGATCAATGGGGTGACGGATGTCAATGCTAGTAGTATGGTAGGAGGGCCTCCCCCATTGTGGACTAGGAAGATGACTTATGGGAAGAAGAGTGAAGGAGGGTGGGATGGAAGGAGATGAGGGACGTGGCTACAGCCAGGATACAAAGTGAATTAATTGTAATTAATTCCATACAACCCAGAATGGTTTTTGATTAAAGTTTTATTTTTATCTTAATTAGAGTTTATTCACTTTATATCCCAGTGGTAGCTCCCTCCCTCATTCCTCCAGAATGTTTTTTTTTTTTGAGGAAAAAAATGAAAGAAATCAAATCAGAACTTGAAAAAAATATCCGCTTTCTCATATTGAATGCAGCATTTGCATAACAGGTATATGTAGGAGTAAGTAACTATTGATACACGAGTGAATAATACAGTATGGATAGATAATATCAAATTCAGCCATCATGAAAGTCTAATCAGAGAAAGTTTTGCTTGTGGAAGACAATGATCAGCGCAGAGAAATACATTGTCCTAGGTTCAAAGAATAAGACACAGTGGAATTGTCAACACTAAAATGAAAAGATATACCACATCTCTTCCTCCATAGGCTCAGGGACAATTTTGGAAAAGAGTGTGAAGTATAAAAGCCAGAGATGGTAGATAACTACAAAGAACAAGTGCCTTCTGGAGGCAGCAGAACCGCTGAACATATGAACTCACAGATGTTGTGTCATCATGCAGAAGAACTATTTAAGACCAAGCCAGACAAAATCCTAGCATGGAGAGGGGATTTAGGCATTAAATTTCTTCCAAGCCAAGGAGCTATTGGCAAATTTTAGCTAACAGAAGAGGAACTGTCAATTTTCTCTAAGACTACAGCTGTTAATGAGTTTAAAACACTCTAGTAGAATACCATATATCTAAGAATGTTCGGGTAGCACAAATTGACCTTTAAGAAGAAAAAAGAACACAGAATCAAGTGGGAATGGAAAAGAGTACTTATAAAAAGTGTTGTGGAGCTCCTGTCTCCTCCAGGTCTTTCTACATCCCCCTTCTTCCATAAGATTTCCTGCACTCTGCCCAAAGTTTGGCTGTGAGTCTCAGCATCACCCTAGTGGACAAGGAAAAGAGCATAGGAGAAGAAGACGGAGGGAGGGCGAGAGTGAGAGGGGAAGGGAGAAGGGGTTACAGCTAGGATACAAAGTCAATAAATTGTAAATCAAATAAATTGTGATCAAAGATTATTGTACACAATTTTCAAAATAGTAAAGAGGATTTTTCAAATTAAGGCAGAGTGCAGGAAACCTTGTGGAAGAAGAGGGAGATAGAAAGACCTGGCAGGGACAGGAACTCCACAACGAGTTCAACAGAGCCAAAAAATCTGGGCCCATAGGGGCCTGCAGAGACCTATGCTCTAACCAAAAACAATTCATGGAGAGGCCCTAGACCTCCTGTTCAAAGGAAGCCATTGGCTGCTAAGTTTCCAAGTGGGTTCCTAGTAAGGGGACAGGGGCGGTCTCTGACATGGACTCAGTGGCTGGATCTTTGATCACCTCCCCATGGAGGTGCAGTCTTACCAGGCCACAGAGGAAGACAATGCAGCCAGTCCTGATGAGACCTGACAGACTAAGGTCAGATAGAAGAGGAGGAGGTCCTCCTAATCAGCATACTAGGGGAGGGGCAGAGGGGGAGAAGAGGGAGGGAGGGACTGGGAGGAGATGAGGTTGGGGGCTACAGCCAGCCAGGATAAAAAATGAATAAATTGAATAATAAATAATAAAGTGAATGAACTGAAATAAGATAGATAGATGAATTGTAAACATAGCCAATAAAATATGAAAAATATAGTTCCACTGAAATGTAAATGGAAGTACTGAGCTTTAGTAAACACCAGTAGATTGTATAAACCAAAGCAATATTTTATCAAACTATAGAAAAACTGGGAAATTCATACCTTTACTGAAGCTATAAAATGTGATTTTGGAAAATGCTTTGGCTAAATATATGAAAGTAAAACCCATGAATATCCTATGATATAACAATTCTACTTTCAAAAATTATACCAACCAAAACATAGATGTATGTATACCAAAATTCATGCCTGAGGGAGTTTATAACCTTGTATAATGGCTTCATGATGAAAATCACACAACTAACTGTCTTTCAGCATAGAATCTATAGGAAAAGCTACAAGTACTGCTGACTAGTGAAACCAGGCACAAGTTTAAGGTAGACTGAGGAGCAAAAATTTTAAAATAACCCATAACATAAAAACAATTAAAAACCAACAATAACCAGAAATCAGGAGTTGGAAGCCTTCCCATGGGACTCTAAAGTAATATTAAATCCAATGAGTTTGTATAGACTAGATATAAGAATAAGAGTTATCTGGTACATTGGTATAGTTACATTCATGATCTGCAAACTCCACAAATGAGTTCAATTTGAACACTGTGCAAAACTCTTTGTCATATCTACATTCAAAAGTAACAATCCACATTACACTCTATTTAATGCAACAGAGCCTGGTGGGTTTTTGTTTTGTTTTTCATAGCTTAAATAAAATGCATTATAAAATATACAATATTAATGGAATTTTTATATCATTTGAAGGATAATAAGAGTGAGAAGACATATTATGAGTTTATCACAGGTGTTTCTTATATTTTTCCAGTAATATCTTGTGGGAAAGTAAATGAACTTCTAAGGAACCAACAAAATGACTTTAATTATGTAATAACTAAAGTGTAAAATTCAGTTTGAAATTTTATAAGGAAAATCTTAGTAAAATAAAACAAACTCATTCTACATTAATTCATTCATTCATAGAGAAATGGCAGCATTTTAAAGGAGTATTACAACATTAATGAAAAATTATACAAGTTTCACATGAACAGAACATTAATTATTCTGCTGGTGCTAACACCAAAAACATTTTATATTATAACATTTGAAATGCACTGTTATTCAGGCATCTTCTGCAGACATAACATAATTTGTACCTTATAAAGGAACTTTATTTTTATATATTAGCTGTCATTCAGTTAGTCACAGAAAAATAAGATTAATGCTTCTAAAAGATTGACCTGCTTCAGAAAAAGCTATTTTATCCATCTATGGATATTTTAAATCACTTAGCATAATGTACTATTAGTTTGCATAATGCATATATATTGTCTTTTTTCTACTTCAAACATGGAAAAGGAAAAAGATAAGAATTATGTTGATTTATGCTAAATCAGAAATTTTGCTGCCATTCAATACATTATTGTGGCTTGATTCATGGTTTTATTCTTCTGATCCATTAGCAGCTTCCTTCTATACTAAATGAACCCACACAGAGACAGATACACATTTTTATCCAGCAATCTGTATGTTAGAATAACTCAGACTACATGATAATAAGTATATATTTTTAGTGATCAAAATATTTAACATAAATATGATTGCATAGAAAGTTGAAAACTTCATGTAAATACAACAGAGGGAAATATTTTATTCTCCTGTAAAGTTAAAAATATGCACTTAGCAGATTTATATAATTTATTGACTTGTAAATGTGATTTAGAAAGACACTGAAGCAATAGAGTTTTATTTAAACCTAAGTATTCTACTGAAAGAATTTGTAAAATACAAAATAGCTTCACATTTATTGCTATCACAAAGGTAGTAAATGATATAAAAACATATCTATTTTTCAAATGACAAAATTAATGTTAATTATTTTAACTGAACTGCATAAACTGAGGAGTTATAACACCTATGATTGTCTCTAACCACTTTCATGAACATTCATTCTGATTTCTAGTATGTAGGAATCTTAAAAAATAGAATAAGTAAGACAGATATAAATGAAACAGAAAGACTAACATTTTAGAAATTAAAGAAAATCCACGCATAGGAAAGTACTATGTTGCTTAGCCTAAGTGAATGTGAAAGTCTTAAATGTTTATTTTATTTCAACAATTTAACTAATAAATTCAGTGATCTACAGTATTATGATACAAAAAAACAAAGAAAACTTAGAGACATCAATGTCTATGTGCATTATGAGTCAACTTTCCAGAGTTTATTTCCCACAGAATTCTCAAGCCCTTACCTTTGTCCAGTCAATTCTCACACTTCTTATACTTGATTAGAATGATTATTCATACTTCTGAATCTAACAAGTATTTTTAAGGCAGTCAACTTTTTCATTGATGGATTCATGTATGTGAAATAAAAAATATATATATATATATAAATTAAATTTATAAAAGTTTTGCCTTTCCAATCTGTCTTTAATCAGTTATATTTATAGGTTTACTACCTAAAAGTAAAATGTTAGTGAAAAATATTTCCTCCTTTGTATATTAGGTAGACATAGCTAAAAATCCTCATGATGGTTTTTACACACACACACACACAAATACCATATAAGGTTCCAAAGGAGGGAAGCAACCAACATCCTTACCCAGCTATGATGCCTATGAACCACAATCAAGGCCTGTTAACCTTGAGGGTTCAGTTATGGCACACATACCTTGGCAGTAACCGATAGCTTTGGACTTTAGAGGGAAGCAAGAGGGAAATCATGCTTGGTACTGGAAATCCAAGAACCCAGGATTGAGAAAGGCAAGAACCTCAGAGAACTATAATTGCCTCTTTACTAAGCAAGCATAATCCCAACGATAGTCTACATATTAGTCTTACCCAAAGACAATTTTAGTTCTCACCCCTAATCGAGGAAACTCCTCTTTGCAAAAGACATAAACCGTAACGGAAAACCACAATAAAAATGTAAATGTTTAGAACCAGTCCAAACTGATACCTTTACAAGACAATCCCCACATGTCAGGTTCAAGGATGATAGAGAAAGGGGGACAGAAATAGTGTAAGAGCCAGAACATCAGAGAATTTTCTGCAAGACTGGGTCTCCTAAGAATGTCAGAAGCTACACCCATAAAGTCTCATCAATATGACTGCCCAGTTATGAGTCAAACAAGGACAACAACAATTAGGCATGCTACCATAGAAGGGAGGGAAACTAAGAGTCCTTCAAATCCATACAAAAGGAACTACAGTCGACTAGGAAATGTTGAGAATAGGAGAACTAATCTTACCCAGCAAAGGGCATACCTATTATTACCCAATTGAAAGTGTTTAGCCCTAAAAAGATACATAACGAATAACATGACAGACTGAGAAGGTCTGTATACATACATACATATATATTTAGCAAGCAACTTCTTTGCTAAATATTCTGCTCTGAAATAATATGAATCAAAAAGAAAGGTCTCAGTTCATATCATTTACTCATCATTTCATAAGACAAACACATATATTTGTGTGAGTTTTGAAAGTTTCTAAAGATGCATTTTCACCCCAAAGAGTAGCTATTATAGTTGCCCAAAATTTTTTATCAGGTAAATAATAGCAACATTGATGCTTCTGCGAAGTATAGCATTTTCTCAATGATCTGACTTCTGGGTGATTTCATCCTCAAGCTACATTACCAAATGTGTTCCCAGTTGTTAACAGACAAATGAAATATGTAAATATAAATAACAGGTACAACTGTAACCATTCTGGCAAACATGAAGATATTCTAAAGAGACATTGTATCTCACAATCTAACTACAAGACTTGAAAAAAAAAATGAGAATTTCCTGCAGAATCTCATGCTGGGAGAAGGAAAGGCAGGAGCCAGAGGAGGATTTGTCTCCAAGAATAAGACTTTGGACAGTAGTTTATCAGGCTACCTTACATGTGGAGGCTGAGGCACAGGTGGCTATGTGTCAATGCTGGGTGTGACCACCACACACCAAGGCTGCATCATAGTGCATATCCTTGGCTCTCTATTTAAAATCACTCCAGGCCCTAAAGACGGATTGAGGGCATGCTGTACCTCTTTGTTCCTCTTCCTTAGGTGGCTTATTGAGAGAATAAGTGGCCAGACCTGAATTGGAGCATACGTTGTAAGCCACCCACCGGTGCCCCTGGTTGTATAACATAACTCTTTTTCTAGCATTTTCTAGGGAAACTAATATAAAAATAATACGATTCCTATTTAAACCTGACAGGAGATTTGGAATTCTTGGCCCATTTTAGCATTTGTTAGTTGCTCTTTTCCTTCTTGATAATATTTTTACATAAAACTGAGATAAATTATGAGCTTCTCCGTCTAATTGTATTTCTACTTTACCGCAAGGAAAACCCACTGTTATTCAAATCAATCTTTACTCCAAAAATGGTTGCTAGTGACACCCTGAAATTAGCATCTAACAGCCTCATCAATTCCAGATGACAATGAAATAAGCACCCCTATTGTATGATTGGAGTTAGCTTAAAATCCAAAGAATAGTCTCGATTAATTCCAGCATATTTTGCATCTTTAAAAAAGTTCAAGTGTTTGGAAGAAAAAAGACAATTATATGACAGATTCCTTTTTATTCACATAATATTTGAAATGGATACAATTTTTCCAGTTGTGCATCTGAAAAATAGATTCCAATACCTAGAATGGTTTATAGCTTCTTTTACATTCACAGATTTGAATAATTACTTTTTTCTTACAGATTTTCTTGGAAGTTTAAAATTCACTGTACTTTTGTTTTTAAAAGTTTATTTATTTATTTTACTTAAAGTATATAGGTCAAAAAAGAGACCTATTTCACATCTGCAAATTTATTATCTAGGAGTAGTACCACCTTCAAGGCACCTTGATTTTAATCCTTTAGCCTCTTGAAAAGCACCCCCATCATGGCCTTTTACCCTCAGAAGGAAAGTATACTCAAGTCAAAACTGATTGGTGTTTCCTCAATAGCCCAAGGAATCACACATGAACCTGGCTTAAATCCTTTAGCCAGTTACTGCTAAAAACGTTCTTTTTGATAAGAAATCATATTCCCATAATAAACGACTTGAGAATGTGGTTCACCATAACACTTACCTACAGCCAAGAGAGATAGTCCTACTCTTGTTTTAAAAACAATGGCTACGTTTCTTTTTGCTATCTAACTAGTACCCATCTGGGTGGGCTCTCATGCTGATTCCTTACACTCCAGCTGCTACCCAAGGGCCTGAAAGCCCATCTTGTATCAGCACTCTGGAAACTAATCTTAGAGCCCAAAATAAAGCAAAGAGGAGCCTAGTAAATGGATGGGCTCGTGAGCCCATCAAAAGATTCTAGAGGATTTTTGATTTTGACATTTTAAATATATCCTCTGTTCTGGTTTCCTGCCTAGAATTTGTAATGCTAATAACTATTATCTTTACTTATCCCTCACATCTCTGCCTGGGCACCAATCAAAGACTTTCCTCTCTGCATCTACCTGTTATACAAACGAAACTACTCATGTACCTTTTCTATTATTTCAGGTAGGTAGGCCCATTGGATGGATACCCTTATTGATATGCCCAACATCTCCATCCATTTGGAATAAGCCAATAAACCATCACCCCAACTTCAAAAGAGCAGTTAGGGTGAACTGTTCAGAAAGAGTGATATTATAACATATATAATAAAGAAAAGAAGATTATGAGAGTCTTTTTTTCTATCAGTGTTATTTTGTCCAACAAGGGCCAATATTTCCTGAACCTCTCACTTTCCTTTTGTGTTGATTAGCCAATCATATCAGATTAAGTTATATGTTTACCAATGGGATGATTGAGACTCAGCTACCACCTATTTCAGGAATAAAAGATAGACCATTTAGGCTATGTGTGCTTGCTAGCCTTCTATGGATTCAGATTTCCTGTTTACAAAAACAAGAAGCTATCTCGACAAATTACTATGCTTTGTTCCTCTGTTGCTTTATGTAATACAGTATTCATTTCCTCAACACACAGTTATCTTTGCTTCTCAAAATGGAGTAAAAAGCTGCTTGTAAATGGTGTGTCTTAGGGCAAGGAACAATGGTAAGAATTATTACTTCGCAAAGTATGGATAACTTGGGGGAAGCTATATCCTTATCTCAACAGTGTTCTTCTATAGTTGGATCATATACTTTGAATTCCAATAATTATTAAATCAATTTCAACTGGACAATGGTTTAATTTTCAATATCATTTACTTTGAGGCCATATTTCAGAATAAATCTTTAACTAATATGTGTTTCACAAACTAGCTGTTCTTTTCCTCAAATTTATTTCTCTAAGTCTCAATGTGTTTTAGAAATAAAAGAAAAGGTTTATTTAGATGGTAAGATTTTAGAATACTTCCCTTTTTGTAAGAATACTCTAATGCAGCAGAAGGCAAAACACAAAATATTGTTAGGCTTTGTTTTGTTTGTCTCCTAGAGTTTCAAGTTTTGAATCCCAAGCTCCAATCTGAACCTATATGAGAAGCTTTTGTAAGTGGTTCATAATAATGAGCCATGCTGAATCCTTTACAATGAGCCTCCTTTGTCTAGAAATGTGAGAAGGAATATTTACCACAGGTCACCCAATCTGGAACTTTCTGTTATAGTAGCCTGAGCTGACTAACACAAGTATTTAGAGATGGGTTTAATTTCAGAGAAGCATAATCAATGAAGCCACAACATGTCAGTGGGAACGGGAGTAAACTATGAGAATGTAGAAGACTGGATCTCTTGATCCCAGCTACAAGGACTCATAAGTATTATCACATGACTCTTCCTTTCTAAATATGTTTTTCATTCTTGCATATAAAACTTCTACTGGGGCTGAGATGACATTGCCTAGATTCATTTGCCCATTAAAGCTTTTACATATTTTAGGTATTTGTTTTACTTTTGCATTTATTATTTCTAGAAGCTCAGATTAATTATTTCCAATTAAAATGTCCAATTGCAGTTATATGATATATAAAGATGCAAATAATGGGAACTGTGTATACTAATGTGCTACCATATGGTGTTTCCATGCATATGCAAATAGTATGTCTAAATTAGGTTAAAAAATCAGTGTCTTCAAACTTATCAGTCCTATAACAAGAATACTTAAGCCTCTTTTGAGATTCATAGTATATACTTTGTTAACAATACTTATGCCCTCTATGCAATCAGCACCTAAGAACCTTTACGCTTATCTAAAAGTAATAGTGTCTATTGTAAACTTCTTTTTATATTGCATTTTTGCTTCTCTCTGGTCACCAGCATACTATTTTCAGCTTCTATGTGAACAAGTTCTTAATTAATCCTTGAGTGAGATAATTTGGCTCTTGTATTTTACTGAATGATTACCGATGATAGTTTGTACTTCCATATATAAAATCTTAAATTGCATTATTTTCATTGTATCTTAAGATTTAATAATATTCTAAAAAGTTTAATTATCACAATTTCCTTGCCTAGCCAACAGATGATAAATATAAACAAGTTCTTTCTTGATTTCTGTAACTAGGACTGTTGCAGAGACTGTTTGTGTCTCTTCTACATGCTGATTTCATTTCCTTTGAATATACCAGTTTTATGATAGTTGGATCATATGGCAGTTCTACTTTTAACTTCTTAAGTGAACTCCAAACTCTTTTCATTGATATGCATTTCTACCGGCAGTAGATAACTATTTCTTTTTCTTCACTTCTTCACTAGTACTTGCTATCTATTCTTTTGTGCTATAGCCAGTCTTACTAGAGGGAGGTGCTATCTCATTGTTGTTTTAATTTCCGTTTTCTTGATAGGTAGTGGTATCAAGCATTTTTGCAGACAAGAGTTGGCTCTTTTGGTGTCTTAATTTAGGATCTTTCTGCTCTTAAACTGGATTGTTTTTAAACAGTATTGCTGGAGTTTTTGCTGTTGAGCTTTTTGAGACACTTATTTTCTGGATACTAACCACTCGTCAGGACTATAACAATCATGATCTATGTCTCCCTGTGGCACATATTCTATGGTGTTCTTTTGTTTCATCATATCAACCCTTTGGCCAGAGGTTTCCACAATGTACTGATCAATAAATATGCATTTATTTTGCTTACCTACGGTTTAGCAAATGGTTCTTGGTATGTTTATCTTCCTTTCTTTCTTTTTTACTTTGAGTAATCATGTTTATTGCTGCATTATTGACAATAGTAAAATACGGAATTAGCCTAAATGCCCATAAACAAAGGAATACATAAAGAAGTGTATAAAGCACACACACACACATACACACACACATACATTCACACATATGTAAACACACATACACAGAAGCAGCTAGCTGAAAAAACTGAACACAACTGATTCTTTTGAAGAGACATAAGTGTATTTAAAAGTCATTATGTAATTGAAGTAAACAAGATTTAGATGAACAGATATTTCATGTTTTTTTTATATATAGAATCTATTTTTAATGCAGAATAAGAAGGGAAGAAGGGAACCAGCAGAAAAGAGTAGAAGAGACAAGCAAAAGAATAGTGAGTATGAGCAAAGATTATGATGTACATATATGAATAGGTTACAGAGAAATTAAGCCCATTATTTTTTACAGCAAGAAATTGGCCACAGAGAAAGCCAATGCATCCAATCCTTATGATACCTGATAGACTAGGGTCAGATGGAAGGGGAGGAGGACCTCCCTTATTAGCGGACTTGGAGAGGGGCATGGAAGGAGATGAGAAAGGGAGGGTGGTATTGGGAGGGAATAAAGGAGGGGGCTACAGCTGGGATACAAAGTGAATAAACTATAATTAAAAAAAGAAATTGAATAATCATGTAATAGAACTTACATATATTAAATGCCAAAAATATCAGTAGGTTTATCTCCCAAGCAGCTGTACAAAGTATAGAATATGACAATTTATTTCTTCTCAATTAGCCAATATTTATGGTTATCAGAATTTTTCATTTTTATCATTCTTGGGAATATATATATATATATATATATATATATATATCAATCTAATTAAAAATTGAAATTTCTCTTTTAGTAGAGAGGGTACACAACTCTTGCTATTGTCAGTTTGAGATTTACTCGTCTCAATTGCTTCTTCATGTTCTACAGTGACTTTTTTAAACTACATTTCCATTGGCTTCTATTTTATAATTGGTCCTGCTATATGTTGACCGTGCTCCTTAATTTTGTATTTTATTCATCTTGATAAATGAAAGGCTTCTTTTTTCTTCCAAAGTTAACCATATCCCTTTACATTCATAGGCTCTTATTATAGATCTTTATTATCATAAAAAAATGAAATACTTTACCCAAACAGCATTGACTTGGATACGGTACAATTTCTTAATATTTGACATACACTTATATTAATTTTTTTTTTAAGATTCTGGGTATCCAAGTAAGGATTTACATATTCAGACCAAACGCTCTAACAGTGAGGTTTGTCTCCAGCCACTGCTTTTGTTTGCTTTGTTTTAAAGAAGGTCTCTTGCACTTCTTGCTGGTCTAAAACCGGCTGTGTTCCTCAGGCTGACCTGAATGGCTCCTCTTTCTGCCTCCACTTTTGAGAGCAGGCCTAGTGGTCATGTGACATAATGCCTGGCTTAGGTATTCGTGATCAAATCCAGGGCTTTGTGAATGCCAACTGAGCTGTATATCTAGTCCCATATTTATCAATTAAGAACGAAGTTATTACAAATAAAGGAAATATAGAATGCATACGGGTAGGGGGTAAAGTAATTCCAAGAAGAAATAATCTTCATTTTCTATGACAAGTTTCAAAATCTCTTATATGTACGTATTCATACTTCTTATTCACTATCTTCTAAAATTGTTTTAACTTGAATTTAACTTTCCTATTTTAAATAATTGAGGCAGTCTGCATGTTGAAAGATGAACCAATTAAACATAAGTCTTTGAAATCCATTAGCATAAGACATAATGTCTTTTTTCGAGGTAGGGAGAAAAACATGTTCCCCCTCCTGAGGAGGAAGCTGCATGTTCTGTTTGGCAGCATTACTAGTTCTGGTGATTTGGAACTCCCTCATCTATAGTGGCAGCAGGGTTCTCTTGTCAACATAACCCCTGGAGCCAAGTTGGATGAGATGAATTCCTGAGAGTGTAGGGTTAAGACAGTGGTTAACAGCACAGAGAAAAAGAATACTCCGCTGCCTGATGTGTTTAGTGTCCTGTAAATAGAGTGGGCAACCCAGAAATTCTCTTCTGAACTTGTCTTCCCTATTGTAAAGCAAAAAGGGACTTTGAATCTCAGCTCTCCTCTGTCTGAGAGGATTCTGTTGGTTTCACTGGAACAGCAGCAGTCCACAGTAATGCCCATGGAGGCAGTAACATCTTTGATAAATTCCCAGTGTAGACCTGAAATATCTTCTCAGCATTTTCCATAGTGAGCAGAGAAAGGAGAAAGAGCTTTGGATTGTTTATGGACTAGTAACATGTTAATGGATCTTTCTCCTCTTCTTTTCTTTTTCAGATAAGAAAGCATCAGATTCACTGCAGTAGTGTTAAGAAGCACACACAACAGTAACTGAATGGTGTGTAGTACAAGTTAGCTGTAAAAGCTTTCCAATACTATCTAATTATCACTGAAATTAGTTTGAGAATTTAAAAGAGAGGTTCTGTACACATTTGTACATAGGTCTATGAATACTTTTGGCTAGTTAGATGCTCTTTATTGGATTGTAAGAATCACGAGTCAATTTTCTTTAGCATGAAAATAGTTATCATTAAGGACGTTTTAAATAAACTTTAATAAGTGAGAATGCAAACTTTTTACACTAATTCTCAGGTTTCTAATAACAGAGTATTTGAACCCTATGAATCTTGAAAATCTAATTAGACAATGTTAAGTTCTTTCTAGTTGAAGCCACAGATGCTTCACACTGGGAAAACCAGCAAGCCCCAGGGTTTGTTTGGTCTACAGGAGTGTCAAATTTTCATGGATAATTTAATAGCTAATAACTCTAATTCTTTCCCATAAACCAAGAGATGATAAATAATGATTGCACTAAAACTGTAAAATTAACCCTCAAGGCTAATGAAAAATATTAGGAACCATTGAGGAAATTAATTTCTATTACTATTACTCCTTTATTGCCAATATTTCTAAAGTTGTATTATATCTAAAATGCGAAGGAAAAGGCACATGAACATATTGGAATGATGAGATTCAAAAGAAATTTATAAAACAAGTGTAATACCAAGTGTCCTTTATTTCTTAGTCTCATTGTATAACCAATCACAGGGAGGAAAAAATCTTTAATTGTGTGCCCAGAGTGACATTTTGTTACATAATTTTTGGTTTGTGTTTAGTCAAAAAGCTGTAAAATTGAATGTAATACTAAAAGCAGAAAGTATTGAAAATACACAATGTTTTGGGACACTTTACTAAGTATATAATTGATCAACCCCAGTTGTTGTTACAAGATTAGCTCTGAAACACTTATAAACTATAAGTGTTATAGTTATATAAACTATAACACTTATAGTTTATAAGTGTTAACGTTGTCATTAAAATAAGAACTCATTCACATTTCTTTATAGTCAGTATTGGTTTGAGTCAAGCAGAAATATGTAAACATCTTTAAATGTATCTGGATTAACAATAATCATCCAGTTTTTGGGGTGTTGAGTCTCTAAATGTGAGCATGAAAACTGTTCATATTTACTTGCTTAGAAAGGCAAGTAAAAAGGCAACAGGGGACATCAGCCAACCACAGGTGTTCACATCATGTGGTTATTTCAGTTCAACCTTCACTTGACCTTGATGTTTCTAGCAGAGAGACAAAAGCTTTGAAACCCGAAAGGAATGAGGAAATAGCATACTTTTAAATCATGCATTAGCACTTAGCATTTGGAAATCCCACTTGCAAGGCCCAGAGTTATGTTAGTGGCTTTTGCTTCTGGGGGAAGGGCTGGCTGAGTGCACCGAAACACAAGAGAGCAGAGAGACACTTGGGCAAGTTGAAAATCATGGCAGCCCTAACATTCCTCTCAATTAATGGCACACCTCTAGTAGTCAACAGAAGTGTTTCCCTGGTGTGATTTATGACTAGAATTATCTCACTGGAAATTGGCCAGTAAATGGTAGCAAGTCTCAGGAGTTGCAAGGTTAGCCTCTTCTACAGTGGGAGAGAAGGGCATTGAAGGATTTCTCTAGACACCAATTTAAATTCTGTCTATCTCAGTTCCTGTTATTGATTTTTCATAAATGTTGAGAAGAAAAATTTGACCAGAATTCTGACATAGTAGGGCAAGGCATACACAGGGAAAATAAAGTGAAGAAAAGATGAAGATAATGCTGTACAATGACTTTCAAAACTTGCCTTATTGTAGGAGTGGGTAGTATCGATGGTGTATAGATTGCATTGATTTACAACAGAAAAAAAAAACAATGCAAACGTTTTTTTGTCATAAATATATGATAGATATGCTAGTTGATATGTCAAAGGGCATAAGAAGGAGCCACTATTAACAGTTAAAAGTAAGTGGTAAAAGCATTTTTATTTAAATACATACCGGTGGTAAAGCTACTTCAGAATCTATTATTTACAGTTATCAAACAAACCTAGAAGGTTTTGTAGTAACACACACCCATATGCTGTATGTGTATTAGTATATGTATATGATAATGACTTATTAAACAAATATGAACATTTTACTCATACATGTGTCTATATATCTATGTAGACATTATTGTGCATTTTTTTTCTTTTATTGCTATCTATTGAGAAAGGATCATTATTTTTAAAACCTAAAAAAATTTTGCCTGTCATTTTTTTCTTTGTAAGGCTTAGTGAGCCCTCAAACACAGTAAATCACACTCATAACCAGCATTACACTGTGTAGCCAGATATAATTGAACTGTTGCTTTTATGCATGGACCTCCCGGAAATATACCCTATCTAAAAAGAATAATCAGATACCTGGCATATAAAATTGGACTTCTGATATCTCTTAGAATACTTCCGACCCTGGAAATCTTACTTTCAGAATTTGTAAGACATACCAATGGTAAAAGTAGGTTGTCCTGGAGTTTGTCTTCATAAACTAAAGACATAATCAAGGAAATTGTTCCTAAAACGACATACTGGAGAGTTTCAACATAAATGGGAAAATATAATCAACATGTCATTTCTTACGTATGAAATCCTCAAAATAAATAAATGTACACACACACACACACACACACACACACACTGCTGGTGATTATTAATTTAATAAGCAAACAATAGTGTAGACAGACATTTAATATGTAATTACCATCCACACACATAAATATACTTTAATTAATATGTTCATTTTACAGAACCATAAATTCTAATGCTGTAAGTAAATGTATGTTCAAATTTTTCTTTGTATTGTTCTCATTTATACTGAGTAACTTATATTTTCTAGAATAAGAAATTAAAGTATTCATGCACACAATCATGTTTCATACTAGTCAGAGTTTTGTGGAAAAGAGCTGCACTGTGGGATTCTAACAGTGATAGAGAACTATGCTTTTCCGAATGAGCTCCTTTCCGTTCTGTGCCCTTGACATGCATGCACTTCCCATTCCACACACTTCCCCTAATTACACGGACCCACAATTACTTCTCTGTGTTCAGTGCTTCAATGTTCTCTTATGTGCTAAGCCATCATATATTTTACCTTATTTATCAGGTTGTTCCAAAGCCCTCTCCCCTTGTCAAATATTCTAAGAGCTATGGTAGATGAAGGGCTCTCTCCATTCTGATCTTCTCTCTTACGTGTGATACACTTCTAATTAAGTTCACTGAAATGATTGATCACGGAAGGTAGCACAGTGCCCATGAGGTCTGGTCAGCTGAATAAAGGAGACCATTGCTTTCTTTGTTTTGGTTTAGTTTGTATCATACAGTGAGGGAGAGAGAAAAAGTTCACTAAAAGATTAAGCAGAATTTTAATCACAACCTGGATGTCTGCTAATCTGCTGTTTTGACAAACATCCCTGTCACATTCACATGGTTATTCACATGTGCCAAGTGTATCCAGTTCCATTTAATACTGTCCAGGATGCTGATCAGATTACCCATCTACTTATAATGTATATCTCAAACCCCTTTCAGTTGCTTTATCTCCAAAAGTTATTTAAAAAGACAGAGTTGCTATGCAGCTCAGTCTCCATACGAGTCCAGAGTAAGGGGAACGGAACAGGGACTGTCTGGGACAGTTGCCTGCTCTTTGATCACTTCCCCCTGTCTATGTTGCCTTGCCAGGCCACAGAGGAATAAGATCCAGGCAGTCTTGATGAGACTTGGTAAGTGTCAGATGGCAGTAGAGGAGGACCCACCCTTTCAATGGACTAGGGAAGAGATTA
Organism: Meriones unguiculatus; assembly: GCF_030254825.1. Taxonomy (NCBI): domain Eukaryota; kingdom Metazoa; phylum Chordata; class Mammalia; order Rodentia; family Muridae; genus Meriones; species Meriones unguiculatus. The sequence goes on from NC_083352.1 coordinate 41,372,196, forward strand.
TAAGGGAAGAGGGAGGTAGGGTAGGATAGAAAAGAGATGAAGGAGGGGCTACAGTCAGGATATTAAATGAGTAAATTGTAAAAAATGTGAAAAGACAGCTTCTTTATTTTTTTTATTTTATTTTTCTTGGAAGCATCTACTTAAGGGGAAGAATCACTGTTTGTATTATGAAAGCCACAAAGACAACGCACCAAAGAAAATGCTTCTTAATTAATAAACTTAGAAAAATATTGCAGTCAGAAAAATTCTAGAGGCTTTCTTCAAATATTGTTCTAGATCAACGATTTGCAATTTATAGAATTTTTCTTAGCGATAGATTTGTGAAGATTGTGCTTTCTCTTCTGTTTGAGGAAATGATTCTCCCAAATTTCTTCCTTTGCAATTCATCTCAGCACTTCTAGAAACAGAAGTGCTGTCTCTGCTAATCTTTATTATTTAGTAATCATAGCTATGAAATTACATTAGTACATAAAAAAAGACAAATAATTAAAAGGTAAAGTTTTATTAAAAATGGAAAGGAGATGGATGTTGGATATTGACTCTACTCATTATTCTTCACTCTTACCCTTCTTAGCAAGAAAGACAGACTCATAAAAATTTAAAGAGTTCGAACTTTTCTATATAGCATGGATGGTTTGCCAAAGCCTGTGGCACTTTGGCCAGTCATGACATTCTTTTTCCATGATGGAAAGAAAAAAACATGACAACATAAAAGGGGAATGTTCCACTGAGAGTTCATTGCTAGAAGCCAAGACTGAATTTGCCATTTCACATAAACATAGAATTTTGAACAAAGTGTGCTTCCTTAGGATAATGAAATTCAGTTTTGTAGAGGAAAGAAAAACTCCCTCAAACAAAACAAATAGAGCAGATATCAGAAATAAACCAGCCTCCCTTATCTTTAATCAATCTCAATATGATGATTAGATGAACAAAATTGCCTTATAAAATATTCATACAATACAATTTAGATTCCACTTAATGAGATACCTACAATTATTGCTGGGAAAAGTGACTAGAGAATTTCCCTTAAATTGCAAACAAAGAATTGAGTACAGTGGGGGCTGCCTGCTATATTTTTTTCTCAGTACAAACTTTTTAACTCCTTTGTCATTCCACCGAGTTTTGCATACAAATCCTACCTTTGTGTTAAAATCACTATGAGATTGCTTTATTCTATTCTCAATCTGTGGGATTTTCTAGAGAAACAGTCCTGTGGGCATAAAAGGGAGTTGCCCTTGATGCTGTTTAGGGAATCTTTTAAAACACCTCCGGTTTACCTCATCTCAGATACCATCACATTTCTTCCACTACTGTCTCCAGACTTCAGTTCAACTCTTGTGGGAAATAAAACCAGACTCAGCCCTAGGCCCTGTGGTAAAAGAGTGACAAACAGACCGATCCTTGCATCTGAAGTGATCACAGATTCAGGGCTGACTCTACAGAAAATTTTCTGTTCCTCGGGCCATGTTAGCCTTCTCCCTACATCTGCCTTTCAACTATTGTATTTTTTTTTTATTTTTGTTTTTTGTTTGTTTGTTTTTCAGTCACGGTATTAGAGAAGGGAAGAGAGTACTAGCAACAAGTGAAAGAGAAAATAATCACTCTCTTGAAAAAACTGAGAATTTGTGCAATTGTGCACATTAACTAATATCTTTTCTTTTTTTCTTTTCAATCATTTAATTAAACATTCATTCCACATAAAACTAGTCACCGGATGAGTTTGGGTATTTTTTTTAATCCAGTTCTATTTTTTTCTTCTATCTATCTTTTTGAAAAGAAGAGATAGATGATGTGGCTTGTGAATGATTGTCCTTTCTCCATCTCCCATCTCAGGACAGGAGTGTTGTGACTACTGATGACCCACTAACACATCCTGCTTCTTTAAAACTGTCTTGTGCTGCCAGGGAGTCGTCCAGAGGCTTCTCTCTATCCTTCTTTTAATGCTTTCTTGATGATTTCAACAACCAGTTCTGGTTATATGCTGAATGCAGAACTTACACATACATATATATATACACACACACATATATATATATATATATGTGTTTGTGTGTGTGTGTGTGTATGTGTGTCTGTATAATCAACGTGTCATTATTATAACAAATATTTATAACATTTACAAGGTACCAGTTACTGCCTTAAAAGTCTTCCAAATTTGGTAAATATTAAAAAAATTTGAATTAAAAAGTAATGGTAATTCTTCCCAGCGAGACTAAAGAAAGTTGCAGCTTCCACCCAAACCACCCACATATACACCATGAATGCCCACTATCCCCGCTCCTATCTGTTTACGTAGCATTAAGTTTAGAAAACTTGTGATGGTAAGATTTTCTGTTTCCCATTTTTATGAAACGCATATAAATCTTTTCCTAACCTAGGTAACTCTTACTCTAGAATTTGTAGCCAGGAACCATTTCTTTGAAATGTACTTAACATGGATGATTGCTCTTTCTCCCAGTTTTGTGAGAAGAAAGGATCCTGTTCCTTAGAGCACATTCTGCCTAATGGTGATTTGAATAGGTATTTCCCCCATAGACTCTGGTGTTTGAAAACTTGACCCTGTAAGGAAGAAGTATGGCCTTGTTGGAGAAGGTGTGGCCTTGTTGGAAGAAGTATGCCCTTGTGGAGGTGGGCTCTGAGGTTTCATGCTCTCTCCAGTTATATGCAATGAGATCCTCTTCCTAGCTGCCTGCAGAAGCCAGCCTCCTTCTGGCTGTCTTTGGATGAGATGTAGGATTCTCTGCTTCTCCAACACCATGTCTGCCTCCATCCTGCCATGCTTCCCGCCATCATGATAATGAACTGAACCTCTGAAAAATGTAAGCCAGCCCCAATTAAATGCTTTCTTTTTAAGACTTGCCTGGTCATGGTATCTCTTCACAGCAGTAAAACATGCCTAAGACAAGCCTCGATGTGCAAAATTGTCCTGGGTCATATGGTAACAGTGTTGCTTAATAACCAGTCGAAGTTAGGATGAGCCATTTAGGACAAATGCTGCTGTCAGTTCCTCTTTATTTTTACTTTTTTTAAATTAATTGATTTATTTTTTATTTATTACAGTTTGTCACTTTGTATCCCAATTGTAGCCACCACCCTCTTCCTCTCCCAACCCCACCCTTTCTCTTTCTTCTCTCCCTCCCATGCTTCTCCCCTAGTGCACTTATAGTCCCCTTCCATCTGACCCTAGCCTATCAGGTCTCATCAGGATTGGCTGCAGGTCCTTTTTTTAAAAAAAATATTAATTACAGTTTATTCCCTTTGTATCCCACCTGTAGCTCCCTCCCTCTTCTAATCGCAATCCCATCCTCCCTACCTCTTCTCCATCCATGTCCCTCCCCCAGTTCACTATAGGGAGGTCCTTCTCCCCTTCCATCTGATCTTAGTCTATCAGGTCTCATCCGGAGTGGCTGCATTATCTTTCTCTGTGGCCTGGTAAGCTTGTACCCCCATGAAGGGGAGGTGATCAAAGAGCTAACCTCTGAATTCATGTCAGAGACAGTCCCTGTTCTATTACTAGGAATTTCCACTTGGACTATGAGCTGCCATGGCCTATATCTGTACAGGGGTTCTAGGTTATCTCTATGGACAGTCCTTGGTTGGAATATCAGTCTCAGAAAACACCCCTGTGCCCAGATTTTTTGGTTCTGTTGCTCTCTTTTGGAGCTCCTGACCCCTCCAGGTCTTTCTATCTTCCCTTTCTTTCAAAAGATTCCTTGAATTCTGCCTAAAGTTTGGCTATGAGTCTCAGCATTTGCTTTGATACTCTGCAGGGAAGAGTCTTTCAGAGGCCCTCTGTGGTAGGCTCCTGTCTTGTTTCTTGTTTTCCCCCTCTTCTGATGTCCATCCTCTTTGCCTTTCTGAATGACGACTGAGTATCTTCTTACCCAGAGTCCTCCTCCTTAATTAGCTTCAAGGAAATCATTTAATTTGCAGGCAAATGGTGGTTACCCAAAAAAGATCATTCTTAGTGAGGTATCCCAGAAAGCGAAAGACAAACCGGGTATATACTCACTCATAAGTTGATATTAGACACACAATATAGGATAAACATACTAAAATCTATATACCTGAAGAAACAAGTCCTCTTTCTTGAGCACCATTATTTATTTACTTTGAGAATGTCACTGTAACAGTTTGCATCAGCTTGGCTCTAGTGAAAGTGAAAATTAGTGCAGGAGAGATGTTTTGGTAGATAAACTGCTTACTGCTTAAGTCAGAGGATCTCAATGTGGATATTTAGCAAGTATTTAAGGAGCCAAGATCAGAGATGCATGTTTGTAATCCCAATGTAAGCCATGTTCTAAGGAATTGATAGACAGATAGTTCAACCAAAACACTGAGTTCCAGGTTATGTGAGAAAACATGCACTTCCATGTTTACATCCCTTCACATGTACAGACACACACATACACAGGTTCACACACACACACACATTTCCTGCTTTTTCAATCTCTTTAGCAGATTGGATGTGATATACATATTTATATACATATAAACATATGTATATATCTGCATATAAATATATTTCATATATTTATATAAAATATATGTGTATTATCAAATATCTATAGAATATTTCTGAATATATGTAATTATTGAATGCTTATGTATTATTAAAACTGTTTTTTCTATGTTTTTACAGTCATTTTTTACATTGACAAATTATAAAAATTGTATTTCTTCTTTAGAGCTGCCACTACAATTGCTATTTAATTTTCCCATTTTACAAACAAGTTAATTGCGGTGGGATCTAGAAAAGATCATTCTGAGTGAAATATCCAGAAGGAAAAAGAAAAACATGGTATATACTCACTTCTATAGACCTATAAAATATGATAAACATAATGAAATCTACACACCTATAAAAGATAATCAAGAGAGCGGACATGGGGTAAGATGATCAATCCTCGTTTAGAAAGACAGATGGGATGTGCATTGAACATATGACAGGAGTCTATTGAGCGCATCTGAAAGACTCTAACTAGCAGTGTTTTCAAAGCAAAGACTCATAACCAAACCTTTGGCAGAGTACAGGGAATCATAAGAAAGAAGGGGAGTTAGTCTGATACGGAAAGGATAGGAGCTCCACAAGGACCAAATATATCTGGGCACAGGGTCTTTTCTGAGACTGACATTCAACCAAGGACCATGTATGGATATAACCTAGAACCTCCACTCAGATGTAGCCTGTGGTAGCTCAGTAACCAATTGGTTTCCCAAAGTGAGGGGAACAAGGACTATTTCTAACAGGAACTCAATGACTGGCTCTTTGGCCTCCCCACTCCCGAAGGGAGGAGCAGTCCTGTTAGGCCACAGAGGAGGGCTTTGCAGCCAGTCCTGAAGATACCTGATAAAACAGGATCAGATAAATGAGGAGGAGGTCCCCCCCATCAGTGGACTTGGAAAGGGGCATGGTGGAGATGAGGGAGGGAGGGAGGGACTGGGAGGGAATGAGGGATCGGGACACGGCTGGGATACAGAGTTTATAAAATGTAACTGATAAGAAAAAAAATAAAATTAAATAAAACAACAACAACAACAAAAAACAAATAAGTTAATTGATCAAAAACACATATACTGCTGATAAATGATAGACATGAAACCCAGAAAGTCTGGATGTCATTGTCTTCTGTATATATTTCTCTTAAAACATGCATGCTCAGGCCCATATTTAACTATTCCTTTAATTCCAGGGTATCAATGCTTAGGTATGCACACAAATAATAATACCTGATTGATTATTCATTCATTCCTTTCTTTTTTTAAAGATATTCAGCTTAGTGTATTGAGGACAAGAAGGTTTTTTTTTTTTTCTTTTCAATATTCATGCATGTCTATTCCTATTGCTTTTTTTCTCTCAAAATAATTTCTAGTCCTCACTTGAAAAGTTTGTATTCTTTTTATATTTTTTGTCTGTGCCAAAATTAAAAAAAAAACCTGTGATTATTCGGCGTCTCTTCAAATCCAGCACAAGAGCGGCATACCCTCTACAAGAAAACGATAAATATGTCAAACCTAAACTCACAGTAAATGAACTTTTCTTTATTCTAATTGTACTCAACTGCCATTGTCAGGGAGATAAATTCTGCTCATTGTTTTTGTCTTGAAGCCTTTCAGAATACAGAACTTTCTCCTTGCTTCTTTACAACCTGCTAAGTAATAAAACAGAAGTTAACTAAAGATTCTAAAGAAAAAAAAAAATTCTGTTCCAGGTTCTCTCTTGTCCTAGCAACTCCGTGATTTGGGAAAGGTCTTTGCCTTCAATGTGTAAAGAGTTGTTGTGTTTAAAAAATAAAATGCAACCTAAACTCAGATGTTCCATACAGTGAACAAAAATCAGTAATACACTGTCAGGTCCTTAGTCCTCACTCATTATTAATGACTTCGTTTATTATTGCTCTGCTCACAAACACCTCCTTATGTAAGTCAGCCTCTACCAGATTTCTTCCCCTGGTACATATACAATTTAGACTTTGATACTAACAAGTAATTCGCCAGAGTCTCCTATATGATCACAAAATGTCCCTCTGTCATGACAGTTACAAAACAAAATTTTCAATCATCTTGAAATTGAGTTGTGTTTTAGATTCTAGAAAAATGCTTCAACTGTCTCTACTAAAGTTAGGGAAATCTGAAATAACACTAAAGGAACACTATAAACTCCTCCAGTCTCCATGTTTATATTTTTAAGTTTATCTGAAAGGTGTGTTTTGCACAGCAAATGCCACATCTGGCACTTCAACTCAACACACATTGTGTTTTCGGTGGCATTTTCGCTCTAAGCAGTATTGAACTTTTCAGCCTCAATTATGGTGAATGAACAACTTTGCAGAGAAAAAAAAAATATTTTCCAGTCTGCTGTAGTTACATAATGAGGCGCAGAACGGCATTAGATGGTGGTAGATCCCTCTCTACTTGCTCTCTAGAACTAATGCTTTCGCTGTCACTGTTGCCTTCCTTACAGCTGATTCACATTAAGTCAGTTTCACCAGCTCCTGTCCTTACTCATCAGACCATTTCCTGGTTCTTCATTTCCCATGATACCCACAGCATTCTTCCTGTGATGTCTTCTCTCAAGGACTCCCTTTAGACACACCCGCATTGAGACACAGAAACAGAAGGGAATCTTATTATTTTGATAAGTAGACCTGTTTCTCCCTATGTAGAAGGTAGGCTATACTGAAATGAGAGAGACAGAGAGAAAGAGAGAGAGAGAGAGAGAGAGAGAGAGAGAGAGAGAGAAGTACCCTACACATCCTAGGCAATGTGAGTGTTGTCAGCATGTTTATTCAATGGCCATGCTATTGGAAAGAGCTGAGATAAGATGCTCTTGCCAGATGGATTTCTCCACAGAAAAACTTTTCAGAACTTTATGGTTTCATGTGTCAAATGTGGCTTATTAATATTTTCAATTTCGAAATTGTGACAGTTCTGACTTTCATGTACCTTTGGAAATAGTCAGAATCATTAACTGTTTTATCCTCTATAAGCGACTAGCTCACACTTTAGTTTTAGTTCAAAATGACAAGAAAATGTGCCTAAGGCGGAAAATATCCTCATATTCCTCCATATCATTTTTAATCATTTGTTATATTTATATGTTTTCTGGTGTATATCTTTAGTAACCACTCTTTGAGAGAGAAGTCAGGGTACACATATTCAGTGGTTTCCCCTAGATAGGAGAAAATGAAGATCCCACTCTATTGTCAATTGATTTCTGGGACTTACATTCTACTATCGCATGCTGTATGCAAACAATTCACCTCCAAATACCTCATTAATAACCTACTGTGTTTCTGTCACTGTGAGTATATTGAAACACTTTTCCGATACGATCTAACAAAAGTGCTCATTTATTCCTGCTTTCATCTACTTGAAGAATCATGTTGAAGTGTCTCTCATTCTATGTGAGTTCAGAACCCTTCCTAGGCTTTCCATCAATGCTGAAATAAAGTTCTAATTCAGTCTTCCATTGAAGCCCATCCATGAAAACGAATCAGTGTTAATACTAACATCTTAACAGTCTAGCTTGGACCCTTTCTACTCTGTGGGCATTGTTGGGCCAAACCTCGGCTCAATTGGACATGGAGAAACATTTGTTCTTTGTTATTTCAAACATCTAGCCACCCCCTTGTCCAGGTCAACATGGACCTGGCATTTACTTTTCATTGCAGCTACTTTTCATTCCACTAAAGGCTATTTGCTCTTCCCACCTTAACTGATTTTTCTTTATTTTTGCCATCCATCCATGAAATACCAACTTATATATCAGTCTGTATAAATGGCCCTTCTGCACTCTCTCAATAGGAAATGTTTCTCTCTGTCTCTCTTGCTGTGCTTCTCCTTCCTCCTCCTCTATTACCCTGTGAGTGTTCTACACATATTCACATAGTAAACTCACTGGTAGTAAGAATTGCCTTTTGCTTATTATTTTTAGTTGTATAAATTTTAAATGTTGCAAACTGGTCAATTGAATTTTGTTTTTTAATTAAATTTTCATCTTGGATTTTCAAGTATGAAATATTTGAAGATATACATTGTAGAAGTTATAAACTATTCTACAACATTGAATATTGACCATGATTAGCTGACTCTACTGATCTTCTTGTGTAGCTCTTGTCACCAACTAAGGACCATGGACCTACGTCATCTAAATATATGTAGCTGTTGGGCAGCTCAGGCTTCATGTGGATTCAATAATAAGGGGAGAAGGGCCCTCTCTGACATGGACTCTGTTGCTTATGTTTTGAGCACTTTGCCCTGACTAGACTGCCTTACCAGGCCACAGGTTTAGAGGATAAACTCAGTTCTCATGGGTCTAGATGAGCTGGGGAGGGTGGATAGGGAAACTCACTTGTTTTGAGGAATAGGGGAGGGGGATGCAGGATGGAGGGTGGGACTGGGAGGAGAGAAAAGAGGGGTTGATGACCAGCAGGTAAAGTGAATTAAGTAAATACATTTTTTTTTATTTTAAAAAGAAAAAAACAATTTTATGATTTAGCTTGATATTGCCTCCATTTCTTTCTTTCTTTTTTTTTTTCTTCCTTATAATAGAATCCCTACTCTACACAGACTAAGAAAAGCTGCTTTGGTGTATCACCTCAAAACAGCTCCAATTTGCAGTCAAGATTCCCCTTTCATGGTTTGTTTTCTTTAAATGAATGGAAAGATGAATATTTTGCTTGTGTTATTTGAAAACTCAACTTAAACTAGGCCTGCAATGCAGGGTAGTCCTCCCAGGTGCTCCGGAGGGATCACAACACAAGGATGGCATGGACAACTTAGTGAGACCCTATCCCCAAATAATAAGGAACAATAGTGCTTTTATAGCATGAACAAGGTCCCAGGCTTAATTCATACTTCTGGGCAAACAAAACTCTAATTAAAGCAAAACACAAGTCACTTTTGGTCCATTCCTGAAAATATTCTGAAATGCAGAAGAAAACTTGGAAGTATTCCAGTTGTCATGATTTACTTTTTGTTTGTTTGTTTCAGAAGTCCAGAAGATCTGAGTAACAGGATACTTTTTTTTTCTTTTCTTTTTTTTTTTGGTCAGAGTGTGGGTTTCCTAACAATGGGCGTTGGGGCTGTCTCTGACTCTGTTGTCTGCCTTTGGATCCCATTGCCCAGCTGGGCTTTTTTGTTTGCCCTCAGCGTGATAGGATGCACATAGATCTGCTGCAGTGTGAGGTTCCAAGGTAGGTTGACTCTAGGGGTCTGCGATCAGGCTATAATGTGATTGAATAAATAAATTAATAAGAAAAATTACCTCAGTGTGTCAAGTCCACTGCCTGAAACTGAAGAAGCCAGATAAATGACTTCAGTTTCCATCTGAGCTAGAGCATTCAAGCCTCAACTTCAAGTTAGCATTTCCCTACAGAGTTCAAATCACTTCAGTGTTTTCTAGCTATAGTATTCACAGTATTTTCTACTCTTGAGACTGACTCAGCCACTCTACTTAAAAGACGCAACCAAAGCCTTTCTGAAGATGTAGGAAACAATGCAAGAAAACCGTCTTACGTGTCGGGGAAAAGAGAGTCTCAGTGCAGAATTCATTTTGTCCAATTTTGGCTGCAAACCTGAAGATCTGTAATGTCCCCGTAATGTAAACTAGCTTTCTATATAATAAGGGCATATTAATATGGCGTAAACATACTGCCAGCCACATGCTCAGAGGCAGAGTTGGAATTTTGCCACAGGGATGGGGACTAAGGGCTTCTCTTCTTTGGGCCTCATAACTTACACACCCACCATGGCACATTCCCAGCTCAGCCTAACACGCTGTTGTTTCTTACCGCTTAATTATAGCTCATATTCCTAGCATATGTTTCAGACTGTCAACAAAAGAGAAAAGCCTATTTCAATTTGGACCAAATTTAGTGTCTTTAAAATATTCAAATATGCTGTTTTACAATAACATATGGCCATGAACAATGTTTTTTCATTTTTTTTCTAACAGTATCTCTCTTTAAGGATAAATCATGTATTCCAAGATTAAATTAAATGGGCCCTGCTGTTAGAGAAAAATGTTTTTGTGCTACAACTTGGCTTCCTACATTAGTGTTTATTAAATCTTTAAAAACTTAAATAACCCCATGATAAAATTCAGGAATATGAAAAATTGCATGTGCTTATATTATAATGGGTTTTAGTATATTAAAAAGTAATATTAAACCAAATGACTTTATAAACCAGAATAACAGGACTGGGCCTTGGGTGGTATTATAGAGTGTCAAATTGCATTATCAAGCAAGGTTCTGGGAGGCTAAGTCACTTCCCAGGCCTCTTCTATTCCCTTTGTTATTCCAGTGGTTGATAAAGTTGATCAGTCACATAATCCTCTAAAACTAGAAAGGAAGTAAGCAGTCTTCCATACCTTCTTTAATGTTTACAACTGTACGTTTCTATTTTATGTTTAGTTTTCAAGATATTTCAACAACTATGAAGGCAAATTATTCTTCTATCTGGATCCAAGGAGAAGGCAATCTAAATTTAGCCCATGCCATTGTTATGGGTTTCCTTTAGGCTCACAAGTTCCCAGCAGATATAATCCTCAAACATGTAGTTGGGAATAGACTCACCATTTTTATTGCTCTCATAGCAGGTAATTTATTTCTTTTGAGACAGCAATGGCAACTTGCAATAATCTTACATATTCACATATATGCATATATCAACTGTGCATATGATATACTATATATCCATACATATATTCATTTTGTGTCCCTTAGAAGAATTAAAATCTAACTGATGAGGCTGCTGTACACTTACTATTGTCCCTGGGCGTAATAAATGAATGGGTATAACTAAGGCAATGTATTATCTTGTCCAAGGTCATACAATGGGCTCATATTAAAATAATTATTAGAAGAAATATCCCTGCGGATTCCAGTGAAACACATTCTTCTAGCTGCCTTTTGTGCACAATTAGTCTGAGGATAGGTAAGAATTATTTGGCAGCCCTTCATAGTCTACAATCATATTCAATATCACCTCTATAAAACTTAGCACACTTGTAGCCATGATGTGCTGAACAGACTATGTTGTCAACTATGTCAACTTCAAGGGTATGAATGCATAGACTAAGCATGGTATGTTTTTCTCAAAATTATTTGTATTTCAATTGAGTTGTTATTTTATCTTTTAGTAAGTAGAAAACAAGAGTCAGACCCTACCCTGAGGGGTCATTGTGTCCTTCCCCTGTGTTATTTTTAGTGTCATGCTATGCTGAGGAAGAACAAATTAGAAAACAAAGAAGATAAACAACTCTGTCTTTCTGAATATATGAAAGTGAATTCCATCTTTTTGCTACAAAAACATGTCACATACTATTTATTTTTTTTTAATTGCTAAGTGCAGCAAATAGGATCTACAGATTATACTAGTGACCAAAGAAACAAAGACTACATTATGATCAAAGACTTTTTGTATTATTTTACTTAAGAGTGGAAGATTTTAGAAGGCTCCTAAAATTTCCTTTGAAATGGCTTAGTAGTACCATACCACATTCAAAATATCATTTATTGATTTCATATTAAGGACTTAATTTTTTAAAAAAAGATTTTCAATGCTAAATTTGTTGAAGTCAATTATTATATTCTACAAAATTTAGCAATTATATTACAATGTAAAATACTATTGATAATGAAATCTAATCAGATTTCACATTTTGATGCACTCTAGCTTTTGTCATTATTTAAAAATAATTTATTTAATTAGTGGTTTCACCAAGAAGACTATCATAAACAGATCATAGAAGTTTCCTTTAATAATCAAATGTCAGAGACATCAACTATCCTCATCAACCTTTTGCTCAGTCTTCACAGACTGATGACGAATATGAAAATGACATATTAAAAAAAAACACATTTCCTATTTCATCTAAATTAGTCAGTTCTATGTAGTGAGGCATGTGTGGGGCAGGCAGTGGATTAAGCCACACACAAATGGAAAAGCAGAGTCCATTAATGGCCACAAGTTCATTTGTCACAAGGAATGAAATGTAAATACCAGGCCATAGTGCTAGCAGCCTCAAAGTTCTGGGGATGACAGGTTATTGGCTCTAATGCTTAGGAAATTGCAGTCACTGTTCACAGGGAGCCTGGGGACTCTGTCTTTTTGTTGAGTAATTTCCATGCTTTTCTACCAGGTAAAGCACAGATTGAGCACTGGGTACCATCATAAAGATGTTTAAAACAATCCATTATGATCTGGCATCTGCTGACCCCGATACAAAAAATAACTGGACCATTTTGCCTTGCTGTAACTCTCCTTTCTCTTAGAAGGGGCAGAGGATGATTTATGTGGGAATTCTTAAAATAGTTTGTAAAAATGGTATTTGAACTAATTGACTTTTAGAAAAATCACATTGGTCACTTTGGCCTGTGCTTATGTATGGTTAATAAACCTTGCAAGTTTACCTGTCTCCACTGAGATCCTACTTCCCATTAGATCATTGCCTATGAAGCTCATAGAACCCTGGATTAGGTCAATCCTGCTTTGAAGGAAAAAAGTTCCTTGTTTTTCTAGAACTATATATCAAAAGAAACCTTGACAGCCAATCCTTGCATCTTAGTCTTATGGATTAGCCTTTATTGCTCATGGATAAGATGTCATGATGTGCAAATTGATTTCCTATCTCTGTCTCCTAGTTCTAAAATTACCAAGGACAATATGCATACTGTGCAGTGTTGCCTTTGATCTGAGGAAAGAAACAGAAAAAAAAGCATCTTAGTAGTATATTAATTACTTTTCAACTCAAGATAAGAAAAAGAAAGGCCTGAGATATTACTAAAATCCTCATCTGATTGCATTGCTTCCAGCAGCCCTTATTTATCAGGTTATTTTAATAGACATACATACTAATGCTTAAATCATAGGTATAGCAACTTGGATATTTGTTGCAAAGAAATTCATACCTTTATTCTCTCTCTTAATATAATGCAAATAAAAAGCTTAAAAAAGTTAGTATCCAAGGCTTTTTATAACACACGAATGTTCTCCTTTCTGTATGTTAAACAAAATAAAAGCCATCTTTCTATCCTAACATTTCCAGTGTTTTGTAAAGCAATATTCCTTCCTACTCACAAATCTTTCCCTTTTGTACATGTCTCTCCCTGTTGCCTACCACCACCCTTATTCAGGATTTCCTCTTCTCCTAACCACTATACTGTGTCCCCATCAACCCTAGTAAAGAACTAACACATGAATTCAAGCACACTTTTCTCATTGCACACTGGAATCTACAGTAGGAATATTAGTCAACTCACCATTTACTTTTAAGAAAAATGTAAAGCTGGGGCCTGTAGTAAAATTACAAAGAACTTAAATTCTAGGATATATTTGGTTTGGGAGTCTTGGTCTATACTTGCCAGATACATGGGATAGGGTAAGTAATTTTGTTTCCTTTTGGAATATTGTAATGACACTGAATATAATTTTCAATCTCAAGTAGCTTAGCATTGTCTCAACATATACTTAGTAGTCAGTACATATTAGTTTTTTATTGTTGCTAATAATTTATTAAAGTATATCTAGCTACAGGCAGTCATGTAACTAAAATGTTTGTGATCTAGAGAGCTGGCAAGAAAGTAAGGAAGGATGACTGCACTATCAAATGCTTTCTTGGAAGAGATACTGCTTTCACTGAGTATGATGAAAATAGTATTAATTATCTTTTTAATAATAGGTGTCTATTAAAGATTAGTGTGATTATTAGGCTACATTGTGTAATTTTTTTCTAATAGAGTTCCTTTAAAATGTTGTAAAAACATGGTCGGTAAATTCTCCAAATTTTGTAGAAGACCATTGCAGAAGGAATGCTTAAGTTCTATCTTGACAAATGTGGTATGAAGTTGGGAGTGCAATAGAGGCTTATAAAAAACTGCTATCATAGAGAATATGGCACAGAAGGGAATATATACAATAGATCCTAGAAAACTAACAGGGATAAACTCTAAGTGGATATGGTGGAGGAAATCAAATGAATGTCTAGTGAAAGCATAAGTAGGTGTTAAAGCATAAGTAGGTGTTATTGGTTTCATTTATGAGTAAATTTATTCACAAATACACATTCAGATTCTTGGTTTCTTGCAATGGCACTTCCATTCTGAATAATTTTTAAATAGTATATTAATTTTGGCCCTTTTTCCACCTTGCCAGTTGGACTGAGCATGTGAAGGAATCCAGAATGTACAATAAGACCAAAGGACAGAATGTTCCTGAGGGAGCCAGCCTGTGTTCAAACTGTGTACTGTATGTGCAGTGTACAATGAAGGCAGTCATGTCATCGACTAAAACGCTGTTATCTTGATTAAGAAAACTAAGAATGTTGTATGGTAAACCTCACAGTATTTGATGAATTAAAAGGTCACAACGCTTTATGGGACCATTTTAATGTAATCCAAGATATTAACATAAGACTATCTGAAACTACTATTTTAATGCCTTCTTAATTTATTTTGGTAATATAGAGAACAGGAAAACATTTTAGAAATTGTCTACTTGTGAGATCTCCCAGCTAGCTTTATCCAATATTGTGCCGAAAATGCTTGTAGCTCTTTCATTTGATCATTTATTCAGCGGGTATTTGTTGAAAGTCTAGTAAATGCATCGGGATATAAAGTGATGAATAAAGTCATGCTTTCATGTGGTTAACTCTAGTGAAAATGCCTCTTTAATGTAGGATTTCCTCACATATTGAATAAGTTGATATTTGAAATATCATGAAGCAAGAGAGACAGTTATTATTATTATTATTATTATTATTATTATTATCTAGAGGATAATGAGCCTCCATGAAATGGGAACTTTCTTGAGATTCACAGTCTATTCAGAAATGTTAGAATAACATTGAAGCCTAACGCTTTAATTTGGATGTGATTTTCACCCACCAAAACACATGCTTAATTTTGAGTGCCAGTGTAATCCTGCTGTGGTATGACACCTTTAAGAGGTGGGTCCCCCCTGAGTGCTCACTGTCACTCAGAGTTTGAATTCTTTCTGTAACTGGATTAGCTTTGATGAAAAAGGATGGGCTCTCGTGAGGGTATGTGCTCCTCTAAAGCGACCTTTCTGGCACCTTGGCACTTTTGTAGCCATTTGGCCAGTGCTTCCCTTTTCTACCATGTTCAGCTCCTCGAAACACCCATATAAGATGACAAAAAACAAAACAAAACAAAACAAAAAGATGTGGCTCTTATCTCTTGAATTTCTGTCCTTCATAACTGTGAACCAAATAAACCTTTTTAACATACACTTTAACCAGACTCAGGTGTTCTGTCATAGCATCATGAAATTGACTAAAATAATTGACAGTTCAAGACTCTCCTGTATACCACACAGCACACTTCACTCAGGCACTGGGCAATTTTTTCCAGGGACCCAAAAAGTTTTTCTCCTCCACTCTGTAGATAGCACGCACTACAGTCATGAGCATGAGCTCAAGACACACTCCAGGCAATTTCTGTTGATTAATATTTTGTCACTTTTCACTGATGTCACAGGCAGTGCTTGTGAAGAGGGAAGGTATGTTTTAGCTTACTCCTTCAGAGGAGTCATTTTATAATCAGCTGATCCTTCTGTTATGGACACGTGGAGTTAAACCATAGCAGTAATAGATGGTAGAATACCACCAATCTCATTGCCACAAAGTAAAAGTGAAAAACAAACAAATTC
The DNA here is from genome assembly GCF_030254825.1 of Meriones unguiculatus. Lineage (NCBI taxonomy): Eukaryota > Metazoa > Chordata > Mammalia > Rodentia > Muridae > Meriones > Meriones unguiculatus. The sequence continues at coordinate 41,388,375 of NC_083352.1, forward strand.
TTAAATAAAGAGAAAAGAGGCTGAGGTCCCATTATCATCTGTGGGAGGAAAAACCTCATGACTTTGTGCCAGGTTCCTTCTCTTAATGGCTCCTTCCTATAGGGCCTGTCTAGTGACTTCTTGACACATGGATTACTGTGACATTCAAGACGAAAAACATTAGAACCCTGAAAAATGCCTTGTTGAATCTATTGATTAGAGTTTAGAATACATGTTTGGGGTTCACTGTTTCTCCGTCATCTTATGCCTTCACAGGGCTTAAGTCTTCAAATCATAGCAAATAGATACCTGCACCTTCACGCTCTCGCTCTCTTCTGTTACAAAACACTAATCAAAGCAGCTCAGGGCAGGAAAGCGTTTACGTAGCTTATGCTTACAGGTGCTTAGAGGCAGCCTTTGCTTCTTAGTGCAACATTGCTCTAACTGGAGAATTCATGCACAGCTGAGCAAGTACAGCAGAAAACAAGGCATGCTGCTTGCCAGCTGGGAGGTACGCTGAACTAACTAGCTTTCTTACACAGCCTAGATCATCTGCCTAGAAAAATGGTCCTGCCCACAGTGAGCTAGGACCACCTATATCAATGAATAACCAAGACAATCCCCTTGCCTCAGAAATGTCTACAGACTAAACTGATCCGATTGAGCAATCCCTGAATTGAGGTCCTACTTAGGTTAACAGTGAAAGCTCACTATGGCAGAGCTCCATTCCAGGGTCAATCTTCTTTCTTTTATATAAAAATGAACATTTAGGTGTTAAGGCGAGACTATTGGACACGGAAGACCTTTGAGATAATGGTTGTAAACAAATGAACAGCAGCAACATAATCCATTCTAAATCAATGGCCATTGTCTGGACACCCAACATATGCACAGTATTACATTGATTGCTGTGTTACTGGAGCAGCAGGATGCCAGCGTTGATGAACACATATTCTTCTTAATATAAATTGGTAGCTAAGTACATCATATCTTATTCATTACTCTTCACAACATGACAAGTTTGAAATCATTGTCTATATTTCCCTAGTGGAATGCCGTTCATTGTCCAAGATCTTATGGAAGAGTGGGCAACTTCCACCCTAATTCATTGAAGCCACCCAATTCCTATGTAATTAAAGCTACATAATATAAACAAAAAATATTTACTCTGCATGTGGCAAATGACTTAGCTAAAGCGAAAATGTTTTAAAACTAGTGCTTTAAAAGTTAACAAGCATAAACTACGTTAATCAAATGAGATTTTTTGAAAATGCATATTTATCACTGTCATTATGACATATGAAGACATTTCCTTCATTGTTACCTTTATGCTGACGTTCATGGGAATCCATGAATGGCAGTGTCTGTTCACACTTAAAGACTATATCAAGTGCTAACAAGAAGTCACAATAGGCCAGCAGATTTGCTCATCTGGACTTTAAGATCTCATAATGCTTACTGTTTTTCTTTTCTTTTCTTTTCCATATCCTAATCATGTTGACATTTGTTTCAGAGATTAGAGGCAGAGAAAGAGAAAACGGCATCTGAATGGGAAAATGATGCTTGAAACAGCTGCTAGCCACTCCACAGATGCTGAAGGAGACCTGAAAACATTGTTCACTTTTACCCTCCCAGCAGATGCCATCCTCTATAAAAGCAAATGGTATGGAAGCTGTGAAAGGTATGACAAGCGCCCTAGTAGTTGGACATCACACATCATTTCTAACAGGGCATTGGAGGAGAGAGAAAAGGAGCGAATAGCACCCAGAGCTCTGATGTGCAGTTCTCTGTGGGTCTTCGAACCATTGTGTGGAAAGGTTGACAGCTACCTTAGAAAATGGTGGGTAGTGCTGTGGGAACTAATCTAATTTATATCCTAAATGGAGGGACATATGCCACCTTTTTTTTTTTTTTTTTTTTGAGCCGCACAAAAGCAGCCAGTGGCATAATGAACCTAATCACAGGAAACTAGCTAGACTTTGTGTGAGGCTTGCTAATTCGTTCAGCTGCAAATTTTCCATAAAGAGTTATTTACATCTCACTAACCACCAGGTTCACACCTGGGGTTGGCAACACCTGGCAGTGTTCTTAATGAGTTCACCACTGTTTCCAAAGAAAATGCTGACATTAATAAATGTAACGTTACCTTTATCGTGAGGAAAGTACAAACATAAATGTGGTGGATTAGTAAAGGTCATTGCAATCTAAATCCCGTTCAGTGCTAATGTAGCTTGACAGTATTTGCAAGCCAGGAAGGAGACGAAGGAAAAGCCTTCTGTGATAAGCCGATCTTTCGTGGTGCTGCCTGATTGCATAGGGCACCTGCTTAGGTGATTTTGCCCTCTACGATGCTTTTGGCATTTTCCAAAATGGCACCTGAGTTTCCGTCATATTCGATCGAGTCTGTCACTAAATTCTACTGATGTTTTTCTCCGTATTTCTCAAGTCAGTCCCTTCATTTCCATTTTCATGGTCTGCCAGAGTCCTGGCCTGACCTGCCTGAATATATTACCACAACTGCCTCCAATAAAGCTAAGAAAAGAAGCTAAAGTGGCTGTCTTCACCTGGTGTTGTTACTAATCCTGAAGCCCACTAATAATTACCGAGTGCTTGCTGGGTCTCAGCCCATTGCCCAGGGCCTTAGGATCAGGTAAAGAACAGCAGGCAATTTCTACTCTCACTAAGCTGGTATTTGAGGGCACACTTTTAAATAATATTAATAAAGAACGAATTTGCTATGCACAAACCAAATAGTTATTTAACATATGCTCTGTGCAACTAGAGGATGCAAGGCCATTCATTGTTGATCTGTTACAGGGTTTTAGGTGGCTATCAAGTTTTCTCCAACTAATTAGTCTCTTATCCCTCAGCTTTTGTACCAATATGGGAAATGTACCCTATATTCCCAAAAATAAAAATACATTCTCTTATACCCTAGAATAACACCTGTCATATATGATATATTTTTCATTGAACTTTTCCTTGCTAAATTTGTGCCTTATATATCATCGATGGTAATCCTTTTCTCCTTACCTATGAAGATTTTTACTTTCTTACCTGGTTCTAAATCTTTAAGTTCATCCAGTTAAGCCACGTGTTTAAATACTGCTGACACATGGTACTTACATATGTACACACATAAACACACACAGAGACACACACGTTTGCAAAACACAATACACGTAGTACTTGCAAACAAACCCAGGGCCTATGAATGATGAGCAAGTTGCTGACCAAGCTACATCTATGCCCAGCCTAGGTCTGTTGCTACACAGCCACCAAACTTCAAATGGTTTTCTTAACCTACTCCCCGCAGACTACAATGTCTCCATTGGTCTGTGTAGCAAGGAATCACCAGAGTTTGCCTAATGGCTGAGTTCAGAAGTGTGTGGTAAAAGCGAATGCCTTCAGCTATCAGGGAAGCCACTACCTCCCCTGTGCTTTCAGTATTGCTCCCTCTCTTTCCAGACTCACTTGCCCTTTGGCGTAACATCCTTCTAAGAAGGTCCTTTTGGAAAAACCCAACATTCCTTTCGATGGTGTCCTGTGTCTTTCCAGTATTCATCCACCTTTGACTTGATGGTTGAGCCAGAAACATTTTCTCACTCTGCTTTGTTTGGCCAATAACTATAGCTGATCATCTTCCGGGTAGACAGGTGGATACACAAATGCCTTTCTAGGGTTCTCCTTCAGATCTGAATTTCAGGATGGCAATCTTACTATTCTGTTTTGAGACAACAGAAGTAAAATGACAGCTACATCACTATACATGAGCTGTGATTTATATCACATATCTTTGGTGTCTATTGAATCATTGATGCCTAAACTGGAACTGCCATCTTGAATCCTGCCACCGTAGGATATTAAAATGCAAAGTAGTATTCTGAAAGTAGCAGACACTGAGAGAAGTGTAAGTATATCCATTATGTCAATGAATTAGGTGTGGATACCTTTAAAAGAATATTAAAGGTCTGGATATTGTATAAGGCATCCTGATTGTACTTTCATGCATACATACACATACATATACATATATGTAGCACATATTATTTGAAAGTTGGGTGGATAGATATCTGATCTAGGCTACTAAGTTGAACTCTCCCTTTTCTGGAATGTAAGAAAGGGCGGGGCAGAATATAACAGCATTGGAACTGGTATCAGTCTTCCTAAGACAGACCTGTGAAAATCCCCTCTTACAACTTCACATTTTTTAGCATCAAATTTCAAAGGACTCCACTTCACTGTGATTTCTACACCCTTCTAGTGCAGATGTGCCGTTCTGAGCTTATGCTCAGAAGATTTACAAATAACCTCTTTATGTTCATGCTATCTTGGGATATAACCAGTCAACCTTTACCAACTATTGAACTGGAATTTAGGATGGGGAGAATCTCTACCTGGTACCCTGTCTGGTACTGTGTGTAGTAAATTCAAGCACTGAACAAATACCATTAGATATAATAACCCAGCTATTTCTGTAAACTGCCCCAAAGCTTACATATTTTCCCATAATTGGTTTATAGAATGTATACATGATGTTAATTCACTCCTTTAATAACTTTGTAAGTTATTATAGAATAACCATAACTGCTAGGCATTAATTTTTAACAAGGTGTCTATAGTCAACTATTTATCATTTATAACATGCATGGCAAAAGCATTATCAAACATTTATTAAGTATTTATAAATAATTTTCCTACTTCTAGCGTGTGTTATAAATACATTATTAATTTTTCCATAAATTATTAATAACATCCATGAAAATGAATATGGAAGTAACATTTATTACACAAAGGCATCTCGTGACCCTTGAAATTCTTCAGGTAGACTCCTATTTGTACCTCAGGTAGGCATGAAGACATAATGTTTGTTATGTAAAATATAATATTGATATTGGCACAGGGTACATTTAGTGAAGATTATGCTAACTGACCAGTAGGTTTGGGAAATGACTTGAGTATTTTTCATCACAACACACGTGAATGAATGGGGCAATAGAACTGTTTAATGTACTATGCACTTGATCTATTTTGCCTATTTGCAAGTATTGCGTATTACACTGAGAAGAAGATACCTATCCACCTAATAGGAAACTGAGAATGGTTTTATCTTTCAAGCTGTGTGGACCTACTGAGACATAATTGAGGTTGCCTCTTTCTCTGTGAGGTGCCGTGTCTTATGGGGAAGAATTCCACACCCACTTAGAACAAGTCAATGTGCAGGATGAAACTGTGAGGAGCTACATCTGGAGAGACATCGTCTCATATTCTCAAGTACAACTCTTAGTCACTGTAACTGTACTTAAAGGGTGACTTCCAATGTGGCTTAAACATGATCTTTGAGGGCTTGCGTTAGCTTTGCAGTGATTTTCCTTGCTTTGAGCTTCTCGTCTCACAGTCCCAGACATTCAGTCAGAGAAAGTTACTATAGAAGTCAGAAACACAAGGTAACACCAGAATCATGTCAGAATCCTAAACTGAAAGTTTACATTTACTGATCCATCATCTGATTCAAAGTTCATTTAAAATACATTTATTCATTTGCTTTCCATCCTGGACATAGCCCCACATTCCTCACCTCCCAGCCCCATCTCTCCCCCCCATCCTCCTTCCCTTTTCCTCAGAAAAGAGGAGCCCCTCTTCCCATCCACCCCATCTTGCCCAGTCCACTCAGGGCTGAGCATGTCCTCTTCCTCTGGGAACTGGCAATGAAAGTTCATTTTAAGAAGAATAAATTTCTCAAGCCCTTCCCATCTCTCAAAAAGGATAATTTCCCTAGAAATTGAAAGACATTGTTCCCTGGTTGATTTTCTTCCATAAGTGATGTACCTTTCCCCCTCATTCAGTCCACTACGTTTTTCACACACATCACACATCTTTGGCGCAAATGCAATTAAACTAAGTATATCAACTACCCTTCTGAATATACCATATCTATTGCAATAAAATAAAATAAAATGCCTGGAAAGTTTAGAAATAAACCCCCAGAACATAAGACTTCAGAACAGTTTTGCCTCCAAGTGTGAAAACTGCATGAGAATACCATCACGGTCTTCCTGTTTCCCAGTTTTAGGTTAATTTTGCTTAGATTTTCTGCATGTGATATATATATATATATATATATATATATATATATATATATATATATATATATTGGTTAGACTAATGGAGATAAAGAATTTCGGCTTATCCTTATTATCCCCCAGACCCCCAAACATATACCAAACCACTTCTCATTGTTATTATTGCTTACTGAGTAGCACGTAGTATTTCAGGGATAGAATGTCACATGAAGAATGTAGCAGGCAAGCGTGGATAGATGTGCCTCATGAGCATCCAAGATGTTTACTCTGTCATTACAGCAATTAACCTCGACTTCACGAGGGTCAATTGAAGCAGCACAATGAGTGAAATGTTGGGACATTCCCAGCCCTATGAGGCCCTTTTCAGTTCATCCAGATTGATGAATTATAAATGTACAAGACACAGTCATCTATTAGGCTACCACTTATGCTTTGGAGGAATGCCAGGTTATGTCAGGTAGCCAGGCTTAAATTTATTGAGTTTCACCTACATTTTGGTATTTTATTTCTTTCTTTTTTCCAACACACACACAAACACACACGTACACTCACAATACTGTTTTGTCTGTATGTATGTGTGTGAACTGTGTAGCTGGCTGGTAACCATTGAGGCCAGAGGTGGCAGCAAATCATCTCAAATTTGAACTACAAATAGCTGTAAATTGCCATGTATTTGATGGGAAACAAACCTGGGTACATTTTAAGAGGAATGAGTGATGACATCCACTGAGCCATCTTTCCAGCTCCAAAATTGTATATTTAATAAGATATTGCTGAAAAAAGGAGGAGATAGAAATACCTGGAAGGGACAGGAGCTCCACAAGGAGAGCAACAGAACCAATAAAATCTGGGCAGAGAGGTCTTTTCTGAGACTGAGACTCCAACCAAGGACTATTCATGGAGGTAACCTAGAACCCCTGCACAGATGTAGCCCATGGCAGCTCAGTCTTAACTGGGTACCCTATTGAGGGGAATAATGACTATCTCTGACATGAACTCAGTGGCTGACTCTTTGATCACCACCCCATTAGGGGAGAGCAGCCTTGCCAGGCCACAGAGGACAATGTAGCCAGTCCTGATGAGATAAGCTAGGGTTAGAAGGAAGGGGAGGAGGACCTCATCTATCAGTGGACTTGGGGATTGGGAATTGGAGTAAAAGAAGGAAGGAGGGTGGGATTGAGAGGGAATGAGGGAAGAGGCTACAGCTGGGATACAAAGTGAATAAACTGTAATTAATAAAAAATAAATTTAAAAGAAAACAAGATATGCTGATATGCAACGGAACATGGTAGCATATCATGTTCAAAATACCAAGACTTTTTTTTTTTTTTTTTTTTTTTTTTTGAGACGGGGTTTCTCTGTGTAGCCTTGGCTATCCTGGACTTGCTTTGTAGGACAGGCTGGCCTAGAACTAATGGATACCCCCCCCGCCTCTGTTTTCCTGAGTGCTGGAATCACAGGCATGTCCTACTATACCTGGCTCTCTGAGGTCTTTGATTCTTTTTCCTGCCCTCTTCTTTGAATGTTCTCATAAGTAAGACTGAGTTAAAGCAGAGTTTAATAATTTTACACTCCAAGTAAACACTACGGTAGAGTCCCCTGGGAGCATACTGTGAAAATAAGATGCATTGGAGAAAATTGGGAAATGGAGAAAGAAATTAATCCCTAAGTTTTCTACCATTGCCCTGTATTTGGAGGTTGGTTATCACTGATATTGATCATGTAATACTGTGTTCCCACTGTGGTCATACAGTGACACAGTAACCATCTGAAGACCTCCCTATGTAGTTGACCTTCTTCCCGCTTATTATGCCCCCATCCTCATCCTCTGGGTACACTGTTCTTGAAGCTCCATGCTGGCTGAAGTCTCTGTTCATATGTTCTCCATTTTCCTAGGTCGCTCTGAGGCAGTAAATGCCGTCAATGCAATGTTCTTCTATGGTCCTTCAACATGTTTCCATCACATGTCCTCTAAGTAATCAGCTCTAAAGTCACTGAATAAACACTGATAAAGGAAGCCTGTCCTGGTTTTACAGTATTAACCATTTAACACACCAAACAAAAAGAATAATGGAGACCCAGATCTTGATAGGCTAAATTCCTTGAAGCTGAACTTTTATATCTAGAAACAGAAATTTATCTAGTATTTGACAGTAAATATTATGCTAAGTTCCAACTCAGGAAAAATGTTCATGTTGCTTTATATTTTAAGTGTCTGGCTGCTGTGCTTTTGATGGAATGCCTTTCCTCGCTGGGTCTATGATTAATGTTGACTCAGGTAAGTGCATGGGGTTGCTGCCTGTCTGCAACACCAAGGTTTAACAGCGCTTTGTGCAAAACAACAAAACACATATTAAATTTTACAATTCACCACATATATATACGATTATCCAGTTAGAATTCGATATACCATCACATTAAAAATAAAAGAAACTAACTTAAAAGACTTGCTGTTTTCCCTATGGTAAAACCTGCGTGTCACTCTAGAGGAGGAAGCCTAGCTAGATGCCAGAGATGTAAATGTACCGAGGTCTGCAAAGGCAAGTCTCACAGTCAGTGCTGTTCTGTCTCCAGACTCCAGCACAGCAGGAGGGCGGTTACTTAGTAACTTTTGGAAAATTGAAAATCCACTCATCTCCAAACAGGTCAATAAATCTCAGACTCCTTGCTCCATGGACTTCCAACTTCCTATGGGAAAGCGGTGTGTTAGTGTTTTAGCATTCTAATCTTATTTATTTTAGGTTATGATGAATGTACTATAACTATTTCTTCCTGTAAAATGTGCAATTCGTGATAAAGTTCACAGATAATTTAAATGCAGTGAACTGGAAAAATATGGAGGCTATTTAAAACTGTGTAAAAGTAAGGTGGGGTGTTTGGTTTTGTTTGTTTGTTTGTTTTGTGTGTGCATTATTTCAAAGACAAAAAAATTGGATATTGCTTACATCTTAATGAACCTTACATTCCATTTACTGTTCTGTGCCTTGTTTAGAACGTAACAATTATGCTCACAAAATTTCCAATGTTATAAAGCAAAGTTGAAATAAATATATTAAATTTTTGTATCAGAAAATTGGTATATATTTTCATTACATTATACATTCCAAAGGAATCTTTGTGCTTTAGTAGGTTAACACTGTCTTCCAGTGAATTTGAGCAGCTGTGAAGGTAAAGGAAGCACAATTCTTAAATATATGACAGGTGACCAATAATGCCAATTAAATTTGGGAAAAATGCATCCAGATTATGCTTATGGAAGACTTGAATTTTTTAAAGGCTAGCAAATAGATGCCAAAGGTCATCAGATCGATACAGATAAATAATGAAAGTCTTTAGAAAAAGCCTAAATGTGACAGGTAGGAAGGCGGTCATGTCATTCAGTTCGGGGGAATTTAAATATTGAAAAGTCAATTGTTTGGGCATTAAATTTAAATGACCGGAGTAATGAAATGTGAAGATGAAAGAAAATCCATGTGTTCCTCTATGTTGAGTGCCAGAATTCCCCAGGACTTAAATAAACTGTTCTCTAGGGATACGCCGTGAATCCTGCTGTATACATCGCCTTTTGTTGGATGTTTGGGAAGCCAGGAAGACACAGATGGTCAGAGCTTGTGTGAGCACACCAAATATTCATGTCTGTAGATGGAAGCCGGGATCTGCCTCTGGGAAGAGCTAAACAATGCATTTTGTGTGTCAGAGGGCCTGCTTCTTCCAAGTCGCCTGTGTCTCCTTAACACGCTCAATAAGACTCGATGCTCAAGCAGACAAACCAATCGTATTGCTTACAAAATTATAAGAAATACTTAGACAAAGCCCACCCTAAAAGTAATCTGGTGAGAGGGGTTAAAATACGCCAGAATTAACTTCACAGCATGTGGATTTCACAATCTGAGATCGTTCGCATATTTTTTGCCACCAGGGGGCAGTGTGAGCAAGGAGGAAGCCAAAGCTGCTTTTTCTCCCCATACCTATTTCCCTCCTGAGAAGAAAATGAATTAAGAAAAAACAAAAACAAAAATAACTAGAAGAGGTGAGAAATAAAATCAGCAAAAAGAGCAAACCCCTGTCAGACAGAATGAAGAAATGTAGGAAAAGCAGAGTTCTCCCAGGGTGAAAGCACGCACTTTCTTTTCAGGGTTGACCGAAATGTAGTCCTGGGGTGCTAAAGTGTAGCCTGTGCCAAGTAGTGTCACTCTAGATTTCTCCCACTGTCTTTCCGTGTACATCTTGCTTATCTGTGAATTAGAGGAGAGCGCAGGGAAGGACAGAATCCCTTGGTGATTAGGTGTGTAAGGAACTAGGAAAGGTGTCGGATCTTAAAATATTCCTTCCTGCTGGCCTAAGCAGAGGGGATACAAGGAGCCTACCGCAAAGGTGCTCTAAACCAAGGGCGCAGACAAGAGTGCAAGGAGAGCACACAAAAGGAAGCTCAAACATACTTGCTTACTAGGGCCTGGTTTTATTTTATTTTAGTAAAGGGAATTGGAGAGAATCGGGCAATAGTTATATTGAACAAGTTTTGTTTTGTTTTGTTTTGTTTTTTCCTCCGCTCACTTACTGGTTCAGCATGCTTGTGTTGAAAAGATGAAAAGAGGAACTCTGCCCAGAATAATTGATCTGGAATGTCACAGTTCTTCTCTGGGAAGACAAGACAATGAATGCCCTCTTCTTAGGCTGTTTGTAATTGCGACTCAATAAAGAGCTCTTGATCTTTTTCTGAACCATGCTTAAAAAGTATGAGTAGACAATGTGTTCATCCAAGCACCATTAGATCTGGGATGTCTCATGTGAAGAATATTTTAAAAAAACTCTATTAGGCAATTCTCATTGAGCTGTCCTCGATGAAACTCTGAGGTTTGAATCATATGTGACCATTTGAAATCCTATTTCCCTTTTAAAGATTAGAGAGACAGATTGAAGATTTATTATTATGAGCTAAGAATAAATCTTAACGCAACAGCAGCCCAAGGTTTTCATTTCTTTTATGTTCTCATCAAATATTTGTATACTGGTCATTTTAAATAAAAATAATTAGTTGAAGAAGTACAAGGTATTTGGAGTAGTTTGTTCAAAAATCTATTCAAGCATGTTCTTTGAAAATGAAAGCAAACATAAATGAGGGATTCATAAAACCTGATGTACAGAATATGACATTCAAGTACAAATAGCCTTGTCCTTTGTGTAAAGAACACACGAATACTAGGAAGCCTAGGGTTCTTAGAATCTGAAAGCGGAAGGCTCTATCTTCAAAGGTGCATGAATAATCATAAGTATGTGACTCTATCGCCACCTAGTGGTACAAAGAATTAGCCTTCCAGTAAAGACGATTGTTTTGCATACAAGTCAGTGGCAGTTTCATAAGTAAACAAAGAATTCTACACCAGATGGCTGAAGAGGCTCAATAAGAACATCAATCCCTCTTCTTTTATAGATTCTTCCACAAAAGCTTCATGATTTTCATTGATAAAATTCTCGGGTGTCTGCAGACACACCAGGATCGCTTAGCACCTCAGGCAGAAATGGACGAAGGCGTGCTTTAAGTGTCTGAACACAAAATATTGCCGATTCTTACTGCTTTAAAGAAATCTCTCTTTTATAAAGTCTACTTGAGATTTAAATCTCTATGTTACTTCTCTAGTGGAAAACAAAAACAAGAACCACTCCACCTTAGAGGATATATCATGTGCATCTTTCTTGCCCTAAACTGCCAGCCTTCTAGGAATGAAATCATTCAACTAGTGATCAATTCAGGATGCGAACTGTTGGAAGGAGCTCCTCCTAATATTGACATCTCTATTACAGGCAGTGACGATGCCTGATTGTGTCTGCAGATTAAGGTCATTTTAAAGGCCCGGGGAAGAAGAAAATGTCTTGGAAGGCTTCAGATTCTTCTTTGAGAGAGGGTTAAAAGAACCATTGCTATTTACTCATTGTAGATTTGCTTTTCCGGGAATCATTATTACAGCAGGCACTAAACCATAGAGGGGACAAAGATCCCCCCAACAAATTTTCAAGGGAAATAACCACAATAAAAAATAAATAGCAGGCACAACCAGGGCTCTCAGTGTCTGATGAAAACTTAAGAACAAATTCTGATGTTCCATCTTTGAGTATGTTTTAAGCAGTCACAGAAGCCATTCTTTCTCATAGCATACACGAAATTATTCTGTGTGACAGCATTCACCAGACTGACAGATAATACATCTTAAATACTCAAGTTCAAGAGAGTGCTGCAGAAATGCAGCAATATATAAGGGCAAACAGCTTTCCAGGTCTCCTGGTCATACTACATAAACGATACTAGATACTAAGAATCATTTCATCCCATTTACATACCCTATTATTTTACCAAGGAGACAGACATTCTGCTGTAAAATCCCTGCATAGCTATTTAGTGTAGCTACTAATTTGATGAACGGTGTTGTGAGGCCACAGGTGGAAAGGTAGCCCACCAGCCAGGGGGACATCTGCTGTCCAGTCCACTCCACTCCTGCAGCTCCGTTTTCACTCCATCCTACATGACCTCCCACTCGAGGTCAGGTTTGCTTCTCAGGAGATAGCTGATCATCTCAACAATCTCAGGCTAAAATTCACACAACTGAGTAGAAAGCAGCACTTCAAAGAGGAGAGAGCGCCGACGGCCACCACCACCCTACACTACTTTGACAACCAGGATAGCAATGTCAAGTCAATGAAAAGCTAAAGGTTTTCACCACAATGGGCGATTTGTTAAAATGTCACACATGGAAGCAAAACAGCAATTTGTAGTATTCCTTGGCTCGGGTGCCTTAATTACTTATACTGCAACTAGTTTCAGAGCACTAAAGACAGGGCTATCTAAAAATCCCCAGGCAATTAAGGACAAAGCATGCTCAAACATGAACAGATCTTGGAGAAATAAATTGAAAGACCGGATTTTTTTTTTGTCTGTAATGTTATTAGGTAGATAAATCACTGGGAAGAACAAGCCAGTGGGAAAAAAACAGAGCACACACTAAGATCAGCCCCCTTTAACTCTCCTCGGAGATTATGCAATTCTCCCCAAGAAATCAATATTAGTTCAATTGAAGATAACTTACAGGAGAAATAAAAAACAGACACTTCGTGAAAAAGCAATGATAGCATTGTTTCCTTCATTTGGTACTAAACTCTGATTACAAAGCAATGGCAGGGATGCGAGACTGATGTTCATTTTTCTTTTATTTATTTGTTTTTCAAATCTTTTTTTTCCACTAAATGATTCTTTGCAAATGCAGAAATTGCCAAACTGCCTAGTGGATACTGTATTATGTTTTTACTTTGTTTCTGGACTTCTAACTTTCTTATAGCTAAGAGAAAAGTGGTACTTTGATAATTTTCTCTTGTCTAGTTGATATTTTGGATGTTTTCTGATTGTGACTCCCTCACTATCTGAGAAATGTGTCTGTATCTCCAAACATATGAGTATGCAAAAATACAACCCAATTAAACAGAAACCAACCATGAATTATGAAAGGTTTTATCTTAAAAGAATTTTTGGTATACATATCATGTTACCATGTATTAAATCTAAGGTAAATTGCATGTTAATGAGCTGATATGCTTATATATTTATATAAATCATTAAATCAGGGCCTGATACTTGGCACAAAAGGACCTATTGTTCTCAGTGATTTCAGAAGTGATGGATATTTGTGTTTTATAACTGTGCATAAGAACAATGCTGTTTTCCTCAAATAAATATGACAAAACATCGGAAGTATGTATGGGGACATTTCAGAAACTGCTGGAGGTTTTTATCTATACTAAAGCCAAAATTTGTTTAATGAATCATATATATACATACATACACACACATATATATGTAAAATATAACTCAAGTCTCTGACATACACAGCCATTTTTAAAATCTAACATTAAAACACAAGGCAGCCCCAAAGATAATCTAATTTGATATTTACATGCTGAGGAATGAAAGCAGCAACATATAAAGACATTGTGGTTTCTCTCTCCACTAAACAGTCAAGTTTTTGTAATTGCAGAAAACTGTGTGTGTGGTAAATCCACTGGAATTCATTAAAAATAATAGTATATTATTAGTATATACTATTATATACTAGTATATACTATAGTATAGTATATAATAATATACTATATAATAGTATATTATTATTAATATACTATTAATAGTATATTAATAGTATATCAGCGGGGGCATTATTTTCATAATTCACTAGTGCTGGAAGGCTTGTAGAATGTACACATATGTGTACTCTAAACAGGCCAACAGTGAAGTCACAGAATTCATCACAATAAACATTCCCACCAACACCTCAGTTTCATTGCATATGCTTGTTTTATTCAATTTTTGGTCACTGAACATTCAGAAAGTTTTTACTGATGTTAATTGTTTCACTAACTTCTAGATTCAGTCATGTGACCACTACACAGACCACAGTTCCAAACACTGTGTTTTAGATCATTCACGCTTTCTATTAGTCCTAGAACTTATGAAGTGACTTTCAGTGGACTTGGAAAGGGGCATGGAGGAGACCAGGGAGGGAGTGTGGGGTTGGGGAGTAAATGAGGGAGCGAATACAGCTGGGACACAGAGTTAACAAAATGTAACTAATAAGAAAAATAAAATTAAAAACAAACAAACCTACTTCAATAAAAAAAGTCAATGTGATGCATAAAGAATATGAACTAAGCCTAAAATTCCATTTGTTCTTCATTGCACACTTGAAAAAAATTAACCATATAACATTACTTTTCATATAGCTAACAGTCAAGGAATGAAATGACTGCTAAGCACATGAGCACATAATATAACATTTTTATATAATGATTGTATTGCTTGTGAGATTGGCTGATTTGGACATGCCATTTCAACTCTAATAATGTAGTGTTTTATGATATTTTAAAAAAGCAACACATCAGCACATAACAGCTGCATTAACTGGTTCACAGTAATATTTCCTTTTCAGACAGAATGTATACTATGTTATTGTATGTTACCTTAATGGTTCCATCCTGAGTTTTATTTTTTACTATTTTTTAATTTTATTTTTTTATGTTAATTTCAGTTTATTCACTTTGTATCGCAGCTGTAGCCCCTTTCCTCATTCACTTCCAATCCCACCCTCCCTCCCTCATCTCTCCCTATGCCCCTCTCCAAGTCCACTCATAAGGGAGGTCCTCCTCCCCTTCCATCTGACCTTAGCCTATCAGGTCTCATCAGGACTGGCTGCATTGTCTTCCTCTGTGCTGAACTGATTTTATAAATGGAATGTTTAGCTTACTAAAAGAAAATAAGTGCCAAGTAAATTTTGACTCAAACAGTGAAAGACACTTATACTACACTTAGAATTTTAACTATATAGAACAAACCTAAGTTGTAAAGATTAGAGGTCACAGCAAGGAAAATGTAAAGTATCTATTGAGATGTCATAATGAATTTACCTACTTTACTTTAATATATGTAAATTTAATTAATTCAAACACTACGTAAGTATTTTCATAGAAGAGCATACGTAGTACCAGAGAAAGCCTTAAAGTCTATTTCATTATCCTTTGTAAGAGGAAAAATATCAGCTTGGAAGCCATGTACAATCAGCGATTTTTAGCTTTTGTCATTGTCTTAAAATCCCAAGACAAGTGTCTTGATCCTGTCTGACTCTAAACTTGTAAAGGAAAATCACTACGCAATATCTCTAAAACAATTTAATCCTCTAGTGTTGGAGATTAATCAGATCAATATTATTAGAAAGTGTTAGATTACATATAGTTATCATAATCTGCTATATGCTTTAAAATACAAACTAAAATACAGAGTCATTTTTGTGCTGGCCATCTACTCCTGGGCACAGGACCTGCTATACAGTGATTCTTAATCCAGCGACCCTCCATCAGAGTAAACAGATTTTCCTTTTCTCAGCAGGCATCAATTTCAAACAGCTTCTTGACTGCGGATGGAACTTTGTGAGCATTTCCCTTCTCAGCGCTGGGATTTTGTCTGCTCGGAACTTGGGCAGGTCTTTTTACATGCTGTCACAGTCACTGTGTGCTACTTTTTTTAGTTCTAGTAATTTTTGTCTTAATGGTTTTGGGTTTTTTTTCTTTGTTTTTGTTTTGTGTTGATTTATTGAGAGAGAGAAGAAGTAGGTAGAAGAAAGCAAAATTAAAAAAAATAAATAAAACCTCCACAAAAACAACAGCAACAAAACCTGACTGATTACTAGAGTCTTTTTTGTGAGAATGGAACACACAAGTACAGAATTTGAACAATAAAAAGATTAATTATGTACAAAAAAAGTTGTCTGATTTTAGACCATTTTTACAAGCTGTTGCTATTCTTGATAGACACTGTAAATCAGGCCTATCATAGCACACAGGCAGATTGCTGCAAGTTTGAGGCTTTCCTTTTCTAAGTGGCAATTTTAACACCCAGGCTATGCAGTGATTGAGATATTGTCTCAACAAGAAAAACATTATCCTTACTCTTTGAAAAAAAAAATAAATGGGTTAATAAATGACAGTAAATTTTACACTGAAGGTAAAATTTTTCTGGATATTTCTTCTTTTTGAATGTGGAAGGAAGCCATGTCCTTTTCATCATTCACTGCTGAGATTTGATATACTGAATGTGTGCAAGTAATATGGTATTCTATCAGGATTACTGTTATAAGATTCAAGAAATTGCACACTAATATTTGTGTTTCTGATCTTGATATGCTACTATATCATTGCATCATGTGCTAAGTATATATATTTGTAAGTATATATCTAAAATTATGTATATAACATTATATATAGTTATAATATATATAGTTATATATAATATATATGTAGTTATATATATATAATATGGTTCTAAAATATATAGTTATAAATTATATAGAGTTATAGTTATTATATATAGTTTTTTTACAAATTTAGATAAAAATATAAATATATATAAATTTATATATATATATATTAAATATATATATAACTATATATAATGTTAGGTAGATGTTAGGAGTAAATAATATGGCCTTTCTATGAGTTTTTAGGACTACTTTTTAAGATCTCCACTGTAGAAGAGAGGAAGCATCGCCTATAATACAATTTGGTGTGTGAGAAAGGAAAAAAATAAAAACTTAGGCATTTTTAAATAGTGGGAGCATGTTTAAAATTTAAGCTGTGAGAGTCCTAGTCTGAAACAGAATCAGGAAGTAGGAGATGGCTCAATTTACAGTAGATTGCCTTTTTCATTTCCACCAGCAAGATTCACCTTCAGATGGGGTGGATGTAAAAGACACTCTGCTAAAGCAGGATGGAAAGGAATGGTAGAAACGTCTGAGTCTCGCTTGTACATGAAGGGAATTCAGGAGGCCCAGAAATAAGGAGCACTCGGGCATTGTATGGATATAATAACTACTGCTCCCTTCCAAACACATCTGAATGCTGTATCATACAGTCTAAATTCTTCAGGTGATAACTGAAGCTAATCTTCAAAATGATTACCTCATATTCCAGGCCAGCATAGGCTATCTAACATAACTATTTCTCAAATAGAAATAAAACATAATTAATTGTATAATCTGAAGTTGAAGTCACAATATTTTTTTTCTATGTATAAAATCCCTAGAGAATTTGCCATATGAGAAATCACTACATAGATCCATTCTGGTTGAGATCACATTCAGCTTTCTCATTTAAAAACACTTCTGAACAACCCAGAGATCACCACGGCAGAACACTGCCATATTTGTGTAGAAACATAAATGATTTTCCCAGGGAAGTTTTCCTGTCTTCTGAACACATCAGTAGCATCAATCAAGGCTGTGGGTCTGCATTCACTCACAGTGGAATCTGGGCTGTATGGACGTTCTATTCTTAAACTCATCCAATCAATTTATACATCTTGCTAATTATACTAATTTGATATCTCAGGATTCCAGCTACTCAGAGTAATGCCAACTTCCAATGCCCTTCTGTAATGAGGATCCCTCTCATCAATGGTTTGATTCCAGCCTCCTAACCAATTGTCCTGAATTGTCTCTAATCTAATCTTTACAGTCAGAAGGATTTATTTAAAGCACAAATCTTCTTAGTCCCATTTTACTCCATGAGATCTCTTCTTTTGTTCCCTTGGGGGGGAAAAATCTAAAGCCTTTATCTGTTCTGTTAGACTTTGTCTGATCTGGCTCTTGCTTATCTGCCTAGCAACGTCTAAGCCAATTTTCTGTCCCTATTTCAGTATTTCAGGCACATTGGGCTTATTTTTATTTCCTGAAATGTCTCTCAAACACTTTGCCACCTCATGGAGTTAGTTCTTGCTGCTCCATCTCATTTCCTTTCCTAAAACACTGAATGCTTTGAAATTGCTCTCCTAGGCAAGTTAAACATCATTTGCCCTGGAGAAGTCTTCCTTGGTCATAACTACTGTACCAGTTACTCTAATCATGCAGAAAAGTCACATTCTATTTTTCTTTATTGCCCTTAGAATTCTTAGCATTGTTCAAATCCATACGCTATCTTTGTAGACTTCTTTGGAGAAGAGCGCCTGTCTGTGTGTTTAACTCTTAGCACCTTTCCTGGATCAGAAAAGTTGTTAAGTAAGATTTTTCATTTGAAACAAAACTTATTAACATCATTAGCTATAACATTGGGAAGGTAAAGCCTTCGAAGGTCATATTTGCACTTCTTAACTTCTTTATCAAAGAAAAGAAACCACTAAAATAGGATTCTTTTCTATAGACTTTAGGAAGTAATTTGCTTAACTATTTAAGAAATTGGAAACAGCTGGGCAGTGGTGGGTTATGTCTTTTATCCTAGTAGATCTCTGAGTTTGAGGTCAGCCTACTCTATAGAGGGAGTTCTGGGATACTAAGCGCTACACAGAGAAACCTTGTCTCAAAAAACAAACTAAGACAAAAAGAAAGGAAGGAAAGAAGGAAGGAAGGAAGAGAAAGAAAGAAAGAAAGAAAGAAAGAAAGAAAGAAAGAAAGAAAGAAAGAAAGAAAGAAAGAAAGAAAGAAAGAAAGAAAGAAAGAAATTGGAAACGATGATATTCACTGTATTGCAAAAATGCTTCACTTTGGCAGCACAAGGCAATATTTTTACTGCAGGATGTTACTAGAGAACATGGCATGGAGTCAATCTGAAACATTTACCATTGCTGGATCGCTTCTAATATTCATGCCAATATTAATTTGTGAAGGTGATAGTTATTGACAGAGCTGATGAAGAATGAACAGTTAGATTCTCATAGAATGACGAAGCAGCATGATTTGAGCCCCATATCTTAGAGAAGTTCTAAAAGATATTGAGTAAAGTGATTTTTATAAGAAAGTGACTTACTGTTTTTTTAAATAATATCATAAATTTCACCCATGGCATATTTCCATCAAAATTATCCTTTTAAATATTAATAATCACCTGTTTTTCTTCCCTGTGGTGGAAATCTAGCTAATGATTCTCTAATAACTGTACAAGAAGAATCAGCAAAGCATGTTTGGACAGTCCAGTCTTAATTTGGAGGGCAATGTGCAATGGTATTGGAAGGGTATTAGAAAATTTGTCAGGTGATCATAAGTAAGGGGCAAGACAGAATGAGTATCACGAAGTTCCTGTATCTCTTGTCATAGCTCCATACTCTTTATATAGCATGTCTATCATTTCCATAATGACAGGGGCCCAGTAATACCTAAATTTATAGCTTCTGGGTGAGATCTTAAGCAAAGGCAGAGTAGAGTGAAAGAAATCTACAGTAAACCCTCACTCGGTTGGTGAACAATGAGTTGTAAGTGGACCCTATAGAAGATTCACACTTTTCCCCCCTGGTAATTTTTTCACCATTAGAGTACAACCATGGTAACATGCGTGAAATATTTGCTTTGGACATAAGAATGTCTCCTTTTGTTTTGCTTCCCAATTTATCCTGTTCCTTAATGTCAGAAACCTTGGAAGACAAGATTGTATAGAACAACTTTGCTTGAAGACCATTGCTACCTTCCAGGAAGAAAATCCAGCAGAAAAACATCCAAAGTGAAAGGAGGTCCAACACTAGGCCCAAGGTAATGCACAGTACATGATCCAATCTGCCTTAGTACTAAGTTTATAATCTAAGAATACATGGCTGATAGGAGGTTCCCTAAGAATAAACCAACACATTTAAAATTCCATGAGCATCAAATGAAAGATCAAAAGTTGCATGCATATTTCACATGTATTTGCAAAAAATGTGGACACCAAGTGTATGTTTAATGAACATTGTTGCCTTGTAGATCACTGATTCTGCTCTATGATCTAATAATAGGCCCAGACTAGCCTCATATATGTATATGTATATATGTGTGTGTGTGTGTAAGAGAAAGATAATATATTATATGTAATATAATAATATAAATTATATATAAATTTTAAAATAAGAGTTAAAATACCCTACATTTTTAGAAAAATTGTAGTGTGTTTTGAAAACTCCCCTCCCTTTCAAAATACATGGTTTCATCATTTTCATTATTTTAAAAATACCCTTTCTAGTTAAACAAACAATATATTATTCTTTCCTGCCTTGATAATTCCAGCAACAAGTCAGACAGAACATTTGAATACAGAAGAAGCAAGTTTACAACTATAACTTCCTCTCAGGTGCTTTCGGGCTGAACCCAAGAACACAGTAGCACAGCAAGTAGACACAATCAAAGTCCCAGAAGATAATTGCTGTTAATGATTCATTAACATCCATTCATTTCACTTCCAGGACACTTATTCTCCACTCCAGCCATTTTTTATCAAGCTTTATAATTAGATGTGTAAAACAGGAACGCATGATTTTATGAGCAATAACGACTAACTTTTGTTTAGCATTTTACAATTTGCAAAGCAGTTTCCATAAACATGACTCTTTCTTCACTGCTACACTGCAAGTATTGTTGGAATACAACACAGCAATTAAAATCAAGGAAATCAGGATATTTGCAGGCAAATGCTGGGAACTAGAAAAGATCATCCTGAGTGTGTTATCCCAGAAGCAGAAACACACACAGGGTATATACTCTCTTACAGTGGATATTAGACAGACAATATAGGATACATATACTAAAATCTGTAAGCCTAAAGAAGCTAAGCAAGAAGGAGGACCCTAAGTAATATGATCAATCCTCATTCAGAGGGGCAGATGGGATAGATACTGGAAGACAAAACATGGAACAGGACAGGAGCCTACCACAGAGAACCTATGAAAGACTCTACCCAGAAGTGTATCAAAGCAGATGCTGAGACTCATAGCTAAACTTTGGGCAGAGTGCAGGGAATCTTGTGAAAGACGAGAGAGATAGGAAGACTTGGAGGGGACAGGAGCTCCACAAGGAGAGCAACAGAACCAAAAACTCTGGGCCCAGGGTTTTTTCTGAGACTGATACTCCAACCAAGGATCATGCACAGAGATAACCTAGAACCCCGGCACATAGCCCATGGCAGCTCAGCCTCTAAGTGGGTTCCCTTATAAGGGAGCAGGTGTTGTCTCTGACATGAACTCTGTGGCTGACTCTTTGATCACCTCTCCCTGGGAGGAGTGCAGCTGTAACAGGCCACAGAGGAAGACAATTCAGCCAATCCTGATGAGACCTCATAGGCTAGGGTCAGATGGAAGTGGAGGAGGACCTCCCCTATCAGTGGACTTGGGAAGGGGCATGGGAGGAGAAGTGGGAGGGAGGGTGAGATTAAGAGATGATGAAGGAGGGGGCTACAGCTGGGATACAAAGTGAATAAACTGTAATGAATAAAAATTAATAAATAAGTTTAAAAAGACTACATCCAACTAATGGGTTGTCTGTATTGACAAGACTGCAAGGTATGGGTCAATGGGAACAAAATAAAATTCAAGGCCCTGGGCACAGGATTTTTTCTATATACATGACAGGCATTCCGAATTTGTGCAGTAGCGACTGCTTGTGCTCACACCAATTTAGAGCTATCCAAGCTGAAGTCTTACTTTTTTTCTACATATCCTTTGAATGCCTACCTTCTATTAAGGAGGAAAACGGTTCAGTGATGCTGAACCATAAAGCAAAAGCCTGCCCCAAACAACATGACAAGTCTTTGGTTCTATCTTTTTCTGCAGGCTAAGTCATCATGTCACATTTTTGGAAGGTAGTAAGATGACAGGCATGCAAGCAGAGAACAGGCAAACCAGTCACCTTCTTCTCTCTCACAGACAAAAAAAAAATATTAACTCCATTAGCTCCTATGTTCTACAAAGATCATTCCCCTCAAAGAACAGCGGCAGCCAGAATGAATTTATTTTTTCTAGATACCTGGTAGGAAAATAATCCACCTGCTTCAGGAAGAAGTCTCTTTGATGGCAACTAGACAAAGCATGAGTGGAAAGAGGAGAAACTGTGTTCTGAATGTATAGTATGAGAGAAGAATCCATTTTTAATAAAATAAAAATGAAAACAGAATAAAACCCAACATTAAAAAAGACAGAAGAGAAAAGAAAAATCCACCACTTCTGGATGAATCTTTGTTTTTCTTCTTGTTTCCTTGCAATAAGGCCTTGCTCTGCAAACCAGAGTGGTCTGAAATTCAAGAGATGTGACCTTGAACTAATAGCAGCCCTCTTCTTGGTTCCTAAGATTATAATTGTGGTATGCTACACTCAGTTTTTACCTCAACCATATAACTCTGCCAACAACACATACACTCAGGACTTTCCCAGCTGTAGCTGCATATTCTAGAGTTATCTCAGTCTCTGTATGTCTATTGGTAGCCTTTTAGCTGTATTTCAACCTGTGATCCCAACTCTGCGGAACATTTACAACTGAATTGCTCGCTGTCTAAAACACAATGAATAAACTGCTTTGAGCTGTCTATAGAACTTTGTTGCCAATTTTCAGAAAGCCTTCCATAACACCATTATTCTCATCATTCTGAATCTGAAAGGAACTCACATTTGTTACTGTGTGTTCTTTGCAGGTACATCTGCAGGCCCCATGCTAGGCTCTGAGGTGTGTGATACAGATATAACAACATTCCCATTTTGACCCCTATTCCATTAGATATGTTTTTGTAATGATTTATTTATGTATTTATTTATTTATTTTTACTCTTCATACTAATGATCCAGGAAAACTTTCTGGATTACTGCCTCTCTTGCTCCTGTTTCAAGTATACAAGAGTGTACTACTTGCCTAGTACCAGGACTTCTAGGCTACTATATGTCCTGATTGGTAGAACATCTCATTTACTCAGAGGCTTTGATTACAGCACAAACAAGTGACCCCATCTTCTGGGAATCCAGAGGTTACATGTATTAATGCAAGACTCCACAAAGTGCTCGATGTTGGCAAAGGGCAATATTGGTAAATGGAACCCTAATAACATGGATACAGTAGCTTGCGTTAGTTTTTCTGGTTGGTAATACTTTTGTGACTTGTCATAACTTGGGGGTGGGAGGAAGTGATGATCTTGCTGACTTCATGGGGTGTGATGACAGGTATTTCTGACCTGAACCCTTCTTATACTCTATTCTCCATGAGATCACATACATCCTAGCTTTTAGCGTTCATGCATCGTCGTGGTGAATTAGCAAACCTGAGGGCTATAACGGGGTAGCCCCTGAGTCTGTAGCCACCAGATATAAAGTGACTATGCTCCTAAGACCTCCCCTAGGCTTATCTGATGCATGTTTCATTCTGCCTCCCTGTGATATAGAAGTCCCACCCTTAATGCATATTGTCAATGAGACTTTTCTTCTTCTCTACAATGGCATCTCCTAACACTTTATGAAATTTCATTTCACCAGATTACCAAATTCTCATCTCTGCTGTATCAATAAGCAGGCAAGTTTCTCACATGTGATGGTTTTGTTTCCATGTACTATGATGTGAAGTGCAAACATCACAAGATGGAGTACCCAGATTAATCAGTGTAGCTATTTTTCTTAATAACAATGTTTACCTAAACATTTGCAAGCACAGACTGAAGCATGTCTCCTTCTACACAAGCTAAAATACGATTATTCAGGTCTGTATTAATAAGCAATTTTAAATGACAGTGTTAACATAAAGAAGTTAGCTTTTATATAGGACAAAAGAGCTCCAGTTACTATCCAGAGCACTGGTGTAGCTTCTCCTGTCCTGGATTCCTGTAAACCAAACACCACATATCTACCAACTACCCAAATGTTCTTTTGTAATATTTTCTACATCTTCACTTTTTCACATCACATAGTGACAAGCACTCCTCCTGGCTGTCCAAAGACTGAAAACAATTAAGTCACTTCCCAAGCTTTCTCTGAAGCTCACCCCAACTCTGTCTTAACTGCCTCCTCCTGCAGGCCTGTGTGT
This sequence comes from Meriones unguiculatus, assembly GCF_030254825.1. Classification (NCBI taxonomy): domain Eukaryota; kingdom Metazoa; phylum Chordata; class Mammalia; order Rodentia; family Muridae; genus Meriones; species Meriones unguiculatus. Next base: position 41,412,754 of record NC_083352.1, read on the forward strand.
TCTATGCCCATGAGTGGAAATATGTGCAGGTCTCACAAAATCTTGAGGAAAGTTCTATCATCATCAACACTTTAAACTTTATTCTTTTTTTTAAGCAAACAAACCAAGCAGAGAGAGTTTAGATGTAGAAACGTTGCTTTCTCTTGCAGCTCCAAAAAATGGCCTGTGCAGCATTCACTCTCATGTCACAATTCCTGTATGCTTTCTCTAGGGCACCTAATGCTGTATTTACACAAACATGCCACCCTGATAAGCCCTACCGTGCCTGTCATCCTGCAGGAGTGTATCTTAAACATGGAACTATTTAATGTTTTCCAGAGTGGAGGTATCACAGTTGGGCAGCCATAATGGAAGCCATCTGGCATTTTTCTCTTTTGGAGCCCGTTGGTTCCTCTTTCAATGTAAAGTAGGTACATGAATCAAGAAAAAGGCTATTCCTTTTCATTCCTGTTGAAAGAATCAGAAAATTTAAAATCGTAGTATCTTTTAAAACTGCGTTTTAGTTTCTCTGTAGGGTCTGTCATTTAACAGTCATGATGATACTATCCAAAAATACTAAGTCAGAAAGTTGAAAATAACACGTGTGTCATGGGGCTTACTCTGCATATCACTTGAGGAGTGTGGATTCATATGTAATCAAAGCAATTATTTGAAAAGTATTATTAATGTCTATTCCTTGGAATTAACATTATCAATATGTATCTTTGGGTTTTGCTTGTTATGTTCGATAACAGCTTTCTAAAATGAATTCAGATAATTTTAGTCCCACACTAATTGTTATAGCTTTATGTTAATATGAAGAGACAACCCCAATTAAAAAGAAAAATTATATTTTAACTTGTGAGTATTAAGTAAAAGCAATGATGAAAAGAAATGTATAAGCTGATACATTTTTAAACTATTTAATTGCTTTTCAATTATGTGTAAATAATTCTTTATAATAATCTTCATATAGAGATATGAGTCTTGTGACATCAAAGTTTAAATGTTACTTTAATGTAGATATTCAAAGAAAAATCATCATTTTGTTATAATGAAGCAATCAACTTACTTTTAAATGCTTATTTATCTAAAAATTACAGTTCTGTAGTGTTTTACTGACAATTCATAAAGGTAAAAGAATAATTTAGATTACATGTATTTTGAAAAATATATTTCAAACATAAAAGGGGAAAAGATGTATGTTTCAAATCATTTCAGTCTGAGATAAGCCAAAATCATACACTTTCTATTTTAGATAAGATGTCTAGTTATCTATATACACTCTGATTGAATTCAGGTCTAAACTTTATTACTCACTAATAGTTTTCAGAGAGGAAACTGGGAGCCTCTTGAAGCAGGTGCAGAATGAAATAGAAGAAATAAAGACTAGAAGAAAAAAGCTGTCATAACTGCTTATATCTTCCAAATTGAAATATATGAAGGAATTTTTCCCACATTAACATCAAACAACAAATTAAAATAATTCTCATTCCCATCTGAAATTCCTTTTCTATGGAAAGCTCCTGTCCTATTCCTTGTTTTCGTACTCCCGATGTCTATCCTGTTTGCCATTCTGAAAGAGGATTGAGCATCTTCCCTAAGATCCAACTTGTTGTTTAGCTTCTTTAGGACTATAGATTTTAGTATGTTTATCCTATATTATATGGCTAATATACACTAATGAGTGAATATGTATCATAGTGTCTTTTTGCTTCTGGCTTACCTTACTCAGGATGATCTTTTCTAGTTCCCACCAATTTCCTGATTTCCATGTTTTTTTTTAATTAAATTTTTATTTTTTATATTAATTACAGTATATTTACTTTGTATCCTAACTGTAGCCCCCTCATTTTTTCTCTCCCAATCCCACCTTCCCTCCCTCATCTCCTCCCTGCCCCTCTCTAAGTCCACTGATAGGGGAGGTCCTCCTCCCCTTCCATCTGACCCTAGCTTATCAGATCTTATCAGGACTGGCTGTAATGTCCTCCTCTGTGGCTTAGCAAGGCTGCTCCTCCCTTGGGAGTTGGGGAGGTCAAAGAGCCAGTCACTGAGTTCATGTCAGAGACAGTTCCTTTTCCCCTTACTAGGGAACCCAGTAGTATTCCATTTCGTAAATATACCACACTTTCTTTACCCATTCCTATTTGAGAGACATCTGGGTTGTTTTCAGCTTCTAGCTATTACAAATAAACAATGAACATAGTTGAGCAAATGTTCTTATTGATTGGTGGAACATCTTTTGGGTATTTGCTCAGGAGCGGTATAGCTGAGTCTTGAGGTAGTACTATTCCCAATTTTCTGAGAAGGCGCCAGATTCATTTCCAAAGTGGTTTATTCTCCCACCAGCAAAGGGAGAAGGTTCCCCTTTCACCACATCCTCTCTAGCATCTGTTATTACTTGAGTTTTTGATGTTAGCCATTTTGATAGGTATAAGGTGAAATCTCAGGGTCATTTTGATTTGCATTTCCCTGAGGACTAAGGATGTTGAGCATTTCTTTAAGTGTTTCTTTGCCATTCAATATTCCTCTTTTGAGAATTCTCTGCTTAGCTTTGTACCTATTTTTTAATTTGATTGTTTGGTTTCTTGGTGTCTAATTTCTTGAATTCTTTATATATTCTGGATATTGACCCTCTATCAGATGTAGGGTTGGTGAAGACCTTTTCCAGGTCTCTAGGCTATTGATTTGTTCTGTTGACAGTGTGCTTTGCTTTACAGAAGCTTTTCAGTTTCACGATGTCCCATTTATTAATTGTAGAACTTTTAGCTTGACCATACTAAGCTATGAACATGATAATCATGAAATGTGCAGGCAACTGGATGGAACTAGAAAAGATCATCCCTAGTGAGGTAACCCAGAAACAGAAAGACAGGCATGGTATACACTCACTTATAAGCGATATTAGCCGAATGATATAGGATAACAATCTACAGACCTAAAGAAGCTAAACACTAAAGATGACCCTAGGGGGGATGCTGAAATCTCATTCAGAATGGCAAACAGGATAGATACTGTAAGTGATGGAAGAGAGGAAACAGGATGGGAGCCTACTGTAGAGGATTCTCTGAAAGGCTCCACCTAACAGGAGATAAAAGCAGGTGCTGAGCCTCAGAGCCAAACTATGGGAGAGCACAGGAACCCCACAAGGGGACCAATAGAGCTAAAGGATCTGAGCCCAGGGGATCCTGCAGAGACTGCTGCACCAAGTGAGGACCAAGCGTGGAGAGGACCTATACACCCTGCTCAGATGTGGCCTATTGGCAGCTCAGTTTCCGTGTGGATTTCCAAGTGAGAGGAGCAGAGGCCGTCTCTCTCATGAACGTGGTTGCCTGTTCTTTGATCATATGCCCCTGGTGATGTGGCCTTGCCTGGCCATGAAGGAAGAAGAGGAAGGCAGTCTGGATGAAAGTTAACAACCTGTGGGCAGATGGAATGATGGAGAACTCCCCCTTTCCATGGACTAGGGGAAAGAGGGGGCAAGGAGAAAGGATGGGACTGGAGGGATTGAGGGGGAGGGCCTCAACTGAAATATCTAATGAATACATTGTGAAAAAAATAAAATCAAAAAAGGAAGGAAAAAAAGAAGGTGACTTCAAATCAGAGAAAAATGCTACAGAGGGGGGAAGTTTTGGTATCCACTTCAGGATATTTCCTGTATTTTGTTAGACTTGATGGCCCACTGGCACTGCGTATGTCTCAATTTTGTCCTGATAGAGTTGATGTCAGAATTCCATTTGGACATGCACAAATTCGTTTAGGTGATTTACTGGGAGCTCAAAGTCTCATTGTGTTTTCTACTGTGGGCTACTGACACAAGGGAGAAAGATAGATTATAGGGTTCACAGAAATATAGACACTGTAAAGCAAGAGGAAAAAAGAAATAAAGGGGGAGAGGCAGGGAAAGTGATGGAAAAGGATGACATATATCAGGCTATGGCCTATTCCTTAAGAATGGTTGCATACCCTTTGCAACCTGGAAGGAGCAATGAATTCTCTTCTGAATATTTTCCTTCCCTTTTGTTGTCCTAATAAACTGTTTGCAACTTAAAGGTTGCTATTTTTCTAAAATGTTTTATTATTTAAATGATGTTTTACCATTTAATATACTCAGTATTTAATATTTTAAATATGTTAAAGAGAAGTACTTAAGTTAGCTTGTTCAGTATGTGTGTGCGAATTACCTATAATTATTGTTGAAAATGTTATATATAAATATATAGAAATGAAAATTATTTTGTCTACTTCTATGAAAGTATTGAACAGGTAGACAAACAACCTAATTTCCTTGTGAAGAGATGCATTTTGTAAAATAGTAGAGTGGAGGTCCACACACACACAAAAAAAAAAAAACAGAATGACCATCCACATTGAATATATTATTTCAAATATTATATATTTATTTAAAATAAACTACTAGATTAAAAGCTTGCATTTCAATCCAATCACATTATCTGCAGCTTTTGGCTGATTAAACAGTCTACATTTTATATTTCTTGATCTAAGAAACTAGGCACCATTTATGATTTAATTCTTAGTATTTGTGGATTCCTAAAACTTACACAAGATTGCAAAGGACAAGAACTGAGAAAAGGATGAGACTCATTCACTATGTGCAAAGCAGAGAGCCCTGTCTTTGCTGAGTAGGAAGATAGATTAGCAACAGCCCAACTTCCCACATTTTCTCTTGATGCTCCACAATGAATCCTCATTGGAATATTTTCCTTTTCTTTGCTTGGCTTAATAGAGACTTTACAAGTTCAACATTATACTGGATGTTAACTGGGACACAGTTCCTCTGACTGCTATTTATAATTCTTTGCTTGTTGTTTTCCCCAGAGTTCTCATGATTTGTGTGTTGCAAGCCATAGTATAAATGTCACAAACTTTACTTTGGAAATTTAAGTGATCTGATAATGAGATACTACAGATGACAATTAATGGTAAATTGAAATGCCAGGGTGGGTTGCTACTCTTTTGGGCTCCACTCTTTTTATCTGAGAAGATAGGGCATGGGAGGAGGGGGCATTAGGGCAGAACTTGGATCAGAGGGAGGAGGAGCCTGGGACCAGCCTGTAAATTAAAAAAAAAAAGGGAATTCTTTCAATGATATGCATCAGTATATTATCTACAGCTTAGAAAGTGTTTCATGTGCTATTGACCTTAGCATCCCTATCTTATCATAGGTCTATAAAGCCTATACATTCTTCTAGAACTACCCATTTTTAAAGAAGCCATTGAGGTCTTTCTATCTCCCCATTCTTTCATAAGGAGAGCAACAGAACCAAAAATTCTGGGCCCAGGGGTCTGCTCTGAGACTGACACTGCAACCAAGGACCATTCATGGAGACAACCAAGAACTCTTGCACAGATGTAGCCCATGGCAGCTCAGTCTCCAAGTGGATTCCCTGGTAATGGGAACAGGGGCTGTTTCTGACATGAACTGATTGGCCTGCTCTTTGATCACATCCTCCTGAGGAGGGAGCAGCCTTACCAGGCCTAGTCCTGATGAGACCTGATAGGCTAGGAAAGATGGAAAGGACCTCCTCTAGCAATGGACTTGGAGAGGGGCATGGGAGGAGGTGAGGGAAGGGGCTACAGCTGGGATGCAAAGTGAATAAATTGTAATAATTAAAAATAAATAAATGAAAAAGAAGCCATTTGGGTCTGTAGATATTGATATCACACACAATTTATTACTTCAAACTTTCTTTAAAACAAGAAATATGGTAGTGCATCTGATAAACAGACTTCAAACCCCTTCAAGTACCATCTAGTACTGAAATATTGAAGTAGCATTCATTAATTTATATTAAATACCATATAAGGTCCATGTAAAATGAAATTATTAAAATAATGCTAATTAAACTCTTCTTGACTAATTATTATAATATTAAAACTAATTTAGCTTCCCAATTAAAATAATAATTTCATTTAAGTTACTCTTAGTCAAAACAATTTATTCAATTCAGTAATAATTTTGAGAAACAGTAAATGTTATACCTTAAAAGGGCATTAAAACAGAAGAACGATTATTACTTTAGAGAGGAGAAAGGAACATTTCCTGATCATACATTTACCCAAAGGAAGTAATTTGCATTGCTTAATACATTTAAGAAACAATATTTTCCATGCCATTGTAATAATGATTTGCAAATACTGAATGTAATGTATAAAAATAAAGAACTCTGTGAGAGCACTGAGTACATTTTGCATCTTTTCATCAAAAGCTCTGTCTCAACTAAATTAAAATTCTCCTACATTCACAAATCAGTTTATATGCTTCATTTTTTTTTATTTCATTCAGTGAAGAATGACTAGCTTTTCTGCAGCACCATAATTTGTTTGAGGAGGACTTTTGCATAATAAATGAGAAAGAGTTTTATTACTTGTGTTTTATTCAGTAGAGAAACTATTCTACTTAAATAATGCAATTAAAGGTGAGAGGGGAGCAATTTTGTGGGAACTCTTTATGGTGACTTTCTCAATAGGAGATTTAAATCATCAAATGCTCCCATGGTAACTGTTTGGACATGTATCACTGATGCACTTTAATACAGTATTCTTTCCTTCAGTAACCACTAGGATTTCGTCCAAGATTTTTCTCATACATACCACACACCTAAAGGAAGGCTCCGGGTTACAAAAGTAATCCTATTTGTAAATAACAAAGGCTTGATTAAAAAGTTAAGAGCAATGTTCAGTGTTTGAATATTTCTTATTTATTGGATACTTGCACTGGGAAATTTTGGTAGGAACCTTATGATGTTAGGAATCGATGACTGCCACTTTATGGAGGTTTTTAGAAATAAAGCAAGACATTATAATAAATATTAGAGAATATGTAGGTGATAGCAAGAAAATATGTTGGGAACAGACTGTCAGATTTTATAAAACTTTAGCTTTGAATAGAGTGAATGATTTTTGAGTGGAGAGTCAGAGGTTCATATAATTTACATTCAGAAACAATGACTGATAAATGATAATGATGATGAGGAACCTTAAAATAGCAGAGCCCTGATTTTTCCCTTTTCTAGTAGCTTTATTTTGCAAGCTTTCTAAAGTAATAAAATGCACAAAACTACCAGATGAATGAACATTCTAAGATGTTTCAAAATACATATGCTCTGATGAAAGGCGAATTTGCTTTCATCGTGCGGCTGTTCTTACCAGTACTTCCCCTGAACAACAGGCAGAGCATCTAGACCAGAAAACAAACATAAAAATCTCCACCACACACTGTGTGGCAGATGATATTTCCTGAGCAACAGTTTTGACATTTTATGTCCGGTTCTTATTTGTCCTAAATATATATGATGTTCTATTAGCCAAAATATAGTCATGGAAAAAAAAATCAAAGCCTAAAATGCTAAATGTTATAAAGAACCACCAAGCAGAACAGGAAACTTTGGCATGCAACTTACAACACTTCTAAATCCAAGGTCTTGGGAAGTTCTGGACCCTTTACACTCATTTCATTGGGCAGCTTTGTTCTTTCTCTTTACACACGATGCCACGGATGGCACATGACTCCTTTTAAACACAGTGTTCAAGTTCAAATGGACAGACATTTAAACCATTACAGAAAATTATTTGGTATAACTTTATTTTCTTTTTCATATTTTATTCAGATTAAATATATCATTATATATTATGAGACCTAAAGAAACTATTTAGGCCAGAAGAGATGGAAAGTAATTGCTTTCCCGTGTAGGCTACCAACAGGTATATTTCATTTATTTCTGTAGAAGAGACAGAAAATTCTTAAAAGATTTACCATCTTTAGCATGAGTTACAAGGTATGTTCCAGGTAATTGTATCTAAGATTTTTGATTTGAAGAAAATCATGACTTCTATTTTGTACTTATTTGATTCACTCATGTGTAATTTGAAGTAAAAATCTCGGATACTCCATAAAAACTATCCTTGGACCTTGTGTTTTGCTTACCTTTATAAATCTAACACTCAGGAGGTTGAAGTTGTAAGATTTCTAGTTAAGCCTGGGCTTCATAGACAGCCCTTGTTTCAAAAAAAGAAAAAAAAAAAGTAAATAATGGAGAAATTGGGGTTTGTATTGTTTTGCAATACATATTATGATCTGGAATCACCAGTTTGATTCTATTAGGATACTAAGTATCTAAATATAAAACATTATACTATGACTTGCGCTGGAACTTCAGAATATGGAATTTGAATCACATTATTCACGAATCCTAAAAATAACATGTACTTTCTAAAATTACACCTACAGTTTATTTCCTCTACATATTCTCTCCTGTTTGGTCATAGGACCAATGTTATTACAAAGGTCATGTATGACAGTTGTGGAAATTCAATCATTCAGTAATACTATTATTGGAACAATGTCTATATGCTTATGGCAAGAAGAAGCTATAAGAACAACCACCACCAATGGTGCTTGAAAATTCTGTTATCCAAAAGAGTTAAACAAGGAGGAAGGCTGACATCTTCAAATCTTGGGCATTCTGTCTTCTACAATATGGCCAGAGTTACTGTCTTCTTTGTCTGCCTACAAAACGGCTCATTTCCACAGTCAGATTTTTTGTTTGTTTGTTTGTTTGTTTGTTTAAATAATACTTGTTTGCATTTTTATACTATGTATGCATGTGTGTGGGCATGTGCACATGCGAATAAAGGTAACTATGGAGTTCAGAAGAGGGCCTTGGCTCCAATGAGGCTGGCATCACAGGCAACTCTCAGCCACCCGACATGTGTGCTGGGAAGTGAAAACGCGCTCACTGAAGCAACAAGTTTCACCTTTTGCCGCTGAGCCATCTCTTCAGCAGCCAGGTATTTCTAAATACCAACTATGGGAACAACAGCAAAAAAGAAGTGTCACAAAGGAAAACTCATTGGTCAAGTCATTATCACTTCAGGACGGTGGTATAGAGTGATTCTTCTATGTTCTTGGAAAATGACAAAGGAAATTAAGATCTTTATTCACAGGGTTCAAATAACTAGAGATGGGTGGTTTGGCTGTCCCTTGCTTACAGAAAGGCAAATAGAAGTAGGCAAGGGAGATACTTTTCAAAGTTCCCAGGACGCTGTGTTCACAGCACTCAAATTTAACCCAAAAGTTATGAAACAAATAATCGTAAGCCCAGGTGTCTTTCCTTTTTGCAAAGCAATACCCAGAAATTGTACAACTCCGTATTAACATGATTCTTTTTATTTTGAATTGATTCTTCTCTCGTACAATACATCCTGACAGCAGCTTCCCCCCTTCCACTCCTTCCCACCTGCCTCCCTCCAACCCCAATTCATCTGCCCCAGAACCACTTACTCCTTCTTCATTTCCCTGCAGAAAAGAGCTGGCCTCCCACGGGTACCAAACAAACACGGTGTAAAACCTTACAACAAGACTAGGCACCTATCCTCATATCAAGGCTGGATGAGGCAATTCAGTAAGAGGAAAAGGATCCCCAAAGCAGGGAAAAGAGTCAGAGACAGCCTCCACTCCTACTGTAAGGATTTCCACAGGAGCACCAAGCTACACCACCATAACATACATGCAGATGAAAGGGTGCAGACCCATGAAGGCTTCTGTTGGTCTCTGTGAGCCCCTATGAGCCCTAGCTCTTCTATCTGAAGGGCTATTTCCTGCCATATAAAACACAGGTCTTGCATCCACTATATCCATTTTATAGCTATGAAAATGAGGCTGAGTTTGTGACAATAACAATGTGTAAAGTGCTTTCAACTCCTAAGTGCAGAGAGTTTCCATTGTACTGCAGCATCCATGATCCTATTTATATTCCCAATTGACTTCTGATCATAAACAAACCATTATCACACATAGCTAGTAAAGTTTTGACCATGTTAATTTATGGGGGTTTCTACAATATAAGCAACTGTTCTAAGCATCCGCTCTAAAACAAATGGTGACACCAATTTTTGCTAATTCTTTAGATTTGCAAAGAAAACAACAGGGAACTCACAAGAAATACTTTAGGGTGATTTATTAATCCAGGTGCATGGTTTACAGAGGAGCAAAGTCAGCCAAAATTAGGGAAGAAAAGACTTCTTTTGTGCCATTAATGCACACTGATGCAAGAAAATAAAAGAGAGAGAGAGAGAGAGAGAGAGAATTTAAGATAAACTATGCACATTTTTTGGAGGCGTTTGAACAACACAATGACATAAACTATTTCATACCATATTTTGCACAGATTTTTTATTCATTTTACTGATTATTAAAGGCACAATGTATTTGTTATAATCATAACTAATAACAAAATTTTAAAAATATTTAAACTACATATTTATGTTAGAAGCTAGAGAGTGGACAATGTGGTCTTAAAATAATATTTATTACATTTACTATTTTCTATATGTGATTGAGTTAATATTCATATAGAAGTCTTGTTGCTAATAAAATTTGTATGGCAAGAGGGGTTCAAAATGTAATCTCGATTTATTTTTTTTAAATCTTACTCTATTTTTGGAGTTATTTTTCCAATTTTGGTTTTTTTTCTCATAATATATTATGCCATTATAGAGCAAATAATTATAAGGAGAAAAATTTTACCTAGTATATATCAGTACTTTTTTCATCTGAAAACTTACACTTCACAACAAAGAAAACCTTGTTCTGTAAGTGAGCTCTTTCTAAGATTCACCTGCCATTCTCATGGAATCCGATGGCCTCTCCAGTATACAGAATGCACATCAGACCTGGAGACAGAGCACTAGTTCTAGCTGAAACCTTGCAAACAGTATATATAAGCTAACACAACAAGTTTTTCGTTATTTCAGCTTTCCTGTCCTCCACAACAGTGATTCTTTAGCAATCTTAAATAACAAAGTAATATCACTGGAAACAAAGATATCCACCACAACTATGCAGCGCTATCTTTTAATGCATCGTAGATTGCTATTTTATACATGAAAAGTGCTATGAAATCTCTATGTTGAAGCCTCTATGTTTTATCCTGTAGCGTTATTAAGCTAGTAGCATGTCCATCATGAGACACACTACATATTTATATTTAAACACACAAAACACACATCTTTTATTTTGTATCTCCCTTCAGCAAACACAGCTCTCTGGCCTTAGCAGGAGACTGGTCAGCAATAATATTAACAGCATGTTTGTTTTTTGTCTTCAGAGACTGTGTTAGATGTTACTGTTTATAACCAGCTGAAGGACAAGTGAGATTACGCTGAATTTCTCAGGTAAGTTTAGTCTATAAATATTAGACATCTATATTTTTGATATAATATTACTTTTTACTAATGAGATTAAACAATTAGATATTATAGAAAAATCTGGTATTTTTATAAGACAACTCTCAAAATGACATTGAAATTAGGTAAAAATCTGTTGTTCTCAATGCCCACGTCTTCCTTAAAACAAATTTTTTATTCATTCAATACCACTAATTACATTACATCAGTAAGGAGAACTAAACTGTGTTTGATAGCTAAGAACTGTTAGTAGTTATACCCACAATTTAGAGCAGTAAGTTTTACCTTATAAATTGAATATCAAAACTTTGGTATTTTCTAAGCTTTTTGCATTCTGTACATACTAAGTGTGGAGGATATTTCATTGCTGTTGTGCTTTGGTTTTCTTTTTTACTTAAAAACAAACAAACAAATCTCCGGGAAAGAAGGGAAGGAGAACCTTTGAAGAAGGAGCTAAAGTCAATCAAATCTGGACAGTTTTGATTGACCCCTCTGCTAGCCACATGCCCAATGGAACAATGATGTCCCAGCAAGGAAACAGCACTAGGTTCTTATCCCAAACACTGAACACAAGAATAAAATAAACTTCTGCTTACTTGAGGCAATTTGAGATGTATTAACAACAACCGTGTCCAAATTCGCAAGTAAGAAAGAAACAGAGGGAAGGAGATAAAGCTAGGGCTTGCCCTTCATATTCCCCTAACATTTACACTAACGTTTCCTCTTGGTGCCTTGATCCTGCTTTGCTCTCCAGTGAGCCTGTTGGTGGAGGGAACACATTACAAATGTGCCTAGAGTCCAGCACATTCTGAATTCGTACAGTACAGCAAGAAATTCTTGGGGTGGAGTGGGGGAGGAAGGATGTCTTCACACAGATGAAAGTGAAGCAGGCATGATGGCCTTGCAACAATGTCACCTGAGAATGCAGAAGAGCTGCACTAGGGGGTTGTCCTTGGTCATTTTCGAAACTCATATTTGGAAGATGTCTTCAGAGCATTTTATGACCCCCACACACAAAAAGCCAAATCCTTAATTTATTGGTTAGTTCTCGTACGCAGTAATAAGCATTGTCTCTGAATCTTGTCAACTTTGGCAAAGGGGAATATTAAAGCTTGGAATTTGATTTGCTATTAATATTGGCTTGACAGTCCTGAAGATACCTGATAAAACAGGATCAGATGAATGGGGAGGAGGTCCCCCCTATCAGTGGACTTGGAAAGGGGCACGGTGGAGATGAGGGAGGGAGGGAGGGACTGGGAGGGAATGAGGGATCGGGACACGGCTGGGATACAGAGTTAATAAAATGTAACTGATAAAAAAAAATATTGGCTTGAAACCACAGACAAAACAATTGGTGGTCAGGTAGGCAAAAATGTCCATGAATTCGTACCCAAATAGTTTAGCATCCTCAGACTTAGAATGGAATTCCTATAATTTCAAATTCATAAATTTATATTTAATAATTTTATGCATTGCTTAAGTCCTGATTTAAGAGCTATAAGCAAGAAAGCTATAAGCATGTTTTCCTATTTTAAAATACACAAATTATTACAATTTAAAGACTTTCCCTAAGACGTTTTGATGTGAAAATTAGCAGTAATTATCTGCAACTCCATAATCTCACCAAATGGGGGCACATGCACCCTGTTTCTTCAGAGAGAGACTGCAAGTTTCAGTTTTAGGAAGCAGCTGCTTGCTCCTTAAGAGTATTTCTTCACAGTCGCACAATCAAATATTAAAGGAGTATCAGAGTAATAAATGTTTGAACTACTCTGAATTTTCAACATCAAAATATACCTCTCTTAATTTAAATGTTCATGGCTTGCAGTTATCCTTGTTTGAATTTTAAAACACATTTAAAATTATCTGTAACAGGATATCTTTAGTATTAGGAGGAACACGATTATAGTCCTTTTCGGCAGGGCAACGAACTTGAAAATTTAATATTTTTCATTTTGTACCTGATGTCAGGTATAGCTTGCATTATTTAACGATCACTAATCCATCAGACATTTACTGAGCACTTCACAGTGTGTTATGAGGTATTGGCAATAATACTATGAGTAAGGCAAATGCTGTTACCATCAGAAAATCAACTTGATAAGTGATGTCAAGTTTGATAGGCGGGGGATCTGCAAGGGATGCTCTTGGAAACATCCTACTCATGATCTGAAGGATGGCAGAAATGACTTTGCTTAACTGTCAGCTTTTGATAGCAGTGCAGAATGTAATGTCGGCTGTGGTCCTAGATGTTTTCTATGCTACTAAGGTAATGTGGTTTATGTACACATGAGGTTATTTGCACTTCTATTTTGTACCCACAGTTTCACACTTGGTGAAACTAGTAATAAAATATCACGTAGCTGGTTCTCTTAGCTACTCTTGACCAAGTACTACATCATGTTCATACTACTAATACTTCTATTCACATGTTAGGTGACTTCCAGAGAAAGGGGTGTCAACTTTGTTTCACAGAGAGGTGACTGAGAAAGTTAATGATTTGCCAAAGATCAAAGATGTCAGAAACCAGCACAATCATCACTAAGTTTCTTTCTATGCTTCGTATTTACAAAATAACATCATAGTAAGAACTAAACAAAATAAACTTTGGAAATGCAAATATATATCAAAATAGACAGGAAAGGTATAACATGCTGTAAAAAGTTGATTATCAAAAGTCACAATAGACTCTCCTTGCTTCATTCAATGTTGCATTTGAAGCACTATCTACTTATGACAGAATGATACAGTTGTTTTTCATCTGAAGCAACTTAAAACATTCTTTTTGTTGTGCTACACAAGGGATGCCCCACTAGGGAGTTTTCCATTAGGGTTAGGAATGTAGCATACTGTCCCAGTAGCAATTTGTCTTTCTTCAAACTATGTATCCAAGAGAATCAAATTAGAGTCCAGTGGTTGCGGCTGCCTGGTTGCTCATTCTACTATACTCTATAATCTAATTTCCTACTCTTCATTTTGTTTCTAATAATTTTGGGCTGCCTGGCATGGATTCTGTAACAGTTTAGAAGTTCAAGATCCATCAAAACCTGGTATTTAAAGACCGTAGTACCCAGTGTACCACTACCGAAAGATAATGGAATCTTTAACAGAAAGGTCTTCAGGTCACTTCAGGTCTTCAACCATCACCAACCTTTTTCGTTATGTTTCCTACCCATGAGGTAAATAGATTTTGTTGAAACTGGTAAACAGGCATCTCTACAGCCAGCCTCCAGGGGACCTGACCAAAGGGACATCAGACATCTCTGAGGCTACCTCCAGGAGGCTACAGGACTCTTGCCCACCTACGCTACACAAGCACCTCTTCTGCACATAGGCTGGGTCACTTCATAAGAAGACTCATCTGTCCTTCTCTCTCTCTCTTTCTGGCCTCACCCAGAGATTGTCTCTGTAACCCTTTCCCCTCCCTTAATAAAACCTCTCACGTGAAACCTGTCTAGTGGTGTGATTTATAAACCTGCCGAATAATTTCCTTGGCATAAATCCTAACACTTGATTTGTGACATCTGTGACCTTGATGTACTCTCTCATCACTCTAGAACCACCACTGGCAGTCAATCACTTCTAAACCACTGAGGCAAATTATTATTTTCTTATGAGGTTGGTCATTGCATCAACTGTTTCACTGTAGTGGTGGAAAGTTAGCATAGAATCTACGGACCAATGAAATGGTATCCATGAGGAGCTGCCAGTGTTCAAAATGTAGTGTGATATGGCTTTAATAATGGGTTTTGAATCTACAGATTTGGATTTGGGCAGGTTATCTATTCTCTGTTTCAGCATTTGCATTTGTACTTCCTAAATTTTATTCCATGGTGTTTATCCAGTATTCCACATTGTCCTACATGTTAAAGTGCCGTCTGTGAGAACTACATAATTCTACAGCACACAGTCATCAGTCAGTAAATGACAATTTAAAGACTCCTAAAACTCTTGGGCCTACCATGACCATCTAAAGATCTGATCCACTGAAAATCACTGTGGGACAGTCAGCAAGTACCTATGTTTATATTTAACTCTGTTGGTAAAAATGCTTGTGCCTTAATTAGACCCGTTCTTAGTGTTTTTCTTCTTCGGCCTCCACTTGGCTCCCACTGTGCTTTGACCTCCTCAGGTCCATTCATCTTTTATAAAGCAATCTTTCTTTTTCTGTGTTTTGTCTTTGTTGCATTCATTTATAAGTGAGTGAGTGAGTGTGAGTGTGTGTGTGTGTGTGTGTCTGTCTGTCTGTCTGTCTGACTATATAGATGTGCATACCTGTGGGTATGAGAAGCTGAAGTCAAGTGTCTTCTTGAGTAGCTTTTTAAATTCTGTTTTGGATACAGGATATTCTTAAGTATTTGACTTTGATTCAAGCTGTCATCATGTGCCTGTGTGTATATGTGCACATGTGTGAGGAAAACATCAGAGGTCATAAGAGGGCATCAGACTGCTTGTAGTTAGAGTAAAATAAAATGAACCACTCAGAGTGCTGGGAGCCTAGTTGGAGTCCTCTGTAAGAGTTCAGAGAACACTTGATAATGGAGGCATCTCTCCAGCCCCAAGACAAAGTCTTTCTCTGAACTTTGAGCTCACTGGCTGGCTAGAGTCTTTTGACAGCAAGACCTGGGCTTCTTCTCTCTGCCCTCTTCTCCGACTTCCTGCTATCTCCATCTCCAGTGCTAAAATTAAGGAAGTATTAAGAGGGGCCCAACCACTGTCTCTGGTTTTTATTTGGTATGAGATCTCTGAACTCTGCTCCTCAAGCTACCACAGTCAGCATTTTACCGAACAAGCCATCTCCCCAGCTCTTCTCTATATTTTTGAACATGGTGCAATGAAGAGGTAATGCTGACAGTATTGCATGTTTCTCTGATACTGACAGCAGGGCTTATTAATGGACGTCTATATTTCTACACTTTGATTTAAATGTTATCCCATAATCTTATCCTCTCAGGAGGTAGATGGGGAAGCATTCTAAACTGGAAATCAGTGTGATCAAACTATAAGAATCATTTCAAAGTGAGAAAGAGAGAGAGAGAGAGAGAGAGTAAAGGCCTGACAATATAGCACGGTAGTAGATCATTTGTCAGCTTAAACAAAGCCCTGGGTTCAAATTTTCATAATAAAAAATAATATCATTTTTTACATCTTCTATGGCCTCTGGAAGCCTTGGCCTAACCAATCACAAAGACCTTTAACAATGAACCAGCAATGCCAATAGCAGCAAGAGCTCTTTTGAGAAAGGCTTAGAAGGAACAATACCAAGTTCACAGGCCTGATTGTCAAGACACTCTCTGCAAGAAATGCAAACTGTGAGTCAGACTAAGAATTGCTGAATGTGATCACACACACATAGCACAGTTTACTGGTACGACAGCAACCAACCATCTTCTAATTCTTCTGTCGTATTTGCATGTTCAGTTTCAAAGCTATCATGACTTCTCTCAGGTCTGTAATTTTTGCCTTTTCCTAGATAAAAGTTGGTTTCTATTTGTTATTATTAACTAAGTCAGAACTTAAGGATCTGTTTTGCCCTTGAGATAGCTTAAAAAAAAAACGTGTTTGATTTATTTTTTTATATTGTTAGTAAACGAAAATTAATTCTTTTAGTGCCCTTCCCTTTATAATGCTGACTTTTTTTCTGTGTTGGTGGTAGGGTTTTTTATGACTCAGGTTTTAAGAAAACACCTAAGCAAATAAAGCCAAGTAACAATGCATCACGGTTTTATAAAAACAAACATGTTTTTTATGCAGCTTAAAAATGTCTAAGACATAAACAGTTTGGAGGTAGCCTTAGTTTTGTCTTTTGACAAATTTTGGTGAGCTGACTAGAAAGCCATAAAGAGCATTTTTCCCTGTGAAACTGTGCTGTCTTTGTCTCTAAATCATTCTGTGTGTCAAGATAAGCTTATCTATATATCACAAAACTTCTCTGAAATATAGCTAACTCAGAGAAAAAATGCTATCTTAATGCATTATGCTATAATTAATCACACACAGTGCAGAAAGATAAAGATTCTTTCAGAAGACAACAAAAGAGAAAATAGAGGGGTTAGGATACAGTAATAAATTAGTACTCCGAAGGAGTTGAGAGTCTTCTTTTCTCTGATGTTGCTTAATCTAGAAGCCTGGAGGATACTGCTGTAATCACTAAAGGAATTTTATTCTTCCTGCTAGAGCTGTTTCTCCCGGCAAAACAATTAGGTGATTAAAGAGGTTTACACAGTGCATCACTGTGGTCTAATAAGGATTTGCACTTGACATTACCAGTAAATGAAATTCACAAGGGAAAATCTGACTCATATGGGCTTTCATATACAGCCAAAACAATCAGTCAGTCAATGTGGGGGGCAGGGAAGATTGGTTTCTTCAGACCAGATGCTGAAAATCAAGTTACCCAGATGATGCATCTTTTTTTCCTTCCTTCCTTCCTTCCTTCCTTCCTTCCTTCCTTCCTTCCTTCCTTCCTTCCTTCCTTCCTTCTTTCTTTCTTGTGAGGGGTGTGCCTGTGTGTGTTATACAGCAATTGTTTGGAAAACACATACTTTATTATTCAAAAATTAAAATGAAAAAAGAATCAAACAAAAAAGTAAGAAAGAAATGAAAGAAAATCTGAGAAGAAAATGCCATCAATGTGCTTTCCAGGAAACTATCTCCACAGGAACAGCAGAATCCAACAAGAGAGTTATTGTAGAAAAAATATTCCTTAGCCACTCAAGAAAATGATACGCACTTGTCGTGGTGGAGGTTAAACTGACATATATTTTTTAAAACAGTGTAAATAGTAGCTGGCTAGGAAGGCAAATTTACATCTAAGGTGCAGTGTTTCTTTTAACTATTGCAGACATTGTTTTAAAATAGTTTCTCAGATCATATTATATTACACATATTCTGCATTAAACTCACCTTTTCATTTGCACTGTAATTATAGAGGCATCTGTAACCAATAATATAATAACTATATATCCTCAATTATTTTTAAGTCAACGAATGGCCTGATGATATTTAATTCAACCAACGAAAGTTGATTATTTGGTTACTAAAGATATGTTCTCACGTACTTGTAACTGATAGGCTAAAGTCCATTTCATGTTCTTTACATTCTTTCTAATTTCTAAATACTTTTCTTATTAAACAGGTAAAATTCTACGTGTATTCCACACAAAATTTTTCTTGACAAGGGTGAACTGTAAAATTTTCCTCATTGCTTTCATTTCTCAGGACATTCCTTATTAAATAGCTTGCCATTTGTATTTATAGTAGCCTTCAAATTGCTCTCTCAAGAACTGGCATGTGAAATATCATATGAATATATTGAAATAGAAATGTTTCTAATGTGTTAATTAATTACCAGTTAAAGGAGCTCTCCAAGAAATTATCCAAACTAACATCCTTAATGTACTGATTTCATTTTAGGTACAGCAGAATTAGGCATGCAAAATCCAGTAATGCTTTAAAAACTGCCCTTAAAAGTGTCAGGATCGTGGGGATAGCACTGTACTACAGAAACTTCTTAGAGTGGAGGCAAGGCTCATGGGGTCCTGCATTGTGAGGGTCCTCCAGCTGGGCCTCAGATCTCTTAGCCTGATCTTTAAGCCAGCCAAAAGCAGAGAGCCATTCAAATGAATTTGCTGGCGTGTGAGGATCTGTGGGAGCGTCTTTGAATGCTGCTCTGACCACCTGCCTGCTGCAGAAGGTGGACATCAGAGGCACAGTGCCATCAGCGGAGAGCATCCCACATTGTGGGAAAGTCGGAGTCTCAGGGAGGGAGTATGGCGGTGTACTCATAATAAGAATGTAGCTCCTCCAGAGGTGAGAAAGCAAGGGTGTGGTGTTCTGCTCCTGTTTCATTCTTTAAAAGGGAATTTTAAAAAGAGTATGGAACGTTCAGAAATAGACCTCTGTCACTGAGAAAATATCCGGTGTGCCAATGTATCTAACCCTTCTTGCTACAGGTTCTCCGTCTGGGAAGTGAAACAAATCATAAGCCTATCTCATAGAACTTGTTTGAAAATCAAGAAAATAAAAACTATGAATTGCACCAAACAGGAATATCCTGCCATAAGCACATCACTAGCACCATTTATTCAGGCGCAATGAATGCAGGGAAGTGCCGTAAACATTTCTAGTCTCTACACAATGAAAAGATAACAACCAATATTCCAGGGGCTTTTATTGGCAGGATTTTTAGGCTCTCATAAAGTCGTGTATGCAAACTTCCAATGTCGTGTATTTTAACCTTATACTGGAAAAAAAAAAAAAGCGTTCATTTGAGAGGGATAGGAGAATGAGGTAAAACATTACTTCAAAAAGGATTCTGTTCCATAAGAGATTAAATCAAAAGGGAGCTAGCACGCACTTCCTTTTAGAGATACTTAAATTGTCTTCAAAGGTTTCTAGCGCATATAAAGGTAGAAAGAACAATAAAACCCTGTGCACTCATCACCTAGCATGAATAATAAATCACTTGTGGCCAATCTTATTTTCTTACACTTAAATCCTTTTCTGCCTCTCTCTAGATGACTTGCGGCATCCATATCTGAATGAAAGGCTCTTAAAAATACACACTCTGCCTACAATCACCAGAAATTATTGACTAATGCTAACAAATATTCAGAAACTTGTTTCTTTTTTCTAAATATAAAAAAGACCTTTTGTTCACTTAGCTCCTGCTGATGCTGATTATTAAGGTCATTGGTGCATAACCATACAGAATGACATAATTCCATATAGAGGTAGAACATAATGCATAGATGCAAAGATGAGCAATTAATCAAACAAATAACAAAAAACAAATAGTCTAATGGTGACGTGACAGAGGATGTACAAAGACAGAGAGAAAACCATACAGGTTTGTAACAAAGAGAGGACGGCATGTACACGTCAAGAGAACCTGCTGGCTGGTGTCCCCTGCAAGAGAATCTAAGAAATGGGCAGAAGGGCTCTTAATGAGAAACATAATATGCGGCTGAAAAGAATTAGTATGAGTTTTCTGGACAGGAAGTCATAGATTTTTATTGTGTTGGAGAGAAGTTATCTGCCTCACCACAGACTTCATACAGCATGACATTTTAGTTAGAAATTATCTGTAAATAAAGTGTCATTGCATTACATGGAGAATGAATATGGACAAGGTTATTGATAGTTGAACACACAAACAGAATTACAGTTGAGCCTGAGTCCTGGCTTCCTTTCTTGCAATACAATATGGGACAAGTGTTCTTTTTTAAATGAACCACAGTTTTTCACAACAAAAAATATTTGAAAAGAAATTGATATTTTATAAGGAAACCTTGAGACATGAATGTGAGAAATGAAAGAAGCCATGAAAAGATGTTAGTTCAGTGCCTAGGCCACAGACTCAGTAAAGGACATGGAGAAGTCACAGGGTAATGGTCCTACAATGCAAGTAGTAATTGTCAGAGTGCTAGTGGTGTTCTCCTTTTTTCTGTTCTTTATTATTATTATTATTAGTTACATTTTATTAATTCTGTATCCTAGTGATGTTTTTCTAATTCTTATGTCTTCTCACTGCCTGGACAAAATTCCAGAGACATGTGAGAAAGAGCATGGAGTTGGAAAGCATAGAGAGTGCCCACACGGTCAAAGGGGGTGATGAGAACCAGGAAAAATAGCTTAGATATAGACAGACAGTAAAAATGTGTATGTTTGTATGCATTAGGTACAGACAGTCAGTGAAAAAGTTGAGCGGTGCTATTTGCTATTTAAACTCAAATGTTCGCGCCTCAAAATACACTTGAATGAATCTCAGCATTTTAAGAATATTTTATCCACACAAAATTTCAAGATTTCACCTTACACCTATCAAAATGGCTAAGATAAAAAAAACTGAAGTGACAATACATGCTGGAGAGGATGTGGAGGAAAGAGAAACCCTCCTCCATTGCTGGTGGGAATGTCAACTTGTACAACCACATTGGGTATCAATCTGGTACTTTCTCAGAAAACTGGGATCCAGCTATACCACTCCTAGGCATATGTCTGAAATATGCTCAACTATACAACAAGGACATTTGCTCAACTGTGTTTGTAGCAGCTCTATTCGAAATAGCCAGAACCTGGAACCAACTAGATGTCCCTCAAAGGATGAATGGATACATAAATTGTGTTACTTTTACACAATGGAATACTCCTCAGCTATTAAAAGAAGAATATTATGAAATTTGCAAGCAAATGGTGGAAACTAGAAAAAAATCATCTCGAGTGAAGTATTCCAGAAGCAGAAAGACATACACACACACACACACACACACATAAATATATATATATACATATATATACATGCTCACTCAAAAGTGAATATGAGCTATATAATATAGGGTATAATATAACATAATATTATAATATAATTAATATGATATGATATAATATAATATAATATAATATGATATAATATAATATAATATAATATAATATAATATAATATAGGAGTTCCCCTGGAAAGAATACAGCAATTTGTTTCTCAGTGCCCAATGGACATCCCAAAAATCTTTATTTTTTTTAAATAAAGGAAAACAGCAATTTAACTTCAAATAGTCACATAA
Source organism: Meriones unguiculatus (assembly GCF_030254825.1). NCBI lineage: Eukaryota > Metazoa > Chordata > Mammalia > Rodentia > Muridae > Meriones > Meriones unguiculatus. The sequence continues at coordinate 41,434,506 of NC_083352.1, forward strand.
AGCAAAATATTGTATTTACTCCAACACAATTTCATAAATTTTGTGGAGTTTATATGGTGATATTGCTACAATTTGTGAAAGCTAGGACAAGATAAGGTATTTTGGCTGCAAGATCATGTAATACAGTCATGTCATCATGGTTTATAATGTCATTCTTAGTAAGAAACGCGTTACTTTTTAGAAGACCAGGAAAAAGTTCGAGGAAAAATGATGCATTTTTCAGATGCTCTATTGAGAATCTGCTAAACGCTGAGAGATCCATTGAAAAGAAAATCTCATGAACATGCCTTGATAGTTCATTAAAGCGGTGAGTCCATCTGAAAGATCTATTGGTATCATAGCATATTCCTATCAAGAAGTGGAAGGGGAAAAAAATGCAATGACCTTGAGAAACCTCCAACAAATTGGGTCTATAAACTTTGATGTCTCCCTCATGTAGATTGCAATGCTTTTCCTGTCTTTCTCTATTTTTAATATATGGCCCGTGATCGAGAAAAAAATGTAAAATGGTTGTTTTATCATGTTTCTGAAGGGAGGGAGATTGAATCCCATGGTGAAAAAGTTCAATATCATGCATTTGGACTAATATTAATGACTAATTTTATGCAAAATGACATGCCAAATTAATTACTGATGAGCTATTTTAGTGGAAATATGCCAGGATTCAAATTGTTTTGGGCAGAGTGGCTCAGTAATAAATATTTAACACACTGTGGGATATTTTGGTTGCCCTGGTCAGCCTTTCGTTTCCTTTGATCCCTAGAAACTAATTTTTGTTGCAGTCAACTGTAACTGATTGCAGACAGCATTTTTTTTTTAAACCAGGCACCTAATGTACATTTTCCCATTTGCTTTTCATCTGATTGTGCCTCTGTCCCAGAAAGCAATAAAGCTGGCTCCTGATGCACTTTCCAGGTGCTATCTGCTAATCGCTTAATACTTCAGATTTTAATCTAATCTACTGGATTTTCCTCACTCTTTTTTTTTTCTTTAAAGTGAGACATTCCTTAAGAAAAATCGCTTTATATTTAGATTAAAAGCAGTGTTCCTGTATTATCACTTTTCTTTTCCACAAAGAAATCATTGGTTTCTGTTAAATATGAAAATTTATAAACCAATTATTTGATTATTTCTTGAAGACTTTTGTCTAAATTAGTTCCTTCTTACAAAAAAGCAAAACAAAACTGATATTTCAAAACATGAGAGTAGCTGAATGGAGTTGTAAATTTTAGTTTCAACCAGTTTATCAGCTTAATTTGATATAGTAATTATTTGGAACATGTATTTCTACTGTCATTATGATTTTATCATGTTTATTATAGATTAAATCTTTTCTGAAGGTAGTTTCCAAGATGAAGCAACATTTAACATCAAATAAATAATAATTGACATTTTATATTTGTTCTCTTATAAAAGTATGATAAATTGTATGGTAATTAATATGACTGCTTCTAAACATAAATTCTAATTAACATAAATTCTCACACTCTTGAATGTGTTATAAATGAATGTAAACTTTAAATCTTATGTTAAATAAATCTGGCTAATTTTTCTTTTTTTTGTTTTTGTATATTTTAATCTTCAAACTTTGCCAGTGATCTTTTTTTTTAATATTAATTAAAGTTTATTCACTTTGTATCCCAGATGTAGCCCCTCCCCTCATTCTCTTCCATCCCATCCTCCCTCCCTTATCTCCTCACATGCCCTTCTCCAAGTCCACTGATAGGGGAGGTCCTCTTCCTCTTCCCTCTGACTCTACCTTATCAGGGTTCTTCAGGACTGGCTGCAATGTCCTCCTCTGAGGCCTGGTAAGGCTGCACCACCCTAAAGGGAAGGTGAACAAAGAGCCAGCCACTGAGTTCATGTCAGAGACAGACCCTCTTCCCCTTAATAGGGAGCCCACTTGGACACTGAGCTGCCATGGGCTACATCTGTGCAGGGATTCAAGGTTATCTCCATGCATGGTCCTTGGTTGGAGTATCAGTCTCTGAAAAGACCTGTGGGCCCAGATTTTTTGGTTCTGTTGTGCTCCTTGTGGAGCTCCTGTCCTCTCCAGGTCTTTCTATCTCCATCTTCTTTCATGAGGTTCCCTACACTCTGCCCAAAGTTTCACTATGAGTATCAGCATCTGTTTTTGATACACTGTTGGGTAAAGTCTTTCATAGGCCCTCTGTGGTAGACTCCTATTCTGTTTCCTGCTTTCTCCCTCTTCAGATTCCCATCCTGTTTGCCTTTCTGAGAGAGGGTTGTTCATCTTACCCAGGGTCCTCCTTCTTGTTTAACTTCTTTAGGTGTACAGATTTCAGTATGTTTATCTTACCTTCTAGGTCTAGTACCCACTTATAACTGAGTATATACCCTGTGTGTCTTTCTCCTTCTGGGATACTTCACTCAGAACGATCTTTTCTAGATCCCACCATTTTCCTGCAAATTTCATGATTTCCTTGTTTTTAATTGTTGAGTAGTATTCCATTGTGTAAAAGTATCACAATTTCTGTATCCATTCCTCCATTGAGGGATATTTGGGTTGTTTCCAGGTTCTGTCTATTATGAATAAAGCTGCTACAAACATGGTTGATTAAATGTCCTTGTTGTGTACTTGAGCATCTTTTGGATATATGCCTAGGAGTGGTATAGCTGGATCTTGAGGAAGTGCTAATCCTAATTGCCTGAGAAAGCACCAGATTGATTTCTAAAGTGGTTTTACAAGTTTCCATTCCCACCAGCAATGGAGGAGGGTTCCCCTTTCTCCACAACTTCTCCAGCATGCGTTGTCATTTGTGTTTTGGTCTTAGCCATTCTGATGAGTGTAAGGTGAAATCTCAGAGTTGTTTTGATTTGCATCTTTCTGATGGCTAAGGATGCTTCTCTGCCATTTTATATTCCTCTATGGAGAATTCTCTGTTTAGCTCCATACCCCATTTTTTAATTGGATTGCTTGATTTATTGCTTTTTAACTTCTTTAGTTCTTTATATATCCTGAATATCAGCTCTCTGTCAGATAAAGGGTTGGTGAAGATCCTTTCCTAGTCTGCAGGCTGTCATTTTGTTCTGAGGATAGTATCCTTTGCTTTTCAGTTTCATGAGGTCCTATTTATTGATTGTTGATCTTAGAGCTTTTGCTGTTGGTGTTCTGTTCAGGAAGTTGTCTCTTGTGCCAATGATTTCAAGGTTCTTCTTTACTTTTTCTTCTAAAGGAATTTTTTTCTAATTTTTAAAATTTTTTTTATTAATTACACTTTACTCACTTTGTATTCCCCATAAGCTCCTCCCTCCTCCCCTCCCGATCCCACCCTTCCACCCCCTTCTTCAAACATCCTCCTCCCCAAGTCCACTGATAGGGAAGGTCCTCCTCTCCTTCCTTCTGATCTTAGTCTATCAGATCTCATCAGGAGTGGCTGCATTGTCAACTTCTGTGGCCTGGTAATGCTGCTCCCCCATGAGGGGGAGGTGATCAAAGAGCAGGCCAATCAGATTATGCCAGAGGCAGTCCCTCTTCCTATTAATATGTATCCCACTTGGACACTAAACTGCCATGGGCTACATCTGTGCAGGGGTTCTAGGTTATCTCCATGCATGGTACTTGGTTGGAGTATGAGTCTCTGGGAAGACCCCTGTGTTCAAATTTTATTGTTCTGTTGCTCTCCATGTGGAGTTCCTGTCCTCTCCAGATCTTACTATTTCCCACTTCTTACATAAGATTCCATGCACACTGCCCAACAGTTGGCCATAAATCTCAGCATCTGCTTTGATAGTCTGCAGGGCAAGTGTCTGGTTTTATGTTGAGGTCTTTGATCCACTTGGATGTCAGTTTTGTGCAGGGTGATAAATATGGATCTAGTTGCATTTCTCTGTATGTAGACACCTAGTTAAACCAGCACCATTTGTTGAAGATGTCTTTTTTTTCCATTGTATGGTTTTGGCATCTTTTTCAAAAATCAAGTATCTGTAGGTGTGTGGATTTATTTCTGAGTCTTCAATTTGATTCCATTGGTTCACCATTCTGTTTCTATGCCATTACCATTCAATTTGGCAGTTTTCAACAATTGTTTTAACAGGATCTTTTCAATTTGTAATATCTACATATTGCAATAGAAATATGAGGTTGCACACATTGCTGGAGAGATCATGAAGCATGCAGAAATTGATACTGTCAGTCCCCTCAACAAGTAGAATTTCTAATTGCATTTATACCAATAGGTAAATTTAGCTCTCACCCTCATGTAAATCAATTGTAAAAGGTGAGAGATTTATATGATCTGAAGAGATAGATGGATGGATCTCCCTGGGAATGGGAACGAGGATAGATTTTTCAGGTGAACTGGAGGGGGGCTGTAGAGGGAAAAAATACTGGGAAAGATACTCGGAATTGGGAGGCATTTGGAAGATGATGTAAAAATCTAAAGTAGAGGGAAAGTCCTAGAATTTACAAGAGTGACCCTTGCAAAGTCTTCTTGTAACGGGGGATACAGAGTCATCACAGGCCATGTTTTGAAACCAGGCATGGCTTCCAGCAGTGAGACTGGAATAGGAGACCAGCCACAAAACTTTCATTCTACAATATGTCCTGTCTACAAGATGTGGTGGGGTAACAGTGTAACATGAGAAGGTCAAGGATTATACAATAGAGATTTTCGTGTTCAGAACATGTTGTGCAGGAGGACACTCTTTTAGACAACGTGTTGCTTTCCCAACATTGTAATTTTGATATGCGCGTTTGCTATTATTATGTGATAATACGTAAAAGCAAAGGATAGCTTTTGTTCATGGGCTGTATATCCAGTACTATTTTTAATGCCTATGGAAATATTAGCCAGCATTGTGACAAGTTGAACAAATTTATTTGTTTAAAACCAATTTATGTTAGTAGAATGTTCCATTGAGAAAAAAGTTTCTCATTTATTAACATTTATAATAGTGTATTCCAAATAAAGCTGCGAAGAACACAGTTGAGCAAATGTCCTTGCTTTATGGTGGAGCCTCTTTCAGGTAATATGCCCAGGAGTGTATAGGTGGGTCTTGGGTTAGTGCTATTCCCAGTTTTCTGAGAAAGCACTAGATTGATATACACAATGGTTGTTCAAGTTAACACTCCCACCAGCGATGGTTGAGGGTTCTCCTTTCTCCACATCCTCTCCAGTATGTGTCACTTGAGTTTTTATCTTAGCCATTTTGATGTGTATCAGTCTTTTGATTTGCATTTCCCTGATGAGTAAGGACATTGAGCATTTCTTTAAGGGTTTCTACGTATTTTGATATTCCTCTGTTGAGAATTCTCTGTTTAAATCTGTACCCCATTTTTCAATTGGGTTATTTAATTTCTGGATATATACATATATGCATATATGTATATATATATTCATATGTATGTATACATATATGTATAAATGCATACACACAGAGGATATTAGCCCTCTGTAGGATGTGAAGATCTTTTTCCAGTCTTGTAGGCTGTTGTTTTGTTTTGTTGACAGTATCCTTTGCTTTACAGACACTTTCCAGTTTCATGTAGTACCATTTATTCATTGTTGATCTTAGAGCTTGTGATGTTGGTACTCTGTTCAGGAAGTTGTTTTCTGTGCCAATGAATTCAAGGCTTTTCCTCAGTTTTTCTTCCAATATATTTAGTGTGTCTGGTTTTTAGCAGCTTGATTTATAATAGCCAGAATCTGCAAATAGCCTAGATGTCCCTCAACTGAAGAATGGAAAAAAAATATGGTGCATAAACACAGTGTACTACTCAGCTATTAAAAACAAGGAAATCATGAATTTTGCAGGCATCTGGATGGAACTAGAAAAAATCATCCTGAGTTAGGTAACTCCCTTATAACCGGATATTAGCAATGTAATACAGGATAATAATACTAAAATTCACAGATCTAAAGAAGCTAAATAACAAGAAGGACCTTAGGTAGGATGCTTAATTCTCATTTAGAAAGGCAAATGGAATAGACTTCAAAAGTGGTTGAAGAGAGAGGAACCTATCAGAGACTTCCTTTGAAAGGCTCCACCCAACAGGGATAAAAGCAGATTCTGAGGCTCATAGCCAGACTTGGGCAGAGCACAGGATGTTTTATAGAAGAGTGGGTGTTTGGATTAAAGGACCCAGAAGGGACAGGAGCTCCACAAACACACCAAGAAAGTAAACAAATCTGGGACAGGGGGGCCTGCATAGATTGATGCACCAACCAAGAACCATCCATGGAGATGACTTGGGCCCCTGCTCATATGTAGCAAGCAGGAAGCTCAGTCTTCATGTGTGTTTCCTAAGTATGGGAAACAGGAGCTAGCTCTTACAAGGACTACTAGCTCTTTGTTCACTTCTTCTTGGCAGGGTAGCCTTGCTAGACCACAGAGGATGAAATGATATTTTATTCAATTTGTAGCCCGGATGTGGCCCCCCTTATCTCCTCTCAATCCCACCCTCCCTCCCTCTTTTTCCCCTATGCCCCACACTTAGTCCACTGATAGGGGGAGGTCCTCCCCCCCTTCTATTTGACCCTAACCTATCAGTTCTCATCAGGAGTGGCTGCAATGTCTTCCTCTGTGGCCTGGCAAGGCTGCATTCCCCTCCCCCGGGGGAGGTGATTAGAGAGCCTGTCAAGGAGTTCATGCCAAAGAAAGCCACTGTTCCCCTTACTAGGCACCCTACTTGGAGACTGAGTCATGGATGGGCTACATTTGAACTATGGTTTTAGGTCTTCTCCATGCATTGTCCTTGGTTGGGGTATCATTCTCTTCAGGATCCTCAGGGCTCAGTTTTTATGGGTCTGTTGGTCTCCTTTTGGAACTCCTGTCCCCTCCAGTTCTTTCTGTCTCCCCCTTCTTTCTTTGCATGTTTTTCAGTGAAAAATACTATTGTCTCCTCAATGTACATTCTCAACTCCTTTTCCTCTTCCTCCTACCCTTCACCCTGTCTTCATCTTCTTCCTTTCCCTTCACAAAAAAGTTAACATTTTAGAATTGTAGCTTAGTACTTAGCTGTCCATTAGAAGTTGCACTTTTGAGTCTGCATAAGAGTCACATATAGGCATGTAGTCAATTCTTGGTCAGGAGGAGGCAAAGGGAATTAAATGTGAAGTTTCTGAACTGTGTCTTTTTAATGATGAGTTTGACTTGTTTTCCTTTTCTGTCTTAATTCTATCAGGGAGATTATGACAACTTGAGAAGATATCGTGTAAGCATAACATTAAACTTGGATATTAAGAATGACTGAGCAAGTGAATAGATTGTAATAAATAAACACATAAATAAAATTAAATAAAGAAATTTTTAAAATCCCCATGGGGATTGATTGAACAACAAATAGAAGACACCTTCACTTCTATTGTATATAGTCACAATGGCAGCAACAGAATGCTTACTTTTAGTTTTTATGGACAAAAAAAATGAGAACTTCCAAATTATATCATCATAATTTACTCATTAAAATGTTCAAATTATTTTCGAGTCTCTATGTATGCATAGTGCATTCATTAACATGCATGTGCATTTGTGGTTGTAGAGGTCAGCGGACACTTTGTCTCATTGTTTCTCTTACTCCACTTTAATGTGAGTCTGGGAATCCAGACGCAGGCTTGAAAGACAATGGTTTAACTTGCTTAGCCATTTTCCTGCCCCTATGTGTTAGTTTGGGACAATTCTTATAGTATCCATGTTCGGTCTGAATTAATAGTAAAGATATTGTTACACCATAATAATATTTGACAGTTATCTTGACACCATTGCTCTTATCAGACTAGAACTTTAGCTGGACTGCTGACTAGCATTCACAAGCACATACAGCACTTCTTAAAGTAATGCATTTTTAGGACCTTGTAAATCAGTGTTAACTGATTTATCTTTGACCTTTTTTCTGTGTTCTGTGACACTGGATACCCAACCCAGGGTCTCACTTCATCACTGAACGATACATGATGCGTACCCCTCTCTTTTGGAACAGGATCTAATTGACTACCCAGACTGATCTTGACTTGGAAGGTAACATTGGAAGGCCCTGAGTTTGGGATCCTTCTTCCTCAACCTGTAGTGCATTTGAAATTGCAAGACTTCTTGCCAGCATCAGTTTTGTCTCTCTTTACAACAAAGGCTTCTGTCCATAAATTCTCAAGCATGAAATTATTTCACAATAGTTATTTACTTAATGACTTATCCTAGCTGTATCTTCTGCATTTTTTACTTCATTACAAGTACAATTTTTCAAAATTTGAGACATTTTATGACAACAAAATTTGATTCAAATTTTTTTTCTGCACTGAACCTAAAAAGTGTGCATATTTCACAAAGCATGTCACTGTACTGTTTAAATAGTAATTTCCACACCTAACCACTTATGGTCTTAATTAGGAATGCAATATGATTTAATGACATAAAAGCCACTTTATATTGTTTCGAACACAGTTGTCCGATTAACTAGTAATTTTTTTTTTCTGGAGAAATTTAGACAGCAGGCTTTATAAGTTGGTAGGAAATCTATGCAGAAGAATCATGTGATATCAAAATAATATTATCTAAGATGTGAACTTCTTAGTGGAAGCTGAAGTGTCACATGTCTGGACACAAAAGAGATTAAATAAGTATCTGATTTTATAGAACATATGCCCCTAATCCTCAAGCATTTTGAAATAAAGCACTGTTTTAATTTTGATTCATTACATATTTCGATCAATGAAATACTCTCCTTAATTGATAATATATTTTTACTTCTTAGTGAACTTGATAATACTAATATGTCACAACAAATAGATAACATTTTTTATCTTATTATATATCTGCACATAAATTCATACTCATTAGACAATTAAACTATGAACACTTGTTTCCCAGTTACTTTTAATATTTTAAGGCTTCATTTTCAATCAGAAAAAAAACATAATTATACACAACGTGTGACATTGCTAATCTTTGGCAACTGGGCTACACTTTCATGGCATCATTTCTACATCAGACTTAAATTCTAGATAATAAGACATCTTTCTAAATTTCAAACCACTTATCAGCATATCATTCTATTTTAGTGGCTGTATGATGAGAGGGGAAAAAAAAAGAGAGATCCTAGAAATACTTATTTGGATATTCCAAAAAATATTGTCTAATGGATAACTGCATGATAAGCCAAACTTATTCTCTAAAGCATTACCAGTCCCTCAAAGAATACATAGTCTAATTCTTTATACAAGGTAGCTACTCCTGTTAAAAAATTCCTTGTAAAATTGCATGTCCCCCAATTCTTTTATTTTATTTTATTTTTTTTATTTTAGTTTCTAATTCTGAGGAGATATCCTAGCCCTGTGGTACTCACAGGTATGAATTCAAAATGTGCCAAATTGTATTAAAGGAATGGAATCACATGTAAACATATTCTGCTGTAAACAGCAGCCAGACGGTCGCTCCTTGTTCATCACAAAGCCCCTCTTCCTGTCCTCGCACAAGTACTACAGCACAGCCCTTTGCACTCCAGGTATCTGAACTGTACAGTGCACTATCTTCAGAAACAGCACCGTTGGGAGAAGGGGAAAGCTTGCTCTTATATGTGGATAGTCCACGATCAGTTTTGACTCCATGCATTGCTAGTAGAGTCATTATAAATCAATTGCTGCAACTTGGGAATATGATGCACCGAAAGAGGTTAGGTATAAAATAAATAGCATTGATTCTGGATTGACTTCACATTTTTCTTTGTTGCATTCTCTTTCACCTTGTTTCTTAAAAACAGGTTGGACAGACAGTATAGAAAAACCCTATAGTGAGGGGAATATTAAATCCTTAGGCAACATCACAGCATCAATTATTTGGGCAGTTAAAATGTAAATTACTCAATGGTAATGGGATATTAGGCCATACATTTTAAATAGTTGGGGCCTGTGGTTTAGATTTTGAAAACTAAAATAAGAAATTCCAGCATAGCACTGTTAATTCAATTCAGCAAACATTTACTGAAGCCAAAACCATTGTTGGACATTGTTCTAGGCAATGGAAGTTTGAAAATATATTGTATGCTGTTTATTTTAGACATCTTTCTGACTTTAAGTTAATGTTTATTAAATTTTAGTATGAGTTACTCTAGGATATGTAAAATCTTTAGTAGATCAACACAGAACTCCATTATGCTCCTACATACATTGGCATGCATATTCATAATTGTGTGTTTGCCTTGTATGGAGTTTTTTATGGAAGCATAAACAAGCATCTGAACCAAGTCATTGTCCAAATTCATTTTATTTTTGTCAATGTTTTCTATATGTATAAGTGACTCTTGTGTCATTAATATTGTAACTCTATATAACCTCTTTTTTTTGTAGTTTTAATATGAAAGGCTACACACACACACACACACAGAAAGTTCCCAGGTAAATTTATCCCATGTTCATCTTCTCTCTACATGATCATGTTCCTTATCCTCTGTTCTGGCGCTGAAATCTTAGCCTCTTGCATGCTTTTCAATTACTTCACCATTAAGTCATACCACTAAGATTAACACTTTTCACTTGGGGTCAAATGGCCCACATTTTGTTCAATATTTTACTATTTTTCCACTTAATCTTAAACATTGTTTCTTCTTCCCCTTGTTGTTTACATTTGTTTTTCCCACTCGTATAATTGGCACAACCCACATTTTTTTTTAATCACCTCTATAGTTTATCTTGTACATACTTACGTTCCATTATTTTTGGTAAACTGTAATGTTGTATATTTTACTAAATCAGTAAAGTAAATTAATTTTTAAAATGCCTGCAGAAGCCTACAAAATATATTTATCTTAAAGTTCAGCATTTTTTTTCTAAGAGAGCAAGAAGAAAGACTATAGCACAAACATAACTCTTAGCAGTTCGTCCTACACAACACAATGACAACAGTCTCCAAAATGCCCTGAGGACAAACAGAAGGCAGACTTTTGAAATGAAAATATATGTTATCATCTAAAAGCTGTCTGGAACAGCCTATCTTTCAAGAGCAATAAAAGTTTTGTATGTTTTTCTCCAAAATATGAACATAGTTAAACCATCAAACATTTCACAAATGAAAAAGTCTTCTGGCTTGGCTCTTTAAGGCTATCTATATTGGTGAAATTCTCATAAGATATGAGTCTTTTCTTACTAGTATTTAAGTAAAATATCCTCCTGTTATTTAATATTTTTTAAATGCCATTGAAACACATATCCTATCTAGAATTGATTTTACTTTCCCAGATTCAAAAGTATGGACTACATGGTGTTTTGCCATCTTAAAATATCAACGCAATCACTCCTTTGGTTACCCATTGATTTACAAAGAAAATACTGAGTACTTAAAGTTACAGCACATGAGAAAATATATTTAAAATAAAAAATGTGAAAAATACCAATTTTGCAAAATTGGGTAAAATACATTTTTTTAAATACAAAATTTAAAATGCTAAAATTTTATAATTGTCTACTTATTAATTTCTCACTTAGTGGATGTTGGTAGCTTAGGAGTTTAGGGCTTTGTTCTATTTATATTTATTCCCATAGATCAACCATGAGCACACTGTAATTCTCATAATTGTTGTATAAATAAATAAACAAAATAAAAATAGGTTACTGATCAAAAAGGGTAAGGAAAAAATTCAAGAGACTTGATCTTCAGTTAAGAAGGATGGGTAAGTTAATGCTATGCTTGCTTCCACCTACGATGTAGTCTTTGGAGTGACCACACAGATCACTCTTCTAGAATAAGGCACTTCAAGCCTGTATTAGATGAGATCCCATGATGGTAACACCCAAACTCTCATTAACTGATTGAAATTTAATCCTATTAAGTTAATGAATGGACATGAGAATTGACAAGTCCCATGAAAGAATGTTCCCAGCAGTACAGTATCATTAACTAATTACATGCGGAGTTTATAGAGAAATTGATAATGCTATACTCTGAGCTGTGTACTGCTAAGTATGTGAGACTCTAATAATATTCAAAGTGAAGACAATCAGTGTGATGACATTTGAAGATGGGGCTTCTGGGAGCTAATTACATCAGAAAAACAATGCCTCGTGATTTCATGATGGACCGTGAATCTTTATAAGAACAAAGTGTATTAACACTCCCTCTTTTCACATTCTTTCTGTTTCTTTTTTCCTTCATTAAAACGCACGTGGAAATACATTGAAAAGATAATCAGGGCATTTTTTGTTTGTTTTCGATACTGGGTTTCTCTGTGTAGCCTTGGCTGTCCTAAACTCACTTTGTAGATCAGGCTGGCCTCGAACTCACAGATAGCCACCTGCCTCTGTCTCCCTGAGTGCTAGGATTATGGGCATGTACCAAAGTGCCTAGCTTACAAGATGTGCGGGGATGAAGATAGAGCAGAGATTGAGGGAATGTCCAACCACTGCCTGTCCCAACCAAAGACTCACCCTATGGGAGAGTGACAACCCCTGACACTAAGAATGATATTTGGCTCAGCATACAGACAGGAGCCTGTCACTGTTGTCCTGTGAGAGGCTCTCCCCAGAAAAGCCTCAAAACAGATGTTGAGACTCACAGCCAAATACTGAGCAGCTGCGTAAGAAGTCTTGTAGAAAAGTGGGAGGAAAGAAAAAGAGGACAGGAGTTGCACAAGAAGACCAATAGAGCCAACTAACCAGGGTCCCATAGGCCTGCTGCAGCATCGAACAAGGACCATGCAGGAACTGGACCTAGAGGCCCTAAAAAATGTAACTGATGGCAACTTAGGCTTCATGTGGGTCCTCAAGTAAAGAAAGCAGGACTGTAGCTGATAGGGCCTCACTCGTCAGCTTTTTGATCACTTCTGCCTGGTAGGACTGCCTTGCCAGGCCACATGGGAAGAGGATAGCCTCTGTCCTGATAAGACTTGCGCTGGAGTCTATGGAAGGGGGATGCTCTCCTTTTCGGAGAAACAAGGGAGGTGAGAATGGGAGGGGGAAGGGTGGTATTGGGAGGCAAGGAGGGATGGGACACAACCAGGATGTAAAGTGAGTTAAAAATTAATTAATTAAAATGGATAATCAACTGCAATTCATAAGGCTATGACTCTGTCAAGATTTTCTCTTTTTGAGAACTGAGGGAAAGGCATAATTTTTATTGAAGCCATTCATCCTGTTGTATCTTGTTAAAGCAGCCCAAAGAAACCAACAAGGGCCTAGGAAAATTACTAGATTCTTTGAAGAGGCAGTTGGGCGAACATTCTCAGTTGCCTGGGAAGGAGGGAATGGAGTCAAGCTATTGGAATTATTTTGTTGTGAATAGATCACAATGCCACACAGATGGAGAAATAGAGAAGCCCATTTCCGGAAGTAAATGGAAGCAATGCAATAATGTAATTATGTTTTAGAAAACATTTTTGGTGGTGTTGTCACTCTTTCTTGATGTTTAAAATTTTTCATTTTCCAATGGAATATAACTGGTCATTTAAGGGTTAATAAGTAGACTCATTTTAAGAGGATGAATCTAAGATGCTTTGAGGAAATTAAACATTTAGAGATGATACTTAGGGCCTTATCATTTAGCATGCTACAGAAAATGAAAGCATGCTATATATGAGCATCAGAACATGGTAGTATTATTTTAACCATAGGTTTCTAAAATAAGGACTGTCAACTTTTACTAAGAGACATCAATTTCTCATTTGTAGAATTAGAGTTTATTGTTTCAAGTACAGGAAAGCCCCACTTCCTTGGTACAGAAAAGAAAAAGCAAAATGAATGCCCTGGCAGCTGGAAAGATGTTTGCCTTAATGCTTTTTAAGGATGCTTCAAAAAAGGAACACCTGGACCACAACAAGCACTCCAAGAAGCAGAGGTCTCTATTTTTTTTTTTAAGGCAAATTCCAAAAGTTTCTAACTGAGGAACTTATTTTGCCTTAAAATCAACAAAAATACCAGCAAATAAAAAAAGGAAAGAAAGAAAGAAAGAAAGAAAGAAAGAAAGAAAGAAAGAAAGAAAGAAAGAAAAGAGAAACATTCAAGAAAGTTTGACTTACGGGGTACAGAAAAGTATTCTTAAATATTAACATGTGAAGTCTTTTTTTTCCTTCAACAAATAAAACCCCTCAAGTAGTTCTAATTTTATTTTCAACATGGTTGAAGTATAAATACAGGTAAATAGAGATGGTGGTTGATGCAGCCTTTGAGAAATGTCATATTCGCTTGGTTTGACTAATGATCCAAGTCAAGCTACAGAAGGAGTCATATTAACCTATCAGCACTAAGAAGACAGTGTGACAATAGCAACTCACAGTTGTTCTCATCACCTTGAAAATGCTTCATAATACAGGAGACAAGTGTGAATTCAATCCAAAGACAGCGAATCTCAAGAGACAAAGCACATTCTTGCATTTGAAACTTGCTGAAAATAACATTTGCCCTGTATTAAGACCATGCACAGATATCAATGTTGCTGAAATGGAGAAAATACAATTTGCAAGTAATTATGCAGAATTTATTGTTCTGAAGTCTATGTGGTAAAACTATTACAGAACTATTACAAGGAATAAACAACAGAAAAAATATTTAAAAAGTAGGTTAGATAAAATGTAGGCCTTTTTATGCATTAACACACAAGATATTTTGAATATAAGGTAAAATTTATACTCAAAAATTTTTCACGGGTCTAGACAATGTAATCACATTAAGCACAGCTTGCAAGGTAGGTGTATGACATTTTCATGTAGGAAGACACTATACTCTTCAGCTATCTACCTCGGAACAGTCAGTAAATTCTATTACTGTGCAGACATTACTTTTAAAATAGACAGTACATATAAATTAGGAAGGCTAGCTAACCAACATTTTAATTACTGAAAGATTAATCACAATTTCAAGTAATCATGTGATTCTTTTAAAGGAATCTGGCTTCTGGTTAATAAGCCAATCACTATACTATGAAGTCTGATTACAGTGGGAACACCATAGACTCCTACAAGATTCTATTTTTAACAGTTACATGCAGAATCATTCTCTACATAGGGCGGCCAATTGCATCCTTGAATGCATAAACCCTTTACTCAGAAAACAAAACCAACAAAAAAAGAAAATACAAAAGTTACATATTGGTTTTTAGAAATACACATGTTATTTATTAAATTACACACTATTTTATTAACAAAAGGTAATCCTATGTGCTGCACATTAAAATGCCCAGAAGAATATAATTTATAAACTAGGTATTTAAATATTTTTTTATAAATTACAATTTATTCATTGTGTATCCCAGCTGCAGCTCTTTTCCTCATCCCCTCCCAATACCACCCTCCCACCCTCATCTCCTCCCATTCCCCTCCCAATGTCCATTGATAGGGGAGGTCCTCCTCTCCTTCCCTCTGACCATAGTCTATCAGATCTCATCAGGACTGGGAGCATTGCCTTCCTCTGTGGCCTGGTAAGGCTGCTCCTCCATCAGGGGGAGATGATCAAAGAGCAGGCCACTGAGTTTATGTCAGAGAGAGGCCCTGTTCCCATTGCTATGGAACCCACTTGGAGACTGAACTGCCATGGGCTACATCTGTATAAGGGTTCTAGGTTAGCTGGTTTTATGTTGAGGTCTTTGATACACTTGGACTTTAGTTTTGTGCAGGGTGGTAAATATGGGTCTAGTTTTCTATGTGTAGACATCTAGTTAGACCAGCACCATTTATTGAAGATGCTGTTTTTTCCCCCCATTGGATGGTTTTCACTTCTAAACCCACAGATCTATGGCTACTTGATTTTTGACAAAGAAGCCACAACCATCCAATAAACTAGGAATTATTTTAGGTAAATCTTTAGAATTTACAAGCTTGCTATTTGATTTTTTTCAGTCAATTGTTATATTTTTATTGTTGTCCACTTGTCTATTACTCGTGTTAGCCAAATTGTATAAATCTAAGAACAAATGCCATGTACAACTGAAGAGTTTCATAAATCACAAGGAGAACAAAATTATTCATCAACTAAAGATCTAGAAAAATGAAAAGTACAGATATGAAGCGTTTTCTTAACAAGTACTCATCTATTCTTAGACAATTGAACTTGGGATTAGACACTTTAAAATGATAATAGTCTGTCTTTAACCTTTTAAAATTGTGTGTGTGTGTGTGTGTGTGCGTGTGTGTACCTGCACACCCACCCGATTCAGATACAGCACATATTTAGAGGTCACAAGTCAATTTGGGGGAGTTGGTTCTCTCGCTTTTACCATGTAGAACTGGAGCTAAAACTTAGGGCTTTAGGCTCTGTAAGAAGCATGATTATCAACGCAACAGTCTCCTAGTCCTCATACTCTTTTTTTTTTTTTAAGTGAGGCTAAATATGCCTTTATAAATATGAGTCGGTGGCAGAGGTGGTCCCATGTGGATACCCAAACAACACAGGCTGATTCTTTTTTTATGAATTTATTACGATTTATTCAATTTGTATCTGTGCTGTGGCCCTCTCCCTCATCTCCTCCCAATCCCTCCCTCCTTCCCTCTTCTCTCCTTATGCTCCAATCGCACCCTCCCTTCCTGTTCTCCCCCTATGCCCCTCCCCTATTCCACTGCTAGGGAATGTCCTCCTCCCCTTCCCTCTGACCTTATCCTATCAGGTCTCATCAGGACTGGCTGCCTTGTCTTCCTCTGTGAACTGGCAAGGCTGCACCCCCAGGGGGAGGTGATCAAATTGTCTGACATTGAGTTCATGGCAGAGAAAACCCCTGCTCCCCTAACTAGGGCACCCACTTAGAGACTGAGTCCAAGGACTGCATCTGAGCTGAGATTTTAAGGTAGCTCTCTGAAAACTTGAGAGTAGGACCCCATTTCAAGGACAACATCTCGTTGAATTGGAGAGGTCAAGCCGTACCTGCGTGGAGCCTTCTCTCCATATGTACTGGTCTTTTTGGCAACCAATGTCTGATTTAACATGAGGGCCACAACAGGAGCGGGAACTCACGCCCTACCTAGATGACCATAACCAGAGACTGGATAGTCCAGAGATCTAAGACAGAACCAAGGAAATGATTTTTAATGCTATTCTGCTATACTCATAGATCTGTACCTTGTTCAGTCGTCATCAGAAGCTTCCTCTGCAAGTAGATGGGATCGGGTGAGCAGCCCATAGCCAGACATTATGAAGAGAGAGAATTCCAAATTGGAGGTCTCCATTAGGTCCTTCCCCTTGGAGATCAGGGAACCCCCATGGAAGCGGGGGAGGGAGGAAGAAAAGACTCTTAAGAGGGAAAGAAGAGAAAGGAGGAAAAGGAGGACCACAGGAGAAAATGGCCCACACAATCAAATGAGCAGGGCTCACACGGACTTACAAAAAGAGTCGAGGAGCAAACAGAAGGCCTGCATGCGGTCTGCATCAGGTCTTGTGCTTATGTGTTACAGCCGTTAGCTTGGTATTTTTGTGGTACTTCGAACAGTGGGAGAGGATTGACCCGACTCTCTCTCCTGTTCTTGGGATTCTTTCTCCTTGTGCCTCCTCCATACAGGGACTATGCCTTGCCTTATCAGATCTTGTTTTGCCATCATTGATTGTTGTCTCTTGTAGGTCTGCTCTTTTCCAGTAAATGGAGAGGGAGTGCATCTGGTGGAAAGGGGAGTTTGGGTGGAAGCTGAGAGGAATGGAAGAGAGGGAACCTGAGGTTTGGATATACTGTATGAGGGAAGAATCTATTTTCTATAAAAGATACATATGAATATTGACAATATTTCTATGGACAGAAATATCTCAGATATTAGTCAGAAAAGTGTCCTAAACTCATTTGTAGGTGAGCTTTAAGAAGAGCTTCTTTTAGTGAAGAGATGTGTGACAAGGTCCATTGTTGTATGTGAACTCCCCTTCACAGAGAAATTAAACTCTGACTTGAGCACACTGTGTTCATTCATTGTGACAGATGTTGGCCTGCAATAATACAGCTGTGGCTCGGTGGCCTCATACCACATTTTCTCTACACTTAGCAGCCTTTCTCAGGTGTTGTATTAATGTGGTCTTCAGTGAGTGGAAAGAAAACAGTAAATTTAGCCAGAAGTGTTGAACTTTTGAATCTAGCATTTAGAGCCTTAACATGGATTAACTTTTAGTTAAAGAAAAAAATATATAGGGATTCTGCTTATTGGTAAATTGTGCACTATTATTGATGTTAAATGTTCCAAGCATAAAATTCCATAGGAGGCATTTTATTCTTTAACCCTTCCTCTGTATATAGAATATATGCTCAGTATTCTTAAAAAAACACTGTCAACATTTTGCTAGATTATAACCACAGCTTCAAACCTTAGGTCTGAATACCATCCCTGATAGTTCTCTCTCTGGCATTGACTCCTCAATATTTTGTAACTGATTGTGAATTTTTGTCTGTTTCACTGCATTGTGTCAGTTCTATGAGACTCAGCTAGAAAAAAAATTGATTCTTTTTAATTACTGTAGATGAAATAAATTAAGTGGACAAAGATATAATGAGCAAAGAAGGAAAAAATACAAAACTCAAAAAACAAATCAAGAAGTCTTTTGTAACTCCCTTGTGGACTATTTCTTGTTAACTCTGCCCTAGTCAAAGGACTGTCAAAAAGAATTCTCTCCTAAAATGTTTGCTTTCACAGGGACTGTCTCTGACATGAACTCAGTGCCAGGCTCTTTGACACCCCCACCACCACCCCGAGGGAGGAGCAGCCTTGCTAGGCCACAGAGGAGGACATTGCAGCCAGTTCTGATGAGACCTGATAAACTAGGGTCAGATGGAAGGGGAGGAGGACCTCCCCTATCAGTGGACATAGAAAAGGGCAGGGAGGAGATGAGGGAGGGAGGGTAGGATTGGGAGGGATTTAGGGAGGGGGCTACAGCTGGGACACAAAGTAAATACGCTGTAATTAATATAAAAAATAAAAAATGTTTGCTTTCAAACTACCACACAGGGGCCCTGTACAGGACCTGTACAAGTCTATTGTGTGTTATAGGGCAGACACCTCTTAAATTTTGGCTTCCATAGGTTATGGGGTTAGTTGGAAATACATCTTAGAAGCGAGTGTGTGATTCTGTTAAGATCCCTGAAGTAGGTGGCCGGTTCTTTCTCTACTGGAGAACTGAATTTTAAGGGAAAAATAAAAGCAACCTATAGACTGAGAAAAGACCTTCATCAACCCCACATCATATTGAGGGCTAATATATAAAGAACTCAAGAAATTAGACACCAACAAACCAAATAATCCAATTAAAAATTGGGTACAGAGCTAAACAGAGAATACTCAACAAAGGAATATAGAATGGCAGAGAAAGCCTTAAAGAAAGGCTCATCATTCTCAGTTATCAAGGAAACACAAATTAAAACAACTCTGAGATTACATCTTACACAGATGAGAATGGCTAAGATCAAAAGCTCAAGTGACAACACATGCTGGAGAGTATGTAGAGAAAGGGGAACCCTCCTCCATAGCTGGTGGGAGTACAAATTTTTACAACCACTTTGGAAATCAATCTGGCACTTTCTCAGAAAATTGAGAATAGCAGTAGCTCAAGATCCAGCTATACCTCTCCTGGGCATATACCTTAAAGATACCCTACCATTCAATTTGCTCAACTATATTCATAGCAGCTTTATTTGTAACAGCCAGAATCTGGAAACAACCTAGGTGTCCCTCAACAGAGGGATATACAATGAATATATTGTGAAAGAAAAAAAAAATTGAAAAAGAATTTCATTGGAAGAATTTTCAGTCAGCAACTTTGAAGGCACACCAATGAATTAGAAATGTCTTTTATGCCTTAAGCGTCAAGTCCTCCACCCATTAATTTTTTTTCCTCCAGATACAAACCTTGTGCCTCCAAAAAGCAGAATCATTATACCCTTCAAAAATAACTCCACTTTACCTCTTTAATATGTCTGGAAACATCGAAGACTTCTCTTAACAGTGTTTACTCACATGAGTCCTCAAACCTTAGTAGTTGCTGGAGGAGTCAATAGCCGTGAGTTTTCAAAATGCTGTAAGAGACGAGCTACAAGAAGCAAAACTCTCTTTCTTGTGCAATTTGCTACTGTGAATGAAAGGTGAATTTTCACAGAAACGACAGACGTACTGAAAAAAAAAAGGTAAATAGGCAAGCAAATTGAAAGAACGAAGAAAATGTCTTGATTGACTTCCCTGAGTTCAATCTATGGTATGTGAAGTTTCCTGGATGGGAACTGACCCCTGTGACTGCTCCACACATACATAGACTGTGCTTTCTCATTCTGTAGTTGCATCATTTGACACGTGGATATAATTGTGCATGTTTGTTTTTGACAGGGTTTACTGAACAGTCCAGTCTAGATTGGATGATACGGAGTAGTCTGTGTAGATCTCTAAACCATGGTCTTGTCCTTGTGGGAGATTATTGATATATATCATAATACCCAGCTTTTTTTTTTTTTTTTTTTTTTTTTACAGGAATAGCCAGCTCTTCCATGTTTCTCTGTTCTCACTCAGAGGTGAGTCCACGGATCCCTGCCATGGCAATCTCTGTCCATCCTTTGTGATTATCCACGTGAATGCTTGACTTTCACAAGGACATATTTCTTCTACAAAGCAACCTTATAAAAATCTAAAAATTCCTGAACACTAACTGTGTTTAATCTCCTCCATTTGACCCCTCATTAAATCCTGTATTAAAACCATAATACAGCTCTTCCCCTGATAGAAAGAAAAAGGCAGAAAATGGAGTAAGAAAATGACATAAGTAGTCAGTGCTGGGTGAAAATGGAATGTCAACAATCTGTGCCCTCCCTGCTTTGGGTTCGTTCTCCAGCATGGAGTTAACTAGAGGCTTACGTCCCCATTAAAGTCATTTCACATGTCTGCAGAGAGGGCCTCAGGTCATCTTTGTGATTCCACAATAATTTTAACTGCTCCTTTGTTGTAGTGAGGTATGGAGAGAGAAAAGGAAGACTAGCATAGAAAGAGAGACTGATCTTTCCTTTTCAAACAACTAAACATGTGGTGGACAGATGGCTCAGTGGTTAGGATCATTTATTGCTCTTGCAGAGGAGGTGGGATCAAGTCACCTAACCCATGTATAAGCTAGCAAACATTCAAAACTCCAGTTTCCAGGATCTAGTGTTTTTTTTCCTAACCTCCGTGGACACCAAACATTTGTGTGATGCATATACATACAAGCAAGGAAAATGCATGTAAAATAAATAAGCCAAGTGCTCCACAAGGCTCAAATATATCTGGGCACAGGGGTCTTTTCTGAGACTGAGACTCCAACCAAGGACCAAGCATGGTTATAACCTAGGACCCCTGCTCAGACATAACCCATGGCAACTCACTATCCAAGTGGGTTTCCTTAGTAATAGGAACAGGGACTGTCTCTGACATGAACTCAATGGCTGGCTTTTGACACCCCATCTCACCCCAAGGAGAAGCAGCTTTGCTAGGCCACAGAGGAAGAGAATGCAGCCAGCCCTGATGAGACCTAATAAATTAGGGTCAGATGGAAGGGGAGGAGGACCTCACCTATCAGTAGACTTAGAGAGGGGATGGAGGAGATGAGGGAGGGAGGGTGGGATTGGGAGGGGATGATGGATGAGGGCTACAGCTGGGATACAAAGTGAATAAATTGTAATTAATATAAAAAATTTAGACCCCCCCAAAAAGAAGATGATATGATAATCTCATTCTCACTGAGTTTCAACTATTGATCAGATAAAGTTTCCTCCTAACTGGAATATTCATTAAAATGGAGATACTTTTAAGCAATCTGGAAAAAAAAAATCTAAAATACCTCAATAAAAATGGTTCTCCTCAACAAACAAATCTCCTTTCTCCAAACTGAGAATAGGGCACATTATAACTTAGCCAAGGTAGGGTGTGGCAGATTATTCTTACTTTTTGTGTTTATTTTCTCAACTGGTAAAAGCTAACCTACAACATAAAATACTTGCATCTGTTTTGTTAAGCTTCCTCTCTAATACCTTTAAATTGTGAAAAGCTAAAAGTAAGAGGTTGGACATAAAGTGGCATGTTCTGAAATTGCTAATAGACTTCAATCCTAAGTATAAAGGTAGGTTGTGCTAATCAAATCATTAGCTTGCCTCTATTGTAAGCGACTTTTAGGGAACATTTTATTCATTTTTCTATTTTTTTAATAGAAGGTGCATTCAATGGGGACTGCACAAACAGGATTTCATTTCATGGTCAAATAGCCTAATTTTATGTGTTTGTTTTGGTTATTTTCTCCATACATGTCTTGCTAGTCATATGTCTACAAGAGGGAGAAATTTGTTAAGGAAACAAGATGCCTCAATTTGGGCATAACAATACTGTCAAATCAGAGTTTCAACAACAATTAAAATGCATTATCGTGAACATGATTTTTATCTGTACACGTGATTAGACAGACTCACTGGAATATTCTTGTGGGGGTTTTTGTGTCACTAAATTCATGTCATTTTTGTAGCTCAAGCACATATAAATCTACTTGATTTGCAAGGCACACTTGTATACTATTTCCATTCTCCTCTTAGTAGACATAACAATTGATGGTGGTGAAATACATGATAGTAATGAATGTTTGACCAGAAATCCCTTACTGTATTCAATAGAGTTACTTGTTATTCAGATATTGGTGTATTGAGTAGTTCTAGTGATTCCATAGATCAGATATTACTATCGCTTATCACATACAAAGAAAATACCAAGATATGTTAAGCCAATTACAAGGATGGTTCAAAGGGTTGGATAATGGTTAATCTACCCTTACAATAAATTTCCTACAGTGCTTTTTTTTTTTTCTATGTAAGAAAATGTAGCAGGATGTGCAGGAGGTTTTCTGTTTTTTTCCACAACTCCAAAGACTTCGCCCAGCTGCTTTTTATGGTAATCTGTTGTTGTTTGGTCAACTATTTTGTTTTGTTTTGGGGGAGGGGATAGGTTGAAAGGAGAGCTTAGGGGACACAATTCTTTTTAAAATAATTATTATCTAGTTATTTTTCATACAATATATTTTAATCATATTTTCACCACCCAGTTTTTCTCACCTTTTCCTCAAATACCTCCCCACACAAGTTATGTGCCCATTTGTCCCTCTATTTCTCTGTCTCTCTCTCCCTTTCTCTTTCACACATGTATGCACACATGCACTCATGCAGGCACACAAACCCTTCTATAATTTTAACTTTCTTCCCGTTTTCTGCATGTTTTAGCTGAAGGCAATGAAGCATATGCATTTTTGTAATTCACCCACCTTTCTTTAATCCAAGGCCGGCCCATAGAAATAAAAAAATTCTTTATAAATTCAAAGACTGCCATGGGAGGTCAATGTCAGGTTAATCAGAGACATGTCAATATCTGCTTGGAAATGTATAATTAGCATAAGATAGAGGAAAGGATTGGCAAAGAATAGAGCTCAGCTTTTGTTTTCCATGGTCAGATGGGACTTTACTTTCAATGAGTTTTTCAGTGTTTTGGAAATAAAATGTAAAAACAAGTTGTAGTTTGATTGAAATTTCAGGAATCAGAAAACAGTAATAATAGTGACAACTTTGTATTTCTAAATTTACTTGCTTGAACAAATCTCCATTAATGTTTGCGGGAAAGCATTTAAAATGTAAAGGATTAATTATTCTGTCTGTGAGCTCTTTCAATGGAACACTAAGATCAAAATCAATTTTTAAAAGTTCAGAATTACTTTTAGTTTCCATAATAACTTCTATTATATTCTGGAGAGTAAATGGAAATTTTGACTTATGTGAACTGTTTTTGATTCTAATGCCCCATGTTAATTATGGAAGGATTATGTGCTTTGTTTTGTTTTGGTGAAGGAAAATTTTTCTCCATGTTCTTTATGCAAAAGGAGTTAGAAGACTGCAGACACACTTAAAATAGGGTAAATAAAATAGGGTAAATAAAATAAGAAAAGTAAATTAAGGTAAACACTAAATATTATAAATTTAGGAAACAGAAAGATTATTGATGTTTAGTATGAATTATGAAACGATATTTAAAATCTGAATGATCTAGAAAACTCATATCTTCTTCATAGCATTCTCTCAAGATGTATTTTCCTATATGTTTGAACATTTCCAGACTGCAAAGAAAAGAAATGACCTCACACTAGAATTTAATCAGATCATATTCGTGGCTTATTTTCTCATAGCCAACACTGTATGTTTTCAGAGCATAAGCCTTGCTCCCCTTAACATTTTCCCAGAAGCACAGCTTTGCTCACAGAAGTCCACTGTCAGTCTTTTGAATGAAGACCGAAGTTGAGAATCTATGCATGGCATCACATGAATGCTTCTCTAAGTCCCCAGTTCTACCACATCTTGAAGTGTGTATAAAGTCACTGTCAACCAGACAGAGGCGTACCAAGCTTACATGGAAGCAGTACTGTACTCAAGTGTTTGAGGCTACAAATAATAATCTCTCATTTTCAAACGTGCTAGCCTCATCCCTAATCAGTGCTGTTACAGCTTTCCCAGCAGAACTGAATTTTCCTGCACTGTTTTCCTGCTGTATTCCCCACTCCCCCTTTCCTCTGACCTTTGTCTATTTCTACTTAGCTTCCAATAGCCCAGTAGAACCTCTTTTGTTAAGCCTTGTTAGGACTCCCTAGCTCCACAGATCCTTGCTTTCATCTGTCTCTCCAGCTGCTTGTACCATGGCACTGTAATTATCCTTTACAAGCATGTGACCCCACAGACTATGATTCCTTATGGCAGAGTGGGATCAACTTGATAGAATCCTTGACACTGTAAGAATTGGCTCACTGTGATTCTTCAGTAAATAATCAGTGAATAAAACATGTAGTGGGTACATAAAAGGGCCTTCCAAGGATGTGACAATCAGCCATAGGGAAGCATATCAAGCTTATAAGGGACTAGTGTTGTGTTTAAGTGTCTGAGGCAGAAAAACACACTAAAGGGTATTTTGGTCATGTATGTTCTCCATGGAATATGTGAAATGTTTACCTAGTCCAGCCCCACCTCTAGCTTTATGGAAATGGATTCATGTTTTAAAATTACTGGTGGGAAAAAATTAATCTCTACATTCTAAAGTCTGAACATTCATAACAGATCCAGGCACATGGTGCATGTCTTTAATTTCAGCACGTGGGAGGCATAAGCTGGCAGTAAGCTATGTGTCTGAGGCCAACGTGATCTACATAGTGAAACCCAGGCCAGCTGTCAGGCTGGAGTCTTCAGAGTGAGACCTTTTGCTAAAAACAAAACAAACATATAAACAAGTATAAATGAAGTCATACTCCATAAAATATAAAGTGACTTGGTGGCACTGATTCTTTCTTTGAGCAGAAAATTTCAACCAAGTCTTCTTGGGCTATGTGATTGGTACAGAAGTATAAGGAGGAAAAACACATTTCCCTATGAAACCAGGAATAACAATAAGAAGAAAATCATCATTTCTAACAATGCACTTGAATAATGCAATTGATACCATCACACCAATGGGCAGTTGCTTACATAGAGAGCTTATATATCTGCATTTATATCAGTATTTATATCTGCATCTATATCTATCTAATCTATATTAATATATTTATGTGGCATCCATATACAGAGAGCAGGGTAAGAATATCTTTTATATGCAAATGAAATGTCTGATGGGTAAGGACTTATTTCACAAAGTGTCACCAAGAATGCCAATGCTTGGTTCTTCTCTACACCCAGCTCGAGAGTAGAGAGCGCTTGAGGGTTGAGTTGGCTAACCATGCTTTGCATTGAAACTTCTGGCTTCCAAGTAAGAGAAGACAGGGAACAGGACAAGAGCCTTCCACAGGGGGCTCTAAAAGACTCTGCCCAGCAGGGTATCTAAGCAGATGCTGAGACCATAGTCAAACTTTGGGCAGAGTGAAGGGAATCTTATGGAAGAAGGAGGATATTTATAATTCTGCTAGGTGTAAAATGGAATCTCACAGTTGTTTTGATTTGTATTTCCCTGATGACTAAGGATGTTGAACATTTCTTTAAGTGTATCTCTCCATTCGGTATTCTTCATTGAGAAGTCTATGCTTAGCTCTGTACCTCATTTATAATTGGATTATTTGGTTCGTTGGTATCTAGCCAGAATCTGGGAACAACCTAGATGCCTCTCTATAGAGAAATGAATACAAAAATTGTGGTACATTTACACAATGGAATACTACTCAGGTATAAAAAACAAGGACATCAAGCAATTTGCAGGCAAAGGGATGGAACTGGAAGAGATCACCCTGAGTAAGGTAACCCAGAAACAGAAACACAGGCATGGTATACACTCACGTACAAGTGGATTTTAGCCATATAATACAGGATAGCCATCTACAGACCTAAAGAAGCTAAACACTAAGGAGCACCCTAGGGAGAATGATTAAATCTTAATCAGAATGGGGAACAGGATAGACACCAGAAGCAGTGGAAACGAACAGGATAGGAGCCTACTGCAGAGGGTTCTCTGAATGGCTACATCCAACAAAGGATAGAAGCAGATGCTGAGACTCACAGCAAAACTATGGGCAGAGCTCGGAAGAAGAGAGAGGTGGGGATAGAGAGGCATGGAGGAGACAGTAGCCCCACAAGGAGACCAATAAATCTAAATAATCTGACCCAGAGGATCCTAAAGAGACTGATGCACCAAGTGAGGACCATGCATGGAGAGGACCTAGACCCCCTGCTCAGATGTGGCCTATTGGCAGCTCAATCTCCATGTGGATTTCCAAGTGAGGGGAGCAGAGGCTGCCTCTCTCATGAACTTGGTTGCCTGCTCTTTGGTGACTCACCCCTGGTGATGCATCCATGCCATATCATTGAGGAAGAGGATCCAGGTAGTCATGATGAGATTTAACAAGCTGTGGGCAGATGGCAATGGTGGAGAACTTCCCCTTGCAGTCAATTCAGGGAAGAGAATGGGGGGAAGATGGAGGAAAGGTGGGACTGGGGGGAATTGAGGGAGGGAGCATCAATCAGGATATATTATGCATAAATTGTGAAAAAAATAATATTAAAATTAAAGAAAACACACACACAATCGATCATTTTATTCTATCGATTGTTAAAATTCTCTGTTAGGGTTTGATGCCCAGGTTCTGTTCATTTCTTAAGTTTTTGCCCGCCAGTTAATTTGTCTGTGTCCCTTCAAGCATCAATAAACTGCTTACTTTCCAGTCTTCCAAACATATATGTAAGTCAAGAGACAAAATGTTTTCTTAGATTTTAGAAAGGGGTTTATTCCTGCCCCAGGAGTACATTTGATGTACTAGCTTGTCTCTGATGGCACATTTTTGCCAGAATCACATCCGACGACAATTCTTCAGATTTATAATAATATAGAAACCAGTTGATCATAACTCGCTGATCCCTCAAGTGAAGTTAATGATGGTAGGTTGGAGCCACAATTCACACCATAAGTTACAGAGCAGTTGGGCCTGTAACACTGGTATGAAGGAGGTGACTTTTTATGCTGAAATCCACTAGCACTTAGATGTTGAAAAACAGCTTTCCGTGCTATAGTCAGATTATTCTGTTGATGCAGAAAAAGGTTTGATTACTTAGTATTTGCTCAGGCAAAACTTACGATGAATTCAAACAGAAGTTTCTTTTAGTAAATAGTACAGAATTAGTCTGCTTAATTTTTCTTGAGTTATTTTATGGCTCTATAATAAAACATAATACAAAAGCCTAATAAAATTTGTTAAGAGTCAGCTAAGGGATCTGCACTTATTCTTTTATTGTATTCAAATAAATGCTTGTTAGATCTTTATTTCCTTAATATTTATTGTTTTTTCATATCTTGACATAAGAACTATTCTACAAGGGCTTTGATAAATATAGTGGATCTAAACAGCCATTCAGTTTGCTCCAGTAAATTTGCATCTGTGTTTCTTGTGATGATGCTGCATTTTGTGCACTTTCATATTTCAGAGTGCGGATGTCATATCCATCAATAGTTGGGAATTATCCTCTCTATGAAGCACAGCTCTAACCCGTAGAAGTGCCAAACTGACGAAAAAAAATGAATTGAAAAGAAATGAAGCAATCTCTAATGAACAAGCGAACATGACTTGTTTAGCACTGAAAAAATCAATGAGATGAAACAGTCTCTCTCACCAAATGAATAAGGTGAAAATCAACCTATCATTGAACCCTGTAATTTTTCATCTTTATACCCACCCAGCACATGGTACCACCATTCTAAGTCTGCCTGATTTTATCACTGAAAGTAGGATCAAGTTGGCTTCTTAATGACACCCACTTACTTATTAACCCTTAGATTTTAGTTTTCGAAGATTTTTAAGGTGCCAGTAATGACCTTGTGGGTAACAAAAATTAAAACTACTTTATAATGAACATGTCAATGGTAGCATCTATATAGTACTTAAAATTTCCAGCAATGATTCTGATGATACCATATCCAACTTATTTTCTTTTAACTGAAAAAATTTCTTTAAAGTGTTTCATGATGATCTCATTTCACCTTGATCTCACACTGTAGCCTATATGAATGGTCTACATTTCTATTTTCATCTTTCCTTCTTTTCTTTTTCTATTTCTTCCTCTCTACCACTCATATATTACTTTAATTGAATATATATACATACAGTTATAGCCCTTTCTAGAAGCCACTTCTGATTTTTCAGCTTCTGCTTAGATAATTGTGTGGTAGTTCTAACAGCAGTTTAAGTGCTTGGGCTCAGGTTAGCTTTGCTGTCCTTCATTTATGCTTCAACCATGAGCAAGACATAGAGCTTTTTAGAATTTAGAACCATAGTTGATACATAATTAGAATATAATACAGAAAAACAAATCTGAAGACATGAAGAGTAACCCTACCTTGTCTTCTCTCTTCTACCTGCATCTTTTTTCGTATACCTCCAATCTGGAAACTTTAGATTTGCTGGACACTTTCATTTACCTTCTCAACTATGCTTTGATGGGCCCTCTTCATATGGTTTGGCTTTACAAGTGCATTTTCTTCTATAATATATCCATATTTCCTTCCTATCTGTTTCTTTTTATAAGCATGCATTCTTGACCCTTCGTTTCAGGAATTAATTTATCTGCTCTTCTTCCTTCATACAGACTAATACATGATCACCTTGAGCTACCTGACATTTCCAAAATGAGTTGTTTCAGCTATTTTTTTCTTTCTGAATTATTCTTGTTTCTCATTCAGAACAAATCTTTATAATGTTGCAATGTAATCTTAAGTCCTAAATGATATTTAATATATTCATAAACATAAAATTTCTTATGTGAATTTCTACGAAATCCTGTTTGTATAAGTTTCCAACTTAAAATGTTTTGTTGTGTTTTACAGTGTTGCACATACATGCACATGCACAAATATATGCAGATGCAAAGAAAGTCTTTCATTTTCAGATAGTTATGTGACAGAGTGTAAAGGGTTAGAAATGGAATAAAATGCATTTAGGACTCACAAACTATTAAAGCTTGTTCAAGTTACATTAACTCCCTGGGTCTTCATTATTCTCATCTACAAAATTAAATGTCATAAATAAATGGCACTTTGCAGAGGGAATGGCATATGGCAAGTGCTTTATTTTATATTTACAAAAATAATGAATCCTCTAAGCAGAAACATATTGTGGAAAGAGCTGTACTCTTCTATTCAGTATTTTTGACAAGGTCTAACAAAGGGCTTTGTCTATAATATGTAACTTTCACTGAAAGTATTCTATGAATGGCTATTTAGATTTCAGTAATTCATAGCTATATTGGTTTTGATCCAAGAACTCTTCAGTGCTGCCTCTGATCTCATGGTCTATATGGTGACCCTTGGACAACTCTTTTGGCCTCTTCTAACTATGGGGTTTCTATGACAAAGGTCATATTGAATACTTAGTCTCTTCTAAACTTTTATCACACATTTTTCCCTTTTCTTAGAGTATTTGCTTTATAAAATTGATAAGGTAACACTAGATGTTAGCTCCTTAGAAATCTCATCCAATTGGTGTCTCTAGATCTAATACTCTATCCAATTCTTAACTAATCCAATAACCTTTTTTCTTTATTATGAGGGTTTCTTGGGCCAGAATGTAAGGCTTTGGCAGGGCTAAAGTGAAATCAAACTACGTATGAATTTAGAGTTTCAATATAATAGTGAGCTAGTAGCAACCTTCACAGGTTTTATTTTTTATTTTTGCCTCACTTCTCCTATTTTTTTTGAAAAAAAAAAAAGATTTATGTAGAGTCTGAACTTAGCATCAAAGCATTTTAGATATCTCTTATTGTAAGAATGAAAATTGTTGTTGTAGGTAGGAGGAAAATCCTTACAATGCAAGAATCTAAGTGCTGTGTGAAAATGGTGAATATTCTCAAAAGCTGACACTTATAGGAAGAGACAACAAATTCCATGAGGCAGCTGTATAGGTAAAATAGCAAATCATCTCTCTGTGATTTCTCAAGTGAGAAACCCTGCCCTCATCCATTAGGTGAAGTCTGATCCATTAAGACACTCAGTGTAACTGCTGGCCTCCACAGAAATGTGCCCACATTATGTGCCCACAAATGAGAATATAAATACAGTACTATAAAAGGATAAAAAACGAGTGGCAACTGTTTTAGCCAAGTGACCGAAATCTGTTACAAGCCTATTATATCCATTTGAAAATTGGGAGATGGAATCTTTCAAGAAAATTATCCATTTCATTTAGATTCTCAAATTTTGTGGCATATAGGCTTTTGTAGTATGACCTAATAATTGTTTGGATTTCCTCAGTGTCTGTGGTTATGTCCCCATTTTCATTTCTGATTTTGCTGATCTGGATAGTTTCTCTCTGCTTTTTAGTTAGTTTGGCTAAGGGTTTGTCTATCTTGTTGATTTTCTCAAAGAACCAGCTTTTTGTTTCATTGATTCTTTGGATAGTTTTATTTGTTTCTAGTTGATTGATTTCAGCCCTTAGTTTGATTATTTCCAGCAGTCTTGGGTGTATCTGCTTCTTTTTTTTCTAGGGTTTTCAGTTGGGCCATTAAGTTGTTTGTATGTGATGTTACGAATTTCTTCTTGCAGGCACTTAGTGCTATAAATTTTCCTCTGAGCACTGCTTTCAATGTGTCCCCTAAATTTGGGTATGTTGTGCCTTCATTTTCATTGAATTCTAGGAAGTCTTTAATTTCTTTCTTTATTTCTTCCTTAACCCAGCTGTCATTGAGTAGTAAGTTGTTCAGTTTCCATGTGTGTGTCGGCTTTTTGTTGTTTCTGTTGTTGTTGATGTCTAGCTTTAGTCCATGGTGGTCAGATAGTATACAAGGGATTATTTCAATCCTTTTGTATCTGTTGAGGCTTGCTTTGTGACCCACTATATGGTCTATTTTGGAAAAGGTTCCATGCGGTGCTGAAAAGAAGGTGTACTCTTTTGAGTTTGGGTGAAACGATCTATAGACGTCTATTAGGTCCATTTGATTTAGGGATTCTGTGAGTGCTTTTATTTCCCTATTTGGTGTCTGTCTAGTTGATCTGTCCCTTGGTGAGAGTGGAGTGTTGAAGTCTCCCACTATTAAGGTATTAGGATCAATGCATGATTTAAGCTTTAATAATGTTTCATTTACAAATGTCGGTGCTCTTATATTTGGGGCATAGATATTCAAGATTGTGATGTCCTCTTGGTGGATTTTTCCTTTGATGAGAATATAGTGGCCCTCCTTATCTTTTTTGATTAACTTGGGTTGAAAATCTATTTTATTAGATATTAGGATGGCTACTCCAGCTTGTTTTCTGGAACCATTTGCTTGAAAAACAGTTTTCCAGCCCTTTACTCTGAGGTAGTGTTTATCTTTGTTGCATAGGTGTGTTTCTTGAATGCAACAGAATGTTGGATCCTGTTTCCTTAACCATTCTGTTAGCCTGTGTCTTTTTATTGGTGAGTTGAGTCCATTGATATTGATAGATAATAGTGACCAATGCATGTTAGTTCCTTTTGTAATTGAGTCGGTGATCTAACCCTGTTTCATTGCTTGTTTTCTTTTCATTTTTGTTGGGATCTTATCTGTATGCCCTGTTTTCTTGGGTGAATTTGTTTTCATTGGATTGGAGTTTTCCTTCTAGTATCTTCTGTAGGGATGGTTTGCTGTTTAGATATTGTGTAAATTTAGTTTTGTCATGGAATATTTTGTTTTCTCCATCTATGTTGATTGAAAGCTTTGCAGGGTATAGTAGTCTGGGTTGACATTTGTGATCTCTTAGAGTCTCCATGATACTTGCCCAGGCCCTTCTGGCTTTCATAGTTTCTGATGAGAAGTCCGGTGTGATTCTGATAGGTCTACCTTCATATGTTACTTGGCCTTTTCCCTTGCTGCTTTTAATATCTTTTCTTTGTTCTGTAGATTTAGTGTTTTGACTATGATGTGACGTGATGTGTTTCTTTTCTGGTCTAGTCTATTTGGAGTTCTGTAGGCCTCTTGTATATTTATGGACATCTCTTTCTTTAAGTTGGGAAAATTTTCTTCTATGATTTTCTTGAAAATATTTTCTGGACCTTGGAGTCTGGAGTCTTCTTTTTCATGAATTCCTATTATTCTTAGATTTTGTCTTTTCATAGCATCCTTGATTTCTTGGATATTTTGTGATTGGAACTTTTCTGATTTTACTTTTTCTTTGAGAGAAGTATCCATTTCTGCAAGTGTGTCTTCAGCTCCAGAGATTTTCTCTTCCATCTCTTGTATTCTGTTGGTGATGCTTATTTTTGTGGTTCCTGATCTTTTCTCCAAGTTCTCCAGCTCAAGGGTTTTCTCATTTTGTGTTTTCTTTATTGATTCTAATTCTGTTTTCATGCCTTGTACCATTTCTTTCATGTGTTTGAATTTGGATTCCTGTCTCTCTACGATGGTCTCTATTTCTTTGTTCATTTCATTTTTATATGCCACTAATTTTATCTCTACTTGTGCCTCTATTTGCTTGGCTATGTTTGCCTGTGTTTCTTTAAGGATTTTGTCTATTTCTTCTTTCTTTACCTCCAATTGACTGGCCAACTCTTTGAAAGATTTGTTCATTTCCTCCTTATGAGCCTCAAATAATTGGGCAAGCATGGCTTTAAAATCATTTTCCTGTGCTTCTGATGAATATGAGTATCCATTGATTTTGGGGTTTGCTGGTGAAGTCATGATGTCCTGATTTATGTTGGAAGTGTTCTTTCGTCTACCCCTGGCCATTGGCTTATCTGAAACCTTCCCTGTTTGTTTTTGGATTCTGCAGATCAGACTGGTTCTGTCTCTCTCTGGTGTCTGGAGAGTTTTTCAGGAAGCTGAGCACTCTCAGCATGTGCTGAGGACTAGCTGTACCTGTGGGAGGAAAGTACGCAGGCGCAAACGGGGCAAATGCAAGCGTGTGTGTGCGCGCGCGCGTGTGTGTCTGTGTGTGTAAGTGTGCGTGGATTCGAAGGCCAACAAAGAACAAAGGCCTACAAATGTTTCTCCAGATTATTCAGCCTGTGTAATAGGTGTGAGAATGTATGGTCCATGAAAAACATGTTTTTTTTGTGTGTGTGTGTGTTTTTTTTATCTAGACTATGTTTCTTAAATGTAGAATGAAGATATAATGTTTTAAAATGAAGAGCAAATAAGTATTATTATCAAAACACTTTCTACTTTCTTCACACTTTATAATTGTATTTTAATTTTATAATGATATTGTGCATGCCTCAGTATGTAAAGCTTTCATTCACGTTTAGAAAGTGATTTTGGAACTAAAACATTTGTACAATCTTTTTTTTTTTTTTTTTTTCAATGCAGTTTATTCAGGAACCTTGAACAATCCTCGGACCCTGGGGAAAGCCAGCCCACAGCTTAAATAGCCTCTGGGTAGCCAACCCAGGCATGCCACGGGGGCAATGCAGATAGGTCCACATACATGGAAGCAAGCCAGATTGTACAAATGGCTTGCTTCCATTTGTACAATCTTAAACGTTTATAATACTTACAGCATAATGAATCATATGTATTTAATCATGTTTGCATTTTAGTATAACGATGATATTTTGAAATTTTCTAATTATCAGTGTATTAAACCTTGTCTATAACAAAAATTAGTTTGAAGTAATTATTCAAAGTGTACAAGTGACTTTTTTCTCCTATGCTTGAACATGTAAGATGCAGTAAGATATTTTATTTTTTTTATTTTTTATTTTTTTATCAGTTACATTTTATTAACTCTGTATCCCAGCTGTGTCCTGATCCCTCATTCCCTCCCAGAAGATATTTTATTTTAAAATAATGTTCCAAGAGAAACAATTTTGGCAACAAGCTATTCGAGTATATTTACAAAAGACAACATCACAACTGTCACATAAATATTACAGGAAATTTTATACGATCATCATGCAATCCAATGATCAGTGGAATCTGTAGGTATTAAAATTATTACAAAGAGTGGGGGCGTAGATACTTACTGGTACTATTGGAATCAGTTTCCTGGGCTGGATATGACAAGTGTTATCTGCAAATCCAATCCACAGGAGAGTACACATTCTTTGTAAATCTGTAGAGTTATAGAACTTTTCAGGCCATGGGAGAGCATAGCACTGTCAGAGAACATTAGAGACTATTTCTTCCTTACTTCCAGTTTTCAGAGAGTTTGTCCTCGCTATTTTTTTTTTTAATAATACAGGAATATATGTGATGCTGTTTTGCACTCTTCTTTAAAGGGAAACATGTCCTTCATAATATTCAGTACACTAACTACCTGCAAATTTCAGGGCAGTCACTGACACAGAATTTGCCCACAGGAAGACCACCCACTCCCGCAAGGCGACATAAGCTGAAAACAACTGCTGTGCTGAGAAAAGGCCTTCAGTGAAGAGGGACACAGAGCTCCAGGGGAATTTTGAGGTGGTGTTGCTGCCCAAGAGTCACCCATGCCCCTCACTCTCAGTCTTCTACACAGCCCTAATAAATTTTCTGGGTGTCCAAACTAGATTAAAATCTAAATAAAGAAGTAACTACTTCCTGAGTCTGTTGTCAGTACCTGGTAAATATATGCTCGCTCAGCTCACACTTCCTCCGCAAAAGTCACTCAGCAATTAGCAACAATTAATCATTGTATTTATTCCTTAAAATGGAATCCTCTCCATCACAAGCCACTCTTTTTTTTAAAAATAAACCGCAAAGATTCTTCATTACATTTCTCTGGAATACTGATAGATTAAAAAAAAAAAAAAAAGCTCAAAGAGCTAACATAAGACTGCATGAGCATGATTGAAGGTATTCATAGCAATGATGTAAACAGAATCAAAATCAGTTTAGACATAATTTAGATTCTGTGTGTGTCATCTGTCATAATGTTAAGCATGAGGACCTTTATTTATATTTTATATTGATAAGCAGAATACTAATAATTTTTGAAGAAAATGTTCTAAAGTTTTGCTGTACTTTTGAATTTAAACTTCCTGACGTTCAAAATTTTTTTAAATTCTGAACATATTGAAAAATGATGCATATTTTATCACACACTTAAGCTTTAATGAAGACTATTGTTTAAAAATCAAAATATAGATGAGGGAGTGAGGGTGGGATTGGGAGGAGGTGAGGGAAGGAGCTACAGCTGGGATACAAAGTGAATAAACTGTAATTAATATAAAAAATTAAGATTAAAATAAAAAATCAAAATATATGCTCTAGAAATAATTTAATTTCTGCTGTGTTAAAATCTGAATCTGTCAATCATTACCAATGTGGCAGCTTTTATTTTTATTGATGTAATGATACACTAAGAGCATTTTTATTCCTGATAGGGTCAGTATTCCTTACAGAAAAGAAAAGAACAAAATTGTACAATGCTTTAATGAGTATGACCAATGCCAAATATAGCTCCTTTAGGTCTCCTGCCACAGGACATTTTCATTCTATTGAGTTCATTTAAACTTAGGGACATGTGTAAATCTTTTTTTATTAAAGAGATTGAGAGCCAGTGAGATGGCTGAACAAGTAAAAACACTTGCTGTCAATCCATTATTCTGAGATTCACTTCTAGAATGCACGTGGTAGAAGAAAACAGCGCTGATACCTGAAAATAATCTGAGCTCTACATGTGGGGCCGTGGCACATCTTCAGCACACACACACACCCACACCACAATACAATACACATAAGAAATAAATTTGAAAAGGGCACAGATATGTATGTCAAAGGCTTTGAGTAGGGACAAGTAAAAAAGGAAATCATCTTTAAGTGCACAGATTTTAGTATGTTTATCTTATCTTATAGGTCTAGTACCCACTTATAAGGGAGTATATGCCCTGTGTGTCTTTCTGCTCCTGGGATACCTCACTCAGGATGATCTTTTCTAGATCCCACCATTTGCCTGTAAATTTCATGATTTCCTTGTTTTTAATTGCTGCCTAGTATTCCATTGTGAAAAAGTCCAATTTCTGTATCTCCAACCAAGGGCCATGTATAGATATAACCTAGAACCCCTGCTCGGATGTAGCTCATGGTAGCTCAGTATCCAAGTGGAACCTAGTAAGGGGAACAGGGACTATTTCTGACATGAACTCAATAGCTGGCTCTTAGACTTCCACTAACCCCCACCCCGAGGGAGGAGCAGTCTTGCTAGGCCACAGTGGAGGACATGGCAGCCAGTCATGATAAGATAGGGTCAGATGAAAAGGGAGGAGGACCTCCCCTATCATTGTACTTGGAAAGGGGAAAGGAGGAGATGAGGGAGGAAGGGTGGGACTGTGAGGGAGTGATGGATGGGGCTATGGCTGGGATACAAAGTAAATAACCTGTGATTAATACAAAAAATAAAAATTATTTTAAAAAAAGAAAGAAATTTTACAAGCTACAGAACATAGAAAAGGACATCATAATTATACATTCAAAATTAAGAAAATTAAGGTTTTAAAAGTAGAATAAAATAATCTCTGCCATGAGTTTATTTTCAAAGTGTGACAATGCACAGAAACATATATACATGTTCATTTACAAAATGCTGTCAGCTGATGGTAAGTACACTTTATCACTAGGCACAATTTCAGTTGATACAGCATGTTTTCATTTTTATATCTTTTCCATAATTGAATTCAATATGTTTTAAATTACCAGAATCGATGACTTGGAGGCACATAGGTAGTTTTGTAAGCCCACAGATTTTGACAAACCCAGCGTCATGGAAATAAAAGTGACTGCCATGAGCTTAACTTCTATGGCTTGCTCACACCATCATACATCTTATTTAAGTCTTAGATTCTTTTAAAGACTAGCTATTTTTAATTAAACGCTTATTGTAACTATCACGTTACAATAAGTAATACATTATATTACTTTTTGCAATATAATATTTTTCTACCTCCATTACTATAAAAATATCAGAAAATGTATATTAAAATATAGATGACTTAAATATGTGTCAAACGTTGATGGATGTAAGTTGGTGAATGATAAGCCAGAACTTAGTTCTATTTCAATCAGTTCTGTGCCATATGTACCACTTTCTCAACTCCAGAAAAAGAACAACTAAATGTAGGAGGAAGTTCCATTATTTACTAACTTGCTGAATCTTACAAGTTATGGAACAGATTGTGTGGAGAATTATACTGAATTCCTCTCTAATATTCCTAA
Organism: Meriones unguiculatus; assembly: GCF_030254825.1. Classification (NCBI taxonomy): domain Eukaryota; kingdom Metazoa; phylum Chordata; class Mammalia; order Rodentia; family Muridae; genus Meriones; species Meriones unguiculatus. The sequence continues at coordinate 41,471,982 of NC_083352.1, forward strand.
CACTGACATTGATGTTTTAGCCCATTTCTAGTAGATGAATGACCTGAAATAATATTGGAAGGTGAATTTTTTTCATCACTGAGAGTATGTTAGGAATCTCTACTAACCATGAGACATTTTTAACAAAGCAGTTAATGAATGCCTACAGTGTGCCAGAACTGTCTTTAGGACCTTTGACTTACAATTGATAACATGATTTTATGGTTCACAGTTCACAAGAGGGAAATGTAATATGTACTTAAGTGTGTTTTAGAGAATGTTGGAAAGTAATAAGTGTAACAATAAAGGATATGTAAAAAAGATTAATATTGTAGAGAAAAGATGGAGCATTCTTTCACTTTACATCATATCAGCAGAGATTTTGTTTAGAAAATGTATTTGACTAATGAGTGAAAAGAAACCAAGAGGTAGCCCAGGCTGGCCTTGAACTTGTGATCCTCTTGCCTCTGCCTCCTTCAGCAATTCAGAGATAGAAAGACATGGAGTGGACAGGAGCTCCACAAAGAGAGAGAGGGAAAAAAATTGGTCACAGTGATCTTTTCTGAGACTGATACCCCAAACAAGGACCATCCATGGAGATAACCTAGAACCCCTGTACAGATGTAAAACATGGCAGCTCAGTCTCCAAGTGGGTTCCCTAGCAATAGAAACAGGGACTGTCTCTGACATGAACTCAGTGGCTAGCTCTTTGATCATCTCCCTGTGAGGGTGGTGAAGCCTTACCAGGCCACAGAGGAAGACAATGCAGTCAGTCCTGTTGAGACCTGATAAGTTAGGATCAGATGAAAGGGGAGGAGGACCTATCCTATCAGTGGAGTAGAGAAGGAACATGGGTGGAGAAGAGGGAGGGAGGGTGAGATTAGGAACAACAAGGATATTTGCTCAGCCATGTTTGTAGCAGCCTTATTTGTAATAGCTAGAACCTAGAAACAACACAAGTGTCCATCAACAGAGGAATGGGTACAGAAATTTTGGTATTTTTACACAGTGGAATACTACTCAGCAATCAAAAATGAGGAAATCATGAAATTTGAAGGCAAGCGGTAGGATCTAGAAAAGATCATTATGAGTGAGGTATCCCAGAAGGAGAAAGGCACACATGGTATATACTCACTTATATAGACCTGTAAGATATGATAAACATAATGAAATTTATACATCTAAAGAAGATACATAAGAAAGAAGACCCCGGGTAAGATGGTCAATCCTCACTTACAAAGACAAATGGGATGGGCATTGGACCTAGGAGAAAACAAGAAACAGGACAGGAAGAGGGTCCCCCTACCACAGAGGGTCTCTGAAAAACTCTACTTAGCAATGTATCAAAGCAGATAGTAAGACTCATAACCAAACCTTTAGCAGAGTGCAGGAAATCATATGAAAGAAGGGGGTGTTAGTATGATGTGGAAAGGATAGGAGCTCTGCAAAGACCAAATATTTCTGGGCACAGGGGTCTTTTCTGAGACTAATACTCCACCAAGGACCATGTATGCATATAACCTAGTACTTCTGATCAGATGTAGCCCGTGGTAGCTCAGTAACCAATTGGTTTTCCTTAGTAAAGGAAACAGAGACTATTTCTGACATGAACTCAATGACAGGGTCTTTGACCTCCCCACTCCTACTAGGCCACAGAGGAGGACTTTGCAGCCAGTCCTGAAGATACCTGATAAAACAGGGTCAGATGAAAGAGGAGGAGTTCTTCCCATATCAGTGGACTTAGAGAGGGGCAGGGAGGAGATGACAGAGGGAGGGTTGGTTTGGGAGGGAATGAGGGAGTGGGATACAGCTGAGATAGAGTTAATACAATGTAACTAGTAATAAAAATAAAAATAAAAATAATAATAAAAAAGGAAGGGAGGGAGGAAGGAGGGTGCTACAGTTGGGATACAAAGTGAATAAACTATAATTAATAAAAAACAAATTATTTAACAAAAGAAAAACCAGAAAAACAAAAGCAAAACAAACAAACAAAATAAACCAAGGGGTAACCAAGTAAATCTAGAGAATACTTTGGCAGATTGAGAAAATGGATAAAAAAAAGGATTTGTTTTGATATTATTGTTTTCTAACTTTAAACATGCATATAATGTGTTCTGATAAAAATCCACTCCTATCTCCTTTCCTCCAAACTCCTCTCCTACCTTACAACTATTTTCCTCTGAACTATTGGTGCTCTTTAAAAAATATGATTTAGCCTGTTTACTATGGTCAGTGTATACCAATATACCTGGGTATGGAGACATCTAAAAATTGAGTAGACTTTTGGGACAACATCGCTGAAAAAAGAGAGAGAGAGAGAAACAGAGAGAGAGAGAGAGAAAGAGAGAGAGAGAGAGAGAGAGAGAGAGAGAGAGAGAGAGAGAGAAATACCCATCCCTTCCCCTATTCTAAGCAGCTGGAGATGAGCACAGAGCATTTAAACCATGTGACTTTGGAGTAGAACAGGACAGGGGAGCCTGGACAGTGATGGGATCCAGCAATATCACAAAAGTACAGCTGTAGTCTGGAAGACATGTTTCTCCCACCCTAACAGAAATACGAGCTAGCCATATTTTAGCAGACAGAAGAGGCATGATCTACCATTGCCACAAACTCATCATTCTAAAAAGTTCAATTTCCTTTTGTTTTACAAATGCACATTAAGAGACAAGAAAAAAAGTGACATGGAGGAGATACAGATTATTTATTGTGTGAGTCCTACTAAGGATGATGATAGATAATTTCAGAAGCGTTATGGTGTATGTAGATTCTGCATACTATATTTATGTAAAATCAACAGGATGAGCTAGCTGATGCCCAGAAGAGGTACACTAGACAAGTATATGTTTTGGGGTCAGATCGTGAAAAGCGAAAGAGTTTGGGTCCAGATACTTTGAGGTTTAGGCATCTGTTAGACAAAACTCACCCTCAGCAATAACCTAGGCATCGTTCCCTTGAATGTGAGCATGTCTGAAACTCCTTCTCCACAGAATACTCCTACTCAGGATTGAGTTTCAACTGCTAAGGGCTGACCCTAAATGGGGGATTCATTTGCTATCACTGAGAACACTTGACTGTTAACTGAATTTACTCACTACACATGTAAATCTTCCTTCCACTACTGACAAATATTTTTGCTTGTATTTTACTTATCTATTTCAGGTACAGATTCTACTAAAGGACATTATTCAGGTTTTGATACGAGAACAAGGTCACTCTAATGTTACTTTTTTTTTTTTTTTTTTTTTTTTTTTTTTTTACTGGAGGTATACTCTGTTTTTTACATGATTCATTGACCTTGAGAAAAATTTTACATTTTATAAGCAACAAATTTGAAATCTATATTTTACAGTTTTTTTGTGACTATGCAATTATACATGGCTTGTTTATATAACAAAACAATCTTGAAAAGTGACATATCTTTAGCTTCCTTGACGCTTTATATGACACTGCTGATAACCTATAATTTTGGGTCAACTTTTCATTCAAATAATATTTGAAGGGCAACACAAACATGCTTTATGAAACTGGGATCTATATTTTTTAAATAGTATTCTAACCTGATACATCTACAATAATGAGGAGATGGGTTGAGGGAACCATTAAATAGGTGGCTTAGGAAAAAAGCATAATACACAGAGAGCAGAAAGTGAGAACAAATAAATTCTTTTTTCTTGACATTGCTGCTTACAGTTACTGAAATCTTGGAAGTAACAATAATTATGTCAAAAAGAAAGAGAGGGAGGAAAAAAGATTAATGAAACAGCTAAGTGTCTCTAAGCACCAAGATAATTAGTGTATTGGCTGAGAATATTAGGATTCAAAAACGTGTTGGTAGATGGAGTGATGGGCAGTTAGTGACAAGTACTTATTTAACTAAGATAAAATAACTTCCTAATTTAAGAACATTTGCTTAGATGAATATATCAATTTGTGAAAGAAATCTAGTATTTTTAAGATAAGGAAAATGAGTTTATAGCTTGTAAAGAAAAACACAACACATCAAAATGTTTAGATCATCAGGAAATGTCCTGTGACCTGAAAATTCTGGTTTTCTTTTCTCTTTCTCTCTCTCTCTCTCTTTATTTAATCACCTCGCATCCTGATCTCAACCCCTCCCTCCTCTCCTTCTAGTCCCACCCCCCACTCCCTCCTCCCATTTCCACCTTTCTTTCCTCTGGGAGAAGGGGAGACCCCCAATTGGTACACTCCATTCTGTCATGTCATGCCACTGCAGGACTAAGCACATCCTCTCCCACTGGGGAAAAATAAGGCAGCCCACCTAGGGGGAAGTGGTCCAGAGGTGGGTAGCAGATCCAGAGAAGCCCCTACTCCTATTGTTAGAGGATCCACGTGATGACCAAGCTTCATATTTGCTACATATATGTAAAGGGTCTAAGTTCAGTCCATTTAAGCTCATGGCTGGTGGTTCAGGCTCTGTGAGCCCCCATGGACTCAGGTCAGATTATTTTGTAGGTCTTCTTTTGGTGTTCTTAACCCTTACCACTTTCAATGTATTTTGAGTTCTGACTTGATCTCTAAGTCATTTCACATCCTGAATAATCATTAGCAGCCTAGGCAATGATCAAGCTGATGTCAGCAAAGTAGAGTAACTCCAGTATTTCTTCAGGTTTTAATCTTCTTGTGTATGCAGAATAAGGCTGCATATAAACCTCTAATAAGTCTACACTGCGTATAACTTAGAATACAATCTTGAATTCTTTCATCTTGCATATTAATTGACTATAATTCTCTGATAAACAAACATGGGAATACAGTCTTTGAAAATACTGTCTCATATTTACTTAAATCTATGATATATAAATATACAAGATCAAATTTCAGATAATACAGTAATAAAAATATTTAAAATTATTTCCTATGACTGTTTTGTTTTTTGCAAATCTCATGGACATATATATATATTTTTAATTTTTATATCAATTACAGTTTATTCACTTTGTAGTCCAGTTGTAGCTCTCTCCATTACTCCCTCCCAACTCCACCCTCCCTCCCTCAGCTCCTCCCACGCACCTCTTCAAGTCCACTGACAGGGAAGGTCCCGCTCCCCTTCCATCTGACCCTAGTCTATCATCAGCCCTGGCTGCATTGTATTCCTCTGTGGCCTGGCAAGGCTGCTCCCCCTCAGGGGGAGGTGATCAAAAGGAAAGAAAAACAAAAGAGAAAAGAAATACAGACTTTTAGAAGTTACTCTTTTCTCTGAATTCCACTTTAAGCCACCCATTGTTTCTACTGTAAGTATAATTCATATATATGTAGTTGTGATACCCATATTCTTATGATATTTAAAAAACGTCCACAACTTCCTATTGTAATTATAAAGCAAAGATGATTCCTTGGATTAAAAACAAGTAAGTAGAAGACATGTCTGTTCTTCTGGAACTTGATTTCTAAAAGTGAGTGATAGAAACTGAAACCAGGTCCTCTGTAAGAGAAGCATGCAAATTTAACTGCTATGCCACATCTCTAGGTCCGTAGATAATCTTGGCCGGCTGTTTTATTAGATTGCCATGAAGGTGTGGCACTACTCACTGAACACTTTTAGTCCTGACATTTTTAATGTCTGGTCGATGCTGGCACAATGTTTTGTGAACTTTCTACAGTTTACCCTTGTTTACTCAAATGTTGATTTCTCTAACCCACTCTCTGGTTTCAATCTGGACATGGCACTATTATGTTTATTCTAAGTATCTCCTGTCTCAAGTTTGTGTGAACATGTCCACAATGTGTTGTCAGTCTTGCCAATAAAATGCCAACCAGCCAATGCACAGTGATACAGAGAATAGGGTGGGATATCCTGCCAGGGTAGGCAAAGAGAAGAAGTGGAGACTGAGCCATGAGGAGAGGACCAGGAAGCATCAACAGGAACGAACTGGAGGTAGGAGACGATTAAAAAGCAAGTATGACTGGGAAACTTGAATGGGAGAAAATGGAAAAGCTTGGAGCTTTAGGATGGAGCAATTATTACTCAGTATTGTGCTCTAGGCTAATTAAATAAATCTTAGTCTCTCTGTGTGCTTAATTAGAAATGCAACTGGTTAAAGAATAACTGCTGCATTACTAATATTATGAATCAATATTAATTATTAATAATCATTCTACAGGTTCACCTCTATGGTTTGTCCTGATAAAAATAAAATGTAGCTCTCTTCTGTTTCTATATAATTACCATCTTCATAAGATGCATTTAAAAGTTCTTTAGGAAGGGGTGTTTCTTTTGTGTGTGTGTGTGTGTGTGTGTGTGTGTGTGTGTGTGTGATCTGCTACATCACACCTAAAAACAAATTTTATGCTGTTCTTCTCTTAGTTCACTTGCTGCTTTTATTTCATTTTCACATATAATAAATGTAATGCCCGTGTTGTGTATCATAACACACATTGAAATGGAAATATTATCATGGTCACTCCATCATTTTCTCAAGAGCATCGAGTATACTAATAAATTATTTACTTTACATTGAGACCTACGCAACTTAAAGTTTATCTCAAAATCAAGTTTATTACCCTCGTGCCACAATTCCGGAATACCTTTCTCCCCCATTTAATGTAGAGCAATTTATTTCCTTTTTTGAAGGCAGTCATCTTTCCATACATGATTAAAATGATGTTGTTATAAAAATAAAACTTCAAATATCCAACAATACAGTATATCTGAATCTCCTTTTAATGTGAATATATTTTGCTTCCTGTGACCTCTCATAATTTTAAATTGCATATTTCAATATTTTCACAATCTAATATTTCATTATTTTAGTGTTATTCCCCCTGTTAGCAGAATGTATGTCTCAAATGGATTTTAAGGTCTGCCGTCGGTGTTTTGAAATGTGTTTATTTATGACTCCTAAACCTCCTTTTCTGGTCCCAATGCAATCCTGAAAATCTAGACTGAGGTTGCTGCTGGGTGACACCCGTTTGTAAAGGAGGACCCATGGCATTGATGTACAGAAAGGTGAGCTGCAAACCATCTTTCATTCTGCTCCTCCTCCCCTGCCTCTTCCTGAGGGCACCTCAAGTAAGAGCAAACATCACATTTCAAAATTTGCTGAGTCTGATGTTATCACATCACACCTTCAAGACTTATTGCAAAAGTCACTCCCCTTGGGAAGTTAATCTACTTCTCCAGGCAGAGGTAATTGCCTTTCTAAATTCTCTAAGCGCTGGGCTCTTAAATCTGCTACAACTCCTGTTACTTGCATTGCGTTCTTCCATTTATACATCTTCCTCCCTCACCAGACAGTGAGTTTCTTGTGGGCAGGAAATGCATGCTTCTGTATGGTACATATTGGCTGCTGAGAAAGTTTTATCGACTGTGTCATTAAACCCAATAATCTGTTTGCACTTTTTGTCTGCAACAACATATGTTCTGTTATAAGAATTAAAGTGGCATTAGTCACAATTCCCTTCCAAATTAATATCACACTTGAATCGAGCCATAGTGGAGTTACAGAACTGCATATCATACAAACAGCTTTTTATGTTTTAATTTAGATGTGTTAAAATATGATTTAAAGTGATATATATGTATATATAATATATATGTATATAGATAAAGGTCTGAAGATATTACTCAGTGGTAAAGAGTGTGCTAAATATATGCAAGTCTCTGATACCCACCACACAGATACACAAAACAGGATTGAGAGCCTTACAAATAAAAGCTTGGGGGCTTTTTCTTCAGTTCATAAGTGGAGCTACTCTAGGCTACCAGAAAGCATTAAAGCAAGAGTATCTATTCTCTGTACCAGAACAAAGAACCAATAAAAAGAAGCAAGTAACTCACAGGCCTTCTTTTCTTTGACTTTTGTTGCAGTCTTACACCTTGATCTAAACTTAGGGTCCTCCCTCACAGAGTGTCACCAACACCACTCTCTGCTCCATGATTTCACTTTTCACAGGACAGGGATATGTTTCACCTAGCAAGCAAATATCTACCCAACCCATACACAACAGACTTTTAAAATTCTCTTCCTTATGTTAAAAATCTGGGTCTCATCCCTTCTGTCCTGCATGGATAAATGCATTTAAAATTTCTGCCAAGGACCATCTATGGATATAACCTAGAACTTCTGCTCGGATGTGGCCTGTGGTAGCTCAGTAACCAAGTAGTTTTCCAAAGTATGGGGAACAGGGACTATTTCTAACAGGATCTCAAGGGCAGACTCTTTGACTCCCCCCCACAACCCAGGGGAGGAGCAGTCCTGTTAGGCCACAGAGGAGGACTTTGCAGCCAGCCCTGAAGATACCTGATAAAACAGGATCAAATGAAAGGGGAGGAGGTCCTTCCCTATCAGTGGACTTGGAAAGGGGCAGGGAGGAGACCAGGGAGGGAGTGTGGGGTTGGGGAGGGAATGAGGGAGTGGGATACAGCTGGGATACAGAGTTAACAAAATGTAACTAAAAAGAAAAATAAAATTTAAAAAAAAGAAAGGCAAAATCTAGAAATGGGAACATTCAAGATAATTGCTCGATATAATAAATTGTGCATTCTGTTTGATCTTTGCAATCAAACATTCCTTATTCTGGAACTTTCTATGAATAGGTCTTTCTGACTTAGAAAAACATGTCATACAGAAAAAATATATATATATAGTAATATAGTTAGAGTACATCACTGAACTAATAGAAATAGTAAGTCCTCAAAATTGTCTATTTTGCACAAGGCTCAGGATTTATTTACCTCCTACAGAATTCACAAATGGCCTCTTCCATGGCAAGACACATTATATGTCAAGACTCTGTGCTTTTGAGGCCCGCTGCTGCCTAAGCAGGAATACGGAGCCGTAAATCAAGGTGATGCACAAAGATCTCAGCTATCTAACTTAGTGTAATTGTTTACAATATATCTTTTTGCATTCAACCCTGAAGGGGGTGAGAGAATTGTTTGAATTATTTTAATAATAATAGGAAATAAGTCAAAGAGTTATCATTTCTCCATAAATCTATTTTCAATAGAAATCCAATACTCACTAGATGAACAACTTTAAAACTTGCATAGAACATATCAAAAAGTGTACATAAGCTGGATATGGTGCATGTGTTTTTGACAGGAAATAATTCTTAAAACCCATTAATCAAAATGATTGACAGATCATAAAAGATTCATAAAAGTCACTGGGTTTTGTTTTCTTTAATATTTTTCTTTAAAGATTATAAAGCACATTCCCTACCGTTACTACTGCCATTGCTAGATCCTCATTATGCAAGTCATGGTGCCCTTTTCCTCACCATATTACCCTTCATGGATTACTCCTTCGCTAGCTTAGACTAGGGCTAAATTTCCAAAGCTAGCAGTATTTATAGAAGTGTGTTGGCTCTGCCTCTGCTCCGCTATGCAAAGCACTGCAATGGCTGGAAGGGATATGCTCTGAGCTATCAAAGACCAATCTTAGCTGGTCCCTGACACTAACCCCAAACTCAAACCTCCCATCTGCAGAATTCCCTCCTACTTCAAGAACACGGGCTGGGTGTTGAGTTTCTTACTTTATGGTAAAGAAACAACATGAATAAACTCCGGGCCTTGTATACTTTTATCCTTATTGTTGTGACTTACTTAATCCATTTCCTTATTTTCTCCTTTCTACATTATTTCCTGGCAACACATTTTTCTAGTATTCTCTTTTTTGTTTTTAATCCAACTACTTAAATTCAATTTAGAAATCATTTATTTAAGGCAGAATAAAATGATAAAACCTTGTTCCTGTTTTCAAGGAGCAGAGAATGCAAATATGTAAGAAAAGAGAATATACAGATATGAAACGGACAATAGTTCTATACTTCTCTTCTTAGTTTACTACATAGTTATCTGCCTCACACTCTATTTTATAATTCTAAATTCCTTGCTGTTAGGATAAGATTAAGGTTTAATAGTTAGGATAAGATTAAGGTTTAATAGTTTCAAATTAGATAATCTCCAAAACTTATTTTTTACAATTGGCATTAGCTGCATTTCCATTGTTCAGCAGTCACATATGGCAAGTGGCTACTACACTGGCCAGGGCAAGAAAAGATCATACCCAGTAAAATAAGATGACCAAAGGTTTTGTGTGTTGTACCATATTTTTCATTTGGGGAATGAGTTATCTTTTAAAATCATTTCCATTTTTTTACATATATAAACCGAGTGATATGACTGACATTAATATGAACACATGGGGTATTTTAATGATTTCATTAGTTAAGTCTCTGAATGACGCCAAAGCATTTGGGTGCGGTTTTATCGTATTTTAAAAGAATATGATTGTAGATATACACAATGAGATTTAGAGATGATTTATGTAAATTGGACGACAGACTCCTTCTACTGCCTATATATATTGTGACCGAGCTAGAGAAAAAGACAGACGGATGACAGGGAAACGAAAGATACCGATGATGTTGCTTTCTCATTCATTGTCTCAAAAATTTCATTCAAAGACTTTAGCATATGAGTTCTAATGAACAAGTCAATACTCATGTGTCAGACATAACTATTGTATATTGCACATATCAATAGTTTCATTTGATTTGACTAATTGTGCCTCTGAATACAAACTCAGAGTTACCAGAGATGAGGCAAGGAACCATTTGGGGATTGTATAATAACCCAAGATATAGGGACAATCATCTATTTAAGAAACATATCCAGAGTGAACCCAGATGAGATGACCTTGCCTTTGGAGCCACATGGCCAAGGCAGGATGCCAGCCGAAGACAATCACCAGTCTGGCACCACCGGGCCTTGATGAAGAGCTAGAAGGAAGACTATCACCAGCCTTATCCACGGGGTCCAGACAGGGAGATAGCCTGAGACAACCCTAGCACAGCGCTGCATAGGCCCAGACAGGCAGACTGCTTCAGAGATGACTCCTGAGACTAATCCTGAAATGTACCCAGACACCCAGAAACCTCACACACCATGAAGAGGACAAGGTGAGTAGTCTGGATGTGGAAGAGAACCAGAAGCAGAAGGATGTGGGCACAATGAGATGAGGCAGAACTGGAGACTTGAGCGTAGTGAGAAACAGCCTGATGTGACTAGGCAGTGATTCACCCTGGGACCTTCGTGGTTTACTGGCCTGTGCTGCCACTTGGGGCCATATCTGAGTTGGTCGTGCCACAGCAGTGGGGGTCTGCTACTACCAAATGCTGGATGGACTTCCTGGACTGGGATGACACCAGTGTTCATGTCAGTTTCTTTATGCTCTGCGGAACTGGCTCCACCACTGTCTTGGACATCTTGGGAGAGCTGGCTCTGCGAGCATAAGAGCAGGAGAGTTGAGTCCCCCCCCCCCCCCGCTCCCACCTGCTGCAATATTTGGGAGGAAGAGCAGTGTCATGTCCCATGTTATCCAAGAAGCATGTTAGAGCTGTCCCTAGTTCCTGGCCTGGTAGGTAAGCCAGCCCAAGGGTGTTTGAGCCTAGGAGAACTGGCCATACCACTTATCTCTTACACAGTGGCATGAATGAAGGAGAGATGCCCACCCCTCTCTTCACGCATCATCTGTGGCAGGTAGGAGAGCTAGGTCTAAGGTCATGGCAGCAAGGGAGCTGTCACTGTCCCTTACTGGCTGCAGCGTTCGGGAGAGCAGGCCCTGCTCCTCACCTGGGGAGTGCAGTAGAGCTGGCCCTGATGGTGTGGGTGTGGATGAGCCACCCAGAGAACATGACTGTGGGAGAGCTGTCTCTGCCCCTTGCTAGCTGCATGGGGTATGAGACGACCTAGCTAGGGCAGGGTTGGAGATCTTCCCTTGTTGGTGTGGGTGAGGGAGAGCTGGAGGGCTGTCCAGCTCAGATGCTTCTCAGCCCCAGATCCAGGACTTTGAATCGGCCCATCTCAACATCTACGCCATCGAAGAACTGCTGGAGTGCATGAAGTGGCCGTTCCGTTCCTACAGATTCAACACTACAGGATCTCCATGACACAGGGCAATGACAGAATATCTGAGAGGTATAGCAGTGAGAATCTAACACACACACACAGTGTAGCATGAGCCAGAGGCCCCAATCCAGACCAATGACCCACTGCAATGAGTGTGGACAAAGCAGTATACCTGCTGTGACACAGTACAGCTCCCACAACAAGATTGTTTTTTCTTTTCTTTTATGTAAGAGGTTGCAAGGGGAGAGGGGAAGAATAAGGGGATGGGGAGAGGAGTGGGATTGGGGTGCATGATGAGAAATTCATAAAGAACTAAAAAAGAAAAGTTGAAAGAAAAAAGAAATTAAAAAAAAGAAACAAAATCCATGCTAAAACCTCTGCACTTCTTCACTCCTGAACTCAGCCACTCCCATAAGTCTTTACAGAATGCAGACAGCACATGGAGCCTGTCCTTAAACGTCATTTCCATATAGTTCTGCCCTGTGTCCACCTCGGCTGCTGCACAGCCAGTGATTACACATCTGCCATGAATAACACTAATGAGCTCCCCTGTGAATTAGACGTTACTAAGATTTTACTTTGGCCACTTAGTAAAATCTACAGGGCTAAAGACAACAGTCCAGGCACAGTCCTTGAAACTAAATGCTCACTTCCTCATGTAAACTCCCATTAAATAAGACAGTCTGCGCCCAATACAACATATGCGCTAACAAAAAGGGAAGACAATGCAGCCAGTCCTGTTAAGACCTGACAGCCTGCTAGGCTGGGGTGAGATGGAAGGGGAGGAGGACCTCCCCTATCAGTGGACTTGGAGAGGGGCATGGTAAAAGATGAAGGAGGGAGGGAGGGATTGGAAGGGGATGAGGGAGGAGGCTACAGATGGGATACAAAGTGAATAAGCTGTAATGAATATAAAAATTAAAATTTTAATTTAAAAAGGAGAGGGCCCCTTGCCTCCATGGGTTTCACACACTGCAGAAACCTAATAAAGGAATTTATGGCATGAGGGTCTTACTTCCCATTTTGTACTTGTTGCTTTTTGTTGCTGTTCTTGCCCTCTGCATTCACAGCCTATCTACAGGGTCTCTGTTACCTATCAAGGTCAGGAAACTTTCCTTCTGCTCTGACTCATGTACAAATTCTGAACTTACCTGGGTGACTGCAGCTGCTACTACTTTTATCCTTTGCTTCTAATTATTGCCAGATGCAGTCTAATTAAACACACCAGGTGTCTCCCCTCAGGTTAGAGCCCCTCATAGAATCCTTGCTAAGATAAAATAGGGAACAATGGAATGCCAAATCGGTAATGAACCCTTCATGAGGAAGCTGATAGGTGGGCATTTTAAGATTTTATTCATTATTATAATGGAAGAAATGAGAAGAAGTTAGCTGAAATTGTGTAGGCAGTGATATCCAAGATTATTCTGTCAATTTATTGCTCAGGAGCATATTTGTTACTGCCTCCCTTAATCTAACTGAAAACACAATTTACTTGTTATCCTAAATATAGCGATAAAACTAAAAACTACCATGTGTTATTTTTCAAATAGAAAAATCTATTTTTCCTTAACTTTCTCAAAAACATTCATGTAATAATTAGTACTTAGATTATACAGAAATAAACTAGAATATTATTTTACAGGATCTATTATTTTTGAAAGAACATAAGCTATGTTGCTATGTTGCTATGTTGGAAGGGGAGGAGGACCTCCTCTATCAGTGGACTTGGAGAAGGACATGGGAAGAGATGAGGAAGGGAGGGTGGAATTGGAAGGGAATGAGGGAGGGGGCTATGGCTGGGATACAAAGTGAATAAACCAATTTATTTGGTTTTTTGAAACCAAAGAAAAGAGTTTTATTTTTAATTAATATCTCTGCCTGCCTATGTGTGTGTTTGTGTGTGTATGTGTGTGTGTGTGTGTGTGTGTGTGGTGTTGGTCATGCATGTATGAGAGTATGGATATGTGCACCTGAAGGTCAGAGGGCGAGGTTTAAAAGTTTCTTTGATCCTTTTTCTCTTCCGTCGTGGGTATATGGATCTAACATGGGTCACCAGGGTTACATGACAAATGCTTTTTTGTAAGCATAGCCATCTTGCCTACTTGAACTTGTTTTTTAAAATACTAGTGCCAAGCCTGTCATAATTTAGATAGTACTCTAACGAAAGGCATAATTTCCTAGTAAATTACTTGCAGACTTACATATGTTGGGTAATTTATTAGAAAAATATTTGGAGATATCAATAAAAGCTGTAAATAAATTTTCTTAAGTTTCTAAACGAGAGGAAAATTATTTATTTTCAGATGTCAGAGATTCATTGTGACCTAACGTTATCTGGCTCATAATTTAATTTGTTGTATATAAAATAGTATTTACATGCTTAGTCTTTTATATTAAGTTCATAATCACAAAATATTTTCATAACCATAATTTCTTTATTCATATGTCAGTAAAAACCATCAGCTTATAATTTTGGAATAAAAAAATTAGAAATATTAATTGTATCAGACTCAGTAAATTTATATTTGTCATTTCTATGATAAATGCTCAATTTCCTTTATAACACAAAATATTGTAACTGAAATTAAGACAGTAACTTTAAGATACTACATTTAAATATGTATGAAAATGAGTTTTTAAGGGAATTTAGATGATTTATTTCAAAATAACACTTTTCTTTAAATATGAGTATTCAAACAGAATGTTACAAAATACTTATATAGTATTCATTAAGGTTTATAAAATAAAATTTAAAACAATTTAATGAAGGTCTGAACAAATATAGAACACACAAAAATGTAACTAGACCGTTTATACTCAAACTGAAATCAGAGTTTTCTAGCTTGATGAAAAATAATATCTTCACTGAATAGATTTTATTTCAATGAGATCAAATTATTTAATTTTTCTATTGTCAAAAACAGAAAATTCAAAATGTATTTAATAATATATTTTCTTACAATTATTTGTATTCAAATTCTGTTATCTACCACTCATAATTAGCCTTCATTTTGACACTATTATATTACATCGACATTTTTGTAATTTTACACATATTAAAACATTGTTTAAATTAGTTTTATGATTGGTTAGGACCATGATAATAGTGTATTTTTTTTTATCTTAGTGCTTAACAAATGTTTTTGATGTAAAATTTTAGCCTTTGTAGCTGACATTATAATGGCATATCTTAGCTTAAATTCTTAAAGATTTAATCTTAAAAGTCTCTGTTACATTCTGGCAAATCCCACCTATTCTTTCATACTAGATGCTGCTAATTCTCCAGAGAGAATCCAATGTATTTTCAAATATTTAGACAAATAGTCTCTGTATTCACTCTTATTTTTCCTGAAATGTGGCTGGGTTACGTGTTTAGCCTTTCTTCCCTGAACTTGCAAAGATACACTTCAAGACTACAATAACTAGATTAAAGTAATAACACAGAAAGCGTAGCCCCAGGCTACAGTTTCAGCTGACACAAATCATCTTTCACTGGACAAACGTTACAGTCTCTAACACAAGATGACGTGGCTGAAAAAGTCAGTTTGCCAATTTGAAGCAGCATTTTTATATTGCCTTAATCGGGCAGCAAGGAACCATGAGGTTCTGAGACTTTACAATAAAACAAGGCTGATACTGCTTAAAATGACTTAATTATATTTCTAAATCAAACCAGCTTTAACCAGTCTCTCCTATGAGTAAACGCGATAGCTACTGTTGTTTCCTATCAGTTCCGGTTTTGGTTGAAGGCTAGCCTCGTTTCAATAGTTCATTGAAAACAGTACATTTGTCTTTTATTTGGAAAATTCATACTAGTAACTACAAAAATTAGGAAACTGTATATCTGACTGTTTTTAAATATTTGCAACAAAATCTGCATATATTCTTTATTCTAAAACAGGAGACTTATTTTTTTTAAGGCTGGAGTATTTTTGAAACCACAATAATGAAAGCCATTACTTTACATGTAAATTTAAAACCAAATAAAAGTATTTTTAAACTTAAGTTTGGTTTTCTTCATCTGCTGTTTGCTTTTTTAGTATCTAATCCATTAAAAATATATTGATAAAATTGTTGATAATCAATTAACTATATGAGCATTATTAGGAAAACAAAGAAATCAATGTCATGGAGTGTATGATGTAATTGCTAATATCATTTATGATCATAACAATAAAGTAAAATGTGTTATCAGGAGTTTCAAAGACTTTATATATTCAGCTATAGGCAGCTTCCCTTTTAAGTACTCATATATGTATTAGAATGCTTGTTTGGATAATTTCATAGGAAATAGGAAACATGAATACTTATAGGATTATAATTATATGAAGTAGAAACCACTGTTTCCTTAGTTTATTGTGATATTTTTAAAGACTATAAGCTTGTTGAAATAGAACCACAAAAGAGAAAATTTTGTAAGAATCTCACAACTATTAATAATTGCTTAGGCTCCACTTCTAGCATGCAGTAACATCTCCATCTTTGGTGTAAGGCATACCTTCGATGGATAAGTTGTTTTAAGGAAACACGGGTATATATAAAAACAATCTGTTGAAAAGAGACTAAAGAGCACTGGACACTTCTTAATGACATGAAAGAGCTCTGCATTACACTTATTTTCACAACAGCATACCTGCTTCACAGTCATGATATTCCCCGGCTGGAATTCAGAAGATTTGTAAAACACATGAACTCTGATTAGAAAGGTAAATGTGTACATCCAGGAGTGGGTCCCAAGTTTCAAATTATATGGCTTTCACTAACTCTAAATATGGAATTATCATTTAAATCACCCAGGAAATGATGCTGCCTAATCTTCATGTTACCTGTGAAGCAACCTCAGATCTTGGTAGAGAAGTATTATAACATTGCATTTCATGAAGACACAGGCACCTAGTTTCCATATTTGTTCATACATAGAGCTAATTGAATTCTACCGAACAGTAGTCTGTATGTATTCAAGAGTGACTAAGTTGCATAGAGTTTTTGTTGTTGTTGTTGTTAAATATAGAGCCAGGACAGAAGCACAAAAATAAAAAAAAATATTAGTAAGCTTGCTTTCAGAATTTTTGGATAAATTGAAATTTTTATCCAGGGCTAGAGAGAGGCATCTTGTGAACACATTTACAGTATACATCCACAGATTTCTATAATCACAAACAGCAACTGAGATTTTTCCAAAAATTCTAAAAGCAGGCTTCATATATATATATATATATATATATATATATATATATATATATATATGATAATTAATCCTGCTTTTACTATGAGGTATTTTATTCTCTGCAATTCTCCAAGATAAAATAATGGTTCTGGGTAACAAGAAATGTACAAAATAACATAAGTTGTTATACCTCTAGAGCAAAGAGCTACACGTTTTAAGATGAATGTTTTACCTAAAAGTGTCTATTTTCTTGTTATTACATCCTATTTTTCTCCCAGTATGTCCTACTCTCCTTAATTCAGTTTTCTAGAACCCAGTTAGAATAGAATGATTTCTTGTCCTCGCCTTCCTATACTGCAATCTTTTCTCATCCGTTTCAATTTTGCTTCTTAGATTGTACCTTACATATTACCTATTCTGTGTATCTTCCATTTATCACATTTAACGTTTCTCTTTTGGGAAACAAAGTACCTTTATTTTTACTGCTTTATGATACTGACTCACTACATTTGTTAAGGGTTGTATACCAACACTAAATAAAACAAACAAACAAAAAAAACTGAAAGTACCAAAATCATGCTAAAATACTTTGTCTTAAAATAATCCACTGGCAATATTATTTACTGATGCATTAAAATGTGACTAAACGTTTTAACTTGTAATAGTCTGCCTAACTGGTCATTGAAGGCAGCTGGAGTAGCTTTAGATATGCTCTTAAAGCTTAATAAATGTATTGTGTCATTCTAAGTCATTACTGTCCAGTGATCACATAAGCAGTATTTCTGTTAGGAGGTTATCAGATTTTTAAAGTTTTCATCAGCCTATAAATTTACTCCTGTCTGATCCATAGTTAGAGATTTTAAACAATTTTAGAACCTTAGAATTGTAGGGTTGGAAATATGCTGTCTTAAAATATATCTCACTATTTAAGATAAAATTTAAACAGATTACTCAAATAAGTAGTAACATCACAAACACATCAGAATAGGAATATCTTGCTCCACTTATATTCACAAAGTTTCTGGTTAACTTATTTTGAAATATATTAAAAATATAGTTTTATTTAAAAAGCACAAATGTATAATACATTTGTATTTTAATTGTTTAAAAAAATATCATATTAAAATCACCTACCACTCTCCTGTCTTCAGAGTTGTTTCCTTTCCATTTCTCTCTGTTAAACTAAACTTGATCTTGCCTAAAGGTGTGAGTATACTTATATGTGCAGGGACTTCAATAATTCATATTTTTGACATTCAGACATTATATGACCCAGTGAATATTCTTAATTAGTTGGGGAAGGAAGCATCTGTATGGATTCACAAATTATTTTAAACATGCTTTTAAATATTTTAAATTAGAGCTTCCAATTAAAATTGTACATGTCACATTGTCTCATTTAATTCCACTGGTCTTTTTAGGAAGCACAGCTTCAGCCGAACAAGCCTCATTGATGTGAGCTGAGCTCAATTAGTTTCTGATGTTCTGCCAAATTGCCTCGTTACCTGTCACGCAAGCACCACTGACACTTCTAAATTTGCACTCTTTGCATCTATATTATTCTATTTAGATAAAAAAATAATTATTCTCATTAGAGTAGTAAAAATAAGCAACTTTCTAATGAAGAGTAAACCAATATGTTTGCGATATGAAACATATTTTCTCCTCTGTGTTATAAGATTTTCTCCTCTGTTATAAGATTACATATTAAAAAAAAAAGCCACTGTTGCCTTGGTGTGTGACCATGGATATGTAGGTGTGCATTCATTTGTGTGTGTGTCCAGAATGCTTTTTAAGTTATATACATATATATACTACATATATATAGTACCTCTTTTTTTTATGTCAGAGGCAGTCTTTATTTCTTTTTAATATACTGAGTTGCTTTCTTGTATTTTCTTTAAACTCCTTAAAACCTTTGATGATATTTATAATTGTTCTTTTAAATTCTATGTCCCATGGTTCATGAATAATACTCATTTGCAAATATTTCTCTAGGACTGGTGAGTTTTATAGAAAAGATACTGGATTGACCTCTTATATTGTAGGTAATTTTGGGATGGGATCTAGACATGTGGACTTCCATTGCTAGTTCTAAATATGATATTTTAAGAAATCCTTAGAGGTTTGCTATGATTGCTTTTTCTGCCAGGTTTTCCTATTGCTTACAATTTATTGATAATTAAACTGCTTTAATAAGATAAGAGTTGTCTTATATTAGTCACAGTTTATTTATTTTGTATCCCAGCTATAGCCCCCTCCCTCATTCCCTCCCAATCCCACCCTCTCTCCCTCATCTTCTCCCTGCCCCTCTCCAAGTCCACTGATAGGGGAGGTCTTCCTCCCCTTTCATCTGACTCTAATTATCAGGTGTCTTCAAGACTATCTGCAATGTAACTAATATAAAAAATAAAAAAAATTAATTAAAACAAAACAAAGTCCATCACTTGTATTTAAAATTGTGACAATTTTAAATTGCCTGATATTCCAAAAAAAAAAAAACAACAAAGATAAGAGTTGTCCATTCTGCATGTATATGAATTTGAAATGCACTTTACCCTAGGACTAGGAAAACTGCCACTAAGGTCATTGCAACAGAAGGCTATAAATGGCTTAAACAGCACCTAGAAAAGAAAATATTAGTAACCACATTAAAAAATCTTATTTGTAAATACTTTTCTTCTTAAATTAGATTTTACCACCTATCAAAACATTGGCTCACAGATAAAGATGCCTGGGATTTCAACTCTTGATTTTTCAATCACCCAAATGGTTTTACTTTTTCCCCTTCCATTTATTGCCTGTTTCACAGGGAAATAAAGAGAGGTATGGATCTAATTAAGTTAAGGTGTTTTCAACGTTGGTCTATAGATATCTACTAAAGCAGAGCCCTGATTTCTTTGGTCCTGAAGGGCTGGCAGATGATCATTAATAGAGTAACACCCTTGCAATCCCTAAGCGCATCATGATACTGCAATATACCCTTGCTCTAAAGTTTCTGTTCACATTGAGTTTTCAGTCCCAGCTGTGCTTCACAGTCACCTGCAGGGGGATTAGGTCTCTTACCTCTTGTCTGGACTCTACCATCCACCAATCAAATCAGAATGAAAAGGGAGGGGAATCTTGAGCTAGTGTTTGGTGGAAGCTCCCCAGATGATTCTGTGACATGCGGAACCAGGAGAACCATTGTTCCAAGGGCTTCATTCCATCTCATAGGAAAGAGACCATCACAGCCACCCAAGAAGCAGATGACTTTCTTTCGTCCTTTAATCTGGTCTTCATTTTAAGTCATCCTCAGAAGGCCCCTCTGAATGTAAATGTATAATTTTACCTTGTTTTAAATTTTATTTAATATATAAATGGTTTTACACGAGCACTTGCATTTTTATAAGGTTTTGATTGCTGCTTTTTGATGAAATTCAACTAATGCAAGCGACTAAGTATTTGTATGACTTAAGTATATGCATTTTAATGTCTGCCTAAGGATAAAAGGATTCTTTTTCTCCTCTGTGTTATAAGATTACATATTAAAAAAAAAAAGCCACTGTTGCCTTGGTTACAAACCTGGGGTGATTATCAGGCAATTGGACCATCTGAGTCTTTCTCCCACTCATTTTGTGTTGGTTTTATAATACATTCATTGTGACTCATCAGTGTTCTTGGACACTGTGAATAATCTGGAGTCTACAAACACTGAAAAATAAGGGTTTCAGGATCAAGAAAATCTGCTCCTGTGCTGAAGGGTCCAGGCCCTCAGCAAGTACCATCACGATGTTTGTTTTCAGCACCCTTTCCATTAAGCAGATTTAATCACCAAACATGAGGAGAAGAGGTTATGAGAAGAAGATACTGACAG
This sequence comes from Meriones unguiculatus, assembly GCF_030254825.1. Classification (NCBI taxonomy): domain Eukaryota; kingdom Metazoa; phylum Chordata; class Mammalia; order Rodentia; family Muridae; genus Meriones; species Meriones unguiculatus. Next base: position 41,492,865 of record NC_083352.1, read on the forward strand.
ACAAGTTACTTCATTCTGCACGGCATGGAATGTTCTCCCCACTCCAAGCCGTCAAATCAGTAGTTGTGAAGGTGGGCCATTATCCACAAGGGGTTTAAGCAGTGTGAGTGGCAACACAGACCCAAGCCAATGCTTTTCTTCATGCTTTTATCTCAGCATTTGACTTCCTTTTAAACTTACAAGCAATATTACTGATGGATTTATCATTTCCTATTATTTATAGGACCAAGGGAAAATATTACCTTAAAACTCCCAAAGTTTTCTCATTATAACTCTTGTTGGACTTTTGTAATATTAGAGATTGACATAAGATTAAAATTACTGAATTCTACCAATTTGCCTAAACAGTCTAGGTTTTTTTTTTTTTCCTTCAAACCTTGGTCTGCTTAAAACATATCCGTACTTAGGGATGAAGAGACTGACAGAGCTCTGTGAGGTCAAGGTGAGCCTGGTTTACATATGAGTGCAGGACAACCAAGGCTACACAGAGAAACCCTGTCTAGAAAACATAATATATATATATATATATATATATATACATATAATATAATATAAATACAAATATGATATATATACATATATATATATACACATATGACATGTATATATCAGAGAGTGATGATTTAATACTCATCTTTCAATTTATATAGTTTGAGGTTACTAAATAGTTGGGGTCACAGGAACGAACGATACTATTTAGCCTTATTATTGAATCTTCTATAAGGATACTAATTATAGAAGATCTTGGCACCCCTCATTCTCCTCCACATACTTTCTGGTCTTTCTTTACAGTGCCTAAAAATACCAGAGCCAATTTGTGTTGAAGTCAATTGTGTGTAAATAGTTTTTGTGAATTACACTCACATGGGTGTTTTGAAAGTGCTGAAACCTGATTCCCCATTTTAAGCAAAATTCTAATTCCCCAACTCAATGTCTGAAAGCAGATAGAGGATTGTTTTCTGTTTTTGTTTCTCGAAATCACCAAATTTGACTCTAATTTTCTGCTTTTCCCGCCACAGTATTTTGAACCTCAGGGGAAAACATGATTGGAGACACAGAAACCAGTTTTAAGGAGTCACTTCATTCATCTTTGTCCTGTAACACTGGATGTTATCACTGCCCTTTCTGTGATGCTGAGCCAAAGGAGCAGCCATTTAAAGTATCACTTTGGAACAGGTGATATTTGGAGAAGTTTTTTTTTTTTTTAATTCAGGGTCTCTCAACATTGGCATTGTTGACAAATTGGAATTGGAAATTCTTCATAGTGGGGGATATCCTATGTACTGTAGGATCTTAACGGCACTGGGGCACGCACCTATCACATACCTGTACCATCCTCCCATTCATAAATGACACCCCAAAATGCCCCCACCGTTTTAAAATACACCTAATGAGGCAAAATCTCCCCATCCTTCATCGAAAAACCAATGATCCAATTGAGATTCTAATGTTTTATTGGTATCTTTCATTACTTTATAATTGCCATGGGAATACAGGATTTTAGTTTCATTGTCAAAGTACATATCTGCTTCAGACGATGAAAATGAGGTCCTGAGCTTCAGTTTGACATGTCTGTTTTTCTCATCTTAGAGTGAACTTCTCTCTCTCTCTCTCTTTTTTTTTAAAGCTGGTCTTGAATAGATAACTAACATTATTTCTCCCATCCTTTTATTTGCAGCTCCCATCCTGTCACATGTGCCCTTCTGGTCATTACTATGCTACAAGGCGTGACACTCTTTATGACCCAGAGACAGTGGAAAGTGAGATTAGAGGTCACAACATCAATTTTGCGGGCAACCTTAGACTAGTGTTGCATTGGCTATAGAAGATTTTTTTTTTTTAAAGTTGAATCATAACAACCACGATGACAATTTTTGGAATCAGAAAGACATTTTAATAGAGATATTTCTATTTTGCCTTTTAATAGAGAGTAGCTTTCTACACTTAAATACCTTATCAATGTCTCTCATGACTAATAAGTGTCAGAGCCCATATTAAAAACTGCTACAACTTTTACCTCTATCCACTTCTCATTTTATAGTACTTTCTTCTTTTTTTTTTTTCAATACCGTGGAGATGATATGTATTTCTAGGTAAATGAAAAATAAAAAAAAAGATGGCAAACCCAGAACTGCGCTATTTGTTAGTTATGTATGTAGTTAGTGAATTTTGCATGATATTTGTATTTGTCTTTATTGAAACTAATAAACAGCCTTATTGGTTATCATTTGTGAATAGATTGTTGAATATATATTCAGATTGCTTAGCTATGTCAAAGCAGAATTTCAAAATTCATCTCAATCTTCTACTAATAGTATTTGAACTAAATTTTATTTCGCTTTTTGGATAAGGTGTATAATAAAGAACCCATCATGATAATAATGTCAGGGTTTTTTGTTTGTTTGTTTTGTTTTGTTTTTTTCTTTTTCTTAGAGGAGACTTACTAGAGCACAGTGTAATTTTACCATGGTCTTGATATTTTTCCCTCACATACATCTCAAATGCACAGCCAAATCCAGAGTTTATTATTCAATCATTAATTAACAATGGTCTTCATTTTCATTTGCATGCCCTTTGTTGTCTGTCTTGAAGTAATTTTACCGTGCCAAATACCATTTATTCAAAAAGTTAGAAGATTAGTAGGTTAAGAAATATTCATTAACGTTCATTTCTCCACTCCAAAGCAGTGAGTGTAAGACGTTGAGGGATTTTAGCAGTTTTTTTCAATTAAATTTTTATTTTTTAATCCTAATTACAGTTTATTCACTTTGTATCCCAGCTGTAGCCCCCTCCTTCATTTTCTCCCAATCCTACCCTCCCTCCCTCATCTCATTCCATGCCCTGCTCCAAGTCCACTGATAGGGGAGGTCCTCTTTCCCTTTCATCTGACCCTAGCTTATCAAGTCTCATCAGGACTGGTGTATTGTCCTTCTCTGTGGCCTGGCAAGGCTGTTACTCCCTCAGGGGAGTGTGGTCAAAGAGCCAGCCACTGAGTTCATGTTAGCACGTTTTTACTCTATTTGTGATTACAGTGCTTCTCAGTCCCTTGAGATCATCTTCAGTTCCATTTACTTTTCAGTTAGTTACAGCAAGTTTTTATTTTTATTTTTGTCTCATAACTTCTTTGCCTAGTGATCATCTCCCCTTACTTTTGTTTTATTTTTACATAGCTAAACCCCATGTATTCATTTTATCCTACACTCTGTGCAACTTGCCAGAATGCTGAACAACAAACAAGAGGTTCCAACCAGGTCACATAGTACATCCCAATATGCTAAATGAGTCAAAATCCTACAAATCTTTTAAAATTGCCTATGTTTAGCTCAATGCCTCTTTCTTCATTGAAATTCTGCATTCTGCCAATGGAATCTCTGCATCTACTCTTGAGATAATATGACGAATATGGCAAATTCCCTAATGGCATGCATTATAAATAAATGATACTCAAGTACATTGGGTCTTAATCTAGTTGAGGTCCAAAATTCTTTGTCATTACTAATACTGTCATGTAGGCTTAGGCACATTATGAAAGTGAGTAATCCAGTTTCTCTTACAGAGTGACAACAACTTCCCACAGGATAGACTTCAAGTGAAGCACTTCGGGATATAGAGTCTAGGGACGACTTGGAGATTTTATCTTACAAATGAAAATTGGCAGGATGCTGCAGAAATTCAACGTACTGGGGAGACTTTCTTGAATTCTTACACTTTGGGAAGATATATGCATTAAGTGATAAGTAAGGAAGCTATCTCCCTACCAAATTAGATGGGCAGGCAGCATTTGCTGATTTCCATGAGGTAAATATTCCATCTCCAACCATCATCAAGATGTTATAGTATACTGCTGACCAGAGATGGCTGGGAATAGATGTATAAATCAGCCCTGGTTGGGTAGCATGTGCTTAACATGCAGAGCTAAAAAGAAAGAACTGAGGTAGGCTGTTCCATAGAGCAACTGCATGGAAGTGGGCTACCAAAGGCAATGGCTCACACCCGACAAATCACAGTCTTCTCTGAAGAGAGGCATGCCAGCTATCACTTACAAGCCTGTTATAAACGCAAATATCACGCACTTCTCCCACATTCCGTCAAATGTATAAGGTTTCTGCATGAGTCATAGGCACAGTAAATTGTGAGAGGTGCTGAGTTAGAGTCACTCCGTTGTAACATAACCAGCATGTGTGCAAGAGAGTCTGTAGAAAGTCGATGTCTGAGCTCATCAATTTGTTGTCACTCTGGTCCACAACTTTTCTTGGCCATACAGTACAGATTTCAGGTTCCAAAAAGAGACAAAACCTTAAACTTCTCTTCTTGGGTCAATGTGTGCATGGCACTGCTTTGGTTCAGTTAATTTACTCACTGAACAATCATAAGATTAAGATTCAGATCTGGTAGGTGAGAAAATTTTCCTTGATTTATGACCCAGTGGGAAGAGAGAGGGTTCTAATTTAATGATTTCCCCTTCTGTGCTTTTTATGCACCTTTGTAAAGCAGCCAAAATTTCTCCACAGTCTGGGGCAGAGTGTGTGGAAACCTCAGGTACCTAAAACTGATGTTAATGGGGTAGAATTGATGACTATTTCTGGCTGGCGTAGCAGTAGTGACGGGGTCAGCCAAGCCACGCGTGACGGCAGTGAAGTCTCTGTCCCTGGCAGTAAGAAGTGAAGAGTAAGGCCACGCAGCTCAGTTAGGCCCTCCTCCCTGTCTCCAGGGCAGCTTTTCTGCACTAGACATCAACTTTTTTTTTTTGTTTCTTCGTTATGTAGCCATCAGAAATTCTAGCTTCTCTTTTCCTCTCTTGCATGAACCTCTTTCTTCTTACACAGACCTTATTTCCACAGCTGAGGTTGTCTTTCTCTTGGATTGTTGTATCTTATTATCCAGCAATAACTTAGAGAGCCACAGGTGACAGAAAACATTGCATTTGAAATTAAGGCACCTGATAAGTGCAATCACAGCAACTGAAGGCAAGTGTACTTTGGACATTTAAGTGGATATTTTGGGTAAATTTTCAGCTGTATTTATTTCTTCATTCTGAAATGGTACTGATATTTCATAGAATATCCTGAGTTTTTAGCTCTTAGCACTGTCTGTCAGGGGTTAAATACACAATATGCTATACAAAAACTGCATTATTTTAAAAATATTAATAATATATTATTATCATTGTTATTATTATTATTATTTACAATTTTGTCACTTTAGATCTCAGTTGTAGCTCCCTTCCTCACCATCTGCTGGTCCCATTCTCCCCCACCTCTTCCTCCCCTCTCCCTCTTTCCTAGTCCACTGACAGGGGAAGATCTCCTCCCCTACTGTCTGATCCTAGCCTATCAGGTCACCATCAGGACTGCCTGGATCCTTTCCTCTGTGGGCTGGCTAGGTCACCCACCAGGGAGAAGCGATCAAGGAGCAGGCAACTGAGTTCATGTCAGAGAAAGTCACTTCTCCCCTTACTAGGGAACTCACATAAAGACTGACCTGTCTATGGGCTAATCTAATCAGGGGTTCTAGGTCCTCATGGCCTAACTGTGTTCTTAAAAATCATCTAGACTGCAGGGATCTCTCTTAGTCAAGTTCATAAATTATTTTCCATTTTGCTTTCCATCTATAGGGTTTACTACTTACACTTTTTACACAAGTCTGTTTCCTGTTTTATATTTGCCAGCATTGTTGACTTGAATTCATGTTTGCTACTTCTGACAAGCTTTCTTTATCCTTTTAAAATGCTTTTCTTAAATCACAACTTTGCCTTTTTTCAAATTGTATTGGTTTCTCGGAACTTAAAAAAGTGGTAGAGAGATTACAAAAATTGGCACAAGGCATATCCTGGCTCTGCCACTTTCTTGGCAAAAAATATAAAGTCTCTGAGCTTTAGTTTCTTTTGAAGAGAATCATTTATTTGGAAGTGCCTTATAATTTAAAAGTCACTTACGATGTATAAATACCAGGCATGGAATACAGTAGTTTTTCAAAAAACAAAATTCCTGTACTGTGCTAATTAACTTCTTGGCTGTTCTTAATTTTGATTCTATAATGATCCCCTTTGACACATGTGAGGCCACATTTAACCATGAGCTGTCTTTATTAATGCCAAATATTTGTCAGTCTGTATCATTTTGCCAACTATTATGAATTGCCTTTATAAAGGGATTATCTTTTCATTCAGATCCCATGAAGTACTGTGGTTTGGAAAAATGCCCTTGTCAAGAGCGTGCCTTCTACAAGATAGCATTTAAGATGGACATATAAAAACAGATTCTGTTCAAAGAAAACATTCTAAGAGATGTTGAAAAATACCAAACTAAAAAAAAAAAACTATTTTATTTTGATATTTGAGGGCTACAATATGAAATTTCACTTCAAATCAAATCCACCAAAATTCCAATAATAGTTCTAATGATACCTTAACGAGGATTTTTAATTAGATACAATGTTTTAACATATCACTAGCGGTGAGGTCCAACATGTTTAACTGTATATTTCTTTGGTGGTTCTGCATTAACAAAATCTGGGTGCGTGTATGTGTGTGTAAGCAGTCTATATTTGGTTGTAAAAGAAATCACAGTATTCTTTATAAAATATCACTGTAAGCAAGCTGTTTCCATAAGCGTGTGACTGTGACCCTGAACCCTGTAGTTCCCGAGGGTCACAGAGTGGCTTGGAGCTCAACTGTTAAGAAAGCTAGAAGAACATAAGATTCCAGAATTATTTCTGTGTACTCATGGCCCCAATAAAATATCACACCAATATTTGTACCAAGTACTGAGGCTACCAAATAAAGAAAGAAATTCCTGTGAACTTACAAAATTCATAGAACAGGTTCTGAAACCAAAATTGTGTGAAGAAAATGTACTAGTGCATTTCATATGCTGCAAGACTGCCCCAGTGATATGGTGGTGGTAATCATGAGGACTTAGTATATGACTTCCTCCACCTCACATGGAAGGCAAATGGCACATGGGCCCCGGGTGCTTGTTGAAAACGCAGTGCGTAGACACAGTGATTCTGATTATAAAAGGACACATGCTTTCATGCCTGTTTAGATTTGGGGCTGCAGATAAGAATGGCAATTATGCCGCCTATTACTTTGGGAGACAAAAACCCCACATTGCTTATTCTGGCCAGCCATTGTCCTCCATCTCTATTGTGCTTAGAATGAAACATTGAGTAGAACTTTAGAAGGCCACATTCCCTCTGGTGGATTCCCTTCAGTTTCGTGAAGCAGAAACTGTCTCACGAAAATCTAACTAAATTAAGAAATTCGGCTTCCTTATTTGAAAAGGGAACGTGGGAGTCATGGGGAAATCAATTTTTGATTGGAGAGGTTGAAATAGCCCATTTAGACTCATCCATTATAGAGGTGTGAAGTGAAGTGAACAGAAGATCTTAGGCAAGATGGTAGAAAAGTATTTTATAAACAAACCATATGTGTTACACAGACAGGACTCTTCATAATTTGAATTGTTTTATATATAGTATAATCACAGTAGAAATAAATAAATAATAAAATAGATAGTGCTCACATGTACTGTCATAGAAAGGCAATGAAGACTTTTAAAAACCACATTTAGGCCTTGGAAATTATTTATTTGGTAATCTGGCTTAGGAGCAGAATTTGACCCCTAGAAGTCACATTTAAAAAGCTGGGACTCATTGTGAGTTCTTCTAATCTTTGAACTGGGGTGCAGAGACAGGGAGATTCCACTAGCCCACTGGCTGGCTAGCCAGCCTAGTGTATTTGGTGAATCTTAGGACAGAGAGAAGGAGCAATAGAAAGAAAGACAGTGACAGAGACAGGGAAAGAGACAGAGACACAGAAGAACAAACAGAGAAACAGTGACAGAGAGGTACAGAAACAGAGATACAGAAGAGATCTTTTCTCAGGGAAAGCTGAAGAGTTTCTGAGAAAAGTAACCAAGGTAATCCTCCGCACTCCACACACACAGGCATGGGCACATGCATGTACATTTGCACACACAAAATTGTTGACTCTAAGCAGAGGCCGGTCTACCTCTGACTATTGTCACCACGTTATATAAAGGCCCACTCTGTAACAGAAAATACCAGGCGCTATAAGACCTTAAAAAAAAGGTGCATCCATCACATTATTTGGTTTTATAATGATCCTTCTCTGTTCATTCTTATTCTTGACATGTCTTCACAGAGGCCTAAGTACTTGCTTTTATGAACCTCTGACTTAGCTCCTGGGGATTCGAGACTCGGTGAGCACATAGGAAAATCACCCTTCTGAGGACAGTCTGTTCTTTACCTCAGAGCCCATCCAGATATTCTTACTGGAGGAAAAACTGTCTAATGGCACCCCTGTGACTGCATTGTTCTGAGGCTGCTGAGATATAAAATATAGCATTTTTTTCTTGCCTGGTAGCCATTGCAGCAACTCTAATAATAATAATAATAATAATAATAATAATAATAATAATAATAATAATAATAATAAAGATACCCTCATCTAAACCTAAGGACAAGAATTATCACAGAGAGGTAAGGAAGGTAAGGAGGATGTAGGGTCCAAGACGGACAGGGGAGCATTTCCATCTTTTTATATCTTCAGAATTGCCATAACCTAGCCCGTAGAAGGTTGTTGTTTATAGCTTTTTAATGGGTTGAGATAAAGCAAAGGTAATAAAATATACTTTTTAATTGAACTTGTAAAAGAACTAAAACATTAAATTTTGTGAGAATGCAGACACCTTTAAAGCAGGCACAGAGTCAACTTTAGCATAATGCATGTCTGATCACACTCAGTGTGCTATTGTAGCCAATACTGCCTTTTGGGAGTACTTGTAACTGCTTTGTGATGATTCTTTTGGCTTAGATTTGCATGTATGACAATTCACCCAGAGCCAAGTGACATGAGTGACTATTATGCATCATTGATCCCTGAAAATGTAGGGTTTTTTTTTTTTTTTTTTTGACTTGAGATGGATGTAAACTACTCTGAACTCATCTAAGTAACTGGGAGAATCATTAGAATCACAAACAGGCAGCTCAGACCTAAGTGTTTTACATTACTTCTGTCCACATTTGCAAGCCCCACTGTTTTATTGCTTGAGGCATGGAAATAGCTGTCCTCAGCACACCCGCATCGACTGCCTCTCAGACAGATTTTCATCAAAGTGAAAGAAAATGAGGCCACAGTGAGGTGCTGTGACTAGGATCAGCTCTCCACGGTTTTGTACGCACGCTTTTTGAGTGATTTTGTAGGCTATACTTTCACATCCAGAAGAGCTCACCCCAAATTTCACAATTTCCATTTCAAGATGCACAGCTGTTAGAGTAAACTCTGCTAAGAAGTCAAGATAGACCTCTCTGCCTTTTCGGTAAGAACAGCTAAATTCCCTGAACTTGTTTCTGAAAAAAATAATCTAAAACTACAAGATTTTTTTTTTGCTACACTTTTTCATTGCCTTAGCTTCCTGACAAACTAATGCATTAAAAGTGAAATTAATGTGCTAATAAACACACACACACACACACACACACATACACACACACACACACAAATTCTTGGCGTCAGCCAATGTTTTAAGCATTAGATGTGCCATGATCAGATTATGTGGATATCATGTTGTTTCTTCCAAAAGTTACCTGCTTATAGAACAAGACATATAGTGACCCAAAAGAACAAACACCACATGACTTCAAATGACAGAGACTGCTGCAAAAATTAGAATTCAATAAAATACAAAAAAATGTAAAGCTTTGGTATTTCAGTTGATGCTGAAAGCTGTTCCCCTCTTGACAGATTTCACAGTAATGTGAGAAATGAAACATTCTAAGATCCAAGCAGTCCTGATGAGACTTTACAATCTTTGGGCAGATGGCAATAGTGGAGAACTCTCCCTTTCAGTGGACTAGGGGAAAAAGATGAGGGAAAGAGGGAGGAAGGTAGGGACAGGAGGTGTTGAGGGAGGGGGCGTTAATCGGAATATATAATGAATAAAATGTGAAAAAATAAAAATTAAAAAATGGAAAAGAAAACAAACCAATAAAACAAAACCATGTTAAAACAACAAAAACAAAAGAAAACAAAAACAAAAAAGTATTTAAGTGACAGGTATAGCAAAGTCAAAAGCAACTATGGAGCTCCTGAGAAGAGATGTAATAAGATTTTGAGGACATTAAATCATGGCAACATGGCTGGTCAAATAGGGAGTGAGAGTGAATGAAGCCAACTTTTGGTAGTCAGATTCTACACTATGGTTCTGACAGTGAACTCCCTTCCCAACAATAAACCAAGTTTGACCCCTGAGTTCCAATTCCAAGAACCCCAGAATGGAGCAATATAAGCACTTTTCCCAAACTGTCGTATGAACTCTACACATGTGTTTAGCAAGCAAACAACAGCTGCCCCCCCCACACACAAATATACAACTTAAAAACAAAGTTACACTAAGGTAAGTAGTCACAGAATTCAGGGAGCTAGGATTATCCTGAGCTGGGATAGTACAAATTCGACTTGGAGGGATAGGTGGTCAAAAATAAAAACAAGCAAAACAAAATAACAACAAAATGAAAGAGAGGAAAACTGAAAGAAATGGTATAGTCTGAGGAATCCTTTGAATTTCAGCCCATCCTCATCTTAGACAGACAATGACTGGTTGCTTGTACATATGTAAATTGATAGATACGCCTAGAAACATCACACAAGTTCATGGAAGAGGAAACTCAATGTTGTACTGAATACACACAGTGAAATTATCTGGTATAACCTGAAATACTGAACCATCATCATGAATCTGCATATTAATTTTTTTCAATTTCGTTTATTAAAGTTGATATTGTTTAGGTAACTCATGATAGAAAAACAGTATTTATTTCTAGTAGTGATATTATAAAACTTGTATGTGTGTGCTTTTTTTTTTCCTAGGGCTTTTAGGTGTGCAGTTAAGTTGTATAAAATGTCTGAAACTTCTTTCTGAAGGTACTTAGTGCTATGAACTTTCCTAAGAGGAAAGTTCACTGCTTTCATTGTGTCCCATAAGTTTTGGTAAATTATGCCTTCATTTTCATTGACTTTTAGGAAGTCTCTAATATCTTTTTTTATTTCTTACCTGACCCAGCTCTCATTGAGTAAAGAATTGTTTAGTTTCCATGTGTGTGTGTGTAGGCATTTTTTTATTTCTGTGGTTGTTGTGTCTAATTTTAGGAGCTGAAATCAATAAATTAGAAACAAAGGGAACAACTCAAAGAATCAATGAAACAGAGAGCTGGATCTTTGAGAAATCAACAAGATAGATAAAACCTTAGCCAAACTAACTAAAAGGCAGAGAGAAACTATCTTAATCAGCAAAATCAGAAATAAAGAGGGGGTGGGCATAAAGACAGACATTGAGGAAATCCAAACAATCATTAGGTCTTACTACAAAAGGCTACATGCCACAAAATTTGAAAATCTAAATGAAATGGACAATTTCCTTGATATATTCCATTTACTAAAATTAAATCAAGGTCAAGTAAGTAGATTAAACAGTCCTATATCTCCCGAGGAAATAGAAGCAGTCACCAAAATTCCTGTTTCCAATAAAGCACAGAGCCAGATGGTTTCAGCTTAGAATTCTACCACACCTTAAAATCTCCAATACTCTTCGAACTATTCTACAAAATAGAAAAAGAGGAACGTTACCAAACTCATTCTATGAGGCCACAGTACCTTGATAGCTAAAACACAGAAAGACCCAATAAAAAAAGAGAACTTCAGACCTATCTCTCTTATTGATTGAAAATACTCAATAAAATACTCACAAACCAAATCTAAGAACATAAAAGATATCATGGTCAAGTAGGCTTCATCCCAGGCATACAGGGGTGGTTCAATATAAAGAAATACATCAATGTAATTCACCATATAAACAAACTGAAGGAGAAAAACCACATGATCATCTCCTTAGATACAAAAAAAAAAAAGACTTTAGAAAAAATCGAACCCCCATTCATACTTAAGTCCTTGGAGAGATCAAGATTACAAGGCACTTACCTAATCATAGTTAAGGCAATATACAGCAAGCCTATAGCCAACATCAAACTAAGCAGAGAGAAATTTTAAAACAACCCCACTGATATCAGGGACAAGGCAAGGCTACTCACTCTCTCTGTATCTCTTCAACATAGTTCTTGAGGTTCTAGCTAGAGCTATAAGACAACTAAAGGAGATCAAGTGGATACAAATCAGAAAAGAAATCAAAGTATCACTATTTGCAAATGATAGGATAGTATACATGAGTGACCCAAAAAATTCTACCAGAGAACTCCTTCAGCTGATAAACACCTTCAGCAAAGCGGCTGGGTACAAAATTAACTCAAAAAAAAATCAGTAGCCCTCCTGTATACAAAAGACAAAAGGGTGAGAAAGAAATTAGGGAAACAACATGCTTCACAATAGTCACTAATAACATAAAGTATCTTGCAGTGACTCTAACAAACCAAGTGAAAGAACTATATGAAAAACAAACAAACAAATCTTTAAAGAAAGAAATTGAAGAAGATACCAGAAGATGGAAAGATATCCCATACTCAAAGATCAGTAGGATTAACATAGTCAAATTGGCCATCCTGCCAAAAGCAATCTAAAGATTCAATGCAATTCCCATCAAAATACCAACACAATTCTTTACAGAAGTTGAAAGAACAATTTTAAATATTACATGTAACAACAAACAAACAAAAATCCAGAGTTGCTAAAACAATCTTGTACAACAACAGATTGGCAGGAGGTTATCTCCATCCCTGATCCCCTGCTATACTATAGAGCAACAGTAATAAAAAACTGCATGGTACTGGCACAGAAACAGAATGGTGAATCAATTGAATCTAATATAAGTCCTAGAAATAAACCCACAAACCAACAGATTTTTGATTATTGACAAGGAAGCCAAAATCATACAATGGAAAAAAGATAGCACCTTCAACAAATGGATTTCTACATGTAGAAAAATGGAAATAGATCCATCTTTATCATCCTGAAAAAGACTAAAGTCTAAGTAGATCAAAGTCCTTAACATAAAAACAGACACACTAAACCTGTTAGGAAAAAAAGTGGGGAAGAATATTGAACTCATTGGCACAGGAGACAACTTCTTGAACAAATTAACAATACTACAATCACTAAGATCAACAATCAATAAATGGGACATCATGAACCTGAAAAGCTTCTGTGAAGCAAAAGACACTGTCATCAGAACAAAACAACAGCCTATAGATTGGGAAAGAATCTTCATCAACCCTATACATAAAAGATGGCTAATATGCAGAATATATAATGAACACAAGAATTTAAAAAGCAACAAATCAAGTAATTCAATAAAAAATGGGGTACAGAGCTAAACAGAATTCTCAGTAGAGGAATATTAAGTGGTAGAGAAACACTTAAAGAAATGCTTAATGCCCTTACTCATCAGGGAAATGCAAATCAAAACTACCCTGAGATTTCACTTTACACTCACAGAATGGCTAAGGTCAAAAACTCAAGTGATTACACAGGCTGGAGAGGATAAGGAGAAAAGGAAACCCTCCTCCATTGCTATTGGAAATACAAATGTGTAACACCACTTTAGAAATTAATCTGTTACTTTCTCAGAAACTGGGAATAGCACCAGCTACAGCACTCCGGGGCATATATCTGAAAGATTCTCAACCATACAAGGACATTTGCTCAACTATGTTCATAGCAGTTTTATTTGAATAGCCAGAATCTCAAAACAACCCAGATGTCCCTCAGTTTAGGAATGGATACAAAAATTGTGGTACATTTACACAATGGAATATTACTCAGCAATTAAAAACAAGGAAATCATGACATTTGCAGGCAAATGGTAGGAACTAGAAAAGATCATCCTGAATGAGGTAACCCAGAAGCAGAAAGACACACATGGTATATACTCACTTATAAGTGGATATTAGACATATAATAGGATAAACATACTAAAATCTGTGCACCTAAAGAAGCTAAGTAAGAAGGAGGACCCTAGGGAAGATGCTCAATCCTCATTTAGCAGGACAAATGGGATAGACATCATGAGTGAGAGAAAACAGAACAGGATACTGGCTACTGACTGCCTCTGAATGAATCTACCCAGCAAGGTTATTGAAGTAGATGCTGAGACTCATAGCCAAACTTTGGGCAGAGTGCAGGGAATCTTATGAAAGAAGAAGGAGATAGAAAGACCTGAAATTGACAGGAGCTCCACAAGAGAGCAACAGAACTAAAAATTCTGGGCACAGGTGTCTTTGTAGAGACCAATACTCCAATCAAGGACCATGAGTGGATATAACCTAGAACCCACGCTCAGATATAGCCCATGGCAGCTCAGTATCAAGTGGATTCCCTAGTAAGGGGAACAGGGTCTGTCTCTGACATGAACTCAGTGGCTGGCTTTTTGATCTCCTCACACTGGGGGTTGCAATCTTACTAGGCCACAGAGGAAGACAGTGCAGCCAGTCCTGATGAGACCTGGTAGACTAGGGTCAGATGGAAGGGGAGGAGGACCTCCCCTATCAGTGGACTTGGAGAATGGACAGGGAGAGGATGAGGGGACAGGCTACATCTGGGATACAAAGTGAATAATTTGTAATAAATAAAAATTTTAAAAAGAAATAAAACTTTTCCTGATATATTTTTACATAGTCTTTACATGTTTGGAAATTTTTATTTAATGCTATCAGGTACACTGTTGAAGATACTACTATTTTTGTTTTGTTTGGGGAAGCAAAAGCATTCAACTTTGTTTTGATTTCCATTTTTCAAATGTTATGAAAAATTACAGTAAACGTAATTTTAAGTTTTATTTTAATAAAATGAAAGAAGTTTATATTAAGTTATATATCCTGAAAATAATTCATTGTTAATATACATTAAATATATCAACAATGTCATATGCTTATTTCTGATATGTCTCTGTACACCATAGTGAATGAGGACCCTTGCATGAAGCTTGAGGGGTACTTTAAAATGATGCTTTCCTTGCTGGATTAGGAAGTAATGATATTCAAAGTAATTACTTTTACTTACACCTCTGAACTAATTTTTTAATGTGTATTTAATCACTGTGAGATAAATATGCCCCAATTTTGTTGTGTCTTAATCACCTATACAGATAACTTTTTTAGTTTTGAAAGCTATATCATTTATATTTGTGTTCAAAGGCATTTCACTTGTTTATTTCATGTTCCTCTTTTATAAATAGAAGTGTTCAAAATGTTTCAAATGTTACTTACATGACTTTCTTCTCAGAGATAGCAAGATTTCAAAATGCCATTGAACAAATCTCTCTTTGGCATGTGAAGCATAAAAACTTCCAATTTATTTTTAATATACCTATGTGCATGCAAAATGAATCCTGTAACATTTTAAACACACTAAGAATGGGAATTCCTTCTTTACTAAGCAACAAACTTGTTTTTTAGTGAGTAAATACTTTTAAGATTTAACAAAGGGTGAGTGTGTATTTGTGTGTATATGTGTTTGTGCATGTGTGTGTGTGGTGTATATTTTTATGTGCATGTGGAAACCCAAATTTGATATTGCCTATCTTCCTTAATCTCTCCTCACATTTTTCTGTTTTTTAATAGCAAAATATTTTATTTTTTAACTAAATTCTTATTTTTTTAATAATAGTTACAGTTTATTTACTTTGTATCCTAGCTGTAGCCCCCTTCCTCATTCTCTCCAAATCCCACCTTCCCTCCCTCATCTCCTCCCTGCCCTTTTCCAAGTCCACTGATTGGGGAGGACCTCCTCCCCTTTCATCTGACCCTAGCTTATCAGGTATCTTCAAGACTGGCTGCAAAGTCCTCTTCTGTGGTCTAGCAGGGCTACTTCTCCCTTGGGGAGTGTCAAAGAGCCAGTCATTGAGTTCATGTCAGAAATAGTCCCTGTTCCCCTTACTAGGGTACCCACTTGGATACTGAGCTACCACAGGCTACATCCAAGCAGAGGTTCTAGGTTATATCGATACATGGTCCTTGGTTGGAGAAACAGTCTCACAAAAGACCCCTGTGCTTAGATATATTTGGTCCTTGTGGAGTTCCTGTCCTCTCCACCTTTTTCATTGAAACCTGGTTTCTCAATGTATACAGAACTCAAAATTCTAGCTACTCTAGTTAGTTCATAGTCACTGCTCCCAGATGCTAGAATTACAAATAAATACTATTCAATACCAGAAATTTACATGGATTCTGAAAATCTGAACTCTGGTTCTCATATTTGTGAGACAAGCAATTTACCCACAGAGTCCACAACAACCTAAAGGAGTATTTACATCTCTAAAGTATTACCTTACTCATTACATGGAAAAAAAAGTGTAAGTTAATTTATGTGGGGAAAAGAAAAAAAATGTTATTAATTTTCTGAGAAACCACCATGTTGGTTTACAAAATGGCTGTATAAGTTTGCACTCCCGCCAGCAATAGAGAATTGTTCCCTTGGCTCCACACCCTCACCAGCATGAGGTGTCACTTGCGTTTTTGGTCTTAGCCATTCTAATAGCTGTAAGATACCATCTCAAGATCATTTTGATTTTCATTTCCCCGATGGCTAAAGGTACTGAAAACTTCTGTAAATGCTTCTGAGCCATCTGAGATCCCTTTGCTGTGACTCTCTGTGCCATTTATAATTGGGCTATTTGGATATCTGAAGTCTAGTTTTTTTGTTTGTTTGTTTGTTTGGTTGGTTGGTTTTTGTTGTTGTTGTTCTCCTAAGCATAGGGGCATTGGCTGTACCTGAATCTGTTGTCTTCCTTTGTGACACTTTCCTCTTGCTTGTTTGCCTGTTATAGAAAAGGAGGTGCCTAATTTTATTCCAACTTGATAAGCCATGGCTGATCCGTATCCATAGGAATCCTGCCTTTCTCTGAAGAGAAATGGAGGAGAAGAGAGTGTTGGCAGAAGGGAAAGGGAAGGTGAGGAGCAGAGTTTCTGAGGAGAGGTGGGAGGAGGAAATTGAAGTTAGAATGTAAAATGAATAAATAAATAAATAAATTAATTAATTAATAAAAACTAACCACAACAGAAAACATTGGCTTCTCTAATTAAACAAAACTATCATATTGTATAATTTCTGAAGCTGTTTATTGGAAGAAAAGTTTTTTTTTAATACATCCTATATTTAAACACAAATATTTATAACTCAGAGGGAATAGGAATGTTATATATGATGGTATTTTTCCCAGGTTGCAATCTGCATTTCTTTAAGGTGTTCCAATAATACTTTCTGTTTAAAAGATAATCACTTTTTTAGAAGAAGTTCTAAATTTTTAACTGTTTCAGTTTAAATTAATATATTTTAATATAACTGATTATTAATATATTTTAATATAACTGATTATTTATTACATTATGAAAGTAATGTATGATGTGTACTGATATGGCTATTGGCTTTCTATCAATGGTATAAGCCAGCCAGCACTTTGGTAAAATGGGACTACTAGCAGATTGACTTGGGAATGGAAGATTTAATTGTCTGAGAATTTTAGTCAACCAAATTATGGGAGAGTGCCTTTAAAACATACCATCAGATATAAAACACCTTTCTAAAATTAGTTTTTGCCTCAGATGTTCATCAGCTAATAAGAACACAGTCAGTATTTGGGTATTTTAAGAATTAATTTAAGCCCTACATTGAATTCAGGGATATGCAGTAAATCTTCTACACATAACCCTCTTTGGACGAACACAGAAAGAAATGTGAAACTCTTAATTTAAAGAATTTTTCATCCTTTAGAAATGTGTGAAATTCTGTGTGTTTGTCTAGCCTCTGCCCTCAGAGTAGACTAGAAAGTGTCAGCTCTCAGGAGCATAATTGTTTTGTTTTGTTTTGTTTTTGACTGAGAAGTCATGTTGACTGTTTTCTTAGATCATTTTGAATATATTAATAATAACATTATTTGTAATGTTCGTATATCACTAAAGCATATATGCTTGAGGTCAGGAGTAATGTGGACTGCATTGATTAATATACACACACCTAATACAAACTAAAGTACACTATGACTCAACTGCATTTCTGAATAACTAATACAGCACAATAAGAACATATTGGTGTTCACGATTTGTTCCAGTAAGTTTCTTCAGCTAGATTAAGGTAGCTGGGCTGTAGTGAAAAACTTGCCTTTGCCATGTGATAAGCAGAAAAATGGGGAAAAAATAATTTCAGCACACTTATCTTAAAGTACATTGTTCTCTAGGTTATAAAGCAAGAGAAAGCAAACGAGATAGAAACAGCCATTGGTATAGGACTCCATGATCTCCAGATACAAGGTATCATATTCTTCTTTCTCATCTATCTATCTATCTATCTATCTATCTATCTATCTATCTATCTATCTGTCTAGCTATCATATATCTATATATTTTTGACAGCAATTTTTCTCAGTTTCAGGCTAGGTTTGATAAATATTGCTTTCAAATCGACTGCACTTTCAAAAGTCTCATATTCTCTCCACTAATAAGTCAGGTAAAGTTTTGCTCCTACAAGATGTGTATGCAATACTTAAGCACAGCAACAAATAGATATTGCACTGACCCTGCTACTGACTCTGTTAACCTAGAAACTGATATGCTTAGAATTTGGTAATATTGCTAACAGTTAACTCTGACAGCTCAACACTTTGAAATACAAGAACCTACTGCAGCTCCACTTCCTTTGCAGAAGAGCTGAGCGGTGAACTTTGAACTCCCTCAGCTAACTTTATCTCTTTTTTTCAAAACATGAGCTCCACTTCATTCTAATTGGCATATCTTTTCATGGCTGGCACTCTCTGTGGCTTTTTGACTCATACAGATTGTGTGAGAAGAAGATGTAAGGTTTAAACTGTTTGAGAGAAGAAAAAAAAAAGCAGGTAGAAAATTTAAATACAAAGTTAATTAGGAAATAATTCAGGAACAGAATATCACATGCTGTTGTTATTGGCATCTTCAAAGTAGTTCGGGTGATGGTGAAACTTCCTTTGAACAGCAAAGTGAAAGAATCAAATACCTAAATTCCATTTGTGTAATTATTTTCACTTAAATTTTTATTCTTAGAGATGTCATTTGTAGAACAAATACTGAGCACAAAAGTCACCAAATTATGTGTTGATGCAAGAATGGTAGAGTCCGGAGAACACTGAGATCAGCGAAGAGCTGCTTAATTGTTTAAGTTACTGCATTGACCTTCATTTCCAGCCACATAGCAGGCACAAGCAAGCCTGGCTCACACCTCTGTTCCAATTTCTATCTATCTAGTCTCTACGGCCAGCTGATTTGCCCTGCCAATTAAGGAAAGGACAGAAATCTGCTACAGGATTCCCAGGATGAAAGACATTTTAAAATATCTGATATATCCAGCAACCTTTCTTTACCATTATTCATGATCTCTCTTGTTTATTTCTCCCCACAACAGCTTTTAAAAATAAACTTATCATCTCTCTCTGGGAGACACTGAAACTTGTTAGACTTTAAATTTTCTTTTTTTGCATTAAAAAAATACTAACAAGATTTGGAGTAGAAATCATTCTTCATGGCCAACGTTACGAATACTGTACCACGTCAAAATGTCAAAAGATTTACAGTTCAGATTGCTCTTTAAAAGCAACATCTACAGTTCAGCAATCCAAAAGAAAAAAAAAAAGATTTTTAAAAACATGTCATATAATTTCAACATTTTCTTCTTTCTTTTCCTCCCTTAAATCCTCACATACACTCTTCCTTACTCAATTTCAAACTCGTGGCCTCTTCTTCAATAAGTGTTGTATACGTGGATGTGAATGAGGATTTTTAACAGAACAGTACTTACTGATGGAGATATTTGGAAGACTTTTAGGATTAGGAAAAAAAAACATTAGCCCTCATTTTAATTTTTTATGGTTCTGAGCATCATCCTTTTCAATCAGCTTGCTATACTGACAGGTATTATTTCAAAGTTATACTCATAGTTTTATTATTGTTATTGTTCCTCTTGGTCCCAAATATTCTTATTTACACTGAAGAACCATTTGACACATGTGCCTTTTTGAAATTTCTGTGGTTTCCAATATACCCCTGTACCATTTTGGTCCCCGTGTAACTTTATTTTGGGGGAGTGAACTAATGAGTTTATTGAGCTTACTTGCAGGTCTATGGAGAGGGGTTACTTAAAGAAGCAAGAATCACTCAAAAGTATTTGCATTATCAAAGAGTGCACAGCAGTATCACTGACAGTTAACCAAAGGTAGAACATGGGAGCTCACTGCAGGGCTTACAGGCAGTCAGCTTGTAAGGTCACTTGGTAGGTCAGAGAGTGTTTTCAACACAACTTGATTGATCTTGGATTCTCCTCAGGTCCTTACTGCTTGTGAATACATAATCTTTTCCTTTATAGTCTCATCTTAAAAAATATATTGATGTTTTAAATTTCATTTATATATTTATTACAATTTACTCAATTTGTATCCCCACTGCAGCCCCCTCACATGTCTCCTCACAGCCCTGCCCATCCTCTCCCTTCTCCCCCTTTGCCCTTTCCCTTGTTATCTGATTGATATGGGAGATTGTCCTCCCTTTCTATTTGACCCTAGCTTATCAGGTCTCATCAAGGCTGGCTACATCATCTTCCTCCGAGACCTGGTAACCTTTCAAGGCGAGGTGATCAAAGAGCTGACCACTGAGTTCATGTCAGACACAGTCTTTGTATCCTTTACTAGTGAACCTACTTGAGAAAGCAGCCAATGGGCTTCCATTGAACAGAATGTATAGGTCCTCTGCATACATGGTCCTTAGTTGGAATATTGGTCTCTGCAGGCCCTCTTGGGCCCAGGTATTTTGGCTCTGTTGTTCTCCTTGTGGAGTTCCTGTGCCCTTCAGGTCTTTCTGTCTCCCTCTTCTTCCGTAAGGATTCCGGCACTCTGCCCAAAGTGTGGCTATGAGTCTGAGTATCTCCTTGGATAGTGGGGTGGTTGGAGTGTTTTAGAGGTCCTCTGTGGAAGGCTCCTGTCCTGTTCCTTGTCTTCTCTGACTTCTGATGTCTATCCTGTTTGTCCTTCTGAATGATGATTAAGCATCTTCCCTAGGTTCTCCTTGTTGTTTAGCTTCCTTAGAGCTATAGATTTTAGTATGTTTATCTTATATTATATAGCTAATATCCACTTATAAGTGAGTACATATCATTGTGTCTTCCTGATTCTGTGTTATCTAAATTAGGATGACCTTTTCTAGTTCCCACCATTTGGCTGCAAATTAAATTATTTCCTTGTTTTTTTTTTTAATTGCTGAGTAATATTCCATTGTATAACCGCATAACATTTTCTGTATCCATTCCTCTGCTGAGGGACATCTAAGTTGTTTCCAGATTCTGTCTATTATGAATAGAGCTGCTACGAACATGGTTTAGCAAATGTCACCTAAAAATCCAGACACAGTAAATCTGTTAGAAGAAAAATTTTGGAAGAGCATTGAACTCATTAGCACAGGAGACAACATCCTGAACAGAACACCAACAGCACAGGCTCTAAGATCAACAACCAATAAATGGGACCTTTTGAAACTGAAAAGCTTCTGTAAAGCAAAGCAGACTGGGAAAAGATCTTCACCAACTCAACATCTGACAGAAGGCTAATATCCAGAATATATAAAGAACTCAAGAAGTTAAACAGCAACAAATCAAGTAATCCAATTAAAAACTGGGGTACATTCTGTCCCTTTTTTTTTTTTTCAATGCAGTTTATTCAGGAACATTGAACAATCCTCGGACCCCGGGGAAAGCCAGCCCACAGCTTAAATAGCCTCTGAGACCTAAATCAACACAAAAACCAAATAAAGATGACACAGACTTGGCATCTCAAAAAAAAAAAAACTGGGGTACAGAGCTAAACAGAATTCTCAACAGAAGAATATCAAATGGCAGAGAAACACTTAAAGAAATGTTCAACATTTGTAGTCATTCAGATCAAAATCAAATCAAATCGAAATGACCCTGAGAGTTCACCTTACACCCATAAGAATGGCTAAGATAAAAAACTCAAGGGATGCTGCATCCTGGAGAGGATGTGGAGAAAGGGGAACCCCTGCTTAACTTCTTAAGATATTGTCTCCATTCAAGAGTGTCCTGGTAGGTTCTGGTGGAACCTGCTCTTGAGTTCTCTCAAGCAGATCATGGAATCATTTCTACAGCCTTAGTGGATCACACTGTCTGTAGAGTTGAGTAAAACCAGACTGCCAGAAGGAAACATTGTCAGAAGAATGCACACCATAGAGAGTATTCCTAAGTAATGTTTCTTCCACTTATTAGCCCATTTGAAAATCAACAGCACATCATCATTATTACTAACTCTGGTCATATGAATTCTGCCAGTTTTATAGGAGAAGGCAGTACCAAAAATATAATTGAGGTCTTTACTATTAGCTCTATACTTGTAGATTTATCTATGCATATTTTGCATGTATTTTGTATGGCTGCATGGTTGTGCAATAAATGTATTTCTGGTGCTTGTAGAATTTAGAAGTCACCAGATTTGTGATTTACAGGAAATTTTGTGCTACTAGTGGTGCTGTAATCAGAACCCAAGTCATTAGAAAGAACAAGAAGTGCTTTTAAGTAACCTTTGAGCCATACTTGTAGGCTTAGCTGCAGCTTTTAACATGTTTCTATTTTAAAATGCTCCAAAAAGAGTTATAAAGGTTTTCATCTGCCTGCCTTTGCTCTCTGTAGAATACAAAGATTAATTAACATCTTAAAACCAAATATAAATAAGGACAATATTAATACAGAATTTATCCCTAATACTCAGGGAATGTAAAAAAAAAAAGCAAATCACGGTTTTCAATCACATATAGTGACTATGAGAATGAACGCTACCAGATTCTACATTGAAGAGAGTGAAAAATAATTTTAATGGCATATGATATTTGTGTATTCTACTAGATAATCAAGATAGAAACAAACAAAACAATTTCTTTGGGAGCTAGCAAGATGGTTCAACATATAAAGCAGCTCTTGTGTAACAATAAGGTCCTGCGTTCAAATCTCCAGAATCTGCTTAATCCTGATGTGCTGGTCAGTATTTTCAGTGTCTTTCCAGTGAGTTGAAAGAAAGGGACACAGAGAATCTCCAGAAACTTGTGGGATATATATTCTGACCTATTCACTGGTGGAAAGAGATACCTTGGCCAAGAATGACATTTCAGCTGTCCTCTGACCTTCACATATTCATGGGGGACATGCTTGAGCCTCAGTCATACACAGGAATTTGCGTACACATAGAACACACAGAAAAAAAAAGCCTTAAACTTCACAGTTTAAGAAATAAATTCATTAACTGGATTGAATAATCTAAATGCAACTCATTAATTGTTGCTTCTCAGTTGAAAATAATTTTGAATATTTATTTCAGAAAGTGCTCACCATGTAACAATAATCATTTCACTCAGAGCTGGTTAGGAATGCACATCTCTAAGTCTTTCTACGATACAGAATGTAAATAAAATAAAATAAAATAAAAGCTTGGATCTGTGAGAAATGATCTGTCTTTCATCAACCCTTCCAGGAACTTTGATTCATATTAAAATTTTAGAACAACTGTTTTAATATTGTTGAAATACCAAAATCTATATTCCAGTGCTCAGTTTAGAAATTCTGTTTGATCATGGGGTCTTAATTCAACCTCTTTCCATCTCTCATTGTTCTGCATCACTTTACTTTTCCCATGTATCAGTGAACTCTTTAAAGATGGAGACTTTTTAAAGCTCATTTTTGCATAGTTGACATCTAATTCTCAGGATCATTATTAGTCTGAAATAAACATGTGGAAGTTTATTTTGACTTCTATAATCATGTCTTCATTTTGAATTTCTTTTCACCATATTGGCAGGAACATGTTCTTTTGAACAGAGGAGTCTGCATTTGCACTTCTTCCCCCAGCTTGAGAACTGCAAATTGCAAAAGACACAACATGATTTCAAGAGCTTTGTGTAAGAAAAGTAGAGCATACATGAAAACCCAGTCTGGAAAATCTCCAGTTCTGACTTTCTATCAAGCTATTTTTTTTTATAATTTTCCAATGATACATTTATTTTAATTTATTCAAATGTAACCAGAAATTCTTCAGTATTTTTGATTATCCTACATTTTTAAAATATTAAATTATGTTTTATATGTTGATGTTGTGTTTGTATTTTCCGGGTATGCTCCAGGACATACATACAAGTCAGAAGACTCTGTGGGGGTTGGTATTCACCTTCTACCCTGTGAGCATTGGTGATTGAATTCAGGTCCTCAGGGCTGGAGGAAAGCAACTTTACTCACTGAGCCATCTCAAAACACCCATGTTTGCATATTTTTTGAAATAACAGAAACTTGAGCATTAACAAGTAAACAAATAATAATTTAATATCTAATCAAACATTTTCAATTTGATTTGCAAAGTGAAAACAAAGACCACCTTAATCCAGACTGTCTACAATATAACGACATTAACTTATGTTTAAAGATCTTATATTAAAGAGAAAATATTTACTACTGAGTAGTTTGTGGGTCTGTGTGAGTGTGGATTACACAGGTATGTATTTGGGAAGAGACAGAACAAATACATCCATTAGACATAAGCATTTCCCCTATGCTGTGGTTACAGCTTGTTGAAACACATGGGAAATCAGTTTTCAGTAGAGCTTAAGTATTCATATTTGAATTGCAGTCAGCCATGGCTAAAACCTCCCACTATGGATGTATTCATAATTTATAACATATTGTGTAACTTTATTTATAACATATTTATATAACATTTGACCGTTTTTTATACTGGTATTAATACCAATCCCTCAGAAGCTTTCAATATTCACTCTTGAAAGTACACAATGGATGTTCTGTTGATCTAGGAAGAATATTGTTATAATAGAACAGGATGAGTTAGTGGAGTTCCAGTTCTCAATAAGGATAATGAAAAGTTTGGGCATGGCTGGCTGTATTAAATGAGAGGCAGGGGTAGAATTAAGTTTCTAACTTCTTTGAGAATATATAGTTTTTCACAGTGGCTAGACAGAGCAATACGTTTAAATGATTCTCTGACTGACACTAAGTACATCATAAGGGGTTATTTCCATGATAATATGACTATATTCCAGTGCAATTGAAAAGTTTTGTGTGGAAGATGCATGTAAATCTTCAAAAAATTTTCTGTAGAAAGCTTCATGGATATCTGACTATTATCATATATCTGACTATTGTCATACTTCAATTGACAGTATAAAAAACAGTCTTATCAAATATGGTTGAAACTCAAATTACTGTTTGCTGGTTCTTATGGCTATTTAAATCAATATCAATATCCAAACCACCCTGATCTCTCTACCTGAACTACCTGAGAATTCATATAATTTCCTCTATTTCCTTCCAGAAAAAGCCATAAGCTTATGTCCCTCCAACAATTTGTCTTCACAGTTCTTTAGCTTGACTCAATAAGTAGAGACTGAAGTATAGAGTGTGAAGAAAATTCAATGGAAAAAGTTTCACTAAATATCTGCCACACTACAATGGAAACTGGAAACTACATAAAAAGTAGGACAAATCACTCAAAATGGACTAATTTATCAAATGGACAGCTAAAATATATGTGGAAATAGGGTAAGTAAAACTCTTTTTAAGGTCTGTAAAGAATTGTGTTGGTATTTTTATGGGAATTGCATTGAATCTGTAGATTGCTTTTGATAGGATGGCCATTTTCACTATGTTAATCCTACCCATCCATGAGTATGGGAGATATTTCTATCATATGATATCTTCTTCAATTTCTTCAGAGACTTGAAGTTTTCTTTATACAAGGCTTTCATTTGCTTAGTTAGAGTTACACCAAGGTACTTTATGTTATTTGTGGATATTGTGAAGGATGTTGTTTCCCTAATTTCTTTCTCAGCCATTTTGTATTTTGTATACAGGAGCACTACTGATTTTTTTTTTAAGTAAATTTTGCTTCTAGCCACTTTGATGAAGGTTTTTATCAGCTGAAGGAATTCTCTGGTAGAATTTTTGGAGTCACTCTTATATGCTATCATATCATCTGTGAATATTTTGAGGGGACAGGAGCCACACAAGGAGACCAACAAAGCCAAAACACACACACACACAAAAAAACAAAACAAAACAAAACAAAAAGCAAAACACAGGGCTCAACATGGTGGATCTGGATGGTTGTATGCAAAACTTGGCTCAGAGGTTAAGAAAGACCTCTCTGAATATAATGTGTAAGTAAAGGAGAGGTTTTCCCTGTAACTTCTTTAATGCTAATTTATTTAATTTTCTGGAATTTACTGCATTCTTCAATGCACCAATGTTAGGAATTAGGTGCCTGTAGAGGTTACATGCAGGTTCACAGATCACACCACGAGATCGTTCCACGTGGGAGGTTTATTAGGGAAGGGGGGTAAGGGGTCGCAGGAAGACAAGGCAGAGAATGGGGGGGGCTCCTGTTCTCTTTATAGGGTGATCCAGAGCATGCACGGGTGGTTCCAGGTGGTCAGCAGGTAGTCTGGGTGTCTTTTCAAATGCCTGATACCAGTCTGTCAGGCCCCAGGGGCTGCCCGTGCTTGCTGATCCCAACAACAAGGACCAAATACATCTGGACACAGGGGTCTTTCATGAGACTGTTTCTCCAACCAAGGACCATGTATGGATATAATCTAGAACCCCTGCTCCGATATAGCCCATGGTAGCTCAGTGTCCAAATGGGTTCTCTAAGGGGAACAGGGACTATTTTTGACATGAAATCATCTGCGAGCTCTTCGACTCCCGCCTCCCGAGGGAGGAGCAGCCTTGCTAGGCCATATAAAAGGACATTGCAGCCAGTCCTGAAAAAGAAGGGGAGGAGGTCCTCCCCTATGTGGACTTGGAAAGGTGCATGGAGAAGATGAGGGAGGAAGCGGGGATTTGGAGGGAATGAGGGAGGGGGCTACGGCTGGGATACTAAGTAAATAACCTGTGATTAATAAAAAAATAAATAAATTTAAAAAAGAAACTATTTAAAAGTGCACATAAAGAAAACATTTTCTTGCAAATAATACAGTAGGGTTTTTTTTTTCCATGTAGATTTGAATAAGACATTTTTGATAGTGGAGTAATGATGCTTTAAATAGGCCAAATAAGCTTAGATTTTGACTATCTCAAATGTCTCAATTTTAAGGAAGGCATCCAGTTGATGTATTGCAGCATAGTGATGGCAATAATTACCCAAAAAATCTGTGCACATTGATATCTCAGTATTTATGTAATTTGCTTTATGTCCTGATGGTGCTGACATGGATCAGTTACCATAGAGATGCTTTCAGAGTTCCAGAACGAGAAGTGAGTTTAATCTTTGTGCATTACTTTGGTGGCATACCAATGTTATTAGAAAAGAATTAAATTAATTATGTTGACCAAACAATATATGACATTCTTGTACCTAAGGGGAAGAGTTGATCTTGTAAATTTGGGGGAGGGAGGAGATTTTAAAGAGCGCAGCAGTCTGTGCTGCCTGCCATGTTTTCTTTCTGTAACTGCAAGAAAATTCCAAAAGACAGATAAACTTTTTCTATGTCTCATATTCAACCATAACCTATATCAATATTTTCAAAATTAATCATAGAATTTCTGATGCAGACATTATCACGAGGAATGTATAATCTCCTGCCTCTACCCACAAAGACTTGGTACAACAGGAGAGGGAGGTATAGCTGGGAAAATGAAAGCAGGCATTCTAAATGAGGGCTGAGGGAGGATTGTAGTGGTGTAAAAACCTTTGCATGGCCTCCTTGAAGATAGGAAATTACTTTTAATCATATATTTAGCACATATAGAATGTCTGCTGTGTGTCTATTGTATCCCAGGAGAGACAAATATGAACCATCCAGTCTATGTGCAGGGCTAGGAGGGTATTGCTCTCATGGAGATTAACGAAGAATGACAGCAATTGTCTGTTACTAAGCACCTCGGAACACCTGTCACAGAACTCTACTCCACCTGCAGAATCACAGCTTCTTGATCACCCACAGAGAAATTGTGCAAGAGACAGTTCAGGTGGCTGAGAGAGAATTTGCACATAATTTATGAATGCCAAGCTCTGTCAGCAGTCTCTCATTGAAGAATGCAGTAAATTCCAGAGAATTAAATAAATTAGCATTAAAGAAGTTACAGGGAAAACCTCTCTTTTACTTACACATTATATTCAGAGAGGTCTTTCTTAACCTCTGAGCCAAGTTTTGCATACAGCCATCCAGATCCACCATGTTCCTGGGTGTGATTATTCTAGTCACTCCCTCCTATAATTTTTTTTTTCTTTCCTCAGTTAGTTCTCCATATGCCATGAAGCTTTTACTGCAACAATGCT
Source organism: Meriones unguiculatus (assembly GCF_030254825.1). Taxonomy (NCBI): domain Eukaryota; kingdom Metazoa; phylum Chordata; class Mammalia; order Rodentia; family Muridae; genus Meriones; species Meriones unguiculatus. Next base: position 41,521,190 of record NC_083352.1, read on the forward strand.
GGCTACTTCTCAAGTCTGTAAAATATAAATGTCGCTCACGAAGGGGTGTAGCTGTGTCCTCCTTAAATCACTGTGATGGGATCATTGCATTTGGTAACAAATAAATACTCAGTTGTTTTAGTGTTTACTAGAGCAAAGTAATATCCTAATTGAGGGCATAATGTGTTAAAGGGATTAAATGGCAGGCTATAAAATATGTATTACCTCCATGCCATTTACCCATGCTGTAGTTTTTTTGTTTCCTAAGGTTACTTGTTTGATGCATGGGATGATAGTTACTATTGATTCATCTGATTCTAGCAGTAAATGTAAATGATTGACAAGAGTAAGGAGCTGAAGTTATTGTCTTTTGTGTTATGTTTAAACTTCAAGCATATATTTAAAGATACGTTTAACCAATACTATGAGGTTTTGTTTTGTTTGTTTGTTTCTTTTATGAGCATGCATTTTAAAGGGGGCAAGGCAAACATTTTAACCATGTGGGTCTGGAAAGGAGCCTTTGCTTATAAAATCATATAACAAAGAAACTGGGTAAATTATTAGCTGATGAAATTTTTGGCTGATCAGAGTGGGAGAACACAAATACCCTGGGAAGTGAAAGTGATGAGGCTGAGCATTGTGCAAGGTCCAGGCACTCGGAAAAACACTCCTCCACTGAACACCTCAAATTTAATAGAAATCTCAAATGTTTCTCTGGGTACTGTGTACATTAACAAAAATATACACATAGGTTCAACTTAGTAATGTTTGCTCTCTACAGCATAATTACAAAGACATAGATTTCCAGAGATTTGATCATTACTTCTCCATCATGGCAAAGATATGACACCATGTTCTCTCTCAATGTTCTTCTTCCCAAAGAATATAGCGTGACTTATAAAGAAGTGGATAAATTGTGTCTTCTGACCGAAGGTCAAGTCCTCTGACATGGACACAGTTTTTCCTAGAGCCAGCTATTTTGCTCAGTGTCTTGCACCTAAGGCTTACTACATGTAATTTTTGTCTTCCAGCTTCGGTTGTCATCTCCATGTAAATACAAGGATGATCTCACAGATCACATTACTGGTAATTCTTTGGCCTTTATACTCCATATCAGGAGGTCTGGTTATCTCTGATAGTTCTACTCATCATTACTTTAATTCCTTTAACCTCTAAGTATCTTCCTAATTTTCATGTTATGTTTTCTAGGAGGCACCCGGAAGTAAGCAATGTTCTTCATTGCTTGAATAGAGGTATGCAACTAGTCATGGGCCTTTAAGAACATACCTTAGCCCACAGTAAATCAACAACACTTTTATATGTGACATTATACTTCGTACCTAGAAGTCTTTTAGAAGCATGTAATAGAAATCAACATTCAGTGTCATGCAACTTTATTTCCAGGTAGTACAATTTGCACAAAAAAATGTAAAAAACAATTTTTGTAAGGTTGCTTCACAAGGAGGAATAATATAAGTTTAAAGAGTACAAAATCTAAACAGGATTATGATCAAGTATTGTGCTAAGGTCTTGTCAGTCCGAATTAAATCCTTAATGGTTCCTTCAGCTCTCTGAAAGTTATGCCTACTTAATTCAACTAATGGCGTGCTTCAAGGCCAAATTCCTCCTGTTTACATTTAAATCTTAACTGGTCTGGTTATTCTTCGTTTGTTTGCCGGCAGAATTTTGCTGCAGGGATGGTAAACCACGCAGTTGGCAAAAAGTCAGAGAAATCTCCGAGTCCTCACCAAACTGGTGGGAACATCTGTGGAAAAAGAGTATGTGATTTTCAAGAATGACAGTGAAAGGTATATCTGTTTGTCCCCTCAAGTAAGAAAAGCAGGTAGGTGTTCTGTTCCTGGTGTCATTCTGGCCAATGCCAGTGTAACCCAGTAATCACCAGAGAGATATAATCAGGACTTTATAGGAAGTGCATGAGCATCCAAGTACAATATTCAAACTAGAACTTTTCTGGACTCAGTAGCAAAGGTTAACAACTTTTTGAACATGTTCTAAACCAGTGCATTTCATGCTTCACAATGGTGAATTTTATGGTACTTTAATTTTAATGCCTTACAACTAAGATGGAGAGATACAAATAGAACTTTAATTTATGTTGATTATTTACTGTTGGGCTGTTTTTGACGCCATGTCATGTCACATTCTATTGATGGCCTAGTACTTGTTATATAGTTTACATTGTTCTTAAACACACAGCAATCCTCTGCCTTATACACCAGCGGACCGGTTTTCAGGTACATCACTGTGTGTTGCTTTATATTATTTCTTAAAATTACCTTTTTGATATACTATTTGTATTAAAAATTTGAAGTTATTCAATATATTTCTATAAAATGTGTTTGCTGAATTTATAATATATATGAAGAGTTTATTCTTTAAATACTTTCGTAAACAAATTTAAAAATGCCTGGTAATTTTGATTGATTTATGTATAGATACTGTGACCAAGTTAAGCAGTTCTTAGGATATAAAATGTATCATTAATTTATAGTAATAACATTGTAAGTAAGTCATTAGCTTATGACTTGCATATAAACTATTGTTATTTGCCAGCGCAGGTCTGAGAAACTGAGACACCAAGAGCATCCACATTCTTTCGAACGATACCTTCTTCCTCCTTTCTGTTATTTGAGATCAGCTAAACCTGATATTACCCAACTGGGGATGGGACCTATCACTTCTGTCTCCTAGGGTAACTCATACATCATTTCCAAAGGGATTGAGATAAATAAAGCATAGATTTCTTTAGAACGCGGGCCGCATAATGATTGTATCTTACTGCTCTTCAGTACCTGGCAGTTTACAAAGCATTTTTGTGGCCATTATCTCATATAATGCATTGCTCGCAAGCCTCTGGCTTCCTGGGAATTCTATTATCCAAATCTCTCAACAGCGACTTTCCAGCACTATACTTTTCACAAGCCTTGTTGGGTTTTCTTCTATCTTGCCTTTCTCCGTCAATTTTATATTCCTGAAGGGTTATGACTATCCTCTCTAATCTTAAAAATTTATTTTTCCTCTCCCTCTCACTGCACCCAGAACAGTAGACAGTCAATCTGTACTAGTTGATGGTTTTCTCTCAATCTGACTTTCTGCCTGTCAGGCAAGCCCTTCTGGGCTTTGGAAGCCTCTCCGGAGTCTTTGGTATAGCTTTCTCACTTTAATCAAATGGTGCCTAACAGCCCACAAAGGATTTTCTTACTGTTTTTCCCATCTCACACCTCAATTACCTTTTTGTGATTTACATTTTTCTGAAGCAGATAATTGCTTCTTAACAGTATTTGTACTTATATATGTATTCGTTATGCATAGCCCTTACGTGGCCTTTCTTAAAATGTTTATCCACATTACTAAGGTAGAGTTACTCTCAGTAATTATTGGGAAAATTATTGACTTATAATTTATGTTCTAAAAATTTTTTATCTGTCAATACATTTTCCATTCAAACGATTTTAATTAATTAATTAATTGCTTTACATTCTGATCGTATCTCTCCCCCTCCCTCCTCTCCTTCTGCTCCCACCCTAGCTTTCTCTTCCTCTTTCTCCTCCCATATTTCTCAGAAAAAAAGTGAGCCCTCCCTATCCATCTATTTCACCTCATCAAGTCTTATCAGGACTGAGTGTGTCCTCTTTCTCTGTCGTCTGGCAAGGCAATCCTGCCAGGGAGCAGTGATCATAAAGCAGGCAACAGAGTCCATGTCAGAGACAGCCCCCACCCCCCTTACTAGGGCACCCACATGCAGCCTGATCTACCCATCTGCTACATCTGTGTCCAGTCTATGCATGGTCCTTAGTTGGTGTTCAGTCTCTCTCCACAAGCCCCTCTTTACTCCTGGTTATTGGCTCTGTTTGTCTTCTTGTAGAGCTCCTGGCACAGCCAGGTTCTCTTATCCTTTCTCCCACTTTTCCACAAGACTCCCTACATGTAGGAAAATCTTTGCCTGTTGAGTCTTAGCATCTGTTTCAATCCACTGCTGGGTGGAATCTTTAAGAGGACAGCTATGCTGGGCTCCTGAAGGTGACCACAGAAGAATACCGTTAACAATGTCAGGGTTGGCTCTTTCCCATGGGCTGAATCTCAGGTTGGGCCAGACATTGGTTAGCCATTCCCTCAATCTCTGCTCTATCTTAATCTCTGCATATCTTGTGGATAGGGTAAATTTTGGGTTAAAGTATTTGTCCATGAGTTAGTGTTCCCCTCTCTCCACTAGGAGTCCTATCTAGATAGAGGGTGGCCTCTTCAGTCTCCATGAACTTTGCCACTAGGAGTTTCAGATAGAGTCACAAACACACACATCTTCCCAGAAGCATAACCTGTCTTAGGTCTCAGGCTTTTCACAGAAATGCCCTCTCCAATGATTTCTTTTCTCTCTGTAGGCCCTCTGTCTTCCAGCCCCTGGTCTCCCCAGGTCTGTTCACCACCCTCATTTCTTTCTGTGCTCATGCTCCTGCCTTGTTTCTCTCTCTTCAACCACTTGCAATATCTATTCTATTTTCCCTTCGGAGTTATATTTAACCATCCTCCTTTGTGTCCTCCTTATTACTTTTCTTCTTTGGGTTTATGAACTGTAATATGTTTATCCTGTACTTCATGGCTAAAATCTGCTTATAACTGAGTACATACCATGTGTGTCTTTCTGGGGCTGGGTTACCTCACTCAGGATGATCTTTACTAATTCCATCCATTTGTCTGCAAATTTCATGATTTGCTTGATTTTAATAGATGAGTCATATTCCACGTGTCATTCACATAGGAGAAAACTTCTTGAACAGACACAAAGAGCTCAGGCTCTAAGGTCAACAATTTACAAAACGGGACCTCATGAAACTGAAAAGCTTCTATAAGAGAAAGGACACTGTCAGTAGAAGAAAATGGCAATCAGAAGGAAGGAAAAGAAGTCCTCCCCTATCAGTGGACTGGGGGAGGGGCATGCATGCAAAGGGTGGAGGAAGGGAGGGATTGGGACAGGAGGAGGGAGGGAACCACAGGGGGGCTACAAAGTGAATAAAGTGTAATTAATAAAGAAAAAAAATTAGGAAAAAATCTTCAACAATCTTACATCCAACAAAGGACTAATATCCAGAATATAAAAGACTCAAAAAAATTAAATACCCACAAACCAAATGATCCAATTGAAAATGAGGTACAGAAAAGACTCCTGTGCCCAGATATATTTGGTGCTTGTGGAACTCTTGTCCTCTCCAGGTCTTACTAACTCCCCCTTCTTTCATAGGATTCCCTGCACTCTGCCCAAGGTTTGGTTATAAGTCTCAACATCTGCTTTGATACGCTGCTAGGAGGAGTCTTTTAGAGGTCCTCTATGGTAGGCTCCTGTCCTGTTTCTTATTTTCTCTTACTTCCAATATCCATCCCATTTGTCTTTCTAAGTGAGGATTGATCATCTTACACTGGGTCCTCCTTCTTGTTTAGCTTCTTTAGGTGTACATATTTTAGTATGTTTACATGGATATAACCTAGAACCCCTGCTCAGACGTAGCCCATGGCAGCTCAGTATCCAAGTGGGTATCCTAGTAAGGGGAACAGGGATTGTCTGTGACATAAACTCAGTGGCTGGCTCTTTGACCACCCCTCTGAAGGAGGAGCAGCCTTGCTAGGCCTCAGAGGAGGACATTGCAGCCAATCCTGATGAGACTGATAAGGTAGGGTCAGATGGAAGGGAAGGAGGACATCCCCCATCAGTGGACTTAGAGAGAGACAGAGGGGAGATGAGAGAGGAAGGGTGGGATTGGGAGGGAATGAGGTAGGGGGCTACAGATGGGATACAAAATAAACTGTAATTAATATAAAAAATAAAAAAAAATAATTAAAAAATAGGGTACAGAGCTGAACAGAGAATTCTCAACAGAGGACTCTGGAATGGCTGAGAATCACTTAAAGATGTCTTCAATGTCTTTAGTCATCAGGGACTTGCAAATCAAAATGTTTCTGAAATTCTATCTCACACTAGTCAGAATGGCTAAAAAAAAATCAAAACAATCAAGTGACAGCACATGGTGGTGAGAATGTGGGAAAATGGGGAAGTCCTACATTGCTGGTAAGAATGCAAACTTGTACAACCACTTTGGAAATCAGTCTGGTGCTTTCTCAGAAAATTAAGAATAGCTCTCCCTCAGACCTAGACATACTACTTCTGGACATATAACGAAAAGGTGTTCCACCATACAAAAAGATCACCTGCTGAACTATGTTCATAACAACTTTATTTGTGGTAGCCAGAATCTTGAGACAAACTAGATGCTCCTCAACTGAAGAATGAATGAAGAAATTGTGGTACATTCAAACAATTTTTATTGAATTCTTGAAAATGAAATGGAATCTAGTTGGTAAACAGTTTAAATAGTTTGCATATTATAGGAAAAAGTTTCCAAAATAACTGTAATATCAAGGAGAATAAACTAAAAATATTTATAGACACTATAAATATATCTGTAAGTTCAAACCAAGAAAACATTTCATCCTATGCCAATAAGCTTAATAGTAATTAAGACAGTTTGTGAAGTTATATGTGACATTTTTCTGTATCAAATCACACATGACATCTTCTCTAGGACGGAAGAACATCTCATGAGCATGTGAGCATATGTATGCAGCTGAGTATGTATGCATGTGAATTTATTTAATTTAGAGCCCAAAGGTTGATATCAGCTTTTGACACAGAATCTCTCAGCAAACCCACAGATCACTGAATCTCTAGCTGGCTGGTCACTGAACCTCAGAGGGCCACCTGTTTCTACCAAGACAGCACTGGGGTGACAGACATAAAGACGGCAAGCATTTAAACAAGCATTTGTTTTACACATAAGAATTGTATAAGCGGTAAACCTATTAAGAGCACAGAGAAAATGATGAAACCATAGTATTGCATGTGCTATCCTTCATTATGTACAATGAGGTAGAGATATGATTCCAGTAGATACCCCAGCATGGTCAGGAACCATGAAAAAAAATGTATGAGATTGGGATTCTGCCGTATCGATGCATGCCTAACATTCTGCGCAAGGAGATGGTAGGGTTCTGCTTCCAGAGCGGTGTGTGATCCTATATGCATAATTCAACTTACCTATTCATTCAATAAGAGCCATTTTGCTGAGAGGCGTGGCAAACACATTCTCCACAGTGAAACATAATGACAATACAGAGAATGCTCTTTTAAAAAACATTGCTTGTCAGCTTTCAACTCTGTTTCAAAGACTAACTTCAAGGATAAGTTATTTTCATTTGAACTTCCCCTTCCCTTTTAACTTAAAGGCTGCTTGCTGAAAATTTAGGAGACTAAGAAAATTAACATGCTCTCCTCTGTGTTTGAGCTATTTAGCTTGGGATAGTTAACCAGAATTCATACCTATTAAATGGTTTTATGATTGAACAGAAATGCCTAGTATAGATTCCAATGGCAGGTGAGCCTTTTGAGATGTAAGTCACAGAGAATATAACATAGACTTCTGCCCTTCATGAATGTGCAGAGGAAAATCAGAAACAGGTGACAATTGAGATGTGTTGGTAATGTGATTTTATTCCTTTAGGGTACAGACAATTGGCCAAAAGCCAGTTTGTAAATAAATATTCATTGTTCTTCCCTAAAAGCACTCCCACACATTTTACTAATAAGGATGTTGTTTAGTAGAGCATCCAAAAGGTCAGAGCCTAATGAAATCACTCTTTCATCTCTGAATCCTCCTGAAGAAGACATAACACAATTAAGAATGTACATTTTGTTGTCTAGATGAATTGTAACAGTCCCCAGTGTGTCAAAACAAATAAATATATGATAATTAGTCCACAGTTGAATTGTAAGGTTGTTGATGTAGCTTTAGATTGTGTAGGACTAAATCTAATTATAAAAGCCAATATTCCCTAGAATATATCTACTACTATGCAGATAGATGATCTGATTAAAACGCTATTTGAAAATTAATTCCTAAATGCTTTCTTGGAATTTTGTACTTGAAAGAAAATACTTTTGTAATGAAAATCTTAAATTTCATTTTGTTTTCTCCTGTTTTCTGAACACAGTTGTTCTCATTGAATTTGACTGTCATTTAGTGATAAAACTTCTTTGGTCTCTCATTCCATGGATGCCAATGAGAAGAGCTCCAATAGCTGACTCAAAAGTGGGACACATTGAAAATATATCACACAATGCACCGTACTGTTTTCAGTACTGGGCACGTCAAGAGGTGGACAGACACAATTGCTTTAGGAGAGGAGCAAACTTTTCTGTTTTGAAGTTTGACATACCAGGATACAAGTGTATCCTTTTAAGATTTTCTTTGAAAGCACCATCCAAGACAATACCCTACCGGTGACTATCTCAGAGACTAGATAACAGATAAGATTCTACTCTACAGTTCATACAATCTATCTCAAGTAATACACACAATTCTGCATGTATGTAATTCAGGAAACTTATATTTTTATTTTGTTATGTAGAATAATTCGTTAGAATTTCAATCGGTGTTTTTACAATATACAAAAATGTTATTTTTTTGGATAAGTAACATTCAAAACATCTATGGTTTTCTTTAAAAATTATGTATATGAGAAGCCTCTTCGAGGACAGGTACTCTGGGCTTTTGTCTGTAAGCATAGCAGAGTATTGTTATAGTGTCAGAGGCTGGCTCTCTCCCATGGGGTGGGTCTCATGGGCCAGGCATTGGTTGGGACATTCCTTCCATCTCTGCTCCAATTTTATCCTGCACAACTTGTAGACAGGGTAAATTTTGGGTCAAGATTTTGTGGGTGGGTTGGATTTCTCTTCCTTCTACTATGAGTCATGTCAACCCAACAACAGTTTGAAACAGATGCTGAGACTCACAGCCAAACATTGGGCAGAGCACAGGGAGTCTTATGGAAGAGTGAGGGGAAAGAGAGATCACTGAGGGGATAGGAGCTCCACAGAAGGCAAACAGAGCCACCTAACTAGAGCCCAGGGGGGCATATGGACACTGAAACATCAAACAAGGACCATGCATGGACTGGACCTAGACTCTGTACACAGATGTAGCCAATGGGTAGCTCGGTCACCATGTGGGTTCTTGAGTAAGGGGAGTCAGGGCCGACTCTGACATGGACTCTGTTGCCTCCTTTCTGATCACTTTCCACTGGTGGGACTGCCCCAGGCCACAGGGAAAGAGGATGCTTGCAGTCCTGATGCAACTTGATGTGCTGAGGTGAATTCATTAGGAAGGAGGGGCTCCCCTTTTCGGAGGAGCAAGGGAAGATTGAAAGAGCAAGGGTGAGGAAGGGTGGAAGCAGAAGGAGAGGAGGGAGAGGGCTACAATCGAGATGCAAGTGCATAAACAAACAACTCATTATTAGTTAATTATTAATTAAGGATATACACATGTGGAGCTCAGTGGGTGTGAGCACTTACTCAGCACCCATGAGGACCTGAGTTGAAGCCCCCAGCAGCTGTGTAAAAAGGGCAGAAAAGCCTATGCTTATCACCCTGTCATAGACAATTTGGAAGATAATTATATGATTAATCTCATACACACTCACTTGTCATTAAAATTTTTATTGAGAGGTCTAAGCCCTCCCCCAAATAGGGTTAAAGTTGTCTTAGTTGCTGGAGAAATTATATTAGGGAAATTTCAACACTGAAAAATCATAGAGAGCTGGCATTTAATGTGTTTTGTTTGGGTGCTTCTTTATATTCTAGAAGATAATTACTTTTATTTTGGTTAATCAGAAGTATAAAGGATAAAATAATTGTTCTTAAAATAGATTTATATGAATGATTTCACATTTTTTTTCTTGTAAAGGATGTTGCCTCCAAACACAAATTTCCAGTAGCTAAAACAGATCTATAATATTTATAAAACAATCTGATTTTTTCGTTCTGTAAATCTTTGTTTTTTTTCTGTCTGTTTGCCAAGATGTAAACACATGCTGAAGACTCTGCCAATGGTGTTAGTTTCACCTAGGTCATTATTTTAGTATCAATGGAATGTTAAAGTCATATGAAGTAGATGCTTTCATTTGACAGAAAGAGAAAATGGCTGCATGTTTTATTTTATTTTCTATTTATTTCATTTACTTAAGCTTTTGAGACTGTAATATGGAGATTTAGATGGGTTCAGAATTGTGTCTCAAGATACTCTGGTGTATATTGATTACACCAGCTTTTTTGATATTGCTTATGAGGATTCTTCTTCAGACCACATTGCTAGGACTATTCATAAAGGACTATGGCTTCTAGGGTACAGATCAATGTGAAGAAACTGATAACAAGTTGGGGAACAGAAAGGCATCAACAAAAGATAGAAGTTCTGATCTCAAAAGTTCAAATGGAAATCTGTTTTTCTTACTTCATTGCTAGATGAAGATCTGGCAAGAGGACAATTAATATTTCTTTGTTTCCTGGGGTAATTGTTCTAAGGTATAAAGGAATGAGGTTTAAATAACGGTGATAGAGGTCTTCTCCAACCTTATGTCTGACAGAGGTCTAATATTCAGAAACTATAAAGAACTTAAGAAGTTAAACACCAACAAGCCAAGTAATCCAATTAAAATATGGGGTACAGAGCTAAACAGAGAATACTTAATAGAAGAGTATTGAATGGAGGAGAAACACTTAAAGAAATGCTCAATGTCCTTAGTCGTCAGGGAAATGCAAATGAAAAGGACCCTGAGATTTCATCTTACACCCATCAGAAAGACTAAGATCAAAAATTCAAGTGACAACACATGATGGAGAGGTTGTGGAGAAAGGGGAACCCTCCTCCATTGCAGGTGGGAGTGTCAACTTGTATAACCACTTCGGATATCAATCTGGTGTTTCTCAGAAAATTTGGAATAGCATTACCTCAATACCCAGCTATACCACTCCTGAGCTTATATCCAAAAGATATTCCACCATTCAATAGGGACATTTTCCAACCATGTTTGTAGCAGCTTTATTTGTAATATACAGAAACTGGAAACAACCCAGATGTCCCTCAACTGAGGGATTGATACAGAAATTGTGGTACATTTACCCAATGGAATACTACTCAGCAATTAAAAACAAGGAAATCATGAAATTTGCAGGCCAATGGATAGAACTAGAGGTTATCTCAATAATCCCTGTTTTCTGGGCACAATGAAACTTCTAGTTTGTTAACTAGGAAAAGTAGGTTAATGAACTAAAGATGTATACAGTACTTATATTTAGAAAAAACCTTAGGATCTGAAGATCCAGTGTTGTTCATTCAACAGATGACCTTCTAAGGGACTGCTGAGCTACCTGAATATATGAAGATGACCCGACTTAAGCATAAAAGAGGGTATCTCCTGTTTTATAGATCTGCAGCTCTACTAGCACATTGTTAGTTCCAGCACATAGGAGGCAAAGGCAGGTCCACTTCTGTGAAGTTAAGGACATCTTGTTTTACACATATTTCCAAGCCAGCTATGCTATGTATTGAGACCTTTCCTTAGAAATCATAACCAAAAAGCAAAAAAAAAAAAAAAAAAAAAAATCTGCAGCACTAATAATAAAATACCATTTGGAAACTAATTCTATTAGTTCACTTCTGGGAATTCATCCAAAGGGGATAATAGAGGATGTGACTATATACAAAGGTGCTCATTACGGCATTAACACTAATAGAGAAAAATAGAAAAAAAGGTAATTGTTCAACTCCGGTGCATGTATAGCATTAAACTGTGGAATGTGTAAGATTCTGCTGAAGCACATGCGAGGAACTTGAAGCCATATTGTAAAGCAAAATAAAAAGTGAGCAATACCGTGCATTCCATGTATAGCAAAACACCCCTAATCTAATAATCTGAAATATTAAGTGTTCAACATCATAAATCTTTGCTGTTAACATTTTTCATCGGTATTAAAATTTGACCTCCTCATAAAAATATTATATAAAGTTGCCATAATACGGGGGTTGGAGAAATGGCTTAGAGGATAAGAGCATTGAGTGCTTTTCCCAAGGTCCTGAGTTCAATTCCCAGCAACCACATGGTGGCTCATAACCATCTGTAATGAGATCTGGTGCCCTCTTCTTTTGCCTACATGCAGGCAAAACACTGGTGTCTTTGTGTCTCTATCTCTGTGTGTCTCTCTTTCTCTCTGTATATATACACATGAATACATACATGGTGTATGACATTACAGTAAATCCTTTAGATTTGGGACTCATCTGAAAATATTTTTTACATATAGGTAAAATAGTATTAAAAAAATCTGAGTTTTTAAACAGTTCACTTTGGATGCATTTCAATTAAAGTGTACTCAGAAAAATTCCTATCTTTAAGTGGGAACAGGCAGCACCTCCCACAGGCTAAGATAACTCTCAGGTAGTTCCACTAAGGAGTCATCACCAAAGGTGGAGGCAGCAAAAATGCCTTAGGAGTTTGAAAGGTGAAACTGTTAGTTGTGAGACCAGCAGAGGCACCAGACAGGTCTTGAGTGAAAGAACCTAAAAGAAGTTTGCTTAAGTAGGTGCCTCACGAGGAATGAGAGCACAGCACATGAGAGACAGAATGGACATGTGAACAACTGTCTCTCTCCTCTGATGCTGCTTGATCCTCCTTTAGGTCTTCTTACTCATCCATGCTAAAGAAGGCCTTGGAAGCATCAGTGTTTCTGGGATAGCAAATAAGATGGGTAAAGGTCGCTACAAACATGGTTGAGCAAATGTCCTTATTGTGTACTTGAGACTCTTTTGGGTATATGCCTAGGAGTGGTATAGCTGGATCTTGAGGAAGCACTATTCCTAGTTGTCTGAGAAAGCGCCAGGTTGATTTCCAGAGTGGTTGTACAAGTTTACATTCCCACCAGAAGTAGAGGAGGGTTCCCCTTTTTCCACAACCTCTCCAGCATGTGTTGTCATTTGAGTTTTTGATCTTAGCCATTCTGAGGGGGGAAGGTGAAATCTCAGGGTCGTTTTGATTTGCATTTCCCTGATGGCTAATGAGGTTGAGCATTTCTTTAAGTGTTTCTTTGCCATTCGATATCCCTCTATTGAGAATTCTCTGTTTAGCTCTGTACTCCATTTTGGCAGTTCAGTATCCAAGTGGGTTCCATTATAGGAACAGGGACTGTCTCTGACATGAACTGATTGGCCTGCTCTTTAATTACTTTCCCCTGAGGGGGAAGCAGCATTACCAGGCCACAGAAGAAGACAATGCAGCCACTCCTGATGAGACCTAATTGACTAGAATCAGAAGGAAGGAAAAGAAGACCTCCCCTATCAGTGGACTTGGGGAGGGGCATGCATGCAGAGGGTGTAGGAAGGGAGGAATTGGGATGGGAGGAGGGAGGGAACCACAGGGAGGATACAAAGTGAATAAAGTGCAATTAATAAAGAAAAAATAAATGATAGGCAAAGGTCAATTTAACAGAAAGAGAATTTGAGTGTAACTGCTAAGCTGTAATACTGTTTTTAAGCCAATGAATGCATCATAAAGACTCTGGTAAATCACAGGGAAATATTGTTGATGGTCAACTCAAGTCGTGTTAGAATTACATTGTAGTGAGTTACCATTTTCCATCATAGCATTCATGCTATTACACTTGGTATTGCAACTATAATAAACATTTTATTGTCAACATAAAGGTTTATTCATCTTTATTTCATATATAATCTAAGAATGAGGAATCTCTCCTAGTGGCATATTTTATACCTATCTCAGTGCATCTCTCAACCCTCATCAGAGAAGCTTCTGATGGAAATTAAACACATAGAAACACACACGTGTGCACACACACAACAGAGCCAATCAATGGACAGAGAATTAAAACAAACATGGAACACTCAGCCCTAAGTTCATTATTTAAATCATAACTTTTTTCCTGTGAGTTTTGGTGCTCTATATAGAAAAGGGAGCAAAATGGTTGTAAGAAGCAGAAATAGTGAATGATATCAGGGAAAAGTTCTTTTCAGACTAGACAGGGCAAATGTTCATAGGTGATCTCACAGAGGCAGCAGTCCTCCATCTAACCAAGGAGTGAATGACATTTGATTGCTACTGAGTGGGAGAAAGTTTTGTTTATTGTTTTCCCCAATAAAGTGAAACTGTCTACCACAATTTAGCGCAAGACCCACCTCCAGGACAGATTGGCAAGGATAAACTGGCCTCTTAGGTTTTGTTTGTTTGTTGAGAGAGAGCATCAGTTGGGCAGATAGACATGTTTGGAAGAGACAGACAAGTTGAGAGGAATTAATATAATAAAATATGTTATAAGAAATTCTTAAGCAAAATATAAAAGATTATTTAAAAAGTTAATAAAAGAAATTAACCCCTGAGAATTCTGAAAAGAGAAAAATACCATATGCACTCCTCAGTGTTACTCTCTGAATCTGTTCAAGATGAACTTGTGAAGTACGGGGTCATGTAGAATGATTATGTGCTACAACATATGATAATAAAGGATTAAAATGCCTAGCTTCACTTCATATAAAATGCAAGTCTTAATAAAGGAAGCATCACAGAATAGAAAGTGGACAGACTACGAGAAAGAGGACCAGCATGACTGCTGCAAGGTATATCTTCGAAGAGAAGCAAGAGAAAGGGGGAGAAAAGGAGAGTGAGTGTGAGAGAGAGAAATATAGAGACAGAGAAAGCAGAATATGAGGAAAGTAGAGAGGATAAGATGGATTGGAAACATGGTAGATTAATATGATCAAAACAGATCATATGAAAAATTTTAAAGGCTTGGAGAATCCAGGTCATTATAACTGATATTTTGTACTTTAAATGTTCACCTAAAGAAGTATTAGATAGTACTTGGCCATAGGTATGATAATTCAAAATGGCTCAAGATCATATCCTGATTTTGTTTGTAAAAAAAAAAAAAGGATTGAAAAATGAAAAAAGAAAAGTGGCAGCACAAGGAAATTAAGTATAATATATTTTTTAATTTCTATTTTGTTGCTGATTTGAAGAGATTAAAAAAAATCACCAGGACATGGAGGAAAGGGCTTTACATATGCGAGAGGAATTTCTAAATGTAAACTTAAACATTTTTCTGAACTTTTCAATCATCTAGGCAAATTTTACTGATTAAAAACAAATGAAATGGATTGTCATATATTAACTTAAGAGTTAGGGAAATCTACCATAGTTGCAATCTTCATAATTGTTTTCTACCTAACTTGAAACCTATGTAAACCTTGCTAAATTCATTTTGTGATGTCACTCCAAAGATAACCCTATGTTTCTGATCATTTTGAAGTAACTGAGATTTTATCAGAATTTAACAAACTGTGAAATTATCACATATATAAAAACCAAAATAAAACGCCCATTTATCTTGGATATAAATTGTTTTATAATGGATATAATTAGTAGCTTTAGATCAAGAAGAATAGTACGGATGATCAGACTGAAACAAAATGAAGAATTTTCTTGAAAACTCTATTCAGTAAAACAATTTCAATAATAGTAGAAAATAATCAACAAAAGCTACAGAATAAAAATGAACAAATATAATACCTTCAGTTCCTCATCCTGAAAGCACTTAGGCAGATTTTTCAGTGTCAATCAGAATTCTTGCAGGGGCATACATTTTTTCTTCATCACCAGAATTAAATATCCATGTCCAGAAGTATGTGGCACCTCAAGTTTCCATATTCTTAGGACCTTAATCAGTGTCACATAGATATAGCCTTAATCAACCAGAAGTCTGTCTTTACAGTGAATATCTCATAATTTGCAAACAATTTTCAGTTTTTCGTTAATAAATTCAAGCTCCCAGTCAATGCTGAATTTATCCTGGCAGACAGTTGAGTGGGAGTCTGGGTTTGAATCATTACCACATGCAGCATTTTGCGTTTCTCTCTCAGATTTCCGTGTGCATGAATAAATCCTTAGAAGGGAAATGACATATTAATTTAGTTTTAGTTGGTAGAATGTTATTGACATCCTCAGAATGGGTCAAGCGTCAGAAGCCCAGAATTAACTCCGGGTTTGCCCTTCTGACTTTGGCCAAGCAACCTCTTTCTCAGTTTTCTAATGAGAAGCATAGCAATAATTCCTTCCAATCGAAAATAAATTTTGGCTAATATGTGAAAAAAATCATGAGTATAACAATATTAAAATGCAATGCATGAGGATTAAACATCTTACCCAGGGTCCTCCTTATTGCTTAGCTTCTTTAGGTGTACAGATTTTAATATGTTTATCCTGTATTATATATCTAATATCCACTTATAAGTGAGCATATACCATGTATGTCTTTCTGCTTCTGGGATACCTTATTCAGGATTATCTTCTCTAGTTCTCACCATTTTCCTGCAAATTTTATGATTTCCTTGTTTTTAATTGCTGAGTAGTATTCCATTGGGTAAATGTACCACAATTTCTGTGTCCATTCCTCAGTTGAGGAAAATCTGGGTTGTTTCCAGATTCTGGCTATTATGATTAATACTTTTATGAACATGGCTGAGCTAATGTCCTTGTTGTATACTTTAGCACATTTTGCATATATGTCTAGGGGTGGTACAGCTGAACCTTTTCAAGAGCCTACCACAGAGGGCCTCTGAACAACTCTACACAACAGTATGCTGAGACTCATAACCAAACTTTGGGCAGAGTACATGGACTCTTATGAAAGAAGGGGGAGATAGAAAGACCTGGAGAGGACAGCACTCTACCAGGAAAGCAACAGAATCAAAAAATCTGGACCCACGGGTCTTTTCTGAGACTGATCCTCTAACCAAGAACCATGCATTGAGATAACCTAGAACTCCTGCAGAGATGTAGCCCATGGCAGTTCAGTCTCCAAGTGGATTCCCCAGTAAAGAGAGCAGGGGCTGTCTCTGACATAAACTCAGTGGCTGGTCCTTTGATCATCTCCCCCTGATAGGGAGGCCACAGAAGAAGACAATGCAACTAGTCCTGATGAGACCTGATAGGCTAGGGTCAGATGGAAGGGGAGGAGGACATCCCCTATCAGTGGACTAGGGGATGGGCATGGGAGAAAAAGAGAAAGAGAGGGCAAGATTGGGAGGGGACTAGGGAATGGGCTACTATTGGGATACAAAGTGAATAAATTGTATTAAATTTTAAAAAAAATTAAAAATGCAATGCAGATTCTTCTTAAGGTTTTTATGGAAGTTAGGAAGATAGACATGAACTGGAAAATAGCATAAAATAGAGTTAAAACATATAACTTGTTTAGAAGAGTACTAATCACGAAGATTTTATTAACGTAATAGGTGTGTGAGAAAGGGATCTTGTGAATGTGCAAAGCAATATGAATATAAAAGTCTGACACTAATTCTAAAATGAAGCAATTCTGCCTTCAAAGCTGACACTGTAGGATGAAGACGAAATCACAGCGACTTCTTGCACTTAAGACGCCACGATAAAAGCTGGTAACACGTATATAAAACTAAAAATCTTTGAGACATTTTCAGCTGTTCTACGATTGCATCACCTAGATGAGTTTGAGGAGAAACTACTGCAAAAAGGAGATGATATTCTGAGAAGACTGATTTCAGGCTTCAATGCATTGTTTAGAAGTGCAGTCATCAGGACAGCCTGAGTAGAGATATTGATGGACAACAAGAAGAAAAATAGCATTCTTGATACCTGATCATTTCTTTTCTAAATATTTTCTTAATTTCACACACTAGTAACCAAAATAAACATCTGGTTAATAGATTAATGCTACCTAGTCTTGGAAATACAGCCACTTAAACACATTATTTCAAGGGTGGGACATGCTGATAACTTTGAAACTGTTTGTCTTCACAATGTAATGGATAGTTACAACACTGATAGTTTTAAGTATTCACAAAATACCAGTAATTCTATTCACTGAGTTTAGGTATGAATATCAGTAACAAAAAACAGCCACACTGTATAGAATAAATAATTATACTATCCCTTGTTTTGAAATTTTAGCATCTTATTAGGCTAGCACACCCAAGAAAAAGTTGATGTACATAAAAGAACACAGAAGAGCCTTCCGTAAACATAAACGTTAATCAGATGAGGCATTATGAACTTAGTCTGTTATTGGCCACCCAGAACAAAAGTTTCCTCATGGAATGAAGAAGGAAAAAGCAGAAAAGTCCTTTTGAGCATTTTTAAAGCCATCTTGCAAAATAGACACACCGTTAAGCCTAGTTTGACAACTGCTTAAAATATCTCAACGATTTTAGTGAACTTACTCAAGGTCCCACAGCTATGAAACATGGCAGCCCAGACTACAATTTAATAATTAAGCACAAAATCATTAAATCTGCATGTTACATGGAAATAAAATGGAAATTTCTGCAAGCTTTATTTATATTGCACAATGTACTTTGAACACTGGCTTCAAATTTTAACCAAATACTTATGACATTTAACATGAAACTCATGCAAAGGACTTCCCTGCGTTGGTGCAACTAATGTTCACCATAGAGTTGAAATTTCTTGCACTGTGTTGTAAATGTATGTCTCTGGTCAGTTGCTCAACAGCTTTTTGAGCTCAGGTAAAAGCAGCACAGGGCTTTTAAAGCAACAGGAAAAAAGTGTTTTGAGGTTGCAATGCACCGATAAAATTCAGTTGTTTGCTAAGCATGTTTAAAACTTGACATGACTGTTAGCATGCTGTACAGCAGGCTGATACACTGACATCTCCTGATTGGGAAAACATCACCACTTAAACACAATCTGATTATACAGAAGATGGAGCCTAGTATATCAATTTGCTGCTCTTAACTTTTAACAAAATTCAACACAGAAAACTTCTGCCATTGTAATAGAAGTAGGCTTCAAATATTCCAAAGAAAAAGCATCTCTCTTGGTTCAGAATAAAAACGTATAAATGTAAGAAAGAAATGTTGGCACTAATGCACGGCAAAAACATTGTCATAATTAAAATCAAGAAAGAGACATGTTGACCCTGGAATATCTTCACCAGCCTGTTGAAGACATCCAACATGATGTTTCAAAGAAACAAAGACTTTATTATTAGGCTATATTCATTTATATCATCATGTTTTAAATGCTTCAAATGGTGAGAAATATCCCCATGGTGTGGTCATTACTCCCTAGATAATTAAAAAACAAATGCATCTTTGATATAAATGATATAAACAAATGCATCTGTTTACTTGTACGTGTCTACAGATCTTGGAAATAAAACTAAAATGACTAAGTCAGCTTTATAATTTAAGTCAGAGTAGAAACTAATCTTCTGCTGAGTTTAACATTATATGTATGTTCAGGTAAAGTATATACAGTCTTCTTGCATAAGCAATAACCTGAGCACACAACAGTTTTTAGGTTTCAAAATGGCTAAATTAATACCTAATTCAATTCAACCATAAAATAAAGAAAAGAAATAATAAAAAATGTGGACATGACCCAAGTTGCTAGTAATTTCCATGAAAATTGTATAAATCCAATCAGAACTGAGACAAATGTAATCAAACTGAACCGTATCTTTTTCTTATTTCAACAGGTATTTCTTTCTGAAGCTCACCCACTTAATTAACATTTCAAGACAGAAAAGGCGCCTGTCTGTCCTTCTTACATAAAGTCAGCATCATGCACAATAATCTGGAGCTTAAGATAATTAATGCTATATATCCTTGCCTTTGAACAACACAGCTGTCAGCCACGGGGCTTTGAAATTAATGCGCTCTTCCAGGCTACAAATCAGAAACTATGATGCCGTCACACAATATTTCTTAAAAGGCACTTACCTTTTTAAAGGAAAACAGGCTTCTGCTAGCAATTCACCTGTTAAAATAAAACATATTATTCATTGGTACTCAGTAAATTATATAAAGAGAAGTTATTTTTACACTTGGGACCATTGCAGGGCAACTTTGCAAACACTTTTTTTCTAATCTCATCTATTTTCTTTCCTCTGCAATATGAAAATCACCCCCTTGGTTGTAATAATTAAATGCTTTTTTTGTTGGTGTTGTTGTTCATCGCATGTGCACCCAAACCACAAAAACTAATGAGTTTCATGTTTGAGAGCAAAACGAGAAATTACTGGGCACATTATCCAGGTCATGGGTATAGACTGGAGCATATCCCACTCAGGAGTGTGAGAATCTAACATCTACACAAGAAAATTTAAGGTTGGGTGCAGTGGTCAGTTTGACTTCCATCACATGAAGATAACACATCGCCAGAGTGTTGTAATTAACATATAGTACACTCTTGTAAGCATTTCTTTTTTTAATTTCAATTTCTTATATAAGTTTTCAGTTCCACTGAACTGCATCAGAGCCTGAGAGACTTTTACTTATGAAACTTTCCACTAACACTGAGACACTCGAGGCAGAAACATATGTTGTATGCAGAAAATATGGTACCTGGAACAAAGGCATTGGATCGACATGGTAGTTAATGCTAAGAGGAGGCCAAGAAGTGCCTTCCTGGGAATAGGAAGAAACAGTTGCAGTGGAACCTGTTTTAGTGGCACTTTAGTCTTCGTGGCATGTAAATTATTATCTCAGAATGGAGAAATCATGAGCTGCAATTTCCCTGGACCACTATTTGTTTGTCTATATAAAATTACACATACACCTTTTTCCCACTGTGTTCATCTCAGTTGCTGGTGGGGAGGCTCAGTAAGTTTGAGTTGTTACTGTATACATTGTGTACGTGTGTGTATACATTTTCCTGTAATATCTTGAGAAGATCCAAATCCTCAGAAGATTGATAGCGTTTAGATACTAATTTGTAAACAGAGAAAGTTCAGGTGGGAAACTCATCTGAGTTCATTTGAGTGTTAAATTGTCAGGGCAGAAAAAGTGCTTCTCAATCTCACCCTAGACTGCCTGGCTAATAAGACTAAGAAAGGGAGGGGTGCTCAGGTGAGCTGGCAAAGCTGCCTGACAGGTCTCCTCTTCATGGATCCTAGTGCTGGACTGGGCTTTCCCTCTAAGGGCCCCTGAGCAGGATCATTAGCTTGACTTTGCTAGACTCAGTCTATGCCGTCCCTGAAGCACTTAAGGATAGTATTGGCTAAGTGTCAATAAAACAATTAGTGCAAATGTTTGCCTGTCAATAGAGATGGCATTTCTGCACTTCTCCTTTGATATGAATATACACAATCATCGGAACATTCCAAAAATGGCTACCGCAGGTTTAGTACTGATACTTCCTGGAAATTTAGTTGCATAACAAAGACTTAAAGAATAGTTTAGCTTCATAGTTATCATGTTACTGTGAACTTTTCAGAGTGTGTAGTCATGATTGTCACTTAAGAGGTTTTTCTCAGTTTTCTTGTTCTTAATGTGACTACCTCACTTCTAACCTCTCCACAGATAACTGTGTATTGTTTTTTTTATTTATTACAATATATTTACTTTGTATCCCAGCTGTAGCCCCTTCCAGAGTCTCCTCTCAATTCTTCTCTGATGCCCCTCCCCAAGTCCACTGATGGGGAAGGTCCTCCTCCCCTTCCATTTGACCCTAGCCTGTCAGGTATCATCAATATTGGCAGTATTATCTTCCTCTGTGGCCTGGTAAGGATGCTTCTCTCTCAGGGGGAGATGATCAAAGAGCCAGCCACTGAGTTCATGTCAGAGACAGCTCCTGTTCCTTTTATTTTCGTAATAATCATAAAATAGACTCTTGACATGATACCAAGAGCTCTTGTTTAAGATTTAGATCTTTGTGAGTTCTGCATTCTAATTGTAATCATTATAGTGTAGAGGCAATGTCCTTTCTTTTGTTCTTGAATTTACTTTCCCTGTTTCAGTTTCAAGCCTAGTCTCACCCCATTCATCATTAAATTAATATGAAGTGTAAAAGCTCCTTTTTCTAACTCCTTTTTCCATTAGCATGCATTAATTACATAATGAAGGTTTCACACTGACATTTTCACACATGTTTATCATGTACTTTGGTGAGATGGCTTCCTGCTTCTCAAATAGTTTCCCTTCACGTTTTGCATATTTTCTGTACATATAAGGAAAACATATGGTGCTCTCTTTCTCTCTCCCTCCTTCACTTCCTCTTCTATTTCTTTCTTCTCCCTTCCTCTATCCCTTCAATAAATTAATTCAGAATTCCTCACAGGACTGAATATAAGACCTGAAACAACTCTCAAACCACTATCAGGATTTCAAATGTTCCTCCCTTCAATTCTTAATTGGGCCCTTCTACAATGTAGTCAGGAAATGCTCAACTTTCTTCTTCAAACACTGGAGAGATGTTGTGACTCATAATTCGTTTCATAGTTTTCAGAGAACACAAAATTACTCTCCAAACCAGGTGACTTTGAGATGTAAAAAAAAGCAGTAAGGAGACAGTATTTCAAACCAGTTACAGTGACCCGAGATTGGTCTGTCTGGGAAAACCAGTGTATTTACTTAAGTACTGTTTGGAGATAACTTATCATTTGCATATAAGACTTAAACACCTAAGTTTAAGGAAATATCGTAGAAACAGCCATGGAGTTTTTCTCTGAGCACATCCAAATAAAATTAGACATAAACACAATAGACATAAATGGGTAAAACACTTAGAGGATAACATCAATCAGAGGTAGCAAGTGAATGACATCTTAGCATTTTTTCTGGGCAAGCCTGTACAGATGCTTCTCAGCCTCTTGAGAACTACTCTCTCACCAGGCACACATTCATCTTCATAAGGTAATTATTAGCTAAATATTGCAAAAACTAGCATTTAATATTGCATCAAATGCACTAAAGATGATCTAGCCGTGAAGACAGTGGCAAGGCATGGATGATGATTCTGATGTAGGAACAGAACAAAACTAGATGGTCTACCTCCTTAGCAGGATGTCAACTCAGAAAATTGTAATGCCAGGCATGAACACCACGCGTGAACAACAATAAACTCTCCCCTTCAATACTTGAGTCTACAGATGAACAATCTGCAAAGATGGTTCATGAAGCAAGAACTACATATGGAAAATGGAGCTCTTACTTGATGCACTATTCCTTTTCCACGTTTGTTTCTCTGGTTGGGTTTGTCCTCTCATTGTAATGTGTGTTGGTGTGCATATTACACATATATTATTGGTTGTGTAAGGTAAATAGCCTTTCTTATGGTTTGGGTTTTTTTAAAGTGGTGTTTTATTTATTTATTTATTTATTTATTTTATCTTTTGAGAGTGTTCTGTTTTAATCAGGTAGCTGCAGAGAAATGGTAGAAGGACAGAGACACAGAGAACCCTCGAAGTCTAAACAAGTACCAAGTAGATATTTTTATTTATTTTATTTTTTTAATATTAGTTACAGTTTATTAACTTTGTATCCCAGCTGTATCCTGCTCTCTCATTCCCTCCCAACCCCACCCTCCCTCCCTGGTCTCCTTTCTGCCCCTTACCTCACCCTGTTTATCAGGTATCTTTGATCTCCCCCTCCCCCACCCGAGGGAGGAGCAGTCCTCCTAGGCCACGGAGGGGGACTTTGCAACCAGTCCTGAAGATAACTGATAAACCAAGTAGATATTTACGAACAAACTTGTAAAAGCAGTCAGAGAAAGACAAGAAGTCAAGTTATAGGGTCTAGATAATTACAATGTACCAAAATGTTGCAAGTATTTTAGACTGAAAGAAAATAGAGGATAATTTTATTGGAAGAACAAATTCAGTATTTTCAAAGTTGTGTGAGAAATATGGAAAATGGAAACTGAAAAACCCAGGCCTGTTAAGGCATATTTGCAAAATTCAGTAATTAAAATAGTGAGATTCTTAACTGTCACTATGGGAATAAGATACAGATAAAAGGAGAGTCCTAAGGGATTAAATAACATAACTAATAGATATTTTGGCTGTCTAAAAGCAGAAATGTATAGACTATGTTTTTTTTTTTAAATATATCTCTGACTTTTGGCCTGAAAGACTATTTGCACCATTAACAAATGAAGGATTATAACAAAATAAATAGGATAAAGTCAAAAGATGGAAAAAATAAGCTTGTGCTTAAATTTCTCAAGTATTAGAATTCTAAAATCCAGAACATTCTTAATAACTGGAACAACATTGTGTGTTGAGCAAGGTATTGATTATATATATTTAAATATATATGTATGTATATGTATGTACACATTTATGTACATGCTTATTCATATATACATGTGTGTATATATATATTTATATAGAGAAAATGAAGAAAATATATGTATATAGATTAGATAGATAGGTTGATAAACAGTCAGATGATTGATGGATAGATCATAGATGGATAGACAGATGATAGACAGATGGTAATAACATGAATTTCCCTTAATTTGTAATAGAGGAAATTAACCTAACGGATTGAGCTTGTTTGAAGATATTATAATGACTATATCACAGAGAAAGTATTTTACTTCCATTTCCTTCACTCTAAACACCATTTCTCATAGAACTGATATTGAATTTAGTACACCTGTACCTTTATACCAAACATACCCCAGTTTATTATTATATAAAGCAATGAGGTTATTTTATTTATCTTTCAGATTACCTAAAATCATTATACATATTTATTTCTTTATTTATATTTTTCTCACAATTTATTCATTATATGTCCCAATTGTAGCCCTCTCCTTCAATGTGCCCCAGTTCCACATTCCCACTCCTTTCCCCCCCCCATACTCTTCCCCTAGTCCCCCTAGAACTCCTAGGGGGAGTTCTATGTTGGTATAATATTATTTTGGAATGTATAGAATTTACACTTGTTTATTCAAATGCATATTTCCTTCCCCTACTATCTGGCTTCCATCCAGACATTATTCTAAGCATCACCTCTCTCAAGTTTGTGTAAAAATGCCACCATTTGTTCTCTAAATTGTCAGTTAAAACAACCGGCCACATTGCTGAGTAATGGAGAGGATAGGGTGGGACATCCTGGTCCAGAGTGGTGGGGAAGAAGAAGGAAGCAGGGAAGAGGGAGGAGTAGAATCTGGAGGAGCGGTCTTGGAACCATGTGGAGAAATGAACCGGACCTAAGATATCACTAAAAGCAAGTGTAATTGGGTGAATCTGAATGGTAGGAAACTATGCAGGCTTGGAGGTTTAGGATCGAGTAATTATTACCCAGCATTATCTTCTAGGTTAATTAAATAAATCCTAGTCTCTGTGTGGTGATTTGGTTATACAGCTATTTAGGAATAACCACTCTTTTTTAAAATTTTTTATTAATTACACTTTATTTATTTTGTATCCCCCCATAAGCCCCTCCCTTCTCCCCTCCTGATCCCACCCTCCCTCCCCTTTCTGCATGCATGCCCCTCCCCAAGTCCACTGATAGGGGAGGTTCTCCTCTCCTTTCTGATCTTAGTCTATCAGTTCTTGTCAAAAGTGGCTGCATTGTCCTCTACTGTGGCCTGGTAAGGCTACTCCCCCCTCAGGGGGAGGTGATCAAAGAAAAGGCCAATCAGATTATGTCAGAGGCAGTCCCTCTTCCCATTACTATGTAACCCACTTGGACACTGAACTGCCATGGGCTACATCTGTGCAGGGGTTCTAGGTTATCTCCATGAATAGTCCTTGGTTGGAGTATGAGTCTCTGGGACGTTCCCTGTGTTCAAATTTTCTTGTTCTGTTGCTCTCCTTGTGGGGTTCCTGTCCTCTCCAGCTCTTACTATTTCCCACTTCTTACATAAAATTCCATTCACTCTGCCTGACAGTTGGCTAACCACTCTTAAATAAAGATCTATCAGTAGTAAATATTAAATAACCAATAACAGTTCTACATCATTGCCATGATCAATTCCATTTACCAAAGCTGAATCAAGATCAGGTAAATAAATTTAATAATCCTATATTCCCTAAGGAAATAAAAGCAGTCACCAAAATTCTCCCATCAAAAAAAAAAAAAGGCATAGTTTCAGTGCAGAATTCTACCAGACCTTCCAAGAAAAGCTTATACCAATATTCTTTAAACTATTCCACAAAATAGAAACAGAAGAAACATTATCAAACTCATTTTATGAAGCCACAGTCACCTTGGTACCTAAACCTCACAAAGGCTCAACAAAGAAAGAGAATTACAGACCAATTTTCCTTCTGAACATTGATGCAAAAATATTCAAGAAAATACTCCCAAAATGAATCCAAGAACACATCAAAAATATCATCTACTATAAGCAAGTAGGCTTTATCCCAGGCATGTAGGGGTGGTTCAAAATATGGAAATCCATTAATGTAATCCACCATATAAACAAACTGAAAGAAAAAAATCACATGATAATCTCTTTAGATGCTGTAAAAGCATTTGATAAAATCAAACAACTTGTTTATATTTATAGTCCTGGAATGATTAGGGATACAGAGCACTTACCTAAACATAGTAAAGACAATACACAGCAAGCCTAAAGCCAACATCATACTAAATGGAGAGAAACTTAAATCAATCCCACTGAAACCAGAAAAAGGGCAAGGCTGCCCACTCTCTCCATATCTCTTCAACATAGTACTTTAAGTCCTAGCAAGAGCAGTAAGACAGCTAAAGGAGATCAAGAGGATACAAATAGGAAAGGAAGAAGTCAAAGTTTCACTATTTGCAGATCATATGGAAATATACATAAGCGACCCCAAAATTCTAGCAGGAAACTCCTGCAGTTATACATTTTTGTTTTAGTAAAGAAGAGAGAGAAACCCATCAATGTACTTTTAAGCTAACCTTGCTGCAAAATCTTTTGAAAATTAAACAGGAGTAGCTAAATAACTCATCACAGAGCACATTGTAAATGGATATGTAGCCCTGTCCTCTAAGTCCACACTGATTTACTTAATTAGGGAACCAAAAACCATGTCTGTGTCTATGTCTATTTAGATAGAGGACAACAGATATGAAGCATGAAAAGGATCCAGGTGGCTCTTACAGTTGAACTGGTTACCTAAAAAGATACTTATTTTTAAGTTTATATTTTTATTTCTCTTTCTTTCCCTTGGCCTCTAATGTGCTTTTAGTGTAGATTTTTATTTGTGCAGTTCAAGGTTTTTATGTGAATCCATTGTAGCAGAATATGGAGAATCTTAAGCTTTTGTGAAAATTACTTTTTTGTGTATTTATAAACAGCAAGTATACTCCCTTTGATAGAAAGGACAATTAAAGGGCTTTTTTGATAATTTTATTCTTAAATTTTGTTTATATTCGTTTATTTGGATTGTTAATCATCACTAAACTTGGAGGATCATCTGAAATCAGAGCATGTCATATAATATCTATTTTGTTTGTTGCTAGAAATGGACCATTACACAGCCAAACTCATTGTTAGAATAATTTATTTTCTTGGTTTTTCATCTTCTCCTGCTCTAATATGCAGAGATATGTTATTGTATTCATCTAAAGTAGTGCATTCTCATAAAGAATAAAACGAGGATTTGCCATGCATAGCCCAAAGCAGAAATATCACTTATCGCTGAAGTTAGTGAAGGGTTGAGACATGGTTAATTGTATAAAGTGTATGGCAGTGAGACAGATTATAGAATTCTAAAAAAGTTGCACAAGATATATAGGGTGACATAAAGGGTTTGTCCTTTTAAAAGTGTAAATTTCTTTTAAAATTAAATTGTGTTGTTTGTATCTAAAATGATTATATTACAGATACTCACCTGAGAGTCACATTGCCTGAACTTAAAAGACATCTTAATACTTAATATTCTGATCTTTGTTAAGCAACTCCTTTTTCTCCTCTTGGGTTTATTTATATTTTAAAAATGAGAAAATCATATTCACTATGTTATAAACTTGTTGTAAAGATGTGATCAGTATTTGTGAAGAATAGACTATTGGCACATAATTAGCCTCCCATTTATGTCAGTTGTTAGATATTTGAAAACAGTCTACTTTTCTGCTTTAGTTATAGAAATTATCAAATGTTACTAATAATGTAACCTTATCTTAAATTCATCTATACCTATGCTTCCAAATCAATTTTTTTCACATATAGACTCATTTCCTCTGAAATAGGCTTCAGTGTCTGTCTTCTTAATGGCTAGGGCCTCATATCTAATTATTTATACTGCTGAAAGGTTCAGTTTGCTTAACCAAAAATGATGAGTGACATCTAAGCATAGGAAAAGCCATCATGGGCCCTGAAGTTTGTCATATTAAGAATGATGACAAAGAAAGAGCAAAACTGTCCTAAGCACTATGTAGGAGATTACAGAAAAAAAAGAGACACACCAAAACACAAGAGGGTGACAGAAACCATTTTATTTTGCATGGTCATGAAAATTTCTCAGAATATGTGACAATTATTCTAGGATAAAATATACATGAAAAAGAACCAATGTATCTGGGAAAATTTGGCAGCAGGGCATTGCAGGATGAATGAAACACAAGATGTAAAGCCTGAATAAAGGAAAGGAAAGTTGGAACTGTAAGGAGAAAGGTGTTTCAGAGACACTTATGAGTGAGGTCTGAAAGAAAGTCCTGGCAATAAATTTTCATCTTGGAGATTTCTTTCTTAGGAAACAAACAAACAAACAAACAAACAAATAAAAACTTGTTAACACTAAATATGGTAGCAAGAGTGATGTACTCAGAGTTTTTCTTCTGTAGTAATTCTTTGGGGATTGTGTAAATGGAAAACAAGTGTCAAAGGTATGAAAGGGAGAGAAAAGAAGAAGCCGTTGCAGTAAGCTGGGCAAGAGGTAGGAGAACGAGGGGTTGAGAGAGGCCTGGTGGCTTCAGTGCAGCTAAGGCCAGAATAATAGATGGAAAAGCTATAAAAGATTGGTGATGACTGAAACTTAGCATATGAGAAGAGAGAAAATAAACACAGCTACAATATTTCT
Organism: Meriones unguiculatus; assembly: GCF_030254825.1. Taxonomy (NCBI): domain Eukaryota; kingdom Metazoa; phylum Chordata; class Mammalia; order Rodentia; family Muridae; genus Meriones; species Meriones unguiculatus. Next base: position 41,549,877 of record NC_083352.1, read on the forward strand.
GATTATGCGAAAAGCCTGTATTTCTTCTTATTTGAACAAAGAAGAAAAAGCATACTGAGAAAGGTGACTGAAGATGTATCTTATAGGAAAGGCAATTATGAGGACCTCTTATACTTCTTGTATTACCATTGCATAGATAGGTCTGTAATAGGATACAATGTAATGTGATAACATACTTAGTTTGTGTGCGTCTCCACCTCAGTGCTGTTGCCAATTTGCCAAGGGCATTCTGTATAAGTCTGCACTGTAGGATGTTTCTTTTTATTTATTGTCTTTGTTGACTGAACGAAAGTGTGCAGTTTTGACGAACAAAACTGTTACCAGCTGTGGTTGGATTATGAATGGGGAGGGAAGAAGCTTGTATCTGTAACTCAATTTGAGAAATTTGGAGTTACAGATACATATTTAGATATAAAAGTAAAAATAGAATTTAGCTACAGGGCAAAAATAGGTTCATCTATGGAAAGAGAAACAAATGAATAAAGGGATCATTTCAGATGTTCCAAAATTACAGGATGAAAAGAAAAAGAAGAGCTAATGAAGACCAAGAGAGGGGATTAACATGATGGCTTGATGGATTGGAATCCTGAGGAATCTACTCAAACAGCAGGAGAAATAAATCATGAATAGTTTACATATGGGTTTTTCATTAGATAACTAAGAAGAAAAAAAAAACAGTCCAAGACCTATTCAAATTATAACTGATCCAAAGAAGTTATGCAATATTTAAAATATAAAAAATTATTTAATAACAAAGTATGTCAGCAAATGTTGCAGCCTGGACAAGATTCGAGCAATAGATAAAGTTAGTTTTAAGTAACCTTGCATTAGTAAGTTGTGCTACGTTCTAGGTCTGGCTTTATATACTAGTAAACTTCAGGTTAGATGCCAGTCTCTGCTTCTGATTATGTGTAAGTGGTAGAGGCCCCACGAGTTTGCCCCTTACTCCAAACTGCTTGCCTCCTTTCACTTATAAAGCATGGCTGATGTCTGAACTGCCATTAGGGGGCCTGGACTGAGAACATGTTGACGACAATCTTTATTTGATGGCGCATGGATCATTGCCAGTAAATGGATTTCCACGCCACAGTAGACACGGGGGGCTTCCCTCCATGATCACTGATCTTGAAAACTTTTTGTGAGGCATCCTAATTCTGAGAACATTTCTTATGTGTATGCATGTGTGTGTGTGTTTTTGTGTGTGTCTATGTTTTTAAATGAGTATCTCTCTTCCTGTGTGTGTGGGTATCTGTGTGTTTTGTGATATGGAAAAGCTTCATTTTCAAAATACTTTACATGAATACCATTAGTCTTTGACATACTACAAAAGTTCATGCTACATCATATGGATGCCTCTTTGTAAAACAGTTTACAAACCCCATAAATCAATTTACCTAGTGTCACCTCCCGGAAAACTGAATAGTCAAAAACTTATCTGCTGGTACCTTAATATTCTACTTTTCTACACCTTAAAATAAATTTTGTATTTATGCAAATCTATATTCACATATAAGCATATATGTAAAAGTAAAATTATAAGAGGCCAAATGTGGTTGAGAGAATGATCCTAAATCACCTATATTGACATATTTGCCCATTGTCCATTTAATTAGCTGTTACTATTGATAAAATCTAAGCGAAAGATGTATAATTACTCCCTTCTGGGTTCCTAGCTGTCCATTTTACCCATGGTTTTCAGTAATTACTGGTTCCTTCCCTGTTCAGTATGTAGGAACATTCCTCCTAAAGAGCAGGATTGTGCATTGCCTATTAAAGTTATTGCCAGCCTCTCAAAACTGAAGTAAATGCTTTCACAAATAGCATTTCCAATGAATAATGCTGAAATCAGACTTTTTTTTTTCATTGCAAGTGCCTCAAGTAGTTGGCTCCTTTCCCATCGGCTACTTTGTAACTGTGAATATGACAACATGACGGTGATTCACAGATGCCAAAATATGACGAGCAGAGCAAAACTGTGTTCCAGATGTGATAAGGTGAGGACAGCAGAACTTGAAGCCCCGGGTGATTTCCATGAAGACAACTACATACAGCAGGTTGACTATCTATACCATGCAGACGCCAAGTCTAATAACCTGGTCCGGTGAGCAGCTCAGCAAGAAATGCAAATGGATTAAAAAAAAAAAAAAGCTGGTTGCACAGTAACATCTTAAGCTGATTTGAGAGATGTATGCTTGAAAACGTACGCCTCAGCCTTGGAGAATGCCTTTTGTTATGCTCAACACACAGGGGGCTAGAACTAAGAAAAATACATAGGCATTATGAATGCCTTTTCAAATTCCTTTACCAATCCTGCAACCGTATATGCAAAGCAATAGGAAGTGAAATAACAGCTTGTTTCTTGTTTTTATCATAATATTTGGAAACTTATTTCAAACGTACATATGCGTCATAGATTAGTGGTTATAGTTACCCATTGATGGGACAGAAAAAAAAATAGATTGTGAACATGCATCATCGAAACAGCCATCATACATTCATACAAAGCAGTTCTCAGGCTTGCACTGCAGTATTCGGAAATAATAGGATCACAAATTATACAAGATTGTCATTACAGGTTCTACATAGACATCTATGTATTTTCAACTCCTACATTCTGACTTCTGCCAAGCTTGATTGTCAGTTTAATTCATGGGAACCCATTTATGGTCCAAATTTATACTTAAAAATCAATCTTTCGATGTTAAATCAAGGAAAATGTTTTATTAGGCATAGTATAATACAGATGAATATTAGAACATTTTTTCCAGAATGATGATAAAATTAAGGATATTTTTATGTCAAACTTTGATTCTAAACACAATGATCAAAATCAAGTTTGTAAATCAAAGCAAAATATCAATGTATCTCTAATTCAAAATGTGATGACCTTACTTGGATGAATCTATCCACTATAACTACAATGGTATATGTTTTGGATGAAAATCATATACATTTCTGAATTTTTAAAATCTGTCTTAGAATAAATTTAAACAGAAATGTGGGAAATTTAGAAAATATTTTTTAAGTTGCCTCATGAAGATTTAAAAAGGATTTTATCATAAATCATTTCCTAGTTATTATCAAAAATATCCTTGTCATTTTTTTTTTGATGGCACACTATAAATAAATTCCAAAGTTGTTTGCAGATGGCAAGCTGTTTATGGGAAGGAAACTTGCTTTTTTGCCATAGTATTTCAAGAAGCAATGGCAATGCCAGTCACTTAGATTGTTAAGAAGTTTTGGAAAATCAGTTAGTGAATCCTAAATGAATCATTGTGAACTGGAAATTTGAGAATGATTCTTAACATTGTACAAGCTAATCTATGGAGATGTACTAACTCATTAAATATAAACTATCCGAGTTGGAGGTCATTAAAAATTGACTAAGGCATTGTCTAGAAATAAGGAGGGCTATGAGGAGTGAGTCCAGAACAGTCACCTCATAGGGATGTCAGGGGGGCATGGCATCTTACCTGTCACTCATAAGAATGATCAGTAGATGACATCTTATCTCTAATTCCAGCTTCAGAAATCAGAGACCTTATATATTTAGAACAAATCTTGCTAACCAGATTAGCCATATTGGTGAGCTGTGGGTTTGCTTGATAGAATCCAATTTAATAATTATAGTAGCAGAACAATGGGTGGATGGTCACTTACATCAACCCTGTGCCTCCACATGTATGTGCATACAGCTACAAATATGCTATTATATAGTATGCTCACATATACAGAAAAATTTATACACAGAGAGAGAGAGAGACAAGCATACACCAAAACAGAATAAATTAATTATGAACTATTAAACATGATTCATTATACATGTTAACTGAGATGATTTTCACTTTAAATATTTTTAAAGAATTACTTAAAATATACATTTATAATTTTATTTCATTTACCACAATTTAGGAGTGTCATGAAGGAGTGAGTAAGTCATTATCAGAATAAACTATACTTTGAAAAGTAATTTCAAAAATAATTGAATTGTATAACATAGTTCACCTTATAGTGATTCTATGAAAAAAACAAAACTTGCTTTTCGTTCCATGATGCCTCCTTTTAGCCAATATAAATCTTGAAAACCATATATCTATGTGATCCTCTCACTATGATATACACTAAGGCATGTAAATATATACTCTTTATTATTCTTACTGAGGATTTTCTACATGTTTATGAATAATCTCACATAAATAGAATCTTGCTGTAATCATTTTACAGAAAAGAACCTACATGTTCAGATAAGCAACTATTTTGCCCAAGCTAATAATCAAAGAGATGAAAACAATATCATTTTAGGGGGAGGAGCTAGAAATAAATGCTGCTTCTGAGTTAAAGAGCTGAAGAACTATTAAAAATGGGTGTAGTAGAAGTCAAAAAAAGAAGTTAAATTTAAACAGGTAGCAAGATGATAAGAGTGTGATAAGGTCTAATCTTACTCATTAGGGATGAATTTTTTTCAAAAACTATTTAAGGACAGGTACGAGTGAAACTGGCAATAAATATAGTTAAAAGAAATCATTAATAAATAATATATTTAAGAATGAGAGACATTTCTTTTATTAGGTGTATAGGAAAAAAGCATCATATTTGGTTAATTGACAAATAACCTCAGAATGGTTTTAACTTCTGAAAAGGTTGTTAGGAGAAAGGGAGAGACAGGTTTCAGCAACAGTGACCTCTAGAATTTTGGGGAGGATGAATGCACACTCTAGACAAAGCTGAAAGTTCTCTGTAGAAACAGAATAAATTAAATGACACCTAGATTTCCATTCCCTTTTCACATTCAACACAGTGGTGCTATCTATATTAATTCATTATCATTGTCATGTAGCAGTTTTCTCTGAGATTGAGAGATTCTATCTTGTAGGGAAGCCCCTTAAAAAAAAAACACTTAAAATAGCTTCAGGAAGTCTCTGAAAATGATCAGATTCACTAGACCCCCTCATGCCACAGTACTATACAAACAGTAAAGACTTCTGAGAGTCAGTGTGAGACGAGCGAAGGTACAGAGAAGATTCTCAGACAAACCAAACTGCAAAGACTGTTTCGGCCAGAAATACTGTTTTTGAGAGATTGCTCTAGGGAGTTCAGAATCTAGAAGCAGAACCTGTGAGGTTTTCTTCAATCATGATGATCTCTATGTCCAAAATCACATCAATAAGAGACCGAAGCTGGTAGGTAGGTAGAAAAGAATTTCATAAGTGAGAACCAGGAGTTTAATACTGAAGTTGGATTTTGATACTTAAATTAGGATGGACACAGATTTTAGAGCATGATTATACCTACCTACATGGTTCTTAATTTATAGGAATTGAAAATGTATTGGATTGAAAATATATTTGAGGTACCTAGTCTACTAAATATTGTATAAGTTAATATTTTAAAGTAGTTCCAAGTGTGCCATTTAGCTGAATTTTCTTTTCCTTCCATGGTCTGGGTAAAGAGAATACATGGTATGATACATCATTATTCTAGGAAATTGAAAACAGTGCATTGTTTATGTAGAAAGAACATCATTCAGTATCAACACTTGAAAACTCATAATATGATATTTTTGAAATTTAAAAAACATCCATATATATCCATGTGCTCACTGTGCATTGTGTTTACAACTAGGATCTTGCAGATAATGTTATAAATTATTTGAAACCTCAATCACTGCCTAATGAGGTTGGTAAAAATAATCTTTGCATATGCTTCCTAATTTTTTAAATCTATATACATTGACATAAAAATTTTGCTTTTTAAACTTTCAGGTTTGGAATCATATGGCTTCACATATACCATAAGTTATCAGTATGTTTTTGGTGTGCTGGACACTGAACCCAGTGCCTTTCTGCCTGCCAAGCAAACACTCTTTTTCTGAACTACATCTCCAGCCCTGAATTATTACTTGTCATAAATGAAGTATAAAATAAAATGTAGATATATTGGAGCCAGTTTACCCACATATGTATAAATAATAATAGTATAAACAATATATTTATTTCTTATGCCATGCTAAAAATAGTTTATATCATGATTGTTATGATATAGATAAGTAAGCTAAAACAAAGTTAGCTGATAAACTGGTCTGTTGGACTGAATGAAATATTGAATAACACAAATATTAGGAAAAAGATTAAGGATATTTAAGTACACTATTGATAAGAAAGTATGACAAATTTTAGTGATAAATGAAATAAGACATTAATAACAGAACATCCAAAAATAAGAAATAGTTGCTTCTGAGACTCATAGCCACACTTTGGGCAGAGTGCAGGGAATCTTATAAAAGAATGGGGAGACAGAAAGACCTGAAGGGGACAGGAACTCCAAAAAGAGACCAAAAGAGACATAAAAACGGAACCCTGGGGGCCCTAAGAGAATGCTAACGCAACCAAGGACAATGCATGGAGAGGACCTAAAACCCTGCTCAGATGTAGCCCATAGACTCAGTCCCTACTAAGGGGAGCAAAGACTTTCTCTGGCATGAACTCAGTGACAGGATATCTGATCACCTCCCGCTGGGGGGTGCAACCTTACTAGTCCACAGAGACAATGCAACCAGTCCTGATGAGACCTGATAGGCTAGGGTCAGAGAGAAGAAGAGGAGGACCTCCTCTATAAGTGGACTAGCGGAGGGTCATAAGAGGAGAAAAGGGAGGGAGGGTAGGATTGGGAGGAGAAGAATCAAGTGGCCACATGTATTGTAATAAATGATACTAATAAAAAGGAAACAAACAAACAAATAAAAGAAATAGTTGCAAATAGTTTTAAGCTCAATTCTACACACACTCATGTAAAGGCTATGTCCCTCTATCTAATAGTAAAAGAAGCAATTTGTTGAAAGTGACAGTGGAATGACAGTGAAGATCTTGCTTGGCCAGATGCTAAAATTGTTTTTATGCATTTTGTTTCTCTTAGTTTAAGGTATTTTTTATTTTTTATTATTTTTTTAATATTAGTTACATTTTATTAACTTTGTATCCCAGCTGTATCACCCTCCGTCATTCCCTCCCAATCCCACCCACCCTCCCTCATCTCCTCCCTGTCCCTTGATAGGGAAGGACCTCCTCCCCTTTCATCTGACCCTGGATTATCAGGTATCTTCAGGACTGGCTGCAAAATACTTCTCTGTGGCCTAGCAGGGCTTCTCCTACCTTAGGTGTGGAGGGGAGGTTAAAGAGCCCACCATTGAGTTCATGTCAGAAATAGTTCCTATTCCCCTTACTTGGGTACTCATTTGGATGCTGAGCTACCATGGGCTACATCCGAACAGAGGTCCTAGGTTATAGCAATACATGGTCCTTGGATGGAGAAACAGTCTCATAAAAGATCCCTGTACTCAGATATATTTGGTCCCTGTGGAGTTCCTGTCCTCTCCAGGTCAGGTCCTTCTAAACTAGTGGCTAGTTTGATGTGTTGGTGGATACTATGATCTATATTATCTCATAATATATGGACTTTGGCCATTGACATAATAAATGTAGTAATGTAGCTGTTATATCATTTTCATGTGAAATTATTAATTTTTAAACCCCAATAGGTTATTATTCCAAGGTGAAACAAAAGAAAAGAGAAATGTACAAACATGAATTAAATTTATGGTTCCCAAAGCCTCCTACATAATTTGATTTGCAGCATAATTACTTTTTAAGAAAGTAAAGGGGTGACTCTTTGTACTCTCTCTTTCTTTTGGTGTTCCACCCTCTCTCCAAGCCCCTCTCTCCCTCTCTTTCTTTGTCTATGTTGCTTTCTTTCTACCTCTTACTCATTGTTTAAATTTTTATGCCTTAGTGTACTAGTTCACTGAACTTAATGTAGTGTACATTAAAAGCCTAACATGCTCTGCAATGTTTTAAGCTGTTCCCAGGGAAAAATATGATTCAACCAAGTCCATTATGCCCTGGACATCTAATATTAAGTCATCACAGCAACAAATAATTGTCCAGAGATGCAGATTAGTGTATCGAGTTTAGGAGAATTTTTAGCAATTATATACTGGGACGAGGCAAGCATTTTCTTGAATGTTAGCCTAAGAAACTTCCACCTTAGGCAAAAGGCAGTAGAAATGCACTGTAGGTTTCTGAGCTGGCTGACATGGCCAATATCAGTGTTCGAGAGAAAGACCTGACAGCAGCGCTTGCATCCTTCAGAGAGGAGGAAAGACAGAAGCTGAGATTATCTAGGAAGCCCATTAAATTGGGCAGAAAACAACACGTGCCGGCTGCCATTGCTTTTTAATATTAAATTTGATGCATTTGCATTCTTTGGAAAGTTAATCACTTTAAAATTATAAACAGTAATTATCTTTTTATCGTCGATATCGCATGACTACGCGAACTAGGAAAAACACCTTAAGAAGTACTGGAGTCGAAGCATACATAGAACAACAACAAAAAATGTGTCAGAAAGAGAAAGTAGAGAGACTGTCAAAATCCTGTGAAAACTTGCCTACTGCCCTGAAAAATTGTCCTCTTGTGAACTGCCTTCAGGCTGCATTTTCAGGAATTATATTCTAGTAGCGGTCAATTTTTCAACCAAAAGGGTGATACTTCTCTCCATAAATTTGATTCCCAGTCAATATTTCTCATCCATAATATGATCGAGGTTTTTCACATTTAAAAATAACCAAGGTTAAAAGGTCTCGTAAATATGTAGCATCATTATACATCAGTCACATGAAATGAGGGCTGGTGTTCTAATGTGCCGAAGCCAAGGTTGCTATAGGTCTACTTGTCACTCTTTCTTCTTAGACAACTGTGATAAACAGTGAAGCCTGTTATTTACAGCTCCACTGCCAGAAGCCGTTCATATCCCTACCCAAAAAGCCAGCGCTGCTTGTTATTTCTGTGAGATGTGGCTACATATTATATCCTCCAAAAAGAGTCTAATGACCCTGAAAGTTGATCTAATACTTCAAATGTTAAAGAATTGAACGTTAATGTTTAGCTTTATTTCATGTACATGCTTATTGCTTGAGAGTGAGGCTGCAAATGTTTAACAGATCAGTACACACTTGACCCCTTTTGTGACAGGTAAAATCTCCTCAGTCTAGATTGCAGCACACAGTTGAGAAGAACAGGAATACACTGAAATTGCATGGGGAAGTGATACAAGCTAATTGAATGAAAATGGAGAGCTAACAGCAGCCCACTCACATTTCCAATCACCCATTCATCCCAGGGCTGTCAGTCCCTCATATGCCTGACTATAGAGGAGACCACATTTGTGTCTTCTACACACGATCCTCATTCACAACCTGGTGAAAAAGCTCTTAATTTCCTGACATTGTTTTGGACACAAAACTTTGCTCATCCTCTGCCTGTCCACACAGGTCACTGGCTCTCTTCTTCACCACAGCTCATCAGCCACTAGACTAATTCTTTTAAGTAACTGAATCACATTTGCTTTGCTCTCTCTGGCACTTCCCACGCCCAGAATGCCAGGTAATACTTTTAATTTATTATTTCTCCCTTCTCTTGCCTCACTCCAAACTTCCTGTTTTCCCCTTTCAATTCATATTCCCTTTTTTATCACTTGTTCCTACGTGTTTATAAGCATATGTATGTACATATATATTTCTAAATATAGCCTGTTCCATCTGGTAACTAAGGAGTGCTGAGTAGCTGAATTTCAGGTTTTATTAGTCTTTGTTTTGCAGATTCTCTTTCAATATTTAAAGTAGAGTTTTGTAATATCTTTGACCTAACCCGTTCACTGAGCCATTCATGTGTCTTCCTCATCTCCCATGTCCTTGTTTGTATACTAGCTTGATGACATACAGTACATGTTTTATCCTGATTTCTGCACTCAAGAATCAAACACAGATAGGTGGTGATAGCAAAAATCTTTAATCCAGGCACTCAGGAGGCAAAGCCAGGCATATCCCTGAATTCAAGGCCAGCCTGATCTACAAAGCTAGATTCCTAACAGCCAGGGCAACACAGAAAGTCTCTTTATCAATCCCTCCACCACACCTAAAAAAGAGAATCTAACATATTTGCTTATTCTAGTTTACTTTCTTTGCTTTGATAAACACCACGACTAACGACTAAAAGTGACTTAGAGAATTAAATTGTTTATTTCAGATGATGCTTCCGGGTCACAGCATATCTTAAGGGAAGCTAGGGCAGGGACTCAACAATGAACTAAAGGATAATCTATAGGCGGCTGCAAGCTCTTGGCTAACTCACTGAGACAAGTTCAGTTAGCTTTCTCATACAGCAAAGGCACACCTCCCTCCAGAGAGCACTACCCACAGTGGGCTGAAATCTCCCACATCCTTCATCAATCAGGATAATCTCCTATGATTGCCAGCTTAACTGAGGCAATTCCTCATTTAAGTTTCCTCTTCTCAGGTGACTCTAGGTTGTATACAATTGACAACAAAGGTTGACCAGTCAGTGCTGCGTGTACCTGCTGTCATCAACGGCATTATAAAGAATCTTTGTTTTAAGGACATAACATACATGAAACTTTCTTGGTAAACATGTTGGATCATAACATTCAGGCCATGCTATTTGAGATGTCCAAATTGAAAAGATGAGATTACTGAGTTTTTCTTAATAAAGCTAAGCTTGTAGTACCTATTGTTTAGTATGCTTTTGAACTTTTCCATTTAAATTTTCTTCATTAATATCTCTATAAAACACATATTCTACATGAAAATGGTTATCAAAAATACAAATTTGCCTACATTTTTATAATGAAAAATACTGTATTGGGTGGTAGTTTGTCATATCCTTTATTTTTATCTCAACCTGAATTATTCTAAAACTGACAACCAAAAAGCACTTTGCTTTTAATTTAAATACTAGCTTCAATTAACTTGTTACTTAAGGGTCCACATGAGGAGCCTAGAGAACACACAGAGTTCATATACAATCGGAATCTGAAAATATATACATCTTCTACGTATTTCTTTCTATAAATCCATAGTGGTTACTGTCACATAACACCATACCATCAAATAGGAATTACGATTTATCTAAACTGAACATATAATACACATATATTGTGCTCTATGTGTCATCGATCCTCACATAATCATGAAATTACTGTTTTGATGGGAAAATTTGGCTAAAATAAGAACAGCGGGTTGATCAAACACTTGTGAAAAATTGGAACTGGTAAATGGACTCTTCTGTGACTCCTAAACCCACTAGTGCATGTAGCCTTATTGCATTACTATCCTGTGCTGACAATAGTACAGCACTTGTATAGAGTTTCCCAAAACTATTCACTCTCTTTCCCAGTATAAAAATAAAGGCTTTGCTTACTAATATGTAGTTTTGGCACTTTTGTCTACAGGATTGTTAGAAGGCTATAGGATCCCACTTACACAATACAGTTGGCTAAATGTATTATATATTACTGATGTATGAAGTAAAATCCAGATGTGATTATCACGGGGTATGTAAAAATAGCACTGTGGTAAGAGCTGAGTATCACATGTTGTCAGAGAGGCAGAAGTTGAAGGACTGTCTCTAGGGTAAGGTTGCTTTTACTAGCTGGCTAATGTCGCAATAAATGTGACAATTATTTCTTGGCTCATTTTTTTTTCAAGGAAAAATAAAATGTTTGCATGGATTCAGGAAAGAATACATCAATTAACAAAAATTTCACTTATAAGGGCTCAGACTTTGTAGTCCACAAATATGTGGCATTGTTACTTATAGATAACATATATACTTTTGCAGATATTTAGGTCTCATGGGTTTCGTTATGATCCTCCCTTTTCTTGGAGTCACTGATAACTCCAAATAGTTCATAGTTTAGCGTACTAGATCTATTTTTCCACCGAATTCTAACTTTAAAGTGATATCATTTAAAAATAATTTATAAATACTATTAACATTTCTTTGTTGTCATAAATGTTTAGGACAACATAAAATATGTTGTTTCATTTATTGACTAAATAAAATATGTATTTCAAGCGAAAAATAGTAAGGAATATGGAATTAGTTTTTAATTTTCAAGTCATTTTCTACATTGTGGCGTTAGATTGTAGCTCTGGCAAAACTAACCATGAACTGGTGAATTATTAGTGGATTTAGTTTTGAGCTTCAGGCTTCCCTGAAAGGAGGGAGAAGGACATCAAGTTATCCAGAATATACACAGAGGACTATGGCTTTAAAGAAAGTCTCACAAATGAATTGATAATCTGTAGTAAAATTATTACTTCTAAATTGATATTAGGTGAGTGTGTATCCATGGGCACATTCCCCAACTGGTGTGAATATAATAATGCTTATTCGGTAAAGAAAGCATGCCGGTTTAAATCCACTGGGAAAAGAAAATGTTAAGGTAAGTAACCTCTAATTTTAAACAGATACTATGCCACGTATGAAATGACTGTTGTCTTCCTTAGCATTACTAATATTCATAGAGCCACTTTACAAGTGCACAAATCTCAGCTATGTGTAAGAAAAGCAAGTTTCAGTTTACCACAATTTCTACAAAACAATCTTAAAAAGTACAAAGCCATTCTATGTGTGTCAAAAATTAAATACATATAAATACAATTTAATATTTATATATTTTGATATAGTATTTTGAATATTTCTGAAGGTAAAAATAAATGATAACCATTATCTAGCCATAATAACCCAGATTGGTATGGGATAACTGCTTATGAGTTATTGGTAACTGGAGACTCTTAAAAAATAGAGGCTGAAGTATACCAGTCTCAGGGAAGAATCCTGTGCTCAGATTTTTTGGTTCTGTTGCTCTCCTTGTGGAGCTCCTGTCCTCTCCAGATCTGACTATTTCCTACTTCTTTCATAAGATTCCCTGCAATCTGCCCAAAGGTTGGCCATAAGTCTCAGCATCTGCTTTGATAATCTGCAGGGCAGAGCCTTTCAGAGGCCCTCTGTGCCAGGCTCCTAACTTGTTCCATGTTTTCTCCTTCAAGGAGATAATCCAGAAACCCTGCACAGATGTAACCCATGACAGTTCAGTCTCCTAGTGGGTTCCATACTAAGGGGAACAGGGACTGTCTCCGATATGAACTCATTGGCCTGCTCTTTGATCACCTCCCCCTGAGGGCGAAGCAGCCTTACCAGGCCACAGAGGAAAACAATGCAGCCACTCCTGATGAGACCTAACAGACTAGGATCAGAAGGAAGGAAAAGAATACCTCCCCTACCAGTGGACTTGGGGAGAAGGAGGAGGAAGGGAGGGTTTGGAAGGAGGGAGAGAACTACAAGAGGAATACAAAGTAAATAAAGTGTAATTAATAAAAAAATAAAATACAGGCTGAGCATATGTGGGACATATGCCTAGGAGTGGTATAGCTGGATATTAAGGTAGACTTTTCCTAGTTGTCTGAGAAAGCCCCAGATTGATTTCCAAAGTGGTTGTTCAGGTTTACATTCCCACCAGCAATGGAGGAGGGTTTCTGTTTTTCCACATCCTCTCCAGCATGTATTGCCACTTGAGTTATTGATCTTGGCCATTCTGATGGGTGTAAGGTGAAATCTCAGGGTTGTTTTGATTTGCATTTCCCTGATTACTAAGGATATTGAACATCTCTTTAAGTGTTTCTCTGCCATTCGGTATTCCTCTATTGAGAATTCTCTGTACCCCATTTTTAACTGGATTACTTAACTTGTTGGTGTTTAACTTTTTGAGTTTTTATATTCTGATTATTAGCCCTCTGTCAGATATAAAGTTGGTGAAGATCCTTTCCCAGTCTGTAGGTTGTCGTTTTGTTCTGATGACAGAACAAAGCTTGCTTTACAGAAGTTTTCAGTTTCATGAGGTCCCACTTATTGATTGTTGCTCTCAGAGCCTGTGCTGTTGGTGTTCTGTTCAGGAAGTTGTCTCCAGTGCCAATGAGGTCAAGGCTGTTCCCACTTTTTCTCCTAACAGATTTAGTATATATGGTTTTATTTTGAGGTCTTTGATTCGCTTGGACTTTAGTTTTGTGCAGGGTGATGAATATGGATTTATTTGCAAATTCCTGCTTGTAAACATCCAGTTATGCCAGCACCATTTGTTGAAGATACTGTCTTTTTTTCCCATTGTATGCTTCTTTGTCAAAAATCAAGTATTCATAGGTGTGTGGAATTATTTCTGGGTCAATGCGATTCCATTGATCCACCATTCTGTTTCTATGCCTGTACCATGCAGTTTTTATTACTATTGTTCTGTAGTACAGCTTGAGATCAGGGATGGGGATACCTCCAGAAGATCTGTTGTTGTACAGGATCATTTAGGACATTCACTCAACCAGCTTTATTCGAAATAGCCAGAATCTGGGAACAACCCAGATGTCCCTCATCTGAGGAATTGACACAGGAATTGTGTACACTTATACAATGGAATAGTAGTCAGCAATTAAAAACAAGGAAATCTTAAAATTTGCAGGGAAATGGTGGGATCTAGAAAAGATCATCCTGAGCGAGGTAACCAAGAAGCAAAATGATACACATGGTATATACTAACTTATAAGTAGATAATAGTCATATAATATAGGAAAACCATACTAAAATCTGTACATCTCTCAGCAGAGGAGTTCTTTCCATCTTCTGATATCTTCTTCTAATTCTTTCTTCAGAGACTTGAATTTTCTTTCATATAAGTCTTTGACTTGCTTGGTTAGGGTCTCACCAAGGAACTTTATATCTTTTGTGGCTAGTGTGAAGGGTGTTGTTTCCCTAATTTCTTTCTCAGCCCTTTTGTCTTTTGTATACAGGAGGGCTACTGATTTTTTTTTTTAGTTAATTTTGTATCCAGGCACTTTGCTGAAGGTGTTTATCAGCTGTAGGAGTTCCCTGGTAGAATTTTGAGGGTCACTCTGGTATACTATCATATCATCTGCAAATAGTGATACTTTGACTTCTTCCTTTCAGATTTGTATTCCCTTGATCTCCTTTAATTATCTTATTGCTCTAGCAAGGATTTCAAGAACTATGTTGAAGAGATATGGAGAGACTGAGCAGCCTTGTCTTGTCCCTGATTTCAGTGGGATTGCTTTAAGTTTCTCTCCATTTAGTTTGATGTTGGCTATAGGCTTGCTGTATTTTGCCTTTACTATATTTAGGTATGTGTCTTGTGTCTTTGATCTCTCCAAGATTGTAAACATGAATGGGTGTTGGATTTGTACACCAAAAGAAACTAATCAAGAAGGAAGTCTGGCTAAGATGCTCAATACCCATTCTAAAAGGCAAAGAGGGTGGACATCAGAAAGGGAAAAAACAGGGAACTGGAAAGGAACCTACCACAGAGGTCCTCTGAAAGGCTCTACCTTACAGGGTATCAAAGCAGATGCTGAGACTTATGGCTAAACTTTGGACAGAGTGCAGGGAATACTATGAAAGAAGTTGGAAATAGTAAAACCTGGAGAGGACAGGAGCTCTACAAGGAGAGCAACAGAACCAAAAAATGTGGTCACAGTGGTCTTTTCTGAGACAGATACTTCAACCAAGGACCATTTAGGGAGATAACCTAGAACACCTGCACAGATGTAGCCCATGGCAGTTCAGTGCCCAAGTGGGTTCCATAGTAATAGGAACAGGGACTGTCTCTGACATGAACTGATTGGCCTGTTCTTTGATCACCTCCTCCTGAGGGGGGAGCAGCCTTACCAGACCACCGAGGAAGACAATGCAGCTATTCCTGATGAGACTTGATAGACTAGGATCAGAAGGAATAAGAGGAAGACCTCCCCTATCAGCGGACTTGGGGATGGGCATGGGTGGAGAAAAGGAAGGAGGGTGAGATTGGGAGGGGAGAAGGGAGCTACAGGGGAGATATATGAGAACTGATAGGCTATGGTCAGATGGATGAGGAGGAGGTCTTCCCTATCAGTGGACTGGGTGAAGGGCATGGGAGAAGAGGTAGTGAGGGAGGATTGGGAGGGGACAAGGGAGGGGGTTATAGCTGGGATACAAAGTAAATAAATTGTAATAAATAAATGTTTTTTTTAAAAAATATACATTAAAGTCATTCATCTGCTACAACAACCCGATACTGATTGTAAGATCATTTGCTGAAGATAATATGCTACTTTAGTGCATGAGATAGAGAAATTAACATGAAACACAACCAAATTGTTCCTCCCAGCCATTCAGCTTACCTCATTCTGGGAGATATTGTGCAAGTTTTTATGAAAAAAAAAAAAAAGACAATGACAGTTGTTCTTGACTACATCTGGAATGAACTTCAACTCAGAAATGGAAGGCACGCCTGTGATTTTTTTTCTTTTTTGGCTTGGTTTGAAGTAGCAGAATCAGTTTCTAGTCCAGTCCTTTGAGGTACAAAGCCACTTCTTTAATTTGGGTCACACTTTCTTTTGGAAGCCTATTATGGACATGGAAGAAGGAAACTTTTCCTCTTTGTCTGCTTGCTAGTAAGTCCATTCCTTCATTGGCATTAGAGCCTACTTCTTCATAATTCTAGCATCTACTAAAAAGCAGATGAAAGATCAAGGATTGTGGATTATGCAACTTCTGGGTTCTTATACTTTACTTTCATAGCCTGCCATTCTTGGATTAGTTGGACCATAGCCTATGAGTCATTCTGAAATATATATTTATTTGTAAGTTCTGCTATTTAGAGACCACTGACTAATACAATAATCTTACTCAGATGTGAGCCCTACAAACTATGATATCTGATTACCAAACAGTATAAGCACACTTTAAACTAGTGTAATAACTTATACAGAGCTAACCAATTACTCTACAACTTAATTTGAGACCCATTTCCCAGGAAAGAATCTGTAATTGGTTCTCTAAATCTACTCAAAAGTTCACAGTGGAGGAAATCTTAGACACTTTGGTGGGGGGGGGGGGCGTTTTTATGTTGCTTACCTAAATTGGCATAGTGTCAACACAACTTGTAAATATATATGCTAGTACAAATACACGTTTTCTACATTTTTTTTCTAGTGAACTGTGGTAAATGCAAAGACTTATGATTGCACATGATTCTGACAGTAGTATCCTTAAAGAAGACATTTATAGCATTCACTCCAAGGCTCAGGGAATACTGTTCATGTGGAAATAGAAATACTGTAACAGTCAGAAGACAGGGATATGAGCTGAAACTGATACCATATGGGTAATAGAAATTTATTGCAATAATGAAATCTGGACAACTATGGATGGGATGATTCTGCAACAGAATGGGCACATCAACAGCCAAAGCATGATAGAGAAGGGAATCAGAAGTTCCCATTGCTATCTCTTAAACTATTTCACACATGAGATCCAGAAAATTAAAAAAAAAAAGTCTGCCTCTGTATACTAACTGATTAGCACACCTGGCTCCAATGGACACTGACAAATTGATGGTCACACATATCTCCAGTTAAACTAAATAGTTAACACAACAAGACCATTCTTTTCTTTTCTTTCTTTCTTTCTTTTTTTTTTTTTTTTAGAAAACAGACTTGTGGGGAAGGGGGTTTATGGGAGTGAGAGGGAGATATGAGAAACTGGAAGGGGGAAAGGGAAAGGCAGAAAGTGGAGTTGATAGGTGTGGAAAGAAAATGAGAATTCCTAATGATAGTCTGATATATTTATAGATTGGTGCCTAGCCCAACTGTCATCAGAGTCTTCCTCTAGCAACTGATGGAAAAGATTGCAGAGATCCACCATCAAACTTTAGTTAGGCAGAGGTGGGGGAATCCTGCAGAAGAGGGGAAGGAAAGATTACTGGAGCTAGAAGGGTCAAGGACATCACATGAAAATCCAAAAAATCAACTAAACTGGGCTCATAAGGGCTCATAAAGACTAAATCAACAACTAGGGAGCCTTCATGTGATTGACCTAGACCCTCTGCATGCAAGTTCTAGCTGTGTATCTTGGTCTTCTTGGGGCTCAGAATAGTGGAAGTAGGGGCTGTTTCTGACTCTGTCATCTGCCTTTGGGACCCTTTCCTCCTACTAGTTTGCCTCATCTTGCATTAATAGGACTGGAGGTGCTTAGTCTTAATGCAATCAGATATGGCGTGGCTGGTTGATATTCATGGGAGGTTTGTCATTTTTTTCTGAAGAGAAATAAAGAGGAAGAGGAGTGGATGGAGGGTGAGAGAGAGTGGAGGTAGGAGAAGGTACTGGTAGGTGGGAAGGAAGGTAAACTGAAGTCAGGATATAAAAATAAATAAACGAACAAATACATTAATAAAATAAAAGAAAATTGTAGAAAAAGATAATGAGAGACAAGGCAAATAGATTCATTATGAACTTCACTGAAATTACCAAAACGACTCAGGAATACATAATGATACAGTGCAGCTAGACCAAGTACTTATCATACACCCAATATATTGTTTTATGAAATTTTTTGCTGCACGCTTGCTTCTTCAACACACTTACAGTTTATGCCAGCCTCCATAAGAGCGGTACCAACTTCAAAAGACATGGCCCTGTCAGGAACTTGGGAGTCTTCTGAGACATGATTCCACCCCTTTACTTTTCAAATCTAGGCAGCTGAGAGGACCACAGTTCTGCTTGCTACAGCCTTACCAGCCTCGCTCTGTTGCCCGCTGCCTTGATATTGGCTCTAGCACCCATCATTTTCCCTTGTGTTCCGTATGCATCCCTTAGCAGGTATCTATTTCTTGGGATGGCTTCCCTCCAGCATTTCTCTAAGTCGTGACCGTCTGTCAACAGAGATTGTCTTTCCAAATTAGAAATTAGGTCATGTCCTGCCCTTTCTAAAATCTTCAGTGACTTCCCATCTTCACAAGATAAAATTTAAACTACTTAACATCATGTGCGTGCGGTATACAATCTGTCATAGGCTACCTCTCTGTTTTGACCATCTCCCTCTCCTCACTAAAACATTTCATTTCTTACCTAAGTAGTCTATAGACTTTGGATAGCACAGTGGCAGTACTATAAGTCTCTTTGCACACTGGGAATTTTGTCATCCATTTTCTTCACTCTACAACCACTCAAATTTTTTGGTACATTTCTCCCAGAAATTTCTCTAACTTTCCTATCCCATGTGATTCCTTCATCCTCCCCATTGACACTGGTACTGTTAATCCCCAAGACTGAGTTTGCGTTATTAATACATGGTTTACTCTATTCGTTTATCCCTTTTTCTTTAGTTTGAAATAAATTGGTATACCCATCTTTGCGACCTAAG
The DNA here is from genome assembly GCF_030254825.1 of Meriones unguiculatus. Taxonomy (NCBI): domain Eukaryota; kingdom Metazoa; phylum Chordata; class Mammalia; order Rodentia; family Muridae; genus Meriones; species Meriones unguiculatus. Next base: position 41,568,971 of record NC_083352.1, read on the forward strand.
TGCCTAGCAGGTGCTAGGCAGGTATTGAATTTTGTATGTTTAATGAGAGTCAGCAGTATGCAACAAATTAAGCTAGCATTGATTTTCTTTCCCCTTGATATACTTCATAAAAGAAAAATAAACCTCAATGAGCACATGTAGGAAGATACTTACTAAGGCTTAATACTTTCACTCCTTCAAAATCCTTAAATGAATTTAAATGATAGTTGGTCTTAATACAAATCACCTTATAAGTTTATTCAATTATGTGGAAGTTAAATATGACCATATGGAGATAGAGTGTGTATGTGGTGTGTGTGTGTGTGAGAGAGAGAGAGAGAGAGAGAGAGAGAGAGAGAGAGAGAGGATTCAAGCCAGACCCTGGTCTCCAGTAAAAACCTTAATATGACTAAAAGACTGGGAGATTCAGCCATACTGACCTTTTTCCAGGCTAAGAGGTGAACAAGGTTGAGAAAATGGCATAATTACTTCTGAGCTATAATGCAGTCCTACCTAAATATAGAAACACCCACAAAATTCTATGAGTGATAGAACTTAGGTTCTGAGAAGCAGTGTTGGGGGACCCTTAATCCTTAATGTCTGTATTAACACCAGGTAATGTCAAATTTGAATTAAACTGTAGGACAACTAGCCAATATTCAGAAGGAGAAATCGTTTTGTGTGGAAAGAAAATATGCACATAATTATGAGTAAAATTAGTACAGTTTAGTCTTATATAAACTAAAATATGTCTCGTAAACAGGAGATCAGCTGAAATATCTTGAAAAAAAAAAAACAATGAAGTAGGAACTGCTTTCTGAGTTCAAATGAAGTTATTGGAATTGCTGATTTTATTTTAATGTAGTATCCCCTTCTCTCCTAAGAGAATTTTTCAAAAGATCCATTCCTCAATTAATCTTGAAAGAAAAGTCTTTGGAATGGTTTTAAAGGTTTGACACAGCATTTATCCACATACTTTCAATCTGGCTTCAGTGACTAAAGGTTCTCAGCAATGTGACACAAGTTTAGATCTTTACGTTCTTGAATTAGCCTTTTCTGGGTGTAAATTTTAGTCCTGTCACTTCCTCGCTGTGCAATTTGTGGAAAATCACTTAACCTCATGGAGCCCGGGTTTCTTCAGCTGGAAAATAAGGTCAACATTAGTCTCAGCCCCTCAGATTTCTGTGAAACCCAAATCAGATAATGTGATAACGTATCTAAATGCACGTAAGATACAGTAAGATGCCATAAGTTGTTGTCAGCTTATAAGTTCAATATTTTATTGGAGATCAACACTCCATCAGTGCACACCTCATTGAGTTCTGCTTTATTCATAACCCACATGTGGCTGGCAACCCTCCTGAGCTGCCGCATTATCAGCCATGCCTTGAGAGGCAGGGAAGTATTTTTGAGCATCTGGCTCTTCAAAACCAGCTGGCCTGCATCATAAACCCTACCTCCTGTTGTCCAAATTTCCAAAGTCAGCATGACACTGATAGGGAATTCAAGGAGAAGGCAGTGCTGGCACCGAATAAGTAATAGCTCATGATTCTACAGGGTCACAAGTCGCTGTCTTTCTCAAGATGTGAGACCCTGACTTAACGGCGACTGCTTTTGCCTAAATTATTCTACCAAGACTTCTAAAGATGAGTTCTTTACTTAATGTGTATCTTGGAGCATATGGTTATCAATGCCTGCACATGGGATGAGTTGACTTATTTTGAGGATAAGGGCATACATGTAGTCTGGCTGAAGGCCAGAATGGAATAATAATGAGAACTCTCAGCCAGAAACATTGTAATATGGTCATATGTGTGACTTTAGAATCTTTGGTATTAGAGCCAAAGGCAAAAACAAAAGAACATCAGATTGGGAAAAATATATTGTTTAAGACTTTGCATGTCTTTGGTGGTCCAGATCATTTTTTAAGTTTTTTATATTAAATTACTTGTGAGAATTGCTTTATTCCAGCTATTTAATTGCAAACTCCATAAAGCAGACTTTATTTCTAATAATGTTGTATAAATGAGAATGAAGCCAAGTTAGTAAACTAATATTAATCAATTACAATAACTTCATTTAAATTCACTTTTACAATAGAGTGTTTAATTATCTTTGATATAAATATAAATAGTGAGTACTAAATCAAATATACAATAAATTCACCTACATAGTCACAATTGGTAACACTATTTAAGTAATAACACAAATTGCCATTGTTTATTTACTCATATTTAAGTAAAATAAGGTAAAGATAAAAATTGATATTCTGGAGCCATGGATTCTAATCTTCAGTATTTTCTGATTGTTGGGGCAAAGTGTCCCTGAGTTCTACTTTTCTTGTGAATGTGCTTCTAAGAATAAAATCAAGACAGTGGAGGGCACTGGCATTGGGAAGTAATGGAACAAAAAGAAGATGATATTATAAAGCAAGTAAAATAGGTAAGGGGCAAACTCATTTGCAGGTAACTTATTACAGGAAGTAGAGCATGTGAGAATAACCAGGTGGAAGAAATAGTCAGAATCTGTTTTGTTAAAGCATTGATGAATTAGCTGTCTCTAGGGAAGAAGGAGGAGAAGAGTTAAATGTGTGAAAGAATATAATGAAGTCTATAAAATCCCTGAAGAATAACTAGGTTTATATTCTAAATTAGATGAGAAAAGTCTATGCTCGATAGAAGATTCAATTAGGTAAGATCAATTATAACAACTGTACATTTTCACCAAGTTAAAAAGAGAAGCAAAAGTATATTCCAAGTAAGATTAATTTATATTGCAGTACAAAGTTCTTGAAGACAGCATGAATTTGACAGTAGAAAAGAATTAATTTGGGATTTCATTCACGGCTTCTTTTTATTTTTTTAAATGAATGTACGGATATTTCTAAGAGACACCTATACACACAAAAATATAGTGGTAAATCCTGAGAAATTTGTACAGCTTTGAAAGTCAGATAAGGGAGATCACCAGTTGTTTTGGTTGACTAAGCATTTTTATACCTTACTGAAAGTTATTAATGTTATATATTATAATGTTATTACACTATTTTATAGCCATGAAATATTCTTTCAGTGTTTTCTTACTCTCTGTAAAAATGATATTATCTAAAACTACTTCGTGACTTTGGCTCTCTTTAGAATTACTTAGAATGAATGTTAAATCATAATCATAATAAATTTTTAAAATTTATCCTCTAGTCAACAGGATTTAAATGAGTTATTCAATAATGACTACAGTTTTCCAAATTTGGTAAGAAGCAATCCATTGGAAGAAGAGAAAAAGAGAGGAGAGATAAAGACAGAGGGGAAGAAAAAGAATGAGAACAAAAGATAGACGTGGGGAAGATATAACAAGGGTGCTTTCTTCTTGGAAGACGAGGAAGAAAGAATGTAAACATAACTACAACAGCTGATATTTTAAAATAAAATTTAATCAATTGTATATAATTCTGGAAGAAAATAGAGGAAAAGGATTATATTAGCTAAAAATTGGATACATAAAAATAGATATTGTTTTTGGTTTTGTGTTTCTTTTTTAAAACCTGGTATGAATCTGGTCTGTAAATAGAGATGTTTGTAAACAAAGTTGCAGCCATGGGGTAGGCTGGTAAACAATGTACTCAAGGAATATCCCAAAATATATCCAATATCAGCCATGCCAGGACACAGAGGAAGATAACACAGGAAGTCCTGATGAGACCTGATACTCTAGGATCAATAGAAGGGGAGGAGAACCTCCCCTATCAGTGAAGTAGTGGAGGGGCATAGGGGGAGAAGAGGGGAGGGAGGGTGTGATTGGGAGGAGATGAGGGAGAGAGCCTCAGATCCGATACAAAGTGAATAAATAAAAAAAAATGAAATTTTAAAAAATAAAAAAAACTTTGTAAGACCAAAGCAATCTAGACATTGTGCTGGGATATGAATAAAGGAAAGGTAATATCATTATAGACTCAAAATTGATGTTTACAGGTGGTTCGTTAACTCAGGTTTATGACAACCTTAATGCTGAGTGACTAGAGCCCTGAAAAATTCAGTTGATAAAGCTGATGTCTTCTAATGATTTCAGAGATTGGAATGTTTGCAGGGGGCAGAGTAAGCTCGGGTGTGAAATGCTACTCTGCAATCTGTTCTACGTTGTCTCCTATTGATTTTACTTGTGATAACTTAAATTGAAGGCTTATTGCAGTACACATGCCAAGAGTCCAGTGATAAATTTGTATGTATGAAAATCAGTTTCCATGGCATCCAAATGACATATTTGCTGCGTGAGTTTTACCATGAGCGTTTACTGCTGGCATTGCTTCTACTCTTTAAAGCACGACTTTAGAGCCAATGTGCAGGTAGAAGTTAAGTGGACCTGGATTTAACATTTAGGGCTGACTAGGAGTCAGTCTGCTAAGGTGTTTATAGTTTGTCATGACTAACTTGAACTTCCCTGTTGGAGACATTAGAGGATTTCCTTGAATCAAGTGTATGGTTCCTTCTGGTTTCAAGAATTTTATTAAATATATTTCACAATGAATGATGGCACAGATCATCTGATTTTTCACTGCTCAAGTCGATAGGCAGAAAAAAAACCTAACTGTTTTATTTTGGTAAAAAATGTTAATATCATTTAATATTCTTTTTAAAAATAAAGATTATTCAAATTCCTTCTATTGCATATATTCCCAAACACAGAAAAATTTGGCATTGATGTGTCTAAGTATGACAGCTCCAGTTATGCTTAGTGTCATTTTGATTTCTTGCTATTTTTAAAGTCTTCAGATGTCTGATAATCACTGAAGATCTGGTACCTTTAACTTAGATGAATGAGATAATACATAGAAGACCTTTAAGCCAAATAATTCATTTAATTTCCTTAGTACTGAACTAAAACTTGACCAAGAAATTACCCACATCTCCTTGGCAGAAAAATAATAAAATTAATCATCATGAAAAAAATCAATAACCTTAAAAATATAATTAAATACTCTGAAGGTAATCATTGAGAAATTAAATACAATTGATGTTCTGAGAACAGATTTGCAACAAATTCATTAACACCAATCATTCATAAAATATTAGAGATAAAATAAGAAGAATCCTAATGCTCAAGTAAAAAACAAACAAACAAGTAAAAAACAAAAACAAAACAGGACAAATATATTGTTACTGTTCAAATGAAACTGTAAAAAATTGTGTTTGACCCAACATCAATCAATTAAATTAGAAGTCAGGAAACAAACTACACTTTGTCACCAAACATTGTTTTAACTTTCTTTTACTCCAAGTTTGGAAAAGATTTGAAATATTGGAATGAGGATTCAAAAGACAAATGCATATCATTCCCTTTTTGGTGATTTATTAGATTTTTATTTTCTTCTTTTTTAAATTTATTTTTATTTTTGTTTTTATTAATAATAGTTTATTCACTTTGTATCCCCCCTGTAGTTTACTACCTCCTCCCCTCCCAATCTCACCCTCCCTTTTTCCCCACATGTGTCCCTCCCCAAATCCACTGATAAGGGAGGTCCTCCTCCACTTCCCTCTGATCCTAGTCTATCAGGTTTCATCAGGAGTGGCTGCATTGTTTTCTTCTGTGGCCTTGTAAGGCTGCTTACCCCTCAGGGGGAGGTGATCAAAAAGCAGGCCAATCAGTTCCTGTCAGAAACAGTCCCTGTCCCCATTACTAGGGAACCCACATAGACACAGAACTGCCATGGGCTACATCTGTGCAGGGGTTTCAGGCCATCTCCATGAGTGGTCCTTGGCTGGAGTATCAGTTTCAGAAAGACCCCTGTGCCCAAACATTTTGGATCTGTGCTCTCCTTGTGGAGCTGCAGTCCTCTCCTTACTATCTCCCATTTCTTTCATAAGATTCCCCACACTCTGTCCAAAATTTGGCTATGAGTCTCAGCCATCTACCTCAATACCCTGCAGAGTAGAGCCTTTCAGAGGCCCTCTGTGGTAAGCTCCTGTTCTGTTCCCTGTTTTCTCCCTCCTCCAATGTCCATTCTCTTTCCTTTCAGAATGGGGATTGAACATCTTAGCCAGAGTTCTCATTCTTGATTATCTTCCTTAAGTGTAAAGATTTTACTAAGTTTATCCTATATTATATGTCAAATATCCAACTATGAGTGAGTATTTACACCCTGTGTGTCTTTCTGCTTCTGGGATACCTCATTCTGGATGATCTTTTCTGATTCCCACCATTTACCTGCAAATTTCACGATCTCCTTGTTTTTAATTGCTGAGCAATATTCCATTGTGTGGATATACCATAATTTCTGCATCTATTCCTCAACTGAGGGGTATCTGTGTTATTTTCAACTTCTGGCTATTACAAATAGAGCTGATACAAACATGGTTGAGCAAATGTCCTTGCTGTATACTTGAGAATTTTTCGATATATGCCTAGGAGTGGTATACCTTGATCTTGAGGAAGGCCTATTCCTAACTATTTGAGAAATCACCAGATTGATTTCCAAAGTGTTTGTACAAGTTTACATCCCCACCAGCAGTGGAAGAGGATTCCCCTTTATCCACATTCTCTCCAGCATGTGTTCTCACTTGAGTTTTTATCTTAGCCATTCTGATGGGTGTAAGATGAAATCTCAGTAAAGGCAATATACAGCAAGGCTATAGCTAACATTAAACTAAATGGAGAGAAACACAAGGCAGTCCCACTGAAATCAGGGACAAGGAAAAGCTGCTTACTCTCTCCATATCTCTTCAACATAGTTCTTGAAGTCCTTGCTAGAATAATAAGACAAATAAAGAAGATCAAGGGGATACAAATTGGAAAGGAAGAAGTCCAAGTATCACTCTTTTCATTATGATATAATAGTATACCTGAGTGACCCCAAAAATTCTATCAGGGAACTCCTATCACTGATAAACACCTTCAGCAAATTAACTCAATAATCAGTAGCCCTCCTGTACCCAAAAAATAAATAAATAAAATAAAATAAAAAAAGGAAGCAACAACCTTCACAAGAGCCACAAAGTACATAAAGTCCCTTGGTGTAACCCTAAGCAAGCAAGGCAAAGACTTGTATGAAAAAAGTTTCAAGTCTCTGAAAAAAGAAGAAGATATCAGAAGTTGGAAAGATCTCCCACGCTCATGTCTGGGCAGGATTAACATAGTAAAAATGACCATCTTACCAAAAGCAATCTACAGTTTCAATGCAATTCCCATCAAAATACCAACACAATTGTTTACAAACTTTGAAAGAAAAATTCTCAACTTCGTATGGAATAACAAGAAACCCAGAATTGCTAAAACAATCCTCTACAATAAAGATCTTCTGGAGGTATCTCCAACCCTGATCTCAAGCTGTACTATAGAGCAACTGTAATAAAAACTGCATGCTACTGGCATAGAAATAGAATGGTGGATTGGTAGAATCAGACAGAAGCCCCAGAAATAAACCCACACATTTATGGATACCTGATTTTTGACAAAGATGCCAAAATCATACAGTGGAAAAAAGATAGCATCTTCAACAAATGATGCTGTTCTAACTAGATTTCTACATGTAGAAAAATGTAAATGGATCCATACTTACCACCCTGCACAAAACTAAAGTCCAAGTAGATCAAAGACCTCAACAAAAAAACAGATACACTAAACCTATTAGTAGAAAAAGTGGGGAAGAGCGTTGAACTCATTGGCACATGAAACAACTTCCTGAACAGAACACCAACAGCACAGGCTCTAGGAGCAACAATCAATAAATGGAACCTTATGAAACTGAAAAGCTTCTGTAAAGCAAAGGACACTGTCCTCAGAACAAAATGACTGCCTACAGATTGGGAAAGGATCTTCACCAACCCTATGTATGACAGAGAGCTAATATCCAGTATATATAAAGAACTGAAGAAGTTAAACAGCAGCAAATCAATTCATCCAATTAGAAAATGGGTACAGAGCTAAACAGAGAATTCTCTGTAGAGGAATATCAAATGGCAAAGAAACACTTAAATACTCAATGTCCTTAGTCATCAGGGAAATGCAAATCAAAATGACCTTGATTTTTTCTTTTTTTTTTTAAATTAATTACAATTTATTCACTTTGTATCCAAGCAGTAGCCCCCTCCCTTCTCACTTCCCAATCCTACCCTCCATTCCTCTTCTATTCCCTGTTCCTCTCCCAGTCCACTGATAGGGGAAGTCTCTTCCCCTTCCCTCTGAACCTAACCTATCAGGTCTCATCAGAACTGATTGCATTCTCTTCCTCTGTGGCCTGGCAAGGCTGTTCCCCCCTCAGGGTGAGGTGATCAAAGAGCCAGCCACTGAGTTCATGTCAGAGACAGCTCCTGTTCCTCTTACTAGGGAACCACTTGAACAATGAGCAGCCATGGACTACATCTGTGCAGGGGTTCTAGGTTATCTCCATGCCCTGTCCTTGGTTGGAGTAACTTATTTAAATGAGTGTTGCAACCACTTTTCGCTGGTGTATTTTCTAAAATCATTGGAAACTATTTAATGGAAAAAAATAACCTTCAAATTAATTATATTCACCCAAAGATATGAAACATGTGTCTAGATGTAGATTTACAGTTTAAGGTGAACTTTTGACCAATAACTGGACTATTACCTAATATCAGCAGATAGGAATAAATGGAACTTTACAATAATAGATACTACCAATCTTCAGAGAAATCAGCGCACAGAACTGGATTATAACAACATCAGGTATACTTTCTACAAAGGTCCAAAATACAGAATTTTGACAGACTTGAAAGAAAAAAAATATAGACAGAGAAAACATAAAAATACAGAAGGACGACGAAAATACCATACAATAAATGAATTAATGGTATATGAATTAATGGTATGCACAGAAACTCTCAAAAGAAGAAGCATTAAAGTGGTCGTTGGGATATGCAAATTAAAACTATGTTGAAAATCCACTTTTACCATAGTTAAAGAAACCTGACAACAAACCCTGGTTAACTTGTAGAGAAATAGGAATATTACTTACTGATGGAGTGAGTGTAAACTACAATGGCAATTGCGGAAATCACTATAAAAGATTCTCCCCCAAATAAGAAGTGCTTGTACAAGGTTACATTTACTCAACTATGTTCTCAGCAGCTTTATTCATAATAGCCAGAATCTGGAAACAACCTAGGTGTACCTCGACAGAGGAATGGGTATAGAAATTGGGGAACATCTGTACAACGGAATATTACTCAGCAATTAAAAACAAGGAAATCTCCTACTTCCAATGTCCATCCCATTTGTCTTTCTAAGTGAGGACTGATAATCTTACCCTGGGTCCTCTTTCTTGTTTATCTTCTTTAGGTGTACAGATTTCAGTATGTTTATCCTATCTTATATGTCTAGTACCCACTTAAAAATGAATATATATTGTATGTGTCTTTGTGCTTCTGGGATACTGCACTCAGGATGATCTTTTCTAGATCTTACCATTTGCTGCAAATTTCATGATTTCCTTGTTTTTAATTGCTGAGTAGTATTCCACTGTGTAAAAGTACCACAATTTCTGTGTCCATTTCTCCTTTGATGGACAGAAAACAAGTAACAGGACAGGAGCATACTGCAGAGGGCCTCTGAAAGATTCTACCAAGTAGTGTATCAAAGCAGATGATGAGACTCATAACCAAACCTTGGGAAGTGTGCAGGGAATCATATTAAAGAAGGGGGAGTTAGTATGAACTTGAGAGTACAGGAGCTCCAAAAGGACCAAATATATCTGGGCACAGAGGACTTTTATGAGACTGTTTCTCCAACCAAGGACCATGTATGGATATAACCTAGAACTCTTGCACAGACATAGCCCCTGGTAGCTCAGTATACAAGTGGGTACCTTAGTAAGGGGAACAGGGACTATTTCTGACATGAACTCAATGGCTGGCTCTTTGACCTCCCCCACTCCGGAAGTAGCAGCCTTGCTAGGCCACAGAGGAGGACACTGCAGCCAGTCCTGATGAGACCTGATAAGCTAAGGTCAGATGGAAGGGGAGGAGGACCTTTCCTATCAGTGGACTTGGAGAGAGGCAGGAAGGAAATGAGGGAGGGAGGGTGTGATTGGGAGGAAATGAGAGAGGGGACTACAGCTGGGATACAAAGTAAATAACCTGTGATTAATATGAAAAAATATAGAAAAAAAAATAAGGAAATCATGAAATTTTCAGGCAAATGGAGGGAACTAGAAAAGATCACCCCGAGTGAGGTAACTGAGAAGCACAAGGACACACATGGTATATACTCACTTATAAGTGGATATTAATCATATACTATAGGATAGATATACTAAAAATCTAAATAAACTGAGCAAGAAGAAGGACCCTGGGTGAGATGATCAATCCTTATTCAGAAAGGCAAACAGGACAGTCATTGGAAGAAGGAGAAAACATGGAATAGGACAGAGCCAGCACAGAGGGCCTCAGAAAGACTCTACCCATTAGTGTATTGAAACAGATGCTGATATGATAGCCAAACTTTGGGCAGAGTGCAGGGAATCTTATGTAAGAAGAGGGATAAAAAGACCTGGAGGGGACAGAAGCTCTACAAGGAGACCAACAGAACCAAAAAAATCTCATGTGAACCAAAAGGGCTCAGGGGGTTCTGAAGTTACTGATGAATCAACCAAGGACCATGCATGGAGGGGAGCTATACCACTTGCACAGATGTAGTTCATGGGCAGCTCAGTCTCCATGTGGGCACCTAGTAAGGGGAGCAGGGACTGTCTCTGACATGAACTCAGTGACCAGCTCTTTGATAACCACCTCCTAGTGAGGTGGCCAAAATATGCCACAGAGAAAGAGGATCCAGACTTTCCTGATGAAACCTGATAGGTTAGGGTCAGATAGTAGGGTAGGTAGACCTCCCTTATCAGTATACTAGGGGAAGGACATAGGGAGTAGAAGAAAGGTGGATGGGACTGGAAGGAGATGAGGGATGGGTCTGCATCTAGGATACAAAGCAAATAAATTTTAGTAAATAAAAATAATAAAGTAAAAATTTTTACAAAGTAAATGTAAAATAAAATAAGTAGACTATCATATGAACCAATTGTAGGCATAAAGTTATTGGGTAATTCAAATTTTGATTTCTGTCTCCCCCCATATCTAGTTGCAGTCTTTGTTCTGAGAATCTACTTTCTCAGTGTTGTGTAAACTGTTCCCCAATTGTCCCTAGCTGTGCCAATTAGAAAGCTTACTGTCAGCCACTGAGTAGGTGAGAGAGTAGGGCTGGACTTCCTGCCACCCAGGGAAGAAGGAGTAAAAGGAGGGTCAGGGGATTCAGCCACAATGAGAAGTCCTACTTAAATCAAGAGATGAAGGTGAAACTGGAGAGCTACAAAGCACAGGCATCTCTGAGCTGTAAGCTAGGAGGAAACCAAATTAGCTTTGAGATTTAAGAATAGTGTGACCCTCGCGACCATCTCGCCAGCAAGAACGCACGTGGACACCAGGATCCTTCTGCAGCAAGCTTTATTGCAGTCAAGCGATGAGGGGAGGAAGACCCCAAGCGCCAGAATGGTGCTGCTTAAATACACCCTATGGCGGCGTGTACTCCGCTGGTTGGCTGCTTGCCCATTGCCCCGTATGACGCCCCGGGCTGGGCAGAGACGCCCCGGGCTGGGCAGAGACGCCCTGGGCTGGGCAGAGATGCCCCGGGCTGGGCAGTGGCTTGGCGCGCTTTCGCAACTTGCACATGCGCTCTATTATTTATTCATTAGTGCTGGGGCCGGATGTCGGCGCCATCTCGTAATGGCGATTGCATTCTCTCGGCTCTCCACAGAATAGAATAATAATTGCTCAGTTATTATGTTGTGAAGTTTATTATTAAACAAATATAAAATAGTCTCAAGTATTTGGTTGATAGCGGGGTGAAGAGGGAAACCGAGAAACAACCACAGATTTCTAAACAGAACTTTAACAACCAATTATCCAGCTCTGAGTATGGAATCAAATGTCTGTACTCCTACCATAGAAAGAGTGTTACACGATTGCTTATTGTGGCTTCATTTGCAAAAGTAAAGATATGCAACAAATTTAAAAGGAAGAAGTCAAAGTATCACTGTTTGCAGATGATATGATAGTATACCTGAGTGACCCAAAAATTCTACCAGGGAACTCCTACAGCTGATTAACACCTTCAGCAAAGTGGCTGGATACAAAATTGACTCAAAAAAGTCAGTAGCCTTCCTGAATACAAAAGACAAAAGGGCTGAGAAAGAAATTAGAGAAACAACACCCTTCACAATAGCCACAAAGTACATAAAGTACCTTGGTGTGAACCTAACCAAGCAAGTCAAAACTTGTATGAAAAAAATTTCCAGGCTCTGAAGAAAGAATTAGAAGATATCAGAAGATGGAAAGATCTCCCATGTTCATGGTTTGGCAGGATTAATATAGTAAAAATGGCTATCTTACCAAAAGCAATCTACATATTCAATGCAATTTCCATCAAATTACCAACACAATTCTTTACAGACCTTGATAGAAAAATTCTCACCTTCATATGGAACAACAAGAAACCCAGAATTGCTAAAACAATTCTCTACAATAAAATCTTCTTCAGGAGGTATATCTCCATCCCTGATCTCAAGCTGTACTATAGAGCAACAATACTAAAAACTGCATGGTACTGGCATAGAAACAGACTGTTGGATCAATGGAATCGAATAGAAGACCGTGACATAAATCCACTCACTTATGGACACCTGATTATTTACAAAGATGCCAAATCCATTCAATGGAAAAAAGACAGCATCTTCAACAAATGGTGCTGGTATAACTGGAAGTCTACATGTAGAAAAAAGCAAATAGATCCATACTTATCACCCTCTACAAAACTAAAGTCCTCAACATAAAACCAGATGAACTAAATGGCTTAGAAGAAAAAGTGGGGAAGAGCCTTGAACTCATTGGCACAGGAGACAACTTCCTGAACAGAACACCAACAGCACAGGCTCTAAGAGCAACAATCAATAAATGGGACCTCATGAAACTAAAAAGCTTCTGTAAAGCAGAGGACACTGTCCTCAGAACAAAACGACAGCCTACAGATTGGGAAAGGATCTTCACCAACCCTATATCTGACAGAGGGCTAATATCCAGTATATATAAAGAACTAAAGAAGTTAAATGGCAAAAAAATCAAGTAATCCAATTAAAAAATGGGGTACAGAGCTAAACAGAGAATTCTCTTTAGAGGAATATCGAATGGCAGAGAAACACTTAAAAAATGCTCAACCTCATTAGCCATCAGGGAAATGCAAATCAAAATCACCCTAAGATTTCACCTTACAATCATCAGAATGGCTAAGGTCAAAAACTCAAGAGAAAAAACATGCTGGAGAGGTTGTGAATAAAGAGGAACCCTCCTCCATTGCTTTAATGTAAACTTATACATATGTATATCAAAATTAGAAGAAGATTTAGAATTTTCCCAAGTTATTAAAATGTTTAAAGAGGTAGAATGGCTCATTACTAAGATATCATAATCACATGTTATATAAATATGATTATCACATTATACCTACAAAACTATACAAACATTATGTACCAATAACAATTTAAAGACACATTTGTTTTTTCTTTTTGTTTGACAATATATTATTGTTAATTAATTAGTTATATTTTGTACTGACTAGTTTTAAGGAATTTTATTTTTATATATTTTTATTTTTTATATTAATTATAGTTTATTTATCTTGTATCCCAGCTGTAGCTCCCTCCCTGATTCCCTCCCAATCCCACCCTCCCTCTCTCATCTCCTCCCTGCCCCTCTCCAAGTCCACTGATAGGAGAGGTCTTCTTCCCCTTCCATCTGGCTCTATCTTATCAGGTCTCATCATGACTGGCTGCAATGTTCTCTTCTGTGGCCTAGCAAGGTTGCTCCTCCCTCGGGGAGGGGTGGGGAAAGTCAAAGAGCCAGCCTCTGAGTTCATGTCAGAGACAGTCCCTGTTCCCCTTACTAGGAAATCTACTTGGATACTGAGCTGCCATGGGCTACATCTCTGCAGGGGTTTTAAGTTATATCCAAACATGGTCCTTGCTTGGAGTACCAGTCTCAGAAAAGACTCCTGTGCCCAGATATATTTGGTCCTTTTGGAGCTCCTGTCCTCTCCAGGTTATACTAACTCTCTCTCTTCTTTTATATGAGTCCCTTCACTCTGCTCAGTTTGCTTATGAGTCTCAGCATCTGCTTTCAAATACTGCTAGGTAGAGTCTTTCAGAGGCCCTCTGTGGTAGGATCCTGTCATGTTTCTTGTTTTATTAGTTATTCTTGTCTGGTTTAACTGTCTCACAGTGTATTAGTGAAATCCATAAATTTTTTACATTTTTAACTAGGTATCAAAATTTTTTCAAATTATGCATTTTAAACATTGGGCCAGGCAATATTCATTTTATGTTTTGATTTTGATATCATTTGTATAAGATATTCTAAGCTCACCATTTATTTAATTTGTATACACTGATTATTACCTGTTCTAAATTAAAGTATATCAAAACAAAGTACCATTTAGTTAGAACAATACACTGTTATAAATCCTTACCAAATCCGTATTTTTATCTTTTTTGCATTATTTAACTTCTTTTGTCATATTTTTGCTTTTCTTAGTTTGATGCAGAGGAAAGATCCATCAAGATAATTCTCTATTGTTCTTCCAAACATCACACTGTTCAGTGAATGTTCATATTTTGGGATTACATCATAGTTCATTAGTCCTCTCGTAGCAGCTAATATATCTATAATCTATCTGCCTAGGCATAGTCTAAATGTAATGAATGACTTAATGATTCCATTTCATTGCTATTTTTCACTATTTTTAACCATGATGAACCAACAATCTCAGATCTAGATGTCTGTCTGATAATGTTTATGATGATGGTTTGGTAATGAAAATATTAATCTTAAATTATGTTTCAGGAATTATTTCATACTAAACAAACTAAGGGTACATGCATGTGGCTTAGTTAAATGTAAAATATAAATATTTTTAGAATGCTGCTTTAGAAATTCCACATCTGTAGATATTTTAGAGAAGTCTATTTCTTTTATTTTTCCAGCGTTGATGGCTATTTCTCTGTGAGAAGTGAGAATCAACTGGTTTGGGGGAGAAAAAAAAAAGAGAGATTGTTGGTAGTTTTTAATAATGAAGTCATTAAAAGATAAGAACAAGTTAATTATACTTCACAGTTAAAGGCATATGTCACTGGTTTCTGTATGCCTCCCTCTTGTATGGGCAACATTTTCTATTATGTGTGGAGAGGCTAATAGTTTGTTCAGTGCCAAAGAATGCTTTGTCTCAGACGTCCTTATTCATTGCAATCAGGTGGTAATAAATTCAGTGTTTCAACAGGTTACATGTTCGAGTACAAACTGTAGCTCCCAGGAAGGTCTCTGAGAGATTATTCTGCTTCCTCTCATCATTGGGATAGTGCCTAGATGACTGGTGAATAAAGTGAAAGGTATCGTTCATATCTTCAGGGAATATTTTAGTTAATTTATCACTCTTAGCTAGAGGGTATAACTGCTATTGACCTAAGTAATGGCATCAAGTAATTGTTGTTCTGAGTAAAAGAAAAAAAATGTTTGTTTGCGTACTTGCTTGTTTTCTAAATAGAAGGAGAAATAAAGTGAGTAGAGTTGGATGGATGGGGATACGAGAAGAATCTGAGAGGAGCTGGGGGATGGGAAACCTTGATTAGAACACACTGCATGAAAAAATTATTTTCAATAGAGTATTACAATTCTTAGATTTAGAAAAATTCATCAATTTGTTAATATGATTTCCTCATTTTTATGTTGAATTCCCCACATTTCATAAAAAAATTGTTCTCCCCGAGGCAAAACAGAACACAATAACCCATATTTGGCTAGTCTGCCATGTTGAGAATGATGATGTTCTCTTTTATTCACTTTGTATCCCCCCCATAACCCCCCTCCTAATCCCACCTTCCCTCCCTTTTCTTCACCCATGCCCCTCCCCAAGTCCACTGATAGGGGAGGTCCCCCTCTCCTTCCTTCTGATCTTAGTCTATCAGATCTCATCAGGAATGGCTGCATTGTCTTCTTCTGTGGCCTGGTAAGGCTGCTCCCCCCTCTTGGGGAGGTGATCAAAGAGCAGGCCAAACAGTTTATGTCAGAAGCAGTCCCTCTTCCCATTACTATGGAGAAGATGAACTTTTCTAGACAGCATATGATAGTGGTTTTTAAAGGTCAAATGGAAAATCTCCATCCCTTAGGTTCATGCATGGAAGGTTCTTGATTGTTGGCTCTCATAACTTCCCCAATAAATTCTCCCTGGCTGTAGCATGGAGCACCAGCACTCATTTCCCTCTAGAATAAGCAATAATAATAATAATAATAATAATAATAATAATAATAAAGTAAAACATTAGCTGAAGCATGTCACCTCCTCTAGGATATAACTTGTAGCCAACTCTTATCTCTAAAACATCATTACAGTTTGTATGCTTTTCCCGAATCTCTCCCTGGGGCTTAGTTACTTTCTAAGTATTTATTTAGTAATGTATTCAGACAGTTTTATGTCATAAACCCTAACTTTATATACACTAGCCCAGCAAATGGTTGTAGAAAAAGTAATGGGAAATGGGTCTTTTGACTATAAAGTTTTTATGATGTGGTGAGAACAACTATGAAAATACCCCTTCAAGAAGTGGAATGAAAAGTTACAGAATGCACATTTATTTGAGGTGGTTGTTTAAAGAAGGAGGCAAGGTATTTTATAGCTGCTCTACCCACATGAAGTACATGTTACATATACCTACCATTTGGTTTGAATTATTTGTGATTACTCATTTATAGTTTTCGTGGTACGCACACTAAACACACATCGGACATGGCTTTATAGATTCTATTTACACCAGTAGTTTATACAAATATATTATGAATCAGGAAAATGTACAATTTTGAAACTATCGAAAAGCTTGAAGTGGTAACACATTAAATCAATGAAAGTAAGTCTGGATAAATCTGACAGAATGACTATCAAATGAAAAAAATTATTCTTGTCAAAGCTGCAAAACTTCAATTGAGTCTCGAGATATTTTAGTAACATTTATATGTTCAGATGCACAGATGTTTCAGATCACTATATAGACAAAACATCTTAATGGTTGCCTGGGTTGATCAAATTTATTCAGCTCTTTACATATGACTCACACTATGTGGGCATTCTAAATATTTTCTAGTTTAATTCACGGCATCTTGGCAAGAGCATGCAGACAACTCTCTTAGAAGCATTTCTTTTTTTTTTCAATCTTTTTTATTATATTAATTACAGTTTATTTACCTTGTATCCCAGCTGTAGCCCTTTCCCTCACTCACTCCCAATCCCACACTCCCTCCCTCATCTCTTCCCTGCCCCTCAAAATTAACACTTTCTGTTCTGAGAATCTTCAACTATCCCTCTATCATTTCCATGTCTGACTTTCTCCTTCCTCTTTTCTTCCTTCATGTTTTCTCATATTTTTTCTTTTGAATTTGTATAATTGGTTGACAAACCGCTATGGAATAATCAATTATTTCAGGTTTTCTATATGAAATATGGATGGGTTATAGCCTGTTTTAGTTTGAAACAGGCAGTTTAAAACTATTATCAGTGGATTTGCATGTTCTTTTAA
This sequence comes from Meriones unguiculatus, assembly GCF_030254825.1. NCBI lineage: Eukaryota > Metazoa > Chordata > Mammalia > Rodentia > Muridae > Meriones > Meriones unguiculatus. Next base: position 41,586,564 of record NC_083352.1, read on the forward strand.
ATACTTAAATAAAATTTCTTCTTTCAATCATTTGAAGGATTTAAAAAGAAGCCTTCTTATATTTGTTACTAATTTTAACAATATATTCATAGTAAAAATCCTTCAAATAAATACTATCCATCCAAGCAAATGGTGGGAACTAGAAAAGATCACCCTGAATGAGGTAACCCAGAAACAGAAAGACACATATGATATAAACTCACTTATCAGTGGATATTAGCCATATAATATAGAATAAACATACCAAAATCTATAGTCCTAAAGAAGCTAAACAACAAGGAGAACCCTAGAGAAGATGCTTAATCCTCATTCAGAAGGACAAACAGTATAGACACTGGAAGCAGGAGAAGACAAGGAACAGGATAAGAGGGGCCTTCTATAAGACTGTACCCACCAGAGTATCCAAGGAGATACTGAGACTCATAGCCAAACTTTTGGAAGAGTGCCAGAAGCCTTGTAGAAGAAGAGGGAGACAGAAAGACCTGGAGGAAACAGGATCTCCACAAGGAGAACAACAGAGCCCAAATACTTGGACCCAGGGGATTCCGCAGAGACCCATACTCCAACCAATTACCATGCATGGAGAGGACCTTGAACCCCTGTTCAAAGGAAGCCCATAGGCTGATCAGTTTTCAAGTGGGTTCCCTAATAAGGGACAGGGACTGTTTCTGACAGGAACTGGGTGGCTGTCTCTTTGATCACTTCCCCCTAGGAAGTACAGCCTTGCCAGGCCACAGAAGAAAAGGATGCAGCCAGCCTTAATGAGCCCTGATAGAAAGGGAGGAGGTCCTTCCCTATCAGGGAACTAGGGAAAGGGCATAGGGGAGAAAAGGGAGAATGGGTGGGACTGGGAGGAGACAAGAAGCGCTTTGCAGCTGGGATATAGAGTGAATAAACTGTAATAAAATAAATAAATAAATGCATGTTTTTAAAAAATCTTGAGAACCAACATTTTGCAAGTGTTTTAAAATGCTCAATAGTATAGTATTAAATACAAAATAATCATAGAAATATTCTCTGTATTATATTTTAACTATTATATTTCTAATTTTCTAAATACAAAATGTAGTTTTACTTCAAAGGAAGAAGATAAGTGTTCATCAACATATTTGAAATTAGTAGGTCATTTAGTGTTTATCATATATAACCTATGTTTTTATTTTGTAGGCAGAATATCTTTCTTCCTAATAGATATTGTGTTGTCGATTTTTTTTTTTAATTTTACATAATACTTTGATTGTCAGGTACAAAAAGTCAGTTTTGAACTGTCCAGGAAATTCTTTCCTGCCATCTAGCTTCCAAGTGATTAGCCCAGTGTTATGCTGAGTACTGGGGAAGAAAAGATACAGTGCTTATTCTCAGCAGTGAACCTCATAGCATGTATTCTACAATACTGACCTGCCAGGTAAGAAACATTGTTGGGTGCACTAGCGGTATAACTGAGGTTGACCAGATGTTCTCTTGATTGAACTTAATACCTACTCTACAGAGGAAAATCATGCCTAGTACTCTAAATAGGTAAAGTCAAAAGCCCTAGAAGAAACTCCATTAGTGTCTGCTGTCCTAATTGTTGATGTCAAAAAAATTGCCTTCATTTTATTTAAATTTATATTGTTTATATTTATATCCATAAATTAGCGCTGCTCCTATTGTAGTGGTTAATAGTCAATGAAGAAATACATAACTGTTCTATGTTATGAGTCTTAACAACTCTGAATACAGAGCTGTGTATGAGACATTTCTATCAGTGGACTAGAGGAGGGACATAGCAGGAGAAGAGGGAAGGAGTGTACGACTGGGAGGAGATTAGGGAGAGGGCTGCAGTGAGGTTACAAAGTGAATAAATTGTAATAAATAATGAATCAATCACCAAAGACTATTTATGTCAACCCTCCCACCAGGGCTCAGTAGACCCCACGGAAGATGAATTTAAAAGAATACAAGAACTGGAGAATATGGAAGAGTTCTGTGAAATGCTCTCCTTTGGACATGACATGGTTGTTGCACACATGAACACACACCAGAGTTACCTGAACAAGACCTTCATGCAATCAAGCCATTCAAGAACTGAAAGAATAGAACCTGGACAAAGGAAAGACTCCCGAGACCTCACTACTAGCTGAGAAGTTAATGGTAATAGACAACTGTGAGATGTACTTTTTTAAATAATATTTTTCAATTTGCTTAAAATTTATTTTGACTATTAATATGTCCTTTACCAATTATTTCCATAAAAGTTTTTTTATTATATTTCATTTTAAAACTATGACGAGTTTATTTAGATCTTGTAAAAGTTCATAAATACAAAATTCCAGCTTCTACACTATGACCTTTCTGCACTATACTACACTACCCATGGCTTGATAATGTCACCTTTCCTCATCTTAGCTGTATTTTTCTAAAATAGAATAATTTCAAGACAACTCCTCAAGCCAGAAATACCTATGATTAGAGACATATGATATAGTCTTCTTAATTCTATTAACATTCTTAAAGAAGGATTTTAAGACAAAGAAAAATAATGCTTGCATGTTCTGAACTGTCAGTTTTAATTCATGATTAGAATTAAGTTTAAATATGCTAAAGTAACAACAACTCGAGGACGTGGGATAAATATGGAAGTCATCAAAGTCAAGTAGTCATTATCCTATTAACAAGAAATTTTCATATGTATCAGTGGTGAGAGCAGATCTGCACATGAAATTCATCATTCTGAAGTAATGATCATCCTGGACTAAAAAAGCAAAACTTTTACATGCAGTTGCTTCACAAAATAATTCATAATTAGACAGTGTGCAGTACTGTTTATATTGTATTCACAAATTACATCATATCACATGCTGGGTTACATGGCTAATTTTCTATCAACTTGATACAAGATGATTCATTAAAAGAAGGAACCCCAATTGAGAAAATCCATCCACAAGATCTGGTTTAGAGAATTTCTTTCCTTTTTTCTATGAAGCTCTATTTCATTTAGGTATGAAACGATTCAGCACTTTTGGGAAAATTTTAAGAATGGATTTGTGCATCTTTTCTGTTTCTGTTGCACTACACTTTTTATGTGACATTTGCATCTCATTGTTACAGAAATACATAAGTGTATTTAGTACCTATATAGGTATCATTTTAAATTTATTTATTTTTATTAATTACACTTCAATCACTTTGTATCCCAGCTGCAGCCACCTCCCTATTCCCCTCCCAACCCCACCTACCCTCCCTTATCTCTTCCTATGCCACTCCCCAAGTCCACTGATAAGGAACTCCTCCTCCCCTTCCATCTGATCCTAGCCTATCAAGTCTCCTCAGGACTGGCTGCATTGTCCTCCTCTGTGGCCTGGTAAGGCTCTCATCCCCCCTCCAGGGGAGGTGATAAAAAGCCACTGAGTTCATGTCAGAGACAGTCCCTTTTCCCATTACTAGAGAACCAGCTTGGACACTGAGCTGCCATGTGCAGGGGTCTTAGGTTGTCTCCACACATGGTCCTTGGTTGGAGTGTCAGTCTCAGAAAAGAACTCTGTGCCCAGAATTTTTAGTTCTGTTGCTCTCCTTATGGAGCTCCTGTCCCCTCCAGGTTTTTCTATCTCCCCTTCTTTCATATGATTCCCTGCACTTTTGTTTGGTGATAAGTCTCAGCATCTGCTTTGATACCCACCATTTGCCTGCAAATTTCATGATTTCCTTGTTTTTAATTGCTGAGTAGTGTTCACATTGTGTAAATGTACCACCATTTCTGTATCCATTCCTTCACTGAGGGGTATCTCGGTTGTTTCCAGCTTCTGGCCATTACAAATAAAGTTGCTAAGAATATAGTTGAGCAAATGTCCTTGTTGTATACTTGATCATATTTAGGAAATATGCCAAGGAGTGCTATAGCTGGCTCTTGAGGAAGCGCTGTTCCTAATTGTCTGAAAGTGGTTGTACAAGGTTACATTCCCAAACTCTTGAGCAAATGTTTTCACTTGAGATTTTGATCTTAGTCATTCTGATGGGTGTAAGGTGAAATCTTAGGGTCATTTTGATTCACATCTTCCTGATGACTAAGGATGTTGATTTAGTAACTATTAGGGAGAAATCAGCCCATGTTGGGTGATACCACCCTTGGACTGGTCCTTTTTTTCCTAAAGAATGCAGGCTGAGAAAGCCATGTTAGCAGCAACCTCTATGGCTTCTACATCAGCTCCTGTCTGCAGGTCCTCACAATGTTTGAGTTCCTGTCCTGACTTCCTTAACTGATAAACTATGGATGTGGAAGCATAAACCAAATAAACCCTTTATTCCCCAACTAGCTTTAGGCCATGGTGTTTCATCATAGCAAAGAAACTGTAACCAGGATGTTACAATGTCAATGGAGTAACTTAGTAACTGTCTCTACTTATCTTCCAGACAAAATAGAAGACTGCACTGTCAGGTCACAATGACAATTGAGACTTGCCTGAAACCCAAAGGATAATACAACTGCCTATATAACTTTAGTACTGGTTTTTTTTTTTTTTTTTTGTTCTTTTTTTTGCCTTATATAATTAACATCTGCTTTTTGAATGTACATTTTGAGACATTTCAAAGTATAGTGGAAATAGAATAACTTCTATCAGTATAAAATAACTATTATTTTTATTAAGTAAGTGAAAGAGGAAAATGAAAACAGGGAAGAACAGTAGGTAAATGGAATGAAAGCTATTTGTCAAGATGTAAGGTTCACAGCTGATCAATATAGTTATTATTATATCATAAAGCTTATGACAATGTGATTAATAATTACATCAATAATTAATATTATTATTGCATTTATAAGTTCATGTCAATGTGAGAAAAATTAAAAGCAAACTGATGTTATATAGTTAAATTGTCTTTAAGAAACAAACAAAATTATGATGCTTATGTAGGGATTCTTGTTACTTCACAACATTGAGCTCAGCAATTATTTTATTTTTAGGAAAACTGAGACTTTTTAATTATAGTAAATAATAAACAAATTTCACTTAGGTGTAAAATGATATTAACCTCATCAGTGTAATACTGCAGAAAATGAGCTAAAATATTGTTTTCTCATTGATAACTCATTCTCACAGAATGAAAGATTAATGAAATACAAGATACAATTTGTTTATAAAAATATTTAATGCAGTATTATAATTTCTGTCTGAGTGTTCAACGTTTTGTTAACTTGTTCTCCTCTACCAGGACCTGTTTCCTTTTGTATGGCCCATTGTACAGCCACCAAAGGCATAGATATCGTTAAATGCCTTAGAGATATGATTGGTAACTATAGAAAACCTGACTTACAGAGCCTGGTGGCCTCTGACCCCTCTCTAAAAGTGTGTTCACAATGGAGTAAAGTGGCATCTTTAGATATGATTTTGGTTTATTAAACAAATACTAACTATAGTCATCAAATCAAATCCCATTTATGGTTTAGTGTGAATGGAGAGTCAAAGGAGTTCTTCATTTATCACTATCATTATCACCAGCATCAACATCAACATTAAATTCATCATTGTCTTCACTGCCATCCCCGTCATTTATATTATTATACTTGTTACTCAAGGAAGGCAGCCTCAGGAGCAAAACAACTTCATCCAAAGCATGGAGGAGAAACATCTTGTCAAGCACAACTTTATAGAAGACAGCATATGGTATTTACTGCTGGGTGTTGACAACATCCTGAAGCAAGCAGAAATGTAAGAGGCCATCACTCAGTGGCAGCAAAGACAGACTGTAGTGAGTAAGGCGAAGAGACAGAAATATGAACATCGTTTGCCCTGAAAACCACAGCCACAGCTGCTTACACGAAAGACACACGACAAGTGACTTCTCAGTGGAAACTATTTGGTGTTAAATCACACAGATAGTAACCAAGCCTTCTTTGTGTTTGAAATTCCACTAAAAACAACCCTGAGTTTGAGATTACAAAATGATAATTACATCACAAATTACATTTATTTTCGGTATATATGTGTGAGCCATAAATTATTCTAATAGCTGAAACAGTGAGTCTGTTACAGGTTTGTATAATTCAGATAAATATAAGCCATACTTTTATTTATTTGGCAGGTGCCAAAGAAGCCTTGCTTGATATAAAATTATCAACTTCCATCTATAATCTCAGTGTATAGCCTCAAGGTCATAATATATTCTATTCAGTTATTTTACTGGAAGCATTTTATATTGAACTTATTAGAAAAGGAACAAACTTCCATCTGAATGGCTTTAATAATGGTTACAAAATCCCATCTAAAAATTTGCATGGATGATAGTCTTGATATAAAGTATTAAAAAAGCAATAAGATAATAATAAGAATTATTATCTTCTTGATAATAATTCAAGAAGAAGAGCTACAAGAAAGTGGGATGGAGTGACAGTCCACGGGAGGATATATGGAGGTGAAGTGATAGAAGTTATGTTTTTTTTAAAAAAAGTGTTCATGGATTAATATCCCCAAAAAGAAAAAAAATCTAGATGTTAGAAGGGGAAAATAATACAGGCAAATGTTTTATTTATGACAATGTATTCATGATAGAATAAACAAAAAGAGGAAAAAAAATAGATAGGGCTAGATAGATCACTCAGTCCATGAGGAGATTGTGGAATACTTGTTCACTGTTGGTAAGATTGCAAACTTGTGTGGTCACTAAGGAAATCAGTATGATGAATTCTCAAAGAGCTAAAAATAAATTTACCATACTATCTAGATATACCTTTCCTTTACATATGCCCAAAGGTCTTAGCATCCTATTGCACTGACACTTCCTCAGCCCTATTCATTCCATCTACTCATAATTGCTAGGAAATGGAAACAAACTAAATGCCCTCCAACTGATATATTGGTTAAGAAATTATTGTACATATTCACTAAAGAATACTACTCAGTTGTAAAAACAAAAGTTAAAAATGACATTTTCAGGCAAATGTGTGAACTAGGAAATACTGTACTACGTGAACAAACCCAGAGACAGAAAGACAGTTTCCCCCTATTCTTTCTCATTTGTTGTTTTTAGATTCAAATATTCCTATAAGAGTATGTAACTTGGAGTAACCACAGACACCAGAAAAGTAAAAAAAGGAACTATGGATGAGGTGGAGCTATAGATAGGAGAATGAATGAATGAATGAATGAATGAATGAATGAATGAATGAGCAAATCACAAAGTTGATGCTTTACTTACTGAGAGGTTGGTAGATACTACAGGAGAAGAAAGAACAAAGAGGGATAAATCATACTTGGATGTTTGAGATAAGCATAGGGAATCATTACATTTAGCTAGTTACATGTAATACTTCAAGTATATGTATGTATATATAAAGGTTCAATAAAATTATACCCGTAGAGGTAATACCACCTTCTCAAAGTACCATAAATTATTTAACAGGAAACCACACCAGACATGAGAAACTCCCTTTTGAGTTGAGGTCAAGAGAATCTGAGAGATTCCCAAAACACTACAGACTGTTGCTGTTTCCCAGCTGTTGAAGATAATCCCCTACTGCTGAAGACATCAAATTCTTTGGACACAGGACTCCAAAGGTTCTACTTAGAACTGACCCCAGGGATTCCTCCTTGAAGACTAGCATCCACAGTACTGAAAGGTTCAATATAAGGTGCTAATGAAATAAAGGAATTCCTAGTCTTACCTGGCGGGGGAGGTCTGGGAGCATAGCAAATGACCATGAGGACGAGCTATCCTTAAGGGTGCAGTAACGGCATTTGTACCTTGGCAGTAACTGACAGCTCTCTACTTTGATTTAAGGCCTGGACAATAGGAAAAGGAAATTGTGCCTAGCACTATAAATCTTGCCAATAACCCCCAGATAGTAATATCATGAATCTTAAAGGAGAATGTAGTGCCAACACTTTCCTAAACAAATATAATCCCTAATTGCATTCTATGTAGGTGTTAAAATACTTACAGAAAAGTGTATTTCCCACTCCCTATAAAAGAAAGTTTTTGAGCATATGGAGACCTTTACAGGAATCAGAATAAATGAAGAGAATAGGTGACCGTAGGATGTCCATCCCCAGGTGATGCAGTAAGAACATAACCTGCATGCCACACGTACAGGGGATACTGAGGACCATGGACCAGAAAGGTTGTGAAAACCAGAGCCACAGTGCCAGGAAATCTGCTACGAGCCTATGTTTTTTAGATATTACAGAGAAGACAGACCAATAGAATGTCAATAACATGACTGAGCAAGCAAGGTATGAACTACCAGGGGCCAGTTAAAGTGATGGCCAGGTCCCACAGAGGAGATAAGGAACCGGCAATGGAGGAGTGCATTAAGCATGTGGGCCAGGGAGAATCTTGCAGCCTGACTGACTGGCAGTAAAAGTGCTTTTTTATTTACACAGAACTCAGCAGACAGGGATAGATTCATGTTTTCCCAAAACATAGATCATTTTGTCCCTGGACATGTGTTTTAACTTCTTGGTCATAAGTTTAGTGATCACTGATAAAACAGGACAGAACAGAGTTATCTTTCACAAGCACTCCCCCCCCCATCAACCCATAACCCAATTTTCAAGAATCTAGAGTCATATTTTGCCAAAGCATGACAGCCATTCTCAAGCTGGTAACTCTTGTGATTTCAAGGGCACTAAATAGAAAGAAATCCAGCTTGGGCAGATTGACATTTCCCAAGCACTGTATTATCAGTTTTTAATGTTCAGAGTGTCAATTGTGAGGCCCAAGCAAAATCTTCAGAGCAAAGCTTCTGTAGCTATTATTCAATTTCTAGTATAATACAGTCTTTATATCTTATATCTTGGCAGAGTTTATTTATATGTCTAATCTTCATATACTTTTGCTCCTTTGTCATATAACACCATAAAGGCACTGTACAATCTAACTTTTCTAAGAAAGGGGGTGTTAACACTTCATTCTTGTATCATTTATTCACAACATTTTTTTTCCATCAATATAAGCCGCTGTGTAGGCAAAGTTAACCCCAGCCAATCTATCTTTGTTGCTGAATCTTTCCATCCAGGGTCATACCATATGTGGGCCTCAATCTTTTATGTCACATAATCCCTTGAGCATATAGTAGGAAGAGGCTTTTATCCTGATCTGCTGCCAACTTCTCTAGCCCAGGGAATCTTGCTTAACTTTTTAAGTTTACTGTGTTCGTATCATCTTGTTCATTTGTACTTACAGGAGCAGATGCTCCAAGAATATCATGGAGCCTGAGTAGCATTGGGACACCTCTGGCATCTTTATCTGAGTCGCAACCTTCAGGGCATAGTGAGAACCTTCAAGTAGGCCAGATAAGGATTACTCCCTAAAATCAGGACGGGTAGAATGGCTAGGACTTTCCTGAGTAAGCTTAGAAGCAGTACTCATGGGAGAAGGCAAAAATGATTCCTAAGAAATTTCACATCAATCTAATATCCCCAAGTTGAACAAATATAAAAATTCCTCCCCAAACATGCAACACATAGAGTTCAAGTCCAAAAAGTGAAAGATACTATGATGGTGACTGCATCATGCAGCTCAGCTTTGCTGGATCTTTGTAAAGCCGCTGCGCTGGCGCTGTTCGCATTAGATATGGCTGTGCCACTTTATACTGACAACTTTAGCGTACCAATATGCACAGAGGAAGTTTAATGGGTCTCCACCGATATGTAAAGAGCCACAGGCATTTAAAATCTGTAGATGGAAGGTGTCTTTCATGAGGCTGAGGCAGTAGAACATTATCCAGTCATCAGCAGTCATCCTTAAAATAATCTACACACAACTACACCACACAGACACAGTAGCTTTGTATACAATATACATTTGACAACAATAATTAAATAATAGGAGAGTTTGAGAGGGAGTAGGGAGAGAGATGAGAGATATTGCAGGAACAAGGTGGAGGGTGGGAAATCATGTAATTATCTCTTCATTAACAAAAGAGTCTTAAGAGAACTTCTGGCTCTTCTCATGTGCCTGAGTTTCATGTCCCACACTATTTCCAACCACCTGCAACTCCAGATCCTAGGCATGCTATATACTATTCTGACAATTACAAATAGCTTTCACATTTGCATATACTTATACAAACAATAATTTGCCTAAGGATGATGGTGATGATGGTGGTGGTGGTGGTGGTGGATGATGATGATGACAAGAATAAATCTGTAAAACCCAACAATGTGTTATGGCTTTCACATAATATTTCTAAATATATCATATTTGGGGATATTTCTCAAAAAATAAGTAAAGGAAGTAAGTTACACGCAGATACTGAACTACATTTTAGACACAGAATAGAAAATTTAAAAACTTAGGCAGAAATGATCCTTATATCTTAGGAAGTAATCATAGATCCATGTGCCTAATAAACAGAGAGTGAAGATGGATTCAAAATGAGGCTTGTCTAGCTAAGGGAAAGGAAAATTATGAGCATATCATGTTAATGTCAGCAGAGAAGTAGTGAAAGTATTTAGGCAGTGAGCAGTATGACCTTACTTGTTAAGTGATGAAAAGTAGTTTACTGTTGATTATAGGCACTTTAAGTGCAACTGATTGCCTTCTTTCCATCTTTTTATGTAAAATATGTAATAATAGGGTTAGATGGAAGGGGAGGAGGACCTCCCCTATCAGTGGACTGGGGGAGGAGCACTAGGAGAAGAGGGAGAGAGGTGTGATTGGGAGCAGGGAAGGGAAGGGGCTACAGCTCCGGTACAGAGTGAATAAATTAGAATGAATAAAAAAGTAACTTTAAAATATGTAATACACTGTAGTTTGATCGTATGTTGCCCTGATCCAGCTCCTCTAAGATCCTCCTCACTTTACTACCTACCCAACATAGTATTCTTTCTCTTTTTCTAAGAACAAGCAAATAATGTACAACAAATAAAAACTAATTTTCACTAGATAATATAACTCAAGTTAAGTAAAAAAAATAATAATTGAAACACAAAGACTAATTAAGAAAGCATTGTGCAGAATATTAAGTGCTGTCATAGCCAATGAAATGATGATATTGGTGAAGCCTAACATGATAGGAGACACAGGAAAATGGCTTGACGTGAAATGATGAGGATGTAGAAATTATATGTGTGGATTTGAGATGATCAATTAACTCAAAAGATTATCAAAATAGTATAATGATTTTCAATTTATATATTATTGGTCATATGTATGAATTGATGTATTATAATGAGAGAGAAACCATTTTGGTTGTTAGAAGTAATCAGATCCAGACTTGTATTTGAAGTATCATGGAAATTCAGACGTAATGTTTAACACAAAACTAACAAAACAAAAGGGTGAACCTGTAGTTGATGTATAAAACCTCAGATTAATGGACTTAATTAGCAGCACCAAAGTGGAGAAACCAAAACAAAAATAAATAAGCAACAAAAGACAATTTTTGATAAGGGAAAACACAAGAAACAGTATAATCAAACATGATCAAGGTTAAAGGGTGCAGTCTTACACTGAAAGCTTATAACATAAAAAAAAAAAAACAGGAATAAAAAAGTAGAGAAAAACAAAGAATGCAAACAGCAAGCAAAGTCTAAGTGAGGTTTAGATCCATGTCAGGGTTCCATTAAAAACAAAGATGCCAATGTCTACGTTGAACCCTATGGGAGAATCAAAGAAAATGCCATCAAGAAAAACAGGAGCCCACTAAAACCTGTGCATCTAAAGAAACTAAGCAAGAGAGAGGACCCTAACAAAAATGTCCAATCCCCATCCGGAAAGGCAAAGAGGATGGACATCAGAAGAAGAAGAAAACAGGAAACAACCTAGGAACCTACCACAGAGGGCCTCTGAAAGCCTCTGCCCTACAGACTATCAAAGCAGATGCTGAGCCTGATGGGCAACTGTTGGGCAGAGTGAATGGAATTTTAGGTAAGAACTGGGAAATAGTAAGAGCTGGAGAGGACAGGGTCTCCACAAGGAGAGCAACAGAACAAGAAAATTTGAACACAGAGAACTTCCCAAAGACTCATACTCCAACCAAGGACTATTCATAGAGATAACCCAGAACCCCTGCACAGATGTAGCCCAGGGCAGTTCAGAGTCCAATTGGGTTACTTAGTAATGTGAAGAGGGACTGCCTCTGACATAATCTGATTGGCCTGCTCTTTGATCACCTCCCCCTGGGGGGGAGCAGCCTTACCAGGCCATAGTAGAGGACAATGCAGCCACTTTTGATGTGAACTGATAGACTAAGATCAGAAAGGAGAGGAGAACCTCCCCTATCAGTGGACTTGGGGAGTGGCATGCATGCAGAGGGAGGAGGGAGAGTGGGATCTAGAGGGGAGGAGGGAGGAGCTTATGGGGGAGATGCAGAATGAATAAAGTGTAATTGATGAAAAATTAAGAAAAAAAAGAAAAAAGAAAGAAAAACAGGAGAACAAAGGACTATGACAACTTCAATGAAAGACACTCTTGAAAAATTTGAAGTGTCTTACTGTGGACCTAACTCAGTTTTGAAAAGATAAAACTGACAATGAAGTAAATCTGACAAAGAAAATGTAGTATATTTATACAATGGAACATTATCCATCCATTAAAAATGAAATCATTCTCAAGTATACAACAAGGACATTTGCTCAACCATGTTTGTAGTAGCTTTATTTGTAATAGCCAGAAGCTGTAAACAACCCAGATGCCCTTCAGTTGAGGAATAGATACAGACATTGTGGTACATCTGTACAATGGAATATTAATCAGCAATAAAAAACAAAGAAATCATGAAATTTGCAGGCAAATGGTGGGAACTGGAAAAGATCATGCTGAGTGAGGTAACCCAGAAGCAGAATGACACACAGGGTATATATTCACTCATAAATGGATATTAGACATATAATATAGAATAAATATAATAAAATCTGTATACCTAAAGAAACTAATCAAGAAAGAGGATTCTGGCTAAGATACTCAATCCCCATTCACAAAGGGAAATAAGATGGACATCGGAAGAGAGAGAAAACAGGGGACAGGAGCCTACCACAGAGGGCCTCTGAAAGACTATCCTTCAGGGTATCAAAGCAGATGCTGAGACTTATAGCCAAACTTTGGGCAGAGTGCTGGAAATCTTATGAAAAAAGTGGGAAATAGCAAGTCATGGAGAGAACAGGAGCTCCACAAGGAGAACAACCAAATCAAAACATCTGGCCACAGGAGTCTTTTCTGAGACTGATATTCCAACCAAGGACCATTCATGGAGATAACCTAAACTCCTGCACAGATGTAGTCCATGGCAGTTCAGTTTCCAAGCAGGTTCCCTAGTAACGGGGACAGGGACTTTCTCTGACATGACCTGCTCTTTGATCACCTCCCCTTGAGAGGGGAGCAGCCTTATCAGGCCACAGAAAAAGACAATGCAGCTACTCCTGATGAGACCTGATAGAATAATATCAGAAAGAAGGAGAGGAAAACTTCCCCTAGAAGTGGACTGTGGGAGGGGTATGGGTGAAGGAGGAGGAGGAAGGGTAGGATTGGGAGGGAAGATGGGGAAGGAGCTACAGGGCTGAAACAAAGTGAATAAACTGTAATAAATAAAAATATAAATATAAAAAGAATTTGAAAATGCAAAAAAAAAAAAAAAAGAAATCATGAAATTCACAGGTAGCTAGAAAAGAATTATCCTGAGTATGATTACCTAGACCCAGTAAGACAAATATGGTCTATATTTCTTATGTGTGGATGTTAGCTGTTAAGTCTTCCACAATCAGTCTTCAGTACTTACAATAGGTTAAGTATAAAGTAAGGAGCTGGAGAAACAGGGATCTTCTTAGGAAGGAAAAGTAGGCTAGATAGTTATGGATAGGCAAGGTCAGGGGAGACAGTGATGGAAGGATCATATTGGGAAGGAAGAGAAGGTAGAGGTGAGGATGAGATTATGGAGATCACAGCTAAAATTAAGGTCCATTTGAGGAGTCATATAGAAAACTAATAAAGTAGAAGCCTCTTAAAATATGTACATGTATGAAGATTATCTAAGTGAAGTTTTCCAATACTGTGGAGATGGAGTGCCAACTGGTGATCTCTTGTCACTAAATAAAGCTTCCAGTGCTGGGACTGGATTATATCTAATAGAGTTGTTGACCAAAGAGGCCTCACAGTAACCCTCAAATTACTCAGGCTTAGTTCCTCTCCAAAAAGTTACAATAAGGAACTGTTGTAGATGAAAACACATACAAAAATCATTAAACATGGTGAAGTAAAGCTGGTCTCTACCTACAGCCCTCACCCCTATGTACTTGGTGCTGGAAGGTACTATGCATGCTACAACAGGAGAAAGATAATCATCCACTGTGACACGAAGTCTCTGATCTACAATGGTGACATGACTGCAAGACAAACTGGTGCAATGGTGGCAACAAGTAACCTAAAACCAACAAGAAACATTTATGGAAGAACCAGTATCTGATTGCATTTAAGGCCGACTCCATGAGATGGAACCCATCCCAGCTACTGTCCAGGTGACCAAGAACCTATGGAAAGCCCAAATACTAAACATCTGCTAAAGAATTGCAGCCATAAAATGACTCCCAATGACACTGCCTTGTTCAGCCATCATCAGAGAAGCTTTCTCTTGTAGGATATGAGAACAAATACAGTGACCCACAGCTGGAAAAGGTGCAGAGACTGAGAGCCCTTACAACACTCTGTTTGAAATGGGATGTCTCCATAAAATTCCTCCTTTCAAGAATCAGAGAACCATGAAGAAATTGTTCAGAGCCAAGGGGGATTAAGGGTACTAAGGAAACAAGGCTCTGTAAACACAACAGTGCTGACAAAAAAATGAATTCAGAGACTGAAGCAGCATGGACAGAAGCCTGCATGGGTCTGTACCAGATGGGGTCCTAGGTCTGAAAGAAGTGGACTCAAGCCAATATCTCTAACTCAGAAATTCTCTCCACTTGATATATACTTGCAAATGAAAAATCAGTTCTCTCCAATAGAGTCACATTGGGGATGCAAACCACTTTTAAGTTCTGGCCGTATTCCCAGCAAGAGATGCTCAACATAAACTCAATGGCATCTTGAAAGTTCTTTGTCTCATAATGTTTGTTAGGTCATTTTTAAAAAAACTTTTACAAGTCCTTTGCTTATATATTATGACTTCTGTTTTTTTTTTTTTTTTTTTTTTTTTAAATCTATCTGTATGAATGTGTCTCTTGTCCAAATATGTATCTAATGTTTTTTGGGGTTTTTTTTGCCTCTCTTCCTTTTATATAATATTTTATTATTATTCCTTAGATTTGTTGTTGTTGTTGTTGTTCAGATGGGATGGGAGGTGAGGAAAATTCCAGAAGAGTTAGGGGAGGGGAAACTGTAATCAGAATATATTGTTTGAAGAAAGTTTTATATTTGCTACAAGCAAGAGACACATAATCACTTGTGAAAAGTTTGCATATGTTTATTGAGAGTACGACTTTTGCATTTGAGAATTTTATGAGGAATAAGATGGAAAATTAAGTGTTGTAGATAGAATACAGTCTACCAGGAAGGACATGGCTGTTGCAAGTTTTTTAACCCTCAGAAACTTTGATGACATGCAGCAAAAAGGCTGAATATGTTAAAGTCTATTGTGAAAATGAGTTTACTGCACACGAGGCCTTGGCCACCTCCAAGGATATATGAGGTTCCAGCTGTGTGGGAAGTTGTGTGATTCAATGAGGCAATTGATGTAAGCTTTTTGTGCTGCCTTAGGTAAGCTCTCACACGTGACTCTGTAAGCAGCTGCAATAAAATTTATTGGTTCATTAATCTAGAATTAGGTGTACTTATTTCTATGATCTGTCACTAAAGCCTTGTCTGGGAGAAAGATGTGTTTTCATCTCCCCATGGAAATCTGAATCTGCTCTAGGGGCCTGTAGAGGAATAATACAGAACCAAAGGTAGGTTGGGGAGGAACATTCCCACTGGCTATTGCTTGAGTGAGGAGATGAGGGTGGAGCAGCTGTAGAAGAAATCTGGGTGATACCATCTTTCCCAATATTGTATCAAATGACATGATAAGTATCAGATGCATCATTCCCTTGCTGGATGAAAAAGCACGCAACTGGAGGTCTTCTGTCTGAAGACGGCCTCTCCATGTGTATGTGGATCTGATGGTATGCAATGGTCAGTCATCATTTCCTCTTTGTCATATGGAATGTCTTGCTTTCTAGGTACATATTATGTGCCTTGTTAGCAGAGTTAAAACAGCTGAGAAAGCAATATATATATATATATATATATTGAAATACCTAAAATTAGTGCTGATCTGATAAGATCATAAAAAGGGTGTAACACCAGTCACATGTCTCCTACTAGGAACTGTAGCACACGAGATTGAGGCTAAGAAGTCTGCCCAGAAAGAACTTGCTATGTTAAAAGAAGAATAAAAATGAGTAAAGAATGAGAAAATGCTTTTCTCTGCCCTAAACCTTGGTTTCAACAAAACGTTTGTAGTTTGGTGAGACTGAGATGTTGCCTTACCATTTCTTGTGACTAAGAGCTCAAAAGAGAAATAAATTATGTAAAAGTATGGCAGTCTGGAATTACGCTGCCTTTTTAGTCACTTTAATTGTGAAAATATTTAGATAAGCAGAGCAACAGAACCAAAAACATCTGGGCCTAGTGGTCTTTTCTTAGACTGATACTCTAACCATGCATGGAGATGACATTGAACTCCTCTACAGATATAGCCCATGGCAGTTCAGTGTCCAAATGAGTTCCCTAGTAAGGAGAACAGGGGCTGTCTCTGACATGAACTCACTGGCTGGCTCTTTGATCACCTCTCCCTGAGGGGAAGAGGGGTGGGCTCAGCCTTACCAGGCCACAGAGGAAGACAATGCAGCCAGTTCTGGTGAGACCTGATAGGCTAGGGTCAGATGGAAGGGGAGGAGGACCTCCTTATCAGTAGACTTGGGGAGGGGCATGGGAGGAGAAGCAAGAGGGAGGGTGTGATTGGGAAGGGATGAGGGAAGGAGTACAGCTAGAATACAAAGTGAATAAACTGTAATAAATTTAAAATAAATTAAAAAAAAAGAAAAGAAAAAGCCCCTCACAGGTTACACTGTGAGGCTGTGAGATATGGTGGCTGATGGAGGATCAGCTGCTTTCCTCTCACTTTCATGGAAGCAGAAAACGTATATTGTAAATAGTAGACAATCAGAAAAATAGTCAATTTCACGAGTGAAATAATGTTAATCTTTGGATGCATTAGAGATTTAGAAAAGTGTCAGAGAAAGGTGAAAGCACAGTAAAGGACTGAGTATGGGAAATCAATTTATCTGGCATATGGAGGTCAAATACAACCCTGAAATTATTGATAAAATAATGAGAAGGTACAGCACACAATAATAAAATAAAAAATATTAAAACTATGACTAAAGGTCTGAATAAGAACTATTTTCAACCAGCAAGTTGTGCATGGCACTATTGTACTCTGAGGGTGATTAGGACATACTGGCTGTATTTTTGTAGCTCATAGGCATCATAGATGTGTAGGACTTTTGGTTGATTCCATCCCTTGAAAGCTCACTTGGGACCTTCTGGTGACATAAGGCCATTCCTCAGGGAGGTGTCTTCAGGTCATGTCCAACTCAGGAGCCTCTGGACCCTGCATCTGAGGTACATGGAATTTTAAGCAGTAGCATAATGAATATATCTACAAAACGAATCTCACACATAAGATTCAAGGAACACTGCAGAAGAGGGGAAGGAAAGATTATAAGAGCCAGAGGATCAGAAAGTTTGCTGTGAGATTGTGTCATGTAGTAATGTCAAAGTGACAATCATAAAGCCTCACTAACATAAATTTATATACATGAGCTGAGCATGGAAAACGAGAGCAAAACATATGCTAAATTAGACATGTGTAAGCCCATGAGCCCTTGGTCCTACACAAAAACCATAAGTAACCAAAGACTGGTTAAAGTGGGATAAATAGTCTTCAGAAAAGAGAATAGCAAGTTTTTAATCTGATACCTAATGGTCAGCCAAGAAGGCACACACACACACACACACACACACACACACATACACACACACACACACACACACATATATATATATATATATATATATATACACAAACACACACACACACACATGTAACATTATGAAGAGTGAGAAAGTGTAATTTGTGTACTTGAAAAATATATGGATATATGTACTTAACAACAATGATTGAAAAAGAGGTCATGAATTTTAAGGTGAGCTATCAAGACCATATGGGAGAATTTGGAGAATGAAAAGTCAAAGGCAAACAATGTAATTATATTATGATATTACTAATAAAATATATATTTATGCACATTAAGTATTAATTGAGTTCTTTTGACTCATCTGTATTACTATCCAGTATGTGTAAAGATATGGTATGTTTTAAGATAAGAGCAAATGAATTATTTTCATTTGAATATCCTGGGTCTTTTAATTAATGACATCTTTTTTCTAAAACAACAACTCTCTTACATATTTATGAAATCTTTAGAGATTTAAATAACATATAAGCCATTAAAAATTGACTGTTGAGTAAACTGCACCCCATACTGTGCCCTCCATACCTGCCCCACAACTCTGCTTTCCCAGAGATCTGCCAGTAGCAGGGACACCAGGTAATACGTGCCTCCCCTCACAAGCCATTGTTTGCCAGCTCTCCTAAAAGCACACCCAACAGCAATGGTAAACTGCAACCCATATGCTGTGTTCCATTTCCTACCCCACCAACCTGTTTGCTTTCCCAGAGGCCACTCAGGCACCAGGGACTAAAGCCACATTGGTAATAGGGACCCTAGAGGAAACTTTATCACCCCAAAACCCAGAGGCCACACAAAACACAGGGAGACACCCCACTGGATCAGAAGGACCAGAATCCCAGGTAATTCAGGTTAGAGGAAACAAAAATCAAAGGAAAAAAATATCTTAAAACACCCATAAAACAAAGATAAACTCAGAAAGCAGCATCAGAATCTATAATTACTACAAAACCAAAATGGTCAGAGGCCACCCTAGGAACACAACTAACAACAACAAAAAACAAAATAAAAAACAGACAAAAAAAAAAGGAAAGGAAAAGAAAAGAAAAAAACCAACCAACCAACCAACCAAAACACAGGCCAATATGGCACCGCCAGAACTTAAATATCCTAAGACAAGAAGAGCTAGATATCCTAACACAGCTGAAGCACAAGATAATTACCTTAAATCCAAAGCATGGTGGAGATGAGGGAGGGAGGGAGGGAGGGAGGGAATGGGAGGAAATGAGGGATCGGGACACGGCTGGGATACAAAGTTAATAAAATGTAACTGATAAGAAAAAAATAAAATTAAATAAAACAAAACAAAACAAAAAAAATGATAGGGGATCACTTAAAAAAATAAAGGAAAAATACAATCAAACAGGCGAAGAAAACAAATAAAATTGTTTAAGACCTGAAAATAGAAATAAAACTAATAAAGATAACAATAACAGGTGGAGTCCTGGAGATGGAAAACCTAAGGAAGAGAAAAGGAACAACAGAACACAGGAGATTGAAGAGAGACTCTCTGGCTTAGAAGATACAATAGAAGAAATCAAAATATCTGTCAAAGAAATGTTGAGTCTAAAACGTTCCAGACACACCATGAAAAGACCAGATCAAAGGATAATAAGAAAAGCAGAAGGAGAAGACTTCCAGCTCCAAGGCCCAGAAAATATTTTCAACAAAATCATAGAAGAAAACCTCCCTAACTTTATAGAGATGCCTATAAACATACAAGACAATTACAAAACTGCAAATAGGTTGGACCAGAAAATTCTCCCACCACATAATAATCAAAAGACTAAATGTACAGAACAAAGAAGGAGTATTAAAAGATGCAAGTGAAAAATCCAAGTTGCATTTAAAGGCAGAGCAATAAGAACTACCTCTGACTTCACAATAGAGACTCTAAAAGCCAGAAAGGCCTGAAAAGACCACAGATGTTAGCCCAGATTTCCTTACCCAGAAAAAACTTTCAATCACAATAGAAGGAGAAGCAAGATATTTAATGAAAAAACTAATTTTATCCACAAAAATTATCAAGCCCTACAGAAAATACTAGAAGAAAAATTCCAATTTAGGGAGTTTAACTACATCCAAGAAAACATAGGAAATACAGAGTTCCACTGAAACCAAAGGAAAAGAAACACATATGTACACACACACACACACACACACACACACACACACATGCACATAACACACCACACCACACTACCACAACCAATAAAAAAACAAGAATCAATAATCATTTGTTATTAATATCTCTCAGCATCAATGGACTCAGTTCCTCAATAAAAATTACACAGGCTACCAGAATGGATTAAAAAACAGGATCTATCATTCTGCTGCATACAAAAAAATAATAATAAGAAGAATAAGAATCATAGCACCAAAGTTATGCATTGCTCAGAGGAACGACTTGAAAAAGATTTTCTAACCAAATAAACCAAGGAAGCAAATCTGGAATATCCATTCTATTGCCTCAAAGAATAGAATTTCAACCAAAAAAAAAAAAAGAGAGAGAGAGAGAGAGAAGGAGAGATAGAGATAGGGAAGAATACTTCTTGCTCATCAAAGAAAAAGTCCACCAAGTTATTATGATAGTATATACGGGTTACCCCAAAAATTCTACCAAGGAACTCCTACCACTGGTAAACACCTTCAGCAAAGTAGTTGTAAACAAAATTGGCTCAATAAATAAGTAACCCTAATATATACAAATGATAAACAGGCTGAGAAAAAAAATGAGGAAAATAACACCCTTCAGAATCGCCACAATAATATAAAATATTTTGGTGAAATTCTAATCAAACAAGCAAAATATCTGTATGACAAGAAGTCTAAATCTTTGAAGAAAGAAATTAAATAAGGTATCAGAATAAGGAAAGCTCTCCCACGCTCATGGATAGGTAGGATTAACATATTAAAATGTTCATCACACCAGAAGCAATCTACAGATTCAAAGAAATTCCCAACAAAATTCCAACAAAGTTCTTTAAAGAGTTTGAAAGAACAATATGTAATTTTATATGGAAAAAAATCCAGATTAACTGAAACAATTCTGTCCATTAAAAGAATGGCTACCCAGAGGCTACTTAAGCTGTGGGCTGGCTTTCCCCGGGGTCCGAGGATTGTTCAATGTTCCTGAATAAACTGCATTGAAAAAAAAAAAAAAAAAGAACTGTAGATGTGAGCATCCCTGATTTCAAGCTGTACTACAAAGCAATAGTAATAAAAATGCATGATATTGGCATAAAAACAGAGAGGCTGATCAAGGGAATCAAAATGAAGATAAGAAAGTGTACTCACACACCTCTGGACACTTGATTTTTGACAGAGAAACCAGAATTATGCAATGGAAAAAGACAGCATTTCAACAAACGGTGCTGGTCTAACGGGATGTCTGCATAGGAAAGAGTGAAAATAGATTCGTATCTATCACCCTGCTCAAAACTCAAGTTCAAATGGATCAAAGGCCACAACATAAAATCAGATACACTAAACATGACAGAAGAAAAAGTGTGCCATAGGCTCATAGGCATAACAGACAACTTCCTGAAGAGAACAGTAGTCATGCAGTCACTAAGATCGACAATTAAAACATAAGACCTCATGGAAACTGAAAAAGTTCTGTAAGCCAAAGGACCCTCTCAAAGGGAAAAAAAGAAGCAGTGTAAAGAATGGGAAAACATTTTCACCAATTCCACTTCTGACAGAGAGCTGATATTCAAAATATATAAACAACTGAAGAAACTAGACACCAACAAAATCTAATAACACAATTAAAAATGCGTTACAGATCTAAACAGAGAATTCTACCAGAGGAATCCTTAATGGCTGAGAAGCACTTAATGCAATGTTTAATATCATGAGTCATCGGGGAAATGCAAATCAAAAGGACTCTGAGATTCCATCTCAAACCCATCAGAATGGTGAAGCCTGAAAACTCAGGTGACAGCTCCTGCTGGCAAGGATGTGGGGCGGGAGTGCAAACATGTATGACCACATTGGAAATCAATCTGGTGGCTTTTCTGAAAATTGGGAATAGTTCTACCTCAAGACCCAGTTACACCACAGCCGGTCGTGTGCCAAAAGATGCTGAACCATACCCCAGAGGACGCTTGCTCAACTGTGTTCACAGCACCTTTACTTGTAATAGCCAGAACTGGAAGCAACTAGATTTCTCTCTTATGCAGAATGGATAAAGAAAATGTAGTACATTTACACAGTCTCCAAGTGGGTATCAATGGACTTAAAGAGGGGAAGGGAGGAGATGAGGGAGGGTGGGATTGGGAGGGA
The DNA here is from genome assembly GCF_030254825.1 of Meriones unguiculatus. Taxonomy (NCBI): domain Eukaryota; kingdom Metazoa; phylum Chordata; class Mammalia; order Rodentia; family Muridae; genus Meriones; species Meriones unguiculatus. The sequence goes on from NC_083352.1 coordinate 41,608,829, forward strand.
AAGAAAGAGTGGGCTACAGCTGGGATACAAAACAAACTGTAATTAATATAAAAAATGAAAATGAAAATAAACATTAAAAAATCTGTTTGCTCATGTAGTTGGGGACAACAGTTATTGCTGCGACCACCATTTTTCTTTACCTACAGCCCCTCTAAACTGGACCTCGTGTTCAGTTTCAGAATTCATGTCTGGGATTGTAAGCAAACACATATATTGATGTTGTTTTCCTAAAACAGTTATAATTTTCACTTAAAAATTACTTTCTGAATATTCATGTTTGTATACAAAAAATTTTGCCGATCTTAGCAGTGTCTTTGGAAGCCTACTTTAAGATAATGATTCATGATTACTAGTCATTATGATCCATAACTATTCAAAGTGATGCAAAAATGCAGCAGTGGCTATTTCTTTAAACCCGCCACCCCCAAAGAAGGAACAGCCTTGCTAGGCCACAGAGGAGGACACTGCAGCCAGTCCTGATAAGACCTTATAAACTAGGGTCAGATGGAAGGGGAGGAGGACCTCCCCTATCAGTGGATTTAGGGAGGGCCAGGGAGAAGATGAGGGAGGGCGGGTAGGATTGGGAAGGAATGAGTGAAGGAAACAAAGTAAATAAACTGTAATTAATATAAAAAAAATAAATTTTTTTTTTTTAAAAATGCTCAGCTTGAATGGGAACTGAATACTTTGATCTCCAAGACACAGGAACTATCTCAGAAGCGTAGTGGGGGAAAAAGTAAGAGTTTGGGAAATCTAACAGTAGAACATTGTGGAGCAAACTTCTGTTCTGAATGGTCATGGCCTTCTTGAGTTTTCAGCAACTATGATCACTTATACAGGACTTACATAGTATTCAATTTTGATTGACCTGACTATTCTCTATGATACCACAATTCTTTCATTCGAAATAATGTTGGCTTTGTGCCACACAAATTATGATGAATAATGTTTAGTTTTATAGGATCCCACGGTTAAGAGAATTTCAACTTTTTAAAATTTAATTTTATTTATATACTTTTATTACAATGTATTCACTTTGTACCCCCTAGCTTATCAGGTCTTATCAAGGTTGGCTGCATCATCTTCTTCTGTGGCCTGGCAAGGCTGTATCCCCCAGGGAGAGGTGATCAAGGAGCCAGCTACTGGATCATCTCAAAGATAGTCCCTGTACCCTTTACTAGGGAACCCACTTGGAAACTGAACAGCCCTTTGAACAGGGCATTTAGGTCCTCTCCATGCATTGTCCTTGATTGGAGAATAGGTCTCTGCAGCACCCCTGTGCCCAGATTTTTGGGTTCTCTTGTTCTCCTTGTGCATGCCTGTACCCAGCAGGTCTTTCTATATCCCTCTCTTCCATAATGTTTCCAGCACTCTGCCCGAAGTTTGGCTATGAGTCTAAGTACCCTGGTGGGTAGAGTTTTCAGAGGCCTTCTGCGGAAAGCTCCTGTCTTATTACTTGTCTTCTACTTGCAATGTTTATCCTTTTTGCCCTTCTGAATGAGGAGTAAGCATCTTCCCTAGGGTTTTCCTTGTGGTTTAGCTTCTTTAGGACTATTGATTTTAGTAAGTTTATTCTATATTTATGGCTAATATTCATTTATAAGTGAGTAAATATATGTGTCTGTCTTCTTCTGGGTTAACTCACTCAAGGTGTTCTTTCCTAGTTCCTGTCATTTGCCTGAAAATTTCATGATTTTCTTGTTTATAATTGCTGAGTAGTATTCCATTGTGTAAAAGTACTGTACTTTCTGTATCCATCCTTCCATTGAGGGACATCTAGGTTGTTTCTAGATTCTGGCTATTACAAATAAAGCTGCTGTGAACATAGTTGAGCAAATGTCCTTATTGAATGGTGAGGCGCCTTTTGGGTATATGCCTAGGAGTCGTATAGCTGGATCTTGAGGTAGTACTATTCAAAACGACTCTGAGATTTCACCTCATACCCATCAGAATTGCTAAGATAAAAAATTCAATGAATTTGGGCTTTTAAAGTAGGACACCATTTTACATTATCTCTACAAAATTATACTTGGCCCAAGAGGTGGAAGGATATTATATAAAATTAGTGTTTGCTTATTGAGTTGGCAAAGGGTAGATAATATAGCTTTTTCAACTTAATTCTATCTAACACCATCTAGGAGACTCTAAATAAAACCCTGTCTACATTGATTTACTCTGAAGTAAAATTAAACATATACTTAAAGTGATTTGTTTTAGACAGATAATGACATAGTTTTATAATATAATATAATATAATTAAATAAATACAATACCATTTTTCATTTAGACTTCAGCTATTCTTTATATTACTGGACATTCTTAAAACTCTCCTTAATGTCTGTTTATATTTAATATCCATAAAATTATAATGATTAGATAATATAGCAAGTTAGTCTCATATATCAACTTCAAATCATTTGCATCGCTAAAGGATGTTGTCATAAAAGTGCTTCAACACTTTTAATTAACCTCTGAATATTTCTTAGAGATTGAATAGTGGTTAAAAGATGCGAATCTGAAACCTACTAATTACCATTTAAAATATTATGCTAAACAGCACTCCCATGAGAAGGGTACAGGACAGCCTGCTTTCTTACACCATTTCCATCTCATGTTAATATTTTGTTCTAAACTCTGAAAATAATAAATCATCTTAAAAACTGGTAATAAATTCTAAGTTAACTGTCTCATATACTGCTTATTTATCTGTAACTGTGTTTAAATTTTTCCTGAATAGAGAGTCCTTGTTATATTTTTTATTAAGTGTATAATTTTCTATGCCTTGCTGAAAGCATTCACTAAATATTTAATGATTACCTCAATTAATGAACAGGATTTTTTTTTTTTTAGAATTTCACTCCTAAATGTCAGTTCTGCCTCATACTATCATTGGCCCATAGAAATCTGAAGCTTCTGTTGTGATAATTGAACGTCACTGTTTTGTAATCCCATACATACCAAACAGGCTATCTGTTTTCATTACTCACTTATCCATTCTATTCTCCCATATCTTTAATTCTGTTTTAATTATAAATCTTAATGTGATTAGGTTTTTTCCCCCATTTATTTGCGTAAAGGTCACTCTCTTCTGTTATATGAAAACATGTCAAAATTCCTTAGTATTCATCTCACTTGCCTTGATTTTTGTGAATTTTTCCTGTCCCCTTGCATGCTTTAATAGCCATCTTGTAGCTCTTAATATTTGATAATAAACATTTAAATGATGATTACCCAGTTACTGAATAACCATTTTGCAAGGGCTTTGCTATACCTAATTGGGATCATGATGATTAATGAAATTAAGTCTACTCAGAAGATTGTTTTAGGCATACAAACATTCTTATCCTATAACAACAGCAACAACAAACTTGAATGACTTTAATATAAAGGTTGATAATATATTTTTATATAAAATTCTTTTCATATAACATTTACACATTTTATTTCCGTAGTCAAAAACTACCTTGAATTTTTTTTAATTATATGCTCTGACAATGCAAATTTTTCTTTTAAAAACTTAGATAATGTAGGTAAAATGCCACTTTTAATATATGTGTAACATGACTTTCAATCATCTCTAACAATAGCAAGCATATCTCTGAATTTCCCCCTACAAAGCCTAGGTAATCAAGAGTTAAGTTGACTTTTATTTTTCATTAAGTACATACAAATTGAGTTCTTAGCTAACTGACTTCTGTCTATTTAACTGCACGAGAAAATTTAAGAGGAGAGGAAATGGATATAGCACTAGAAGCCCTGAAATTTATTCCTATCATCTGTTCACAAGGAGTAGAGAAAGATAATGATGAAACACCTTTAAAGCATACTGATGGGTCTCCCTGAAAGGCGAAGGAGAGTGTTAGGAGCGGTGGGCTGCAGGGACACATATTTACTATGGTTTCGTGGGGAAAGCCACCAGCCATTATCCGAGTTTGTTGAGGGGTGAACGCTGAAGCGCAGGTGAGGTCATCCTTGAAGCATTTTTCTCACATACCATTATCTATTAGTGAACACATTTTAAAGCACTAGTTTAAGATATTCAATAAATGTTAATAATTCATTAAATTGCCTACATTAGAGAGGTGAGAATGTTATTTTTATTTGATCAATAGAAGGATACAAGAACATATTAAATGACTTGATCATAACAGTAAAATCAAAAGGAGGATTTATGTTGGATTATACAATATTTAACAATAAGCTATTCTGTGAAATTTGTTATTGTCATTAAATCCGTTTGCAAGAAAGTTGAAAGTTACGGGCATTCTTCATGTACTGGATCAGCATGATAAAACTGTAATATATACAAGAATTTTGGTGTCAAGAATCCTCTAGTTTGCCAATAATTTCCTTATGTAGAATTCTCTATGTGAAAATTTCTCAGTGTACATCAAAATACTGTCAGAAAAAAGTGTCACTCACTTTCTCATAATTTCTCAGATAGTGAAAAATGTACAGCTATATTTCACTGTTCAAATTAACTCAGGCATTGAAGTTTCAGTGTTCTTTTCTATAGAAAGGAATAGGATTTGCTTTATGAGTCAGTCTGAGTTTATTTCAGCTAATGGCTTAGTTCCTAATTATCTATAGCACATTTGATAGTAATTTAAAAAGATTCTAACTACAATACAAGCCTGTCTATCTTATTTTTCAACCTCTGTATTAAAATCACACATTCAATAAAACCAGAAAGAAAGAAGTAAAATAAATAAATAAATAAACCTTTTTAAATGCAACACCTACAGAAGAAATGTAGCTATGAAAATTTCCTCACTTTATAACATGAAGTTATGAGTTTGTAGATTGGACATACTTTTCTTTGGACTAACAAAAGGGGAACTGAGCTAGATGGTTGAAAAACCTAAATATGACATAAATAAATTCTTTTTCAGAATATGTATTCATTGCCTTCCAGCCATAGAAAATATAAAAACCAGAAGTGCAAAAATTTTGACATATATAGCTATGAAAGAACCATGAAGCCTCTTAATTCTGAAAGAAAAAAAAAAAACCTATTTGGAATTACTTACAGGTAATGAAAAGATGTAATTGATGGAAATAAAAATGATGACATCATCTAGTATTTAAAGTTAAGAATTGAATATTAATAGAAGTCAGAGTCTAGTGAAAATTCAGTTTCCCATTCACTAACACTGGAAGTGTAAGTTCATATATGAAACTTGAACAGAGTGGCACAAAGGTAATGCACTAGGTAAAGGGAATGCATTTAAATAAAGATCCAATGTATATATGTGTCCATTTGCATTGTAATTGGAATGGAAATTTGAGGGTCAACTACTAAATTATCCTAGAGATAGAATATGTACTGAGAATTTTATAGTTCCAATTGTGAACTGACAGGATTGTATAAATGGTTTGTATAAATAGATGGATGTTTGAAATATGAAAAAAAAAAACCATGGCACAAAATTACATTAACCTCTAAAGTTAGTTTTCTCGTTATTTTATCCCTAATATTAAGATTGATTAAAATTTCATTTCCACATTAGAATTCTCTAAGCAAGAGGAAGACATTTTCTCATATTCTAATTCTTAAATTAGCCATGCATGTTTTTTCCTTATAGTTTGGAATTAACATTGAATGTATCTCAGCAATACAATTAAAATGAGGATTCTAGAAATTACAAAACTAATTGACTTTCTTTGGCAATTAAATTTTCTAGCACCTTGAGAAGGGACCACAGTAAACAAGATCTAAAAATGAAGAGGCATAGTCTTATTTAACAAAACTTTCTCATTAATTTCTTTCATCTATTGACATGTTATCAACAATAGTTAGTGGTTAATATTTAATTGTGGAAGTTCAAAGACCAAAGTATATGATGACTCAAAAGACCCTTTATATTCTTTCTTAAAGTACAGAATTTTGGGCCATCTAGGCGCACTGTGAAGTCAGATGTTTGCCTCCAGCGAACTGTATTCATATTGGGTCCTGCATTTTAGCATTCCAAGCAAATACAGTAATCTTGTAGTATCATTTTACTTATAACAGTGAGATGCAATCACACCACGTGATGCCCTATATCATATATCATGTTTTAATGATTACTGCATCAAGTTCTATAGACAGCTATACTGTCAGATTCTCAACCTCCAGAATGACAAATAATAAATACATTTTTCTTATAAATAATCCAATATTTGGTGTTTAGTTATAGAAACAGGAGATATTAGTCTAGTTGGCACATCTTAAATTCTTTGCCCTTCTCCTCTTATAGCTGTAACACATCTATATTTCCTTGGCAGGCATTTCTTTCAACAACATCCAACTAAATAGCTGAGTTTTATTTTGGTGAGGTCAATTTGGGTGATATGCCCATTGCAGGTTTGATCACTTTTCATTACCTGGATACATTCCCTAGTCCTACAGCTAGAGCTAGGAGTGTATTTCAGAGTGACACAAAGAGAAAAATACAGCGACACAAATAAAATGTTATCATGTTTTCTACAATGTCAGGTCATGGAATCTACACACAAAGTTTCCACAATGCTGCCTACATTGCAGAGCTAGATGAAAAAGTCTGTGTTTTATATATGTAGATTTAGTACACAAAATAGGAAGTTTTATTCTTTGATAATCTAAGATTCACATTGGGTATTAACCCTGGAAATCTCTTGGGAAAAAAGAAAGCAGCTAGTCATAGAAGCAGCCTTAATATTCTTTAGACATTAAAAGCAAATATGCAGTATAATAAAATATATAGACAAGACATCTTGTTGAACACACACATATATATTAAACTTAAATCATACAAAATTAAAGCAATAGTTATTACACACTTTGGGTACATCTTAGTTGTGTTTCTTGGTAGAATGAGCTTTACAAGAACACACCAGTACCCAAAACAAGATGTGCTGTAATTCAAGCACCATCCTAGATCATGCATGCCCCTTGTTCTTTGATATGTAATCTTATAATTATGTGACTAAAAGGAAATTTTAAACTAGATTTTTTTTTTTTTTTGTGTGTGTGTGTGTGTGTGTGTGTGTGTGTTTGGGATAATTCTGAGCAAAGAAATCCAGTGCTAATGCAAGACAGTTGGGAAAAGAAAATAAATATCATTGTGACACAGTTATTTTCCTAAAATATTTTACAGCCCTCTAAAACATATTTCTCCACACTTGATGTACAGGATATATTGACAAAGTTGAGAATGTGGTCCTCCCACATTAGTGTAGTCTATTATGGAAAAGATGCAACCATCATAGGCCATAGCAACATAGATCTAAATTGCCAAAAATAAAACTGTAAGTATGTCTGGGGGAAAAAAAAATCACTCTATATCACATAGAGTAGCTGTAACTCCTGTTTTCAAAGTGTTCCCAAAAATGATTCTTCAGCAGGTGCACGCTGAGAGAAACTACGCTCAGAAATGGCTAGTAAAGAGCATTCGGCTCCCCTCCCAGACAATTCACCACCAAATTCTTGCCTGTTCTGTCCTTGAAATAAAGCAAATTCTAAAGGATGCGTTCTCCTTGCTCCATTAGCATAACTTCAAAGAGTCAATTAAATTGCTTTCCATGCAGATTTCTCAAACCAGCACAAAAAATGATAGAGAAAAATGATTAAACAGCTTTTATTACTATAAAATAAAGATAGTGCAGTTGCATGTTTGCATGAGTATAGCTCCTCCCTCTCCTAATATATTCACAAGGCTCTAGATCCCTTTGAGGACACCTGCAGTAGATATAGTACTGTTTCCTGGTACTTTTATACCTGCTTGAACTGCTGAGAAAGACCAACAAAACAGTCAGATAGAATAATAGAAAGATGCTGGAAATACACAGCTAAAATAATACAGATATGGCATCTTATCTAATGATGATAGTATTCTACTGACTTATAAGTGTCACAGGTAAACTGTGACCTTTTAATTTTAACAAGTAAATTTGGTTGGCTTGTTATTATTTGTTTAGGTGTTGAACAACTCTGAGGAATATCCAGACAGCAGCTTTCCCTGCAGACCTAGATTTCAAAGAAAGTCGCTATGATCCCAGGAGCTATGGCAGTTCTCTCTGAGGAATTTGCTCCTGAAACTTCAATAACATGCATTCTGTGCTCAGAGGAGCATAAATGTGAAACAAGTGGAATTTATGTACCTGCAAACTGAAAACTATATTGAATACTTAAAACCATAGGGTTGGAGCTGCAAAGTAGCCTGTGAATGTGAAAAGCAAAGGAGAGAGGGGATTAAAAATGTAGAGCATCATTTTATTTTTCCAAGGGGGATTTTGAACTAAAAGTAATTGTGAAGATAGTCCCTCCCATACCCACACATTCTGTTTCTTGAAAAGGATAGGGTGGTTGTCAGAAATTAAGATGAATAAAATGATAATCACTTGAGTCCATTAGAATATGCAATTTCACTTCAAAACAGTGGTATTCTTTCTCATATCTTCATTGAAGAAAACTGTACTTTAGTTTTGTGCAGGCTGATAAATATGGTTCTATTTAAATTTTTCTACACTGATTTTGAAGATGCTGTCTTTTTCCCTTGTTTGGTGTTGGGATTTTTGTCAAAAATCAAGTATCACTAGGTGTGTAGGTTTATTTCTGGGTCTTCAATTCAATTCCATTAATCCACCAGTCGGTATCTATGTCAGTACCATGCAGTTTTTATTATTGTTGCTCTATAGTACAGCTTTAGATCAAGGATGTGTATAACTCCAGAAGATCTTTTACTACACAGGGTTATTTTTAGCTATTCTGGGTTTTTGTTTTTCCATATGAAATTGAGAAATGTTCTTTCAAGGTCTGTAAAGAATTGTGTTGGAATTTTGATGAGAATTGCATTGAATCTGTAGATTGCCTTTGGTAGGATGGCCATATTCACTATAAACCAGGCACACTAAATCTGTTAGAAAAAAAAAAATTGAGGAAAAGCCTTGACCTCATTGGAACAGGAGACAACTTCCTGAACAGAACACCAACAGCACAGGCTCTAAGATAAACAATCAATAAATGGGACCTCATGAAACTGAAAAGCTTCTGTAAAGCAAAGGAAACTGTCAATAGAACAAAATGGCAGTTTAAAGACTGGGAAAGATCCTCATCAACCCAACATCTTACAGAAGAATAATATCTAGAAGATATAAAGAACTCAAGAAATTAAAGACCAATAAACCAAGTAATCCAATTAAAAATGGGGTTCAGAGTTAAACAGAAAATTCTTTCTAGAGGAATATTAAGTGTCAGAGAAACAAAGAAATGCTCAATATCCTTAGTGTCATCAGAAAAATGCAAATTAAAACAAACCTGAAATTCCACTTCACACCCATCAAAATGGCTAAGATAAAAAAACTCAAGGGACAACACATGCTGGAGAGATGTAGAGGAAATAACCCTATTCCATTGCTGGTAGGAAAAACGAATAGTGCATATATTCTGGGATTGTAATAAAAAGAAGCTCAACCATACAACAAGGACATTTAATCAACTATGGTCATAGCAGGTTTATTCATAATAGCCAGAATCTTTAAACAATGTAGGTATCCCTCAACCAAAGAATAAAAAATTTATGGTACATTTAAAAAATGGATTAAAAGCAAGGAAATCATGAAATTCACAGGAAAATGGATGGAACTAGAAAATATTAAAAAACATTTTTAAAATTATTTCATTTTTTACAGTTAGTTTTTTTCTTTTTTCTCTTTTCTTTTTATTAATTACAGTTTTTTCACTTTGTTTCAGCCCTGTAGCCCTCTCCCTTCTCCCCTCCGAATCCTCACCCTCTCTCCCTCTTCTCTACCCATGTTCCTCTCCAAGTACACTGATGGGAAAGGTCCTCCTCTCTTCCTTCTGATCCTAGTCTATCAGGTCTCATCAGAACTGGTTGCATTGTCTTCCTCTGTAGCCTGGTAAGGCTGTTCCCCCATCAAGGGGAGGTGATCAAAGAACCAGCCACTGTGTTCATGTCAGAGACAGCCCCTTTTCCCATTGCTATTGAACCCACTTGAACACTGAACTGCCCTGGGCTACATCTGTGTAGGGGTTCTAGGTTATCTCAATGAATGGTCCTTGGCTGGAGTATCAGTCTCAGAAAAGACCCCCATGTCCAGATATTTTGGTTCTGTTCCTCTTCTTGTTGAGCTCCTGTCTTCCCCAGGTTTTACCATCTTTCCCTTCTTTCATAAGATTCCCTACACTCCGCCCAAAGTTTGGCTGTAAGTCTCAGCATCTGCTCTGATACCCTGCAGGGTAGAGCCTTTCAGAGGCCCTCTGTGGTAGGCTCCTGTCCTGTTCCCTGTTTTCTCCCTCTTCTGATATCCATCCTGTTTGCCTTTCTGGATGGGGATTGAGCATTTTAGCCAGTGTCCTCCTTCTTGATTAGTTTCTTTAGGTGTACAGAATTTAGTAGGTTTATCCTATACTATATGTCTAATATCCACTTAGGAGTGAGTGCATACCTTGCGTGTCTTTCTGCTTCTGGAATACCTCACTCAGGATGATCTTTTCCAGTTCCCACCATTTTCCTGCAAATGTCATGATTTCCTTGTTTTTTATTGCTGAGTAATATTCCATTGTGTAGATGTACCACAATTTCTGTATCTGAGGGGCATCTGGGTTATTTTCAGCTTCTGGCTATTACAGATAAAGCTGCTACAAACATGGTTGATTTTGCACTGATTTGACTGAAGCCTGAATTTGCCTGAACTAGACAAGTGCTCTACTGTTCAGATATAACTCTAGCACCTAAAATCTTCATTATTATTATTATTTACAATTTATTCACTTTGTATTCAGGCTGTGGCCCACTTCCTCATCTTCTCCTGGTATCTCCCTTCCTCCCTCTTCTTCCCTTATGTCCCTCCCCTAGTCCACTGATGGGGAGGTCCTCCTCCCCAACTATCTGACTATAGTCTGTCAGGTCTCATCAGGACTATCTGGATCCTCTTTTGATGTAGTCTAGTTAGGTCAAAGAACAGGCAAACAAGTTCATGCCAGAGACTGCCCATGCTCAGCTTATTAGGGTTCCCCATGGTGACTGAGTTGTCCACAGGCTACATCTGAGAAGGGATTCTAAATCCTCTTGACCATGATCCTTGTTTGATTAATCTGTCTCTGCAGACCTCCTTAGGCCCAGATTTTTGGCTCTGTTGTCTACTTGTGGATTTCCTGTCTCTTCCAGGACTTTCTATCTCAGCCTTTTTTCATAAGATTCCATGCACTCTTTCCAAAGTTTGGCTTTGAATCCCAGCATCTGTTTTGATAACCCCAATGGATAGAGTCTTTCAGAGGCTCTGTGTGGTAGGCTCTGTCCTGTTCCCTGTCTTCTCCCACTTCCATTGTCTATCCTGTTCACCTTTCTGCGTAAGGTTTAAGCATCTTCCCTAGGGTCTGCCTTGTTGTTTAGCTTCTTTAGGACTATAGAGTTTAGTATGTTTATCTGATATTATATGGCTAATATCATGCTACACCCACCAGAATGGCAAAGATCAAAATCTTAAAAAATAAACTTAAAAAAATAAAGAAGACAAGTCTTTACTACAGAAATTTAGTGTTGTTATGATATTAGATTTATTTATTGATAAAATATACATCAAGAATTTCATTTATAAATATTCTTTAGAATACATTCTCTAAAGATAGGTTGCTGTTCACAGGATTGGTTGTGTGACATATTCGATCATCTTCATAGCCAGTGTTCAAAGTGCAATTTTTTACACTATGAAACTGTATTGTGGTTCAGTATGAAACACAGCCTCTTTTGGTCTGACAGTTTAATTTAGTTTCAGAAAAAATAGCAGGTTTTATTTTTATTATCTGTTTATAAAAATTACAATCCCTACTCCAGAGTTAGGAATTACAACTCTATTTCTATAGTCTATAAAACTCAGCTTTTTAAGAAAATCACCATGAGAAAGAAATTATAACAAACCACCCTCCTTAATTCTTATTATTGCCAGTGTGATCCATCTTCAGGTTGTTTTTTTATTGATTTAATTTTCCTTGCACTAAACTATTACCACTCATTCTTTCCTAAATCCATAAGCTATGCTTGCCCATTTCTATGAAATTGCTTCTAAAAGTATAAAATATACAGCCTCAACTTTAAACAAAAATAGATGTACTATTTTTCTCTATGCTTTCTAACTTTCAATGTAATAGAAAACACTACGTTACTTGGGGACAAAACCATATGAGTAGCATTACCTAGTGCTGTGACTGAGGTACAATAATATTGATATGCTAGACCAAATATCATTGCTATGGTGGCACACTGTTATAGAAAAACAAGTATTTTCCACTGGAGACACGATCCACATGAAGTGTTTCTTGTCTGGTACCATAAACCAATTAAAAACCCATGAGGGAGGATATCAAAGGCCCTAGGGTAGGAGTACACTATTGTTATTTCACTAAGTAGCCATGTTGTCAAATTGCCTCCTAACTATATTTATGTTCATAATATTAGATTGTTCTCCTGATTGGTTATAACGTTTTTGTTTGTTTGACTTCGTTTTGTTTTGTTTTGTTTTTCCTTTGAGTACATATTTACTCAAAATTCTGAGAAAAGTCACTGTGAGTAGTCAGCCATCAATATTACATCTTTAAGAACCTGTTTGGGTAATAGATTAGAAGATGATACGGAAGAAAAAAAATGTAAAATTATGAGTCAGAAGATAGAAAGTAGTGGCATGAAATACTGTCTTATGGCTGTGATTGTGCCATTGGACTCAAATTCACTGAAGATGCATTTGCCTGCACAATTCTGTGCAAAAAAAAAAAAAAAAAAAAAAAAAAAAAAAAAAAATGTATGGCCAGAATTCCAGCCTGAATGGAAGGGACATCTCCGAAGTTCTCGTCCCTGAGTAGATAGAGAAGTTAGTTGCTATTTGGGGAACGTTAGCTGCGAATAGGTGTTATTGTCATGGTAGTTTTCCATATGGTCCAATGAGTGGTCCTGAACGACATCAATATATTTATGGAAAGTACTATTTGGAATTATGGGATTATAACAAAAAACAGAGGCACAAAATTGGGAGAGTCTCATTTTGGAGGGACCTGGAGAGAGGTGTAATGGGAAAGAGAACTGGGATGATAGCAAAATATCCCATGCCATATATTGACAATAAATAAAATGCCTTTTATTCACATTGATGCTGATTTTCTTCCCTGTGTATTAACTTAAAATTTAACGTATGAAGTTATATAAAAGTCAGTTTACTTTGAATTTTCCTCTCATTTTTTTTATCTTTTAATACTTGATTTACTGTAATGTGAAAACCAACCTCTCTCTGTCTCTCTGTCTCTGCCTCATGAGAAAGAGTGCCACATTCCTTGTGGGTGGGAAAGTGAGCTCTGAATGGACTATTAGAAACTAGACGGAGGACCCAAGATGGTGGCAACCAGCGTGCAACGTATTCAGAGGAGGTGAAACTCCGAATTGATGAGTTGAGGGGCTGTGGAACCCAAAACAACGATACGAGGAGTCTGGGGAGAAGGGGCACAAACCCTGATCTGAGTCCAATAGGACACAGGACAACGGCGGACATCTCCGTGGACTTCTCCCGGGCACTTCCCCTTAACGGGTGGGCGTAAGTAGAGGCAGAGGTGGCCAAGCGGGCAGCAAAGGGTACAGCAGCCAACAGGGAAGCTGCAACGGAGCTATGGCGCAACTAGCAGCTGAAGCAGAGGAGGCACCCCGCAGTGCACACAGCTCACCTGCATACAGTGCTGCCTGCTCCAAGCACAGATCTCCCTCCTTGATAGCTGAGGCTGAGGGCACTCAAACCCCCCGAATTTCCCTCCCACACGCACATGCTTACTCTCCCGCAATAATGAATCTGCAACAGCAGTTTTCCTTCCTTGGGTACAACTTTAGCAGCAGCACACACTCTCAAACCACTGTACCTCTCTGATCTTCCTGAAGAATACTTCAGAGATCAGAGAAAGACAGCTCCAGTCCGAAGTTCAAACTCAAGGATAAAACAGTGAAGATCACATATAGGCAAATGGCCAAAGGTAGGCTTAAGAACTCACCCAACAAAAACCAGGACACGATGGACCCACCAGCAACGCCCAAAATCAATGGATATTTTAACTCAGCGGAAACACAGGAAAATGACTTTAAAGCTATGCTTATGCAGTTGTTAGAGGAATAAAAAGAGGAAATGAACAGAGCTCTCAAAGAAATACAGAAGACTATAACTGCTCATGTACAGGAAAAATTAGAGACATGTAGATAAGAAACAAACCAAAAAATAGGATCCACATTTACTCAGATGCAAGAAATGGTCCAAAGCATGAAAACAGAACTAGAATCTATAAAGAAAACACAAACAGAGAAAACTCTGGAACTGGAGAACTTAGAAAAAAGATCAGGAGCCACAAAGGTAAGCATCACCAGTAGAATACAAGAGATGGAAGAGGAAATCTCAGGTGCTGAAGATACACTGGCTGAAATTGATTCCTCCCTCAAAGAAAAGGTAAAATCAGAAAAGTTTCAAACACAAAACATACAAGACATTAAGGACACCATGGAAAGATGAAACCTAAGAATAATAGGAATAGCTGAAAGAGAAGACTCCAGACTCCAAGGACCAGAAAATATATTTAAGAAAATCATAGAAGAAAATTTTTCCAACTTAAAGGAGACGTCCATAAATATACAAGAAGCCTACAGAACACCAAATAGACTAGACCAGAAAAGGAAATGAACAAGTCTTTCAAAGAGATGGCTAGTCAATTGGAGGCAAAGAAAGAAGAAATAGACAATATCCTTAAAGAAACACAAGCAAACATAGCCAAACAAATAGATACACAAGTAGAGGAAAAATTAGTGGCATATAAGAAGGAAATGAAAAAAGAAATAGAGGCCATCGTAGAGAGACAGGAATCCAAATTCAAACACATGAAAGAAATGGTGCAAGGCATGAAAACAGAATTAGAATCAATAAAGAAAACACAAAATGAGAAAACCCTTGAGCTGGAGAACTTGGAGAAAAGATCAGGAACCACAAAAGTAAGCATCACCAACAGAATACAAGAGATGGAAGAGAGAATCTCTGGAGCTGAAGACACACTTGCAGAAATGGATACTTCTCTCAAAGAAAAAGTAAAATCAGAAAAGTTCCAATCACAAAATATCCAAGAAATCAAGGATGCTATGAAAAGACAAAATCTAAGAATAATAGGAATTCACGAAAAAGAAAACTCCAGACTCCAAGGTCCAGAAAATATTTTCAAGAAAATCATAGAAGAAAATTTTCCCAACTTAAAGAAAGAGATGTCCATAAATATACAAGAGGCCTACAGAACTCCAAATAGACTAGACCAGAAAAGAAACACATCACATCACATCATAGTCAAAACACTAAATCTACAGAACAAAGAAAAGATATTAAAAGCAGCAAGGGAAAAAGGCCAAGTAACATATGAAGGTAGACCTATCAGAATCACACCGGACTTCTCATCAGAAACTATGAAAGCCAGAAGGGCCTGGGCAAGTATCATGGAGACTCTAAGAGATCACAAATGTCAACCCAGACTACTATACCCTGCAAAGCTTTCAATCAACATAGATGGAGAAAACAAAATATTCCATGATAAAACTAAATTTAAGCAATATCTACACAGCAACCCAGTCCTATAGAAGATACTAGAAGGAAAACTCCAATCCGATGAAAACAACTACACCAAAGAAAATATAGGATACAGATAATTTCCCAGCATAAATTAAAAGAAAAAGAAAAGCAATGAATCATAGTAAGACCACCAACTCCACAATAAAAGGAACTAACAGTCATTGGACACTATTATCTATCAACATAAATGATCTCAACTCTGCAATAAAAAGACAGACTAACAGAACAGTTGCAGAAACAGGATCCAACATTCTGCTGCATCTAAGAAACACACCTATGCAAAAATGATAAACACTACCTCAGAATAAAGGGTTGTAAAAACGTTTTTCAGGCAAATGGACCCAGAAAACATGCGGGGGGTAGCGATCCTAATATCTAATAAAATAGACTTTCAACCAAAATTTAAAAAAAGATAAGAAAGGGCACTTCCTACTCATGAAAGGAAAATTCCAACAGGAGGACATCACAATTTTGAATATCTATGCCCCAAATATAAGACCACCTACATTCGTAAAAGAAACATTATTAAAGCTGAATTCACACATCGATCCCAATACCTTAATAGTGGGAGACTTCAACACTCCACTCTCACCAAGGGACAGGTCATCTGGTCAGAAGCAAAACAGAGAAACAAGGGCACTTACAGAGTTCCTAAATCAAATGGACTTAATAGATGTCTACAGAACTTTCCACCCCAAGTCAAAAGAGTATACCTTCTTTTCAGCACCTCATGGAACCTTCTCCAAAATGGACCATATAGTTGGTCACAAAGCAAACCTTAGCAGATAAAGAAGATTGAAATAATCCCTTGTAACCTATCTGACCATCATGGTCTAAACCTGGACCTCAACCACAACAGAAATGGCAAAAAGCCTGCACATACATGAAAACTGAACAACTCACTAATCAATGACAGCTTGGTTAGGGAAGAAATAAAGAAAGAAATTAAAAACTTCTTAGAATTCAATGAAAATGAAAGCACAACATACCCAAACTTATGGGACACAATGAAGGCAGTGTAAGAGGAAAGCTCATAGCACTAAGTGCCTCCAAGAAGAAATTTGAAACATCATATAAAAACAACTTAATGGCCCAACTGAAAGCCCTAGGGAAAAAAAAAAAAAGAAGCAGATACACCTAAGAGGAGTAGACAGCTGGAAATAATCAAACTCAGGGCTGAAATCAATCAATTAGAAACAAATAAAACTATTCAAAGAATCAACGAAACCAAGAGCTGGTTCTTTGAGAATATCAACAAGATTGACAAGCCCTTAGCCAAACTAACAAAAAGGCAGAGAAAAACTAGCCAAATCAGCAAAATCAGAAATGAAAAGGAGGACATAACTACAGACACTGAGGAAATCCAAACAATTATTAGGTCTTACTACAAAAGCCTATATGCCACAAAATTAGAAAATCTAAATGAAACAGACAATTTTCTTGATAGGTTACATCTACCTAAATTAAGTCAAGATCAGGTAGAAAGACTGAATAGTCCCATATCCCCCAAAGAAATAGAAGCAGTCATCAAAAGTCTCCCAAAAAGAGCCCAGGGCCAGATGGTTTCAGCACAGAATTTTACCAGACTTTCAGAGAAAAGCTAACACCAATTCTCTTCAAACTATTCCACAAAATAGAAACAGCAGGAACATTACCAAACTCATTGTATGAAGCCACAGTCACCTTGATACCTAAACCACACAAAGACCTAACAAAAAAAGAGAACTTCAACCCTATCTCTCTTATGAACATTGACGCAAAAATACTCAATAAAATACTGAATCCAAGAACACATAAAAGATATCATCCACCATGACCAAGTAGACTTCATCCCAGGCATACAAAGGTGGTTCAATATACAGAAATCCATTGTTGTCATCCACCATATAAACAAACTGAAGGAGAAAAACCACATGACCATCTCCTTAGATGCCGAAAAAGCATTTGAGAAAGTCCAACACCCATTCATGTTTAAAGTCTTGGCGAGATCTGGGATACAAGGCACATATCTAAACATAGTAAAGGCAATATACAGCAAGCCTATAGCCAATATCAAACTAAATGGAGAGAAACTTAAATCAATCCCACTGAAATCAGGGACAAGGCAAGGCTGCCCAGTCTCTCCATATCTCTTCAACATAGTACTTGAAGTACTAGCTACAGCAATAAGACAACTAAAGGAGATCAAGGGGATACAAATCGAAAAGGAAGTAGTCAAAATATCACTGCAGATGATATGATAGTATACATGAGTGACCCCAAAAATTCAACCAGAGAACACCTTCAACTAATAAACACCTTCAACAAAGTGGTTGGATACAAAATCAACTAAAAAAAAAAAAAAAAAAAAAAAAAAACAGAAGACCTCCTGTATACCAAAGATAAAAGGGCTGAGAAAGAAATTAGGGAAACAACACCCTTCACAATGGCCAATAATAACATAAAGTACCTTTGGGTGACTCTAACCAAGCAAGTGAAAGACCTGTTTGAGAAAAACTTCAAGTCTCTGAAGAAAGAAATTGAAGAAGATATCAGAAGATGGAAAGATCTCCTGAGCTCATGGATTGGTAGGATTAACATTGTGAAAATGGCCATCCTGCCAAAAGCAATCTACAGATTCAATGCAATTCCCATCAAAATACCAACTCAATTCTTTACAGACCTTGAAAGAAAAATTCTCACCTTCATGGAGAAAGAAAAAACCCAGAATTTCCAAAACAATACTGTACAACAAAAGATCGTCAGGAGCTATCTCCATCCCTGATCTCAAGCTGTACTACAGAGCAATAGTAATAAATACTGCATGGTGTTGGCATAGAAACAGAAAGGAGGATCAATGGAACCGAATAGAAGACCCAGAAACAAACCTATATATCTTTGAATACTTGACTTTTGACAAAGAAGCCAAAACCATTCAATGGAAAAAGACAGCATCTTCAACAAACGGTGCTAGTCCAACTGGATGTCTATGTGCAGAAAAATGAAAATAGATCCATATTTATCACCCTGCACAAAATTAAAGTCCAAGTGGATCAAAGACCTCAACATAAAACCAGACACATTAAATTGGTTAGAAGAAAAAGTTGGGAAGATCCTAGAACTCATCGGCACAGGAGACACCTTCCTGAACAGAACACCAACAGCACAGGCTCTAAGAGCAACAATCAATAAATGGGACCTCATGAAACTGAAAAGCTTCTGTAAAGCAAAAGACACTGTTATCAAAACAAAATGACAGCCTACCGATTGGGAAAGGATCTTCAACAACCCATTATCTGACAGAGGGCTAATATCCAGTATATATAAAGAACTCAAGAAGATAAAAAGCAACAAATCAAGTAATCCAATTAAAAAATGGGGCACAGAGTTAAACAGAAAACTCTCTGTAGAGGACTGTAGAATGGCAGAAATGTAAGAACTTAAATGTAAGAACTGGGAAATAGTAAGAGCTGGAGAGGACAGGGTCTCCACAAAGAGAGCAACAGAACAAGAAAATTTGAACACAGAGAACTTCCCAGAGACTCATACTCCAACCAAGGACTATTCATGGAGATAACCTAGAACCCCTGCACAGATGTAGCCCATGGCAGTTCAGTGTCCAAGTGGGTCACATAGTAATGTGAAGAGGGACTGCCTCTGACATAATCTAACTGGCCTGCTCTTTGATCACCTCCCCCTGGGGGGGAGCAGCCTTACCAGGCCATAGTAGAGGACAATGCAGCCACTTTTGATGTGAACTGATAGACTAAGATCAGAAAGAAGAGGAGAACCTCCCCTATCAGTGGACTTGGGGAGTGGCATGCATGCAGAGGGAGGAGGGAGGGTGGGATTGGGAGGGGAGGAGGGAGGGTGGGATTGGGAGGGGAGGAGGGAGGGGCTTATGGGGGGGATGCAGAATGAATAAAGTGTAATTGATGAAAAATTTAAAAAAAGGAAAAAAAAAAAAAGAAATACTCAACGCCCTTAGCCATCAGGGAGATGCAAATCAAAACAACCCTGAGATTTTACCTTACACCCATGAGAATGGCCAAGATCAAAAACTCAAGTGACAACACATGCTGGAGAGGTTGTGGAGAAAGGGGAACCCTTCTCCACTGCTGGTGGGAATGTAAACTTGTACAACCACTCTGGAAATCAATCTGGCGCTTTCTCAGACAACTAGGAATAGCGCTTCCTCAAGATCCAGCCATACCACTACTGGGCATATATCCAAAAGAGGCTCAAGTACACAAAAAGGACATTTGCTCAACCATGTTTGTAGCAGCTTTATTTGTAATAGCCAGAAGCTGGAAACAACTCAGATGCCCCTCAACTGAAGAATGGATGCAGAAATTGTGGTACATCTACACAATGGAATATTACTCAGCAATGAAAAATAAGGAAATCATGAAATTTGAAGGTAAATGGTGGGATCTGGAAAGGATCATCCTGAGTGAGTTGTCCCAGAAGCAAAAAGACACACATGGTATATACTCACTCATATAGACATACAACATAGGACAAACCCACTAAAACCTGTGCATCTAAAGAAACAAAGCAAGAGAGAGGACCCTAACTAAAATGTCCAATCCCCATCCAGAAAGGCAAAGAGGACGGACATCAGAAGAAGAAGAAAACAGGAAACAACCTAGGAACCTACCACAGAGGGCCTCTGAAAGCCTCTGCCCTTCAGACTATCAAAGCAGATGCTGAGCCGGATGGGCAACTGTTGGGCAGGTGAACGGAATTTTAGGTAAGAACTGGGAAATAGTAAGAGCTGGAGAGGACAGGGTCTCCACAAGGAGAGCAACAGAACAAGAAAATTTGAACATAGGGAACTTCCCAGAAACTCATACTCCAACCAAGGACTATTCATGGAGATAACCTAGAACCCCTGCACAGATGTAGCCCAGGGCAGTTCAGAGTCCAACTGGGTTACATAGTAATGTGAAGAGGGACTGCCTCTGACATAATCTGATTGGCCTGCTCTTTGATCACCTCCCTTTGGGGGGGGAGCAGCCTTACCAGGCCACAGTACAGGACAATACAGCCACTTTTGATGTGAACTGACAGACTAAGATCAGAAAGGAGAGGAGAATCTCCCCTATTAGTGGACTTGGGGAGTGGCATGCAAGCAGAGGGAGGAGGGAGGGTGGGATTGGGAGGAGAGGAGGGAGGGGCTTATGGGGGGATGCGGAATGAATAAAGTGTAATTGATGAAAAATTTAAGAAAAAAGGGAAAAAAATAATTTAAGAACCTTAAATGACTTTCAAAATTGGAGGAAAACATGGAGTTAGTCAATTGGCATGGAGCACGTCTCGCCCCTGGGGGCAATGGTCTCCTGAACCTACTCAGACCTCGGACACCACCACTGCTAGTTCTAGAACTGACGCAGGATGTTCCAACGAGGGGTTAAGGCTTCTCATAATATTTCCTATAAGCCCACACCTGTTTGTCTATATCCCCCATTTTTATTCATTATTAGCCAGATAGAGCCAAGTAATTGCGGTAATGATACTTGCTTTTTTGCCCAATGCTGGAATGCTAGTAAATTTAGGTATGCCCTGGTTACTCGCATGCCTCACTGGGTGCCTCTGCCCATTGATGCCCCTCACACTATGACTCTCTTCAGACAGAAAAGGGATCTTGGAACTACAGCCACCATTGTTACTACCATCTCATTGACGGCTGTTGGAGCTACCACCAGGACATTAGCCATGAGTCATACTGGGCAGACTGCTCAGACCCTGAATAATCATTTAGCCAATGTAGCTCATGCCTTAGTTGTACATAAAGGAATTAATGCTCAACTAAAAGGAAGCTTGATGGTGTTCAATCAGAGGATTGACCTCTTGCAGGAGCAAATTGATACCCTATGGCAAATCGCTCAACCTGGCTGTCAATAAAAGTATGCTGGACTTTGTGTCACTAGCATACAACATGAGAATTTTTCCTGTGCTGCAAATCTTTCTAAACAATTGTCGAGCTATATTTTAGGTAATTGGACTGGAGAATTCGATACTACGTTGGAACAGCTGAGAGTGGCCATTGTCACAGTAAATTCTACCGGAGTGGACGCAGGACTAGCCACAGGATTATCAACATGGATTGCTGCAGCCATGAATCATCTGAAGGAATGGGCAGGCATGGGAGTGTTAGCAGGCCTTCTGGTGTTGGTCTCCTTGGTTTGCCTGTGGTATATATGCAAGATTAGAGTCTCACAACAGTGTGATGCAGCCATGATCATTCAGGCCTTTACAGCCATTGAAGCAGGACATTCTCCCCAAGCATGGTTGGATACCATAAAAAGCTAAAATGATATGCTCAGGATGCGAGGCTAAGCACTGCACTCAGGGTCAGCCGCTTTGGACCCAGAGAAGAGCATGTCTGATTGCATGCGGGTTGATGCCCCAGGTCCCGCCTCTGAGAAAAAGGTATCGGACGGGTCTGATGCTCTTTGGGTGGATGACACCTAAATGAACATCTGTACAAAGTCCCAATTTATTTCTAATATCAGAGATCAGACCTCTACTCTTGCCTGATGCGTCTAAAACAAAAAGGGGGAACTGTAGAGAGCTGCGGAATGCTATGCCTTAAAGATGGAGCTGGTTTCCGCCTTCCACCTTCCCGATGGTGAGTGCTCTCTGTCACGAACAACTCCACATTTGGCTAAGGCCGAGGATCTGGCTTGCTTCCATGTATGTGGACCTATCTGCATTGCCCCCGTGGCACGCCTGGGTTGGCTACCCAGAGGCTATTTAAGCTGTGGGCTGGCTTTCCCCGGGGTCCGAGGATTGTTCAATGTTCCTGAATAAACTGCATTGAAAAAAAAAAAAAACTTTCATTATTATTAACTGTTTCTGCAATAAATAGTAATATGTAATATATAATACATTATGTAATACATTATAATAAATAATCTCTGAAAAAAAAAAGAAAAACAAATGGGATAGACATTGGATGTAGGAGAAAACAAAAAACAGGACAGGAGCCTACCACAGACAGCCTCTGAAAGACTCTACCCAGCAGTGTATCAAAGCAGATACTAAGACTCATAACCAAACCATTGGCAGAGTGCAGGGAATTATGAAAGAAACGGTGTCAATAAGACCTGGAGAGTACAGGAGCGCCATAAGGACCAAATATACCAGGGCACAGGGGGCTTTCACAGGACTGTTTCTTCAACCAAGGACCATGTATGGATATAACCTAGAACCCCTGCTCGGATATAGCCCATGGTAGCTCAGTGTCCAAATGGGTTCTCTAATAAGGGGAACAGGGACTAATTCTGACACAAACTCAATAGCAAGCTCCTCCACTCCCTTCCCACGAGGGAAGAGAAGCCTGGCTAGGTCGCAGAAGAGGACATTGCGACAGTCCTGAGGAGACTTGACAAGCTAGGGTCAGATGGAAGGGGAGGAGGTTTTTCCCTTATTAGTGGACTTGGATAGGGCCAGGGAGAAGATAAGGGAGGGAGGGTGGGATTGGGAGGGAATGAGGGAAGGGGCTATGGCTGGGATACAAAGTAAATAACCTGCGATTAATATAAAAAAATAAAAAAAAGAAACTAGACCATTCACTTTTTCCAAAAATGACAAAAATGTGCAGGCATTTGTTGCCATTATTTTTCATTAGAAGTAAGAAAAAAAAAAAAAAAAACACATCATAACTACAATATGTATTTCCTTTAGTGGATGTAGACAAGCTTTTTACCTTAAATATTTATGAACTATTTGGATGCAATTTATTTTTCATTTTATGTTTGTTGAAGCACTTCTCTGAAACTCCTTTATGTTTAGAAACCTCTTTCAACTCTGCTTCATATTTTGGAATATCTTTTCCTTCGCTAATAAGAATGGTGTCCCTATTGTGATCAGTGTAAGAAACCACTGTCTGTATGTGAATCTCCAGCTGATTTCAAAGCATCCTTGAACTAAAACAATGGGAATCCATACCAACTGAGAATCCACTACTTAACTAAGAAAATAAATTAGAAATTAAACTTTCTGCTTCTTGTGCATTATGACAGCATTTTTCTTTGCAAGCATGAAAATTGCACAATTGCCTTGTCTCAAGGTATCTATTTTCCCCTCTGACTCAGTGACAGGATTATTATTTGTATCTTTGTCAATGCTAAATAAATTGCACCTCTATAAATTAGTGCTTACCTCAATGAACTTTGCAGCAAGTGAACCTATGAATAAATTAAATACCTGAAAATTACTTATAAAAGAAGGGTGAAGAGATTATTTTCTTCGCTAATAGTTAATCACTCAAACTTTTCCTTTCCAAATTGCTTTTATATTTTTATTAATATTTTCTTTATGACTGAGAGTAAGTTAGCATTCAATCTATTAGGCCTGGGGATTTAACAAAAAGGACCCAAGGCCTGTGCCAAGTTAAAATTACCACTGGAAACTCTCAGTAGTTCCAAACCACCAACACATTTTTTGCATACTTTTGAGTCTGAGCATTATCATCCTGAAAGGTACAGACTTTATCCTGAGGTAGAAAATGAGAATAGCAACTTTCTTTTTTTTCTATTTTTAAATTATTTTTTAATATTAATTACCGTTTATTTACTTTGTATCCAAGCTGTAGCCCGCTTCCTCATTCCCTCCCAATCCCACCCTTTCTCCCTCATCTCCTCCTTGCCCCTCTCTTTCTAAAAGGAAATACTTAAGGAAATGAAAAGAAGAAAGACAATATAAAAACTTTTCTTTACTCATTGCTTTTGTCACTAGAATTCCTCAGCATGGCTTGTTTGACTTTACTCACTGCTGGTTCTTCTAATAAAGCCCATTCCTTCCTTTCCAGAGCTGAACTTAAGCAGTGTGCTTCAGAGGCCTCACAGCTACAATACCAGTGTTTTTGAGGAAGAACCAGTAAAATCAGGAATTCAGGGCCAGCCTCGGCTATATAGCAAGTTTGAGAGAAACCTAGGCTACATAAGACCCTCTCAAAACTTAGTTTATCAAGCAAACAAGAGTCCAGATGGAATTCACTGTGCATGCAAGATGATGAATACTCGTTGCTTTTGATCCTTCTATTACCATGTACACACTGTCTCTGAAAGTTATATAATGTTCTAATGAATGTTTACATGTGAGATTTACAACTTATTTTTTGTTATTTTCAAAAACTTTTATTTTTTTTCTGTTTTACAATTTATTCATTAAATGTCCAGATAGAAGCTGCCTCCTTCAACTCTTCCCTGTCCCACTCCTTTCCTCTTCCCTCGTATCCAGTTCCCCTAGTCCACTGAAAAAAGGAGTTCTCCTCTGCCATCTGCCCCAAATTATCAAGGCTCATCAGGATCCTCTTTCTCTGTGGCCTGAGAGGGAAAATATTTTTCTTATCCACTACCAAAAAGTCTGATGTGTAGTAAATAAAATCAAGTAAGGAATGAGGCAAGTGAGATTGTTCTGGCAGAGTATAACCTTTACTTAGTCCAAAATAGTTTCCATTGTTGATAGCTAAGATGAATTTGTAGGTACAAACCTGCCTGAGACAGAAGATTGATTGAGCTTTGAATCCAGGAGTCTGAGGACGACCCAGAGCAAAACAGCGATATGCTAAACTTCAAAAACTGGAAGAAACAACCAAAAGCAACAGCAAAAGCCACAAAATCATCACACCTGAGCAAATTAGCATCCGTAAAGCTAGCATTGAGAAGGGTACATCAGGAAAGAGGATCCAAAACATGACCTGGGCCGCCACATAATGACAACCTGTCTCAAAAAGAAAGAGGAGTGAGGTGAGGTGCATATTTTTCCATTTTTATCTGATAATAGTTATCACATATGTGTTTGTGATACCTGTGTATGCATGTCTACACATGATTAGATGCCGTTGGTCAACATGTGTGTCCTCCATCACTCACCCTATTTTTAGTCACATTACCTTTTTCTGAACAAGGAGCTCACTGATTGATGAGTCTGGCTGACGGTGAACTTTGGGGATCTATCTCTCAGCCATGGCCCTCAGCATCACCTTGTGTTTAGCTGACTTGCCTTTACTTGCACTTTTGTTGTGATTGAAGGCTGTTGTGAGCTGAATGTTGATATGGGAGTACTGCATATCTGGGAATTTATCTTCTCTTCATTTCTGAAAATTTCTTCCAAGGTAGTAGCAGCAAAAGTTGTTGAAACCAAATCTCCACATCCAATCTCAAAAAAGTATTCTAGCTTTTTGTAGTGTTTTTTTTTTTTTAATTCTTCTGTATTTTCTCATTCTAGTTTGTGAAATTGGGCAACAGTAGGTCTAATTGTTGAAACAAAATTTGTTTAAAATTGCAAACTCGTCAGCTGCAAGTACATTAAAAAGAAAACAAAGTATCAGAGAAAAAAGAAACGTGGTTATTCATGATGATTCATTTGTGCCTGATGCGGATATTCAGCATAACTTACGCTGTTCTGTAGATTACATCCTGAAAGCAACCTTACTATATAGCATGTTATTTAGACTGATATAACAGGGACATTAAATATTTCTAAAATAAAATGTTTATAAATATGTTAAGCAGTGAAATATTTAAATTAATTAGAAGATATTTTAATTTTAAAATAATGTTAAAGTTTTCATTACTTGTAACAAGGTCATTGAAGGATCTAGTATTCTATCATAATTAGCCTAAATTGCAAAATAACCTTGGATTTCATGTGGGGATGAAGATTTATTGCAATATCATGTCAGAGATACATTTTAATGTCATTCTTGAATTCCTTCATAATGACCCATTAATTATGTACTACAAAACATACAAAAAAAAAACCTGACTATATGAAAGTAAAAATTGATAACACATGCTCAGGTTTGAGAATATGAAAATATAATCATGTAATCCAAACTTACCATCACTCTCTAACTTTGTTTTAAAAATATATTTTAGACTAGTTTATAATATGGTTTACAGAAAATATTGTAAACATACTAATAATAAAATTATAAATTGACAACGTTTATGGAAAACTTACTAATTGGATTAAATTTCTTCTATTTAGCAAGTATCATATTTATTGTAGGGAATACATTATCTCAAGAATTGTTTCAAAGTTGTAAACAGAATATCCTGAAATGATATTCTGAAATGATCAATACATATGTTAGAATTTGGAGTATGTGTAAAGGAAAGTTCAATATGCAAAGTTGCTCACTTTAAATTCTTTGAAAATGCATTAACTTAAACCCGATACTGCTTGAGGTACATTCATAGGTGCTCAACAACTAATGAGGCCTGAGGCTTTTCTGTCGTTTTCATTTCAGAGGAAATAGAGACTAGGCAGATTCATATAGAAACAGGAGACATAGTGATACAATGAACTGGAAAATTTCAAAACATGATTCAAGAGGAACAAAAGAGTTCTAGAAGAGTTTCTATCATTTTAAATAATTCATAAATCCATAAATATATTTAATATCTCCTCATACTATTTGGAAGGAACCTTTGAAAACTAGGTAAAATTTTGAAAATATGTATAGGAAAACAAATTGGAAAAGGATGGTGTGTATTCTACTTGAGAACATGTTTCTATTTTCTGAAAAATTATAGGGGTATTAAAAGATTTGGTTTTAGGGTACATGAGTCAATATATTAAAACATTCACTCTGAGAATATTCTCTAATATCTGAATCTTCAGACTTCTTGTGAACATTTTATACGTTTTTTTATGTCTTTGACATAAATTAATGAAAAGTAATATACATAGCATAAGAAGGTATCATGTCCCTGAATCATTAGCATTTCACTATCATAAATTCTTGTAATATTCTTACAAGATCATTACTGTGTCTTTAGTGCAAAGAGAAGAAAATTAAAGTTAGCAAGCAGGTATGTCACAGTCTCAAAATCACACAGCTGCTCGTACGTGACAGACTTGGGATTTAATCTCCTCCTTGCCAGCTTTCAGATATTAAAGCTGACCATCAATCTCACATTATTTTTATTAGTCTTAAGTTCTCAACTAATGGTTTGGTGAATATTTGATAAGTTAATTTGAGACTGTGGCTGGTCCTGTAACTCACTTGCAGAGTGCTTTCTGAGGATATAGATATAGAGGAACTGGATTTGATACCTAGCTTTGGGTCGGAGCAGGGTAGTGAAGTTTTAGGCCAGTGAAAGAAAACTATCATATTGAAATCTGAGCAAAAAGCTCAAACATTGAAAAATTAAATAACGAACAAAGAAGTACCGTAAAAGTAAATTCACAAATAAAATTGGTGCATTTCAGGAAAAGGTGACAAGAAAGGAAAAAAAAAATAATTCATTTAAAATGGTAGCAGCGTCCACATCTGGTCATGGTCATAACTGCAAGACAGGAATGAGTAACTGCTGAAGAAAGGACATGGAAATAGAATTATGCTCAATTTGATATGCTTTCACTATTAAAGCCATCACATGCATATCATCAAATAATGATTTTAAAAGAAAATTTAATTTAAAACCATGTTCTTTCCTCACACTACAAGAGACTCATGCTTGTAGGGTGTTAAAAGGTGACAAGCCACAGCGACATTTTAAATAGGAGCTTTATGAATATCAACTCTTGCATGATAGTTAAAAACAGGGGTAGTTCAGTGGTAGAACACTCATCTCATTCTTTTGTTCCAGGCCCTAAGCTTTTTTTTTTTTTTCCTCAGCACTACAAACAAGCAAAAACAACAACAAACAAGAAAATCCAGTCCAAAGGCAGCTGCTCTTTCTTTCAAGCCAAGATAATGGAGTTCACTGCCTCTGTGTCAAAGGGTCAGTGTAGTTTAGTAGAGTACAGTCATGGGAGGGGTTGATGGAGGGGCTGGTAGGGGCTGAGATAGAACAGAGAGAAAAGAAGTGATGTAACTTTCATTTCAATTAAAGGCATATTTTATAATATTTTAAAAATTGCAGTAGAAGCTAAGGCATTACATGCTATGTGATTTCCCTTCCACGGAGGAGGAATTACACTTACTGAACAGTCATTCCTACTTCCACTGCACCTTGTAAAAGGATTTCATTTAAATCACGATGAAAGCTTTTGAGGGATGTTGAAGAAATTAAATGAATATAGACGAGAAACTCCTAAAAATGCTTATTAAGAGGCTGGGATGCTAAAGGAAATAGGAATATAATTGAAGAACTCTTAATGTACCTTTTATGAGCACATTTGTTCCTACAGAGGCTCATAAAGCAGAGAAGTAGCCAACACTGTTTCTTTATTTTTACAAAATGGAAAGGATCCAGACACATGTGGGCTATGATTAACTAATTTGAAGACCACTGTGGCAAATGTCACAGGAACTATTTAAAAGAATTAAGTGGAACATGTTATATCTTGATTAAGGCAAATACGTGGTATTTCAATAACTCATCAGTCATCTCAAACATGCTGTTCTTATATTCTGTCAAAATATTTTCATATTGTAGAGCTCTCTCATAGAGATGTAAAATTTGATGGAAATGTTCAATATTCAATAGTCATTGGATAAGACATGAACTTTAATTTTTCTATGTTATTATTATTATTATTATTATTAATTACCATTTATTCACTTTGTATCCCAGTTGAAGCCCCCTCATTCATCTCCTCCTGGTCCCACTCCCTCTTCCTCCTGTATCCCTCTTTCCTAGTCCACTGATAGAGGAAGTCTTCCTCCCTACTGTCTGACCCTAGCCTATCAGGTCCCATTAGGACTGCCTGGATCCTCTTGCTCTATGAGCTGGCTAGGTCTCCTCACCAGGGAGTAGTGAACAAGGAGCAAGCAACCTAGTTCATGTCAGAGACTGTCTCTTCTCCTCTTACTAGGGAGCCCACATGGAGCCTGAACTACCTAGACCCCCTGCTAGGATGACAACAGGAACTTTCAAAGGATGCAATCTTATGTTGACCTAAGATTGGAAAAGTGTTAGGGATTTAGTCATGAATAATTGTCCTTAAATATCAATCAGAACTAAGTCAAAGGGAGCATGATTATCAAAGTAGGTACACATCTGTGTAAATAATATGTAAATTAATTATATTTTGATATACAAGAATAATATTTGCATAGCTATCTATCGAAAGTTAACAATTTTCTATTACTATCTATTACACTGAAAAGATATGTCAGATATTAAGCCAGATATGTCAGCTGTAAATAAGTTAATTTATTTTGTTTTTATTAATTACAGTTTATTCATTTTTGTATCCACCTACAGTCCCTTCCCCCACCCATTCCTAACCCCACTCTCCCTCCCTCTTCTTCTCCTATTCCCCTCCCCCAGTCCAATTATAGGGGAGGTTCTCCTCCCCTTCCATCTGACCCAGTTTATAACCCTAGCTGTGAGCAGTAGCTTGATGATCCATTCTGAGTATTTATTTGTTGTATTCTAGAAATTAATTAATATGTTTTCCTGGGCATGTTTTATAAACAAAAGCTTAGGGAAATGTTTATGTCAAATAGAATATAAAATGTGAAGATTAGAAGCCAATTATTAAGACTGTAAGCCCTGCCAAGCATTAGGCAGAGTTTGGGTAATCCTGTGGATGAGTGTGTGTATGGTGGGAGGATAAAAGGACCTGGAGGGGACAAGAACTGCACAGAAAGACCAACAGACTGAACAAACCTAGGACCCAAAGGGCTTCCAGAGGTTAAAGCACCAACCAAAGACCATGCATGGACTGGACTGGCCCTCATACATAACCAATGGGCAGTTTACTCTTCGTGTGTGTGCTCTGGCAAAGGGAGAAAGAGCTGTCTCTGACATGGACTCAGTTGCCTGCTTTCTGATAACTTCCCCTGGGGCTGCCTTGCCTGGCCTCAGTGGATGAAGATGAACTCAATCTTGATGCAACTTGCTTTGCAGGGAAAGGTTGGTGGGGAAAGCTCCCCTTTTCTGAGGGTAGGCAGTGGAACTGTGAGGAGATGAGAGAGGTGGTAAAACCAGGATATAGTGAATATATCAATTAAAAATAAATTTAAAAAAGACTAGAGGCTCAGTTTGATATATTTTATTCCATCCCTATTTTTCTCACTTTACACATATTTGACACTGTAAACTATAAATTACTTCTTGTCAGTGAAACTAATACTTTTGAAAGATTTTTCTCTTGAAGGTATTATACTCAAGCTTGAACAAGGAAAAATTTTGTTGAACTTTGTTAATTTTCCAGTGAAAACCCTAGAATCCAGCAAGAATATTTTCTTAATTTTACTTATTTATAATTTTTTTATTTTTTACATTAATTACATTTTATTGACTTTGCATCCCAGCTGTAGCCCCCTCTCTCATCCCCTCTCAATACCATCCTCTCTCCCTCATCTCCTCCCATGTCCCTCTCCAAGTCGACCAATAGGGGAGATCTATCTCCCCTTCATTCAACCCTAGCTTCTCAGGTCTCAGGACTGGCTTCAAAGTCCTCCTCTGTGTCCTGGCAAGGCTGCTCCTCCTTTGGGGGCGGGATGGAGTAAAAGAGCCAGCCACTGAGTTCATGTCAGAGACAGTCCCTCTTCCTCTTACTAGAGAATCCACTTGGATACTGAGCTACCATGGACTACATCTAAGCAGAGGTTCTAGGTTATCTCCATGAATGATCCTTGGTTGGAGTATCGGTCTCAGAAAACACCCCTGAGCCCAGACACTATGGTTCTGTTGCTCTCCTTTTGGAGCTCCTGTTCTCTCCAGGTCTTACTAACTCTCTCTTCTTTTTATGATTCCCTGAACTCTGCCCAAAGTTTAGTTATGAGTCTCAGCATCTGCTTTGATACACTGCTAGGTCGAGTCTTTCAGAGGCACTCAGTGGTAGGCTCTTGTCTTGTTTCTTGTTTTCTCCTTCTTCCAATGTCCTTCCCCTTTGTCTTTCTAAGTGAGGATTGATCCTCTTACCTTGGGTCCTCCTTCTTGCTTAGCTTCTTTAGGTGTACAGATTTTAGTATGTTTATCCTATCTTATAAGTCTAGTATCCACTTATAAGTGAGTATATACCATATGTGTCTTTCTGCTTTTGGGATACCTCACTCAGGATGATCTCTAGTTCCCACCAGTTACCTGCAAATTTCATGATTTCTTTGTTTTTATTTTCTGAGTAGTATTCCATTGTGTAAATTTACCACAATTACTGTATCCATTCCTCCATTGATGGAGATCTGGGTTGTTTCCAGGTTCTGGCTATTATGAATAAAGCTGCTATGAACATGGTTGAAAAAATGTTCTTGTGTATTTTTTAATTTTTATACAGATTAGGCTGATAAGGAATTATACACATTGCAGAAAAGTAAAATCAATTATCAAGGAGTAAATTTATGCTACATATTTAATCTTTTGGGTTATCTATATAGTCTAGGAAATATTAACAATATTACATATCTAAATATATTTCATGAAAATCCTCCCATACTTTTTATTTATCTACTGAGGTAGTTAAAAAGAATAACTCCAAGCATTAACTCTGGCAGTAAAATATCTGTCTTATAAAGGTATGGAAAATTCTTTTCATATGTCATTTAAACAAGTACTGAGATATGATTTCAGCATTAAAATTTGAATTATATGTTTGAGGTGTATTATGGGACATTTAAACAAGAGCAGGGTAAACAAAACCAGTACATTTACATTGCACAGGTAATCACAATGATGGTAAATATAAACTAATAATTTAACTCTACCCATGCATGCCTTCTTCGGTCTCATCAAGTCCCCCTTCTATTTACAGGGGTTTCCATTTTCAGACACAATCAGAAAATGTCAGGTTTTCAGTTCAACAGACCATATGTATTTATCAGTGTACACACACACACACACAAACACACACACAACACCATTCCTGGAGTCAATTAGAGGATTTTTTTTCTAGATGAACCCCAGAAAACACTGCCTCAGAATGATTGATTTCTGAGGCTAATTGCCATTCTGCAGGTATCACATTCTTCTTGGTCCAGACAGTTATGACAGAAGAGGTGCTACATCTATAATCAATTTTGGCATGAGGGATGCTGTGCTAGTAGATGATGTGGAAAAATATGGACCAGGCATTTCATCCATAATTGATTACATATCTAATGTATTATTCCAAATACCTCAATTCTAGTCACAGACTATTCTTGTTAAGCTATTTTTTTACTGTGCTGTTTTGCTTTTTATGGAGCATTTTCATGAATTTCTAAAACTGGAATATTAAACTAAGATGGAGTTCTCTCAGAGCACACAGAAAAACTGAATGTACTAAAGTCTTCACAAATCCTTGAAATATCATTTTTTTCTGCAAAATAAACAATATTCCATTTTGTATCCAAAAGTTTTGGGTATTAAATGTAGGATCAAGATTCACTATAATTTTTTTTTATCCCTAACAAATGCAAATATCTTAACCTTTGAAGAATGAAGGATAAATGCATGAAGTAATGTAGTGTGTGAGAGAAAAATTACAGTAAATTTGAATTTTAAATGTTTATATGAACATAGTGTCATATAATGTAATATTTAGCAGTATTTATTAACATTTTATAAGGTATTGTAACATATATTACATTTACATATATTACAATTAAAAAATATATTTTTATTATCTAATAAGTCTAAAGTCTCTAAGATATGAATTTGTACAGGCATCTCTCTTCTCTCTCTTTATGGCAATATGCAATTGGTACACATATATAATAGGTAATAATGTGTTTCATTGTGACATTTTCATCAGTGGTCATATTATATTTTTATCATGTCATCATACCCCCCAATTTCCTTCTCTTGTTATAGTGCACCCATTAATTCCATTCCCAACTGACCTTCTGTTCAACTTTCATATGTAATTGTTTTAATGCCAAATGAATTTCATTAACATTGTTTACATGTATGTGGGTCAGAGTTTACGCCCTTATTAATGGGCAGACGATTATTAAGAAAAGTTTATTCAGAGAAATAATGTTAACTAAATGATTATTACTTTTTCATTAATTACACCTTTTTCACTTTGTATCCAAGCTGTAGTCCCCTCTCTCATTCCCTCCCAATCCCACTCTCCCTCCCTCATCTCCTCCCATGCCCTTCCCCAAGTTCACTAAAAGGGGAGGTCCTCCTCCCCTTCCCTCTGACCCTAGCCTATCAGGTCTCATCATGACTGGCTGCCCTGTCTTCCTCTGTGGCCTGTTAAGGCTGCATCCCTCTCAGAGGGAGGTGATCAAAGAGCCAGCCCATGAGTTCACCTCAGAGACAGCCCCATTCCCCTTACTAGGGATCCTACTTGGACACTGAGCTGCCATGGGCTACATCTGTGCAGAGTTTCTAGGTTGTCTCCATGCACGAGTATTACTTTTAAAAGTATTGTACATTTGTACCTTTATATTTTTCAGTGAAGTTTCTCATCCCATTTATTCATCTATTTTTGCTAAGTGTTTAGTGTATTCAGGATGATCTGTGATAGACTGGAAGTTAAAGGCTTAATCAAATACAATTATTGATTTGGAGGCTGGTGCATGTTTCAGACATACTTTTCATGATTCTACCATTATAAAGTTACCAGGTGAGTGACTGATATTATTCTATCTATATAATGAGGTTTTCCATTGCAATAGAAGAACCAAATGAAGTGAATGATAAGAACTTTAGAGTAAGGTGAAGAATACAAAATATACTTGTGGAAGTGAAAATTATTCCAGTTGGAAAGATCAGCCTATGCAAATGACTGAATGCAAAAGATAAACAGTATGATTTATTTGCTGAATGAAAATCAAAGTAAATCAGATTCTCTGGAATATGTAATAAATTGAAAGCTGTCAATAACCCTATTTTTCACACCAATGAGACTTACAATTACACATGTGAAGTACATTACTATATTTAGAGGTTATTTTTCTATTGACAACACAGAACTATTAAGCATTTTCATTGGAGGAATATTAAAGCAATTTGAATTGAATCTTAGTAGTACAAAAATATGAATATCAGACATGCAATGCATTACCCTAATATTTAAATGAACTGAAATTTCTACCAAAATGTCTCTAATGTTGTTTTTTTTTTTCAACCAGCTACAGAACTGACAACTCTTTGACATAAAAGCATGGCAAGAAGTATTTGTGATTGAGATATTAAGAGCTGGTAACTACCCTGACAGTGTGGTTTCCATAGAAATAAAGCAGAAACAAGAAAGGAAAAGTTGCTGGCTGCTTTGTATTACAAACTATAGACTTCATCTTGTCTTGGGTAAGTCAACACGTTAAATTTTACTCAGTGACAATAGTTGAGTATTAGAGCAAAAAATAGAAGACATTCACATGTTTTTGTAAATGCATGAACTCATATATATTGGTTTCCCAAAGTGAGGGGAACAAGGACTATTTCTAACAGGAACTCAATGACTGGCTCTTTGGCCTCCCCACCCCCGAAGGGAGGAGCAGTCCTGTTAGGCCACAGAGGAGGGCTTTGCAGCCGGTCCTGAAGATACCTGATAAAACAGGATCAGATGAATGGGGAGGAGGTCCCCCCCATCAGTGGACTTGGAAAGGGGCATGGTGGAGATGAGGGAGGGAGGGAGGGACTGGGAGGGAATGAGGGATAGGGACATGGCTGGGATACAGAGTTAATAAAATGTAACTGATAAAAAAAAATTCATAATGTATATTTTAATTTAGATAATGTAGTGAAGCTAACAGGATAAACATCCATAATAACATGTATTTATTTGTTTGATGATACTTAAATATATATGTATTTATGTGTAGTCATATATTAATCTATATAAGAGTTCTATAATCCTTTCTTGATATATCTAATTTCTACTTATATCATTAAGGGCTCCAAGAATTCAAAATACTTATTATGAATGTTATAATGTATAATTTTTCAAAATATTTATTTCATTTCATATGTACTTATTATATTCATGTACTTATTATAATCAATTTACTAAATGAGTTTCAAATAGCTTTGTTTCCTACAGCCTCATGCTTTATAACAAGGTAGACTCATTGCCACTCAGTACACTGAGGGGAGAGCTTCAGAAATTAGAATGTGTGCTATAATGTCAGTTCAAGTCCAGTCTACAAAACTAAACAAGATTATCACATATTTTTTCAAAAGTTTGAAAAATATAGGATATTTTGTATAAGGATAGAGTGTCAGAGTTTCCTTGGATTCCTTGAGGCCTTGTGTTCAATTTCCAATACTTGGATAAGAAAATTAATACACTGTTTTTACAGAAGCAAATTTTATCATGTATTACTTTCTTATTATGTATATACAAAAACATTAGCGACCACAGGTGATAAATTAAAAAGAATAGGTACAAAAGAATAAGATTACATTCATAAAAACCTATTAATAATCTGCCCACTACATGATAAGGATAGCATGCTGGAGAAATTAATTGAATTTAATGAGATCAAGAAGAATGGTATTTCTTTAAAAAGTCAAGGAAAGGAATTTTCTTTATTATTATTATTGTTTTTATTATTTACAATTTATTTACTTTGTATCCCAGTTGTAGCCCCCTCCCTTATCTCCTCTCCACCTTTCCTTCCTCTTCCTCTCCTATCCGTCTTCCCTGGTCAACTGATAGGGGAAGTTCTCCTCCCTTACTATCTGACCCTAGCTTATCAGTTGGTAGTAGAGTGGTGAGGAATTAATTTTAAAGAAGAAATTCTTTATCAAAATTTTTGTGGGTGGGTTGGTGTTCCCCTCCTTCAGTCTGGAGGCTAGTGTAGTAAGTTGATGTCCTGTTCAGTCTCTGTGGCCCTGTCTGCAAGATGTGCAGGGATAAAGATAGAGCATAATGCTACTCCCAACCCAAGACCCACTCTGGTAGAGTGCAAACCCCTGACACTATGAAAGATACTCTTCTAAATTTTCAGAGAGGATCCAGACAGAGCTGTCCTCTGAGAGACTCTATCTAGCAGTGCCTCAAAACAGAACACTCCAAACATAGGGAGTTTTGTGGGAAAGAGGGAGGAAAGAGAAAAGGACCTGAAGGTGACAGGAGCACCACAAGGAGACCAACAGATCCAACTAACCAAGGCCCTGGGGGCTTGCTGAGACGGAAGCATTAACCAAGCACAATGCATGAACTGGATGTAGACCCCCTAGAAAGATGTGGGTCTTCTAGTAAGGGAAGTGGGGACTTCCTCAGATAAGCACTCACTTGTCAGCTTTTTGATCACGTTTTCTGCCAGGACTGCCTTGCCAGGCCACGGGGGAATGGGACATGCTCAATCCCAATGCCACTTGATGAGCTGGGCTGGATGGAAAAAGGGGAGAGGGATGGAGAAGGGAAGAAGGGTAGTACCGGGTGGGGAGGAGGGAAGAGGTACAACAAGGATGTAAAGTGACTAGAAATAATTTAAAAATAAAGATAAATTATAAAGGAAAGAATGAATTCAACAAAAAATATTAAAGAGAGGATGCCTACTTGACAATCATGGGGGAAATCATTTTGACATTTCATGAAGGTAGAAGACATTGGGAAATTGGTAATGAATATCATAAAAGAAAGAATAGATATTAGAGGGTGAGGATTTTGAAAGCAAACATAAATGTAGAAACGCTTAAGAAAAGCCTCTGAGTATTTTAGGGATGGCTGAGATGTCTCTGTATGTAAAGAAAGGCACTTGCTGTAAAGCCTAAATACCTGAATTTGACACACATGGTGGAAATTAAGAAGTGACTTCTACAGTTGGTTCTCTGGCTGCATACATACAAACACACACACACAATCAATAAATAAATGTAAAAATGTCCTCTTATATTGCTCATAGAAAAAGGCTAATATCTCTGGAAGTCTGATTTTCATTATTCACTTAAATTTATTCTAGTTCTATGAATATTATTAAAATATTAAAACTTTTTATGAGTCCTTCTTATGAGCAACATAGCATTCATATTTTTTTAATTTGTATAAGACATAGTGCTTGTCTCCAAATAGCTAAGAATCATGGGATTAAATATATAAAATGGATTTAAATTTTATTATTATGTAAATAACTGAAATTGTCTTAGGTTTTTATGATTCAACTAAGATCTTTAACAAATACAAGTAATTCCTGAATCTTTTTTTTAATTTTTTAAATACTTTTAATATTAATTACAATTTTTTAACTTTGTTTTGTTTTTTTTAACATTATAACGCATTTATGCTTTAATATTTTTATTTATTTATTTATTTATTTATTTATTTTTTATCAGTTACATTTTATTAACTCTGTTTGTATTCCAGCTGTTTCCTGCTCGCTCATTCCCTCCCAATCCCACCCTCTCTCTCTCTTCTCCTCCCTGCCCCTTTCCAAGTCCCCCCTTTTCATCTGACCATAGTTT
Organism: Meriones unguiculatus; assembly: GCF_030254825.1. Taxonomy (NCBI): domain Eukaryota; kingdom Metazoa; phylum Chordata; class Mammalia; order Rodentia; family Muridae; genus Meriones; species Meriones unguiculatus. The sequence continues at coordinate 41,646,673 of NC_083352.1, forward strand.
ATCAAGTATCTTCAGGACTGGCTGCAAAGTCCTCCTCTGTGGCCTAGCAGGGCTACTCCTCCCTTAGGATTGGGGGATGTGTCAAAGAGCCTGCCTCAAATTCATAATATCAGCCAGGTACAAATTTATGACTAAACCTTATTTATGTTTATTTATGAATTAAATCTGTCATTATGATCTATACACAGGTACAAAATTTACTTTTCACTCAAATGCATTTTAAAATATACTAAATACCAGGAGGCTATATAAAAGAGGACAATTAGTCACTTCTACTTTGTGCATGGACTAGAAGTGCTGAGTGATGCTAAAAGGGAATGGTAATAGAAAAAATAATGTATGTGACATTGTAAGTCATGCTTCATAGGTGAGATAAGAGTTTCTCAGGAAGATAAGTGTAAGAGAGGACAGTCTACATAAAGGAGATAGCATGAACAAGGTGTGAGATCACAGGGTCATTCAAAAGTGTGATATAATAAACAAGGTATGAAATAAGTTGAACACTCGAGGGGTGAACCAATATAACACTCACAGAATTCAGATATATCTAGAAAATGAGATGGGGAAAGAATGGTAAGTGATGAAAAGGGAATTTGGGAAGTTAGGAATTATTCTGGTTGTAAAATCTATTGCAATGTGTAAGACATTTTAACTTGAGTAAACAATTGACAGAGTATAGTTGAAAACAGTATGAGAACTATGTGAAGTAAGGTTACCAGGTCATTATATATGATGTTATGTCATGAAGATAGTGTATATACAATGTTATAGCTAATAAAATATTTAAGGTCTATGTTTAGTCTCTTTAATTGGACTGACTAAAAAATAAATAAAACTTTGAAGTTGACACTAAACAATATTTTCCAACTAATAATACATAAGTATAGTAAGTAAAAAGAGATGATGATTTACTAAGCAATGGGTAACTGTTTTCCTTCTAATTGATATTTAAGTATTTAATTTAAAAAATTAAAATTGAAAATGTCACCTCTAATGTTTTCACAACCTTCTTACTAGATTGCAGGAAAAATTTTGACCATATGATAACTTCTTGATTCACTTTAAATGTTATATAATATTCAGTGAGTTTCTGTGATACACAAAGATACAGACCTTGCATTTCTCCATTCATTCAAAGCCCTATGAAGCAAAATCTATATTTTAAAATCTTACAGATGAGCATAACTAAATCAAATGATTGAATTCAAATTCTGGGTGTATCTAGAATGGACCCAGATTCTAATTCAACCATGTCATAACACAGCAATAAGGATAGCATAGGGTTATTTTGTGCAATTAGCCAAGTGACTATGAAGCCTAAAAGTGAAAAAGAGATGGAAAAAATGAATTGTTCCCTAATTTAAGTGATTCTCTTACAAAATCTAATTAAAAAATGAAGATAGTTAACCGTAATTGAATTCCGAAATTTTTCAACAGTCATTGTGACAATCAATTCATTAATGTGATATTTTCCTTCTAGAGAATAAAAGATATGTTATGTAGGCTTAATATTATCCCTGGAATAGGTCCAAAATTTTAATAAGATTCTCCTCAGTATATCAATAAATACTATTTCTTTTAAAGTAACTTTTATAATTAATTTACCTTATTGTTGACAATTATACACAGACACACACACACATGAATGCACTTTGATTAATCTTTTCCCAACAACTTCTATATTTCTCCTTCCTCCTTCTGCTAATCCAATTCATTCCCTACAAAAATCTTCATTATATATATATATATATATATATATATATATATATATATGTCTTTTGTTTTATTTGTGATCCACTGAGTTAAACCAGGGTAATCTGTGTGACCTTGGGTTTCAAAATTCCTATTTTAAAGTCAACTTCCAATAGAAGATTCACTGGGTAAATTAATGGCATACAGCATGTGAACACTCAGATGGCTCTGGAACTTGATGATAAACTTGACAAAATGTCAGAAGTATAAATATTTGAAAACACGCACAAATAACTGTGACTAGAATGAATTTCAATTTTGGATAGTCTCTAAATAATTCATCTTAAAAAATTAAAATACCTGGGAGAAGCATATTGCTCAGTTGTAGAGTACTAAATTACCTCATTCAATCCCTAGGTTCAATCCTTAGCACCGTTGGTCAGAAAAAACTAGAAAACCAACCTGACATTTTTCTAGATTAATTTTTAACTGCCTCTATGGAAACAATTTTAAAAATGAAACATAATATAATGCATAGCTTTTATTGTTATAAAAGATAATACAGGAAGGAATAAGGATTCAACCTAAAGCTGCCTTTGTCTGCATTAGTGATAAATTCGGAAGTGGGTGTATGCCTGCCATGAGTCTCAGACTATGTCAGTTCTCAGTGCTTTCTAATGGAAATCCTGGTTCTTTCTAATGCCTTTTCAGCCACCACCAGATTGAACAACTGAAAGTAAAGCAGCATGGAAACGTTTCTTTTCCTCCCAGTGAATCACAGATCATCACATACCTTATTTTGCTTCAGATTTCTTTTTCACCAGAGAAACATCTAAATGTTAATGGACAGTAAGGAGTCTCAGATTTGGTGGGGGGGGAGCAGTTTCCTATAAATATGTTTGTTTTGTATATAGCTGTTGAATTTCATCAAAGCATTTTTTTCTAGGCTCCCTATTTTTTCTTTCCCTTTTTAATTCCCTGTCACAGTTTTGGGAGGATGTTTTAGACAAGAGCCAACATTAAAACTTAAGAATGAAGTTCAAATTAATAACTCTAAGTTTACTCAGACACAACCTTGTCCACTGTTTGACATGCATTATCTGAGTGATTTTCTCCACACTTATAAAATATGCCAGCAGCATTGAGGATTTTCCAAAAATAGGTTTTACTTTCATCGGCTCTTTTCTGAGTGAAATCTTTGAAATACTAATATTCATCTATTTGTTCTAATATAAATACTGACTAATACTAAGTTAATGTGTAATTGTTTTGTGTGTGATACAGTCTGTGGTTATACATGGCGTGATGAGATCAGAAATTAATCCATTCAAATCAAGCGTATGAGACAATGCTTCGTTTTTTGAAATGTTTCAATATATCTAGGGGTGAGGGTACAGGCAGTTGGACCAGACAGGCCCTGTAAATGAGTAAACATTACATTATAAATGACTCTGAAAAACTGCAAATCAGATCAGAAATAAATCTGAATTTTTCCGGCTTAGCTAAATATTGACAGTGAAAAAATAACTATGTGATTTTTAAGGGTAAATAAATAAAATGATAGCTGACATGTCTATAAAACCTTGGAAGTAAACTCACAGGTTGCTTGAGATTTCAATTTTTCTCAATTTACCTTGGCTCTGCCTTAGGTTATTATGAAGTAAAAATGTGATTTAAATCTGCATGTATCTTCATCATTTATGACATAGTGACAAAAATTATCTATCATAATCAGTTTGAAAATATTATTTAATATACCAAATGTAACTAGGTTTGATTATATATCTTTAAAAAATGCCTATTAAGAACAAGCATCATAATGGGAACTATTCAGTATTTTAAGAGACTTTTTTTTATTTAGAAAACAATTTATTCATATTAAACTCTATTTTTTCTTATAAGATTGTCAAATAAGGATGACTAGAATAACTATTTCTTTCATCCATAATGACTTTATCACTCTTTGTTGCTCTTATGTTGACTAATGTATTTCAAAATTAAAACTCCTTTGCCTCATGAAAACATTCCTATGCTTCAACATCCTTCATCAGAAATTGTCAACACCTTTCAACAGAAATTTGGAAGGTTTGCTAAAGACACAAGAGTGAAAATATTAAGAATTTCTTTTTTTCTGTAGCCACTTCATGTCATCTCCCATGTGTTCTCAGGAGAGTGGGACATAGAGGCCTGGCTTTTCATACACTGGAAACAATCTTCAATGTGCGGCTATGGGGTGGAATTACTACTCATCTATTATCGAATTTTATTAGTATATATGTATATAGATAATTATATTAATGGAGTAAAATCTTTCAAAACTGCATAATAGAGAATGATGAGGGTAGCGCAGAACAACACACAGAGAATGTGGTTTCCTAGGAGAGAGGGAAATAGCTTCCTCAGTAACGTTTGGCAAACAAGCAGAAAGAAAGACACAAGTTTCATACCCAACACCCACATAACAAAGCTGTGACTGGTGGAGTATATGTAATACCAGTACTAGAGAGGCAGAGAAAGATGGTTTCCTGTGGTTTGCTGGCCAGCCTTCCTAGCCTAATCGGTGATCCACGGGTCTCTTGAAAAGTCTCAGTCTCAAATAGCATCTTGGATGGCCTTGAGAAAAGAGTGTGAATTGACCTCTGCTCTTATCATGCCTGTGCTAGGATGCACGTATATTCTGATGTGCAGGAAAAGGGATAAGAATATACACTGAACACACACAATAAACAATAGAGAGTTAATTTTAAATACATGAGAACATGGAGATGATTTCTAGCACCATCAGGATGAAGTGGAAATGCTGGACTGAATGTGGACAGTGCTCAGGTCACTCTGATAGTTAAATTTAATGTGGACAAATAGCTGAAACAGAAAGTCTGATTGTGGATAACTGGGACTTTTGATTGAAGTCAAGCAAAGCTTTGCAAATAGCAACTGCTACGGGGATTCACCCCGAAGATATATCCAGTGGAGATAATTCTATGCTCAGATAACAAAATGTAATATCTTTGTTCAGTTTGTCTCTATCAGTTACTTTTGTATTGCTGTGATCAAAATACCTGAAACAGCTTCATAAAGGCAAGTTATATATACTTTTTATTATTAATTTTTCATTATTTATATTAGTTACAGTTTATTCACTTTGTATCCTAGCTGTAGCCCCCTCCTTTAGTTTCTCCCAATTCCACCCTCTTCCCTCATCTCCTCTGATGTCTCTCTCCAAGGGGAGGTCCTCCTCCCCTTCCATCTGAACCTAGTCTATCAGGTCTCATCAGGAGTGGTTGCATTGTCTTCTATCGTGGCCTGGCACGGCTGCTTTCTCCTCAGGGGGAGGTGATCAAAGAGCCAGCCACTGAGTGCGTGTCAGAGACCTTTGAACCAAGGGTTCAGACAGATCTCACTATGTCACGGCAGAAAAGGTTTGAGGATATTGTGGTAAGAAGGTATAGTGAATATTTCTCACATGTTAGCAGACCCAAACAGAGACACTGTGGCCAGAACCAGGGCTAGGTATCACCTATAAGGTCCCTAGTCACTTACATCTAATGGACAAGTCTCACCTCCAAAATGATCCATAGTTACAAGGGCCACAAGCTGTGAGGATTATTTTTCATTCAATCTATAACATACTCCACAGGGGCACAGGACCTCAGGATTCAGCTATATTCTTTGTCTGTGTTGTCTGGGGCCATTAAAAAAAAAATCTGTTCTGGCTAAAATGGGTGTGGTGATGCCAAATGAGAAGGAAGGGCTCCTGACTGTGCACCAATTATGTAAAGAAGCATAATTTGTCCTAAAGTGCAGGTTCAGTGACAAAAGAAAATAATTCCTCAGAGGGAGAAATGGTTATATTGAGGAGAAACTATCATAATAATAAGTCTGTAACGAACCTATTTGACTTCTCTGGAAGAAGATAATCAGAATAGAGATGAATAGGATTTAAAGGTTATAATTTACCTGCATATCTTGGAAGTCATTAGATTCTCTGCTGATGACTGTATAATAAATGCAAATGCTAAAGGCGTTTATAAGGCTTATTTCATCATAAGTGAAAACGATTAAAGGTAATGAAGAAAGGGGAAGGATCTAAAGCCATTTCTTTGTCTAGGACATGAGGAATAATCAACATTGATATGAAAGCTATCAGGATAATTAAATGTGAGTGGGATGTAAACATTTTTACTTTTTATCATAAATATGCACTTATTCAATAGAAATTAAGCAGAAGAGCAGTTTATGAGCTAATGAGTCTTTAGTGGTCCTTCCCAAGGTCTATCCTTTCTCAAACAATACTGCCGCCGGGGTCTCCACTGGTAGCAGTTAATTAGGCCTCTCAGCCGTCATAACATTGAGCAAAAAAAAGCAACATTTTATTGCATTTTCTAATGAACATTTCATTTCGCAATTCTAATATATTTTAATACATTTGACATAAGTACATTACAGCAACAAATGCATTTGCCCCCATTACTGATTAGGAAGAAAATTAACTCATTTTTGTCATTTGTGTGTCACATTGAATGTAACTAAATATCCTCATTTGAAGACCCTGGAAGATATGATCATCAAGGATTTCTTACACAAATAACAGTAGAAGAACTCTCTATCTGTGCAGTCACCATGTGCAAACAGATTTGTGCTTTCCAAAACAGAGAAGCTGAGCTTATTTTTATTAAGGTGGTAAACCTATTTCACTGTTTCCTAAATCAGAAGAGATTCATAAAACATATCCTGTGACTACATACCATAATTAGTTTGGCACTAAGACTGTTAGTCTTAATAATGACATAAATAAGTAATACTTGAAATTAGTATTTTTTGCTACGGCCATGAAGAGAATGAAATGAAAATTTTTTTTATGTTGGCTTTTTGTTTTATCTGATGTTATATGATTACCTAAATTGTAATAATAAGTACTTTTGTGTAAACATACAGCCCTCACTAACAGATAAAGTGGCCTCCTGAATTGCAGTGAATTCATATAATATGAATTACATATTATATTTATATGAATTACAATGCATATATAGATTCACATATATTATTTATGTACATATATATGTCTATGCACATATATGTATATACACATACACATATACTTCCCTTATATCTAATAATTTTATATAATTCATGTGTATACATATACACAGTTATCTATACAAATTTAAGCATATAAGTATATATATATATATATTTCCCCTTACATCTACTAATTTTCACTCTAAAACTTCATGGCTTATTTAAAACTTAAGAATGTTCCATTCAAAGCACTGTTGAAAATACTAGAAAACTGAAAACTTCTGATTAGAAGAAAAGAAAACTGGTTAAATGATGATTACATATGGATATTATAAGCTAATATCATTCCTATAAAGTTTAAATCATAAGAACACATTAACAGCTAGATATACAAAGTAAGTAAGATCAGCTGAAAACAAGCCCTATCTAAATATTTATTCCCATAAAACCATGAAAAGCACAGGCTTTAAATGGGAGGGGTGCTTGGCTGTGGGTGCTGTGGTAGAGCATAAATTGCTTGTGGTGATTTCATTTTCTTCCCAAAATACGGTTTTGTTCTTAAAATAAAAATCATCATGCTTTGATAATGAAATAAAGTAATAATACTATTTGAACTTAGAGAACAAATGAGGACAGATAGACACACATAGGCCTTAATTTTCCATCTTATTGATACATAGATAACAAAATATGCTACATGACTCCCCCACTGCCTACTAATTGAGTCTGATTCTGAGGAAATTCAACTATGTTCACATTACTATATAAGAAATTGAGACCTCAGATGTAGATAGAAGAGAATTCACTCTTAATTAAGAAAATGTAATAAGATGGAAATAGACCATTTCTAATCTAGTTTAGACAAAAAGAAAAAAAAAGCTGAGGGTTAAAGTAAAATATATCTTCTAGGAGCCGAGTCTGAATGTAAATCTACAGAGAATATTTCCATATAATTTACAAAGAGAGATAGATGGCTAGAAAAACACAGCACCTGAGTGAAAGATACAGAGCACCAGCGCACTGCTTAACAAGGAATGTTTAACATCAAAATTGAAACAACTTTTAAAAATTTCCCCCTGACAACAGGTTTATGACAGACACAAAATGAAAAAGAAACCCTATAGCCTCGAGTGTTTCAAAGGATAATGTATGCTGTCAGTTGCCAAATTTGGTTTTTATCTGGTCATTGAAAATGTCTTTATGTACTATTTCCTAACAAAGACGTGTTGAAAGCCTGGGTCTGAAATGTTTGGAAAAATCTATCATTCTTTTTATTCACATCCTACTTTGGCCATGCTACAGAACTGAATTCAAATAGTAACAGCATGGATGGTTTAGGATTCTGTCTCTTTAATGATCAATTTAGATTGTTGCATGCTCAATTTACCCATAATAAGCCAATCCATCAAACCCTACCTATCCTGTTGCTATGTTCAGACAGGTGATTTAAGTAAAAGCAAGCTGGATCTTCGCAACAGCTACCTTCCAGTATTTAAATAATATTGTAGCAAGTTTAATTCTAAGCTGGTCCCCTACTTGGCACAATTTAAAGCACATTTAAAAAATGTTTCTGCCTTCTAAAACACCTGTAGCTTTACACATTTATTACATCATTTGGTAACCTCACATAGTTGGTTTAACAGTAACCAAACTGAAGTTCATGGTTTTTTACTGTTACATTTCTTTCGATACTTTCATGTAAACTTTCACGTAATATTTACTACACAGAAGCAATGGGAGAAGACTGTAGAGGCAGAAATGTATAGCTGCTGTAAGACCCCTAAACCATTTGAAGGTGTCATAAACTGAAAAGAGAATCAGATCATTGATTAATTACACAGAATGAGTATTACACAGGAAAGATTTAGTTGAAGTGTGTGCTTAGCATTCGGGGGTGAAAATACACCAGAGAATAAAAACCTAACTTCCAGAAATATTTGTTTTTGCAACAAGGGCATATGAAATAGCCAGTTTAGGAGGAAAGGCAGAAAATCTGGAGGCTGGTCTACCTAGAAAAGTTGACGCCAACATGAGTCTCATAGTAATATTGTCTTTTTAAAAATACTAAAAGGGGGAATAAAATAAACACAATAAATATTAAATAAAAGATACTTAAATAAAAAAATATAGAAAGCTGTTGATATAGAAAGAGCTTCTTGAAGCTGAAACCTAAGTGGATTCTCTGTGTTCATATTCCATGTCACCAAACTAACCGTAACCACTACAATGTATTGGTTAGAACTGACGTTCCATGAAAGTAATATCCAAATCCTCAAAGAAGGCAGTTTTACGGAAAGGGAAACAAAATGATATAGGAAATTCATAGCAATGATTCAGAAGAGGCCCCGCCTACATGTGCCAGTGTGGTAAAGAGCCACCTGATCTAGCCCAAGCCACTTTTTGTATTATGTACTTGTCCATGCTCAAACTGACCCATACCGACTCACGTCCCTGCTGTACTGGCTTTTCTTCCAAGGAGGAATCTATCTGGTCCTCAAGTCAATAACAAAGGCCAATTACATCTTTAAATCCCAACTTACTGAATTTTACTTTTTTGCTATCAAAATCAGAATGGAGAGTGATGGGCCAGACATGAAGAGGGATTTCCTGCAGATCCCCTCCTTGAGCACACTCAAGGAGGATTATAAACCTGAGTCTGTTGATTTGCCTCCATTAGCTGCCCCCCTTGTTCTAATTTTAGTTTGCTAGATGATATATATTTCCCTAAGGAAAATAAGTCATAGAACTGCCTCTAGAATATCAAAATACCCGGAGTGTTTGTGTTTTAAACGTTTTTTTTATAATTATGGAGGTTTTTCTTCTTTTTTTCTAAATTATTTTTCAATTGAAAATTGATTCTTTTCTCATATAATATATCATAACCACAGTTTTCACAATAAGAGAAATTATCTATCTGCAGGTGATCCCACAGCCATATAAGATTTATATATCATACATACACAGAAGTACTGAAAAACTCATAAAATGCCATATCTATTCATGGCCTTTCCTTTATTTCTAAGTAACTAAGAATATGTAATTAATAATGTATATAAATCTTACTAGCAAAATAAAAATTAGTAGAGGGTAAAGAGATGGTTAATTGTGGTGGTTAACTGTGTTTCCTGGTCTTCCAAAGTATTGCAATTTGTCACCAGTATTTACACATGGTAGCACCTAAACCACCAGTTACAACAGATATGCAGAAATCTGTATCCTCTTCGATACTATGCAAATTGCCACAGAGACACATGCAAAATGTTAAAAATAAAAATTAAAAATAATATATTGCTCATGTATGTGCACTACAAATGGTATCAAGTAGCTAAATTAAAACTAAGAGTTAGTCATCAAAACAAAACGAATGTCTACAGATTGGGAAAGAATCTTCACCAAACCTTTTTCTGACAGAGGGCTAATATCCAGTATATATAAAGAATTAAAGAAGCTGAAAAGCAGCAAACCAAGTAATCCAGTTAAAAAACGGGGAACAGAACTAAACAGAGAATTCTCTGTAGAGGAATATCGAATGACAGAAAAACACTTAAAGAAATGTTCAACCTCATTAGCCATCAGGGAAATGCAAATCAAAACAACACTGAGATTTCACCTTATACCCATCAAAGTGGCCAAAATCAAAAACTCAAGTGACAACACATGCTGGAGAGGTTGTGGAGAAAGGGGAACCCTCCTCTACTGCTGGTGGGAATGCAAACTTGTACAACCACTTTGGAAATCAATCTGGCGCATTCTCAAACAATTACGAATAACACTTCCTCAAGATCCAGCCACACCACTCCTAGCCATATATCCAAAAGAGGCTCCAGGACACAATAAGGACATTTGCTCAACCATGTTCGTAGCAGCTTTGTTTGTAATAGCTAGAAGCTGGAAACAACCCAGATGCCCCTCAACTGAAGAATGGATACAGAAATTGTGGTACAATGGAATATTACTCAGCAATGAAAAACAAGGAAATCATGAAATTTGCAGGTAAATGGTTGGAACTGGAAAGGATCATCCTGAGTGAGCTGTCCCAGAAAGACACACATGAAATATACTTACTCATATTGACATATAATATAGGATAAACCTACTAAAATCTGTACATCTAAAGAAATTAATCAAGAGGGAGGACCCTGACTAAAATGCTCAATTCCCATCCTGAAAGGCAAAGAGGATGGACATCAGAAGAAGAAGAAAACAGGAAACAACCTACGAACCTGCCACAGAGGGCCTCTGAAAGGCTCTGCCCTGCAGACTATCAAATCAGATGCTGAGACTTATGGCCAACTGTTGGACAGAGTGCATGGAATCTTATGAAAGAAGTGGGAAATAGTAAGATCTGGAGAGGACAGGAACTCCACAAGGAGAGCAACAGAACCATAAAATTTGAATACAGGGGTCTTTCCAGAGACTCATACTCCAACCAAGTACCATGCATGGAGATAACCTAGAACCCCTGCACAGATGTAGCCGATGGCAGTTTAGTGTCCAAGTGGGTTCCATATTAATGGGAAGGGGGACTGCCTCTGACATAATCTGATTGGCCTGCTCTTTGATCACCTCCCTCTGAGAGGGGAGCAGCCTTACCAGGCCACAGAAGATGACAATGCAGCCACTCCTGATGAGATTTGATAGACTAAGATCAGAAGGAAGGATAGGGAGACCTCCCTTATCAGTGGACTTGGGGAGGGGCATGCATGAAGAAGAGGGAGGGAAGGTGGTATTAGGAGGGGAGGAGAGAGGGGTTAATGGGGAGATACAAAGTGAATAAAGTGTAACTAATCAAAATTTAAAAAGAAGGGGCTGGAGAGATGGCTCAGTGGTTAAGAGCACTGTTTGTTCTTCCAAAGGACCGAGGTTCAATTCCCAGCACCCACATGGCAGCTCACAACTGTCTGTTACTTCAATTCAAGGGATCTGATGCCTTCACACTAATGCACATAAAATAAAATTAAATAAATTAAAAAAAGTTAAAAAAAATTTGGCATCTAAAAATTTTAACCCCGACTAGTACACTGGAATTGAATATTGTCATAGTATTAGTCACATGAGACTGTCTTATTATTTTAGAATTTAAAATCTTTATTTTCTGTCCTCTGCTATAAATCAAAGCAATAAAAACATAACTAGAGTAATAATTGATAAAAATTACTCAAATGTTGATTACAAAAAAAATGGCCGTAATTTGGAATGCATTTTTAAGGTTTTGAAAAGCTAGATGGTTGGAAAAAATATCAAATTTTGCTTCATATGACGCGGAGTAAATATTGAATGTTCAGAAGTAACCTAAATTCTAATATCAACATGTGTTTTGTGTGACAAAAACATAAAAGTGGGATGAAGACCAAAAGCTTCATTTGCTCAATATTTTAAAAGAAAAACCTTCTCCTATAGTCACAAGGGTAGTGCCACACAGGGCTATGGAGAATTCAGAAGTAGAGGAAATTATACTACATTTCTGAAAAATGTCTTTTCTAGTTTACAACTCGAGTGAAAATGCGGGAGAGAAAAGCATTTCTCATCACTTGCCATCACAGGACGTGCTGTGGGAAAGTTGCTGCCCTTCTCCTTGAGAGAAACTACTGCTATACCCAGGTCTTAAAAAATTAATGTCATTTCCACCTATACCATGCTTTATACTTTTTATGTATAAAGCATGGAATTTCTAAAGCCCTTCCCTCGAATAAGACCCTTGTCACATGTCCCTTCTGGCAACCTTCACCATGAGATCTGAGGTTCATACAGCCTATAGTTCGAGAGCGTCTCTGTGTCTACTGTGCCTGCTCCAGCTTTTTATTTCCAGTCCAGCAGACCATTGCATAAAGTCTAGTGGCCTTACCATCTCTGGCCTGGTGGTCCTGAGTTCTATAGGAAAGCAGGCTAAGCAAGCCGTGCAAAGAAGGCCCCTAAGCAGCACTCCATCTCCAGATTCCTGCCATCTTTGAGTTCCTGTCTTGACTTTCTTTGATGATAAACAGTGATATGGGATTATAAACCAAAATAAAATCTTTCCTCCCCAACTTGATTCTTGGTCATGGTATTTGGCCACAGCCATAGAAACCCTAAGACAATGACTGTCTGTTTTAGCAGTCCTGGAAGAGCCTTGTATAATCTCTCCTCCCTTCAGTCTTTACTGTTTTTAATCTCACAGGTTGAAATGTTCTTTGAAATTCATCCTTTCATTCCTCCTCGGTTCAGACAATGTCACTGAAAAGCACAACTTTTTATAGTCATGGCAATTCTAAGCAAGCCCCAGTATCAGGCTCTGAGGAATGTTTTGTTTCTCTAGAACATGGCTTAGCCTCTTTTACAGATGTACAAATTAACTTCCCAGCATCAGTTTTCATAATATTTTTTTTTTTTATCTTGTGACATTTGCTGTACCTATACTTCAGTGTGTACCATTGTTCTGGCCCTCCTGCCCAATAGTTAACATTTGAAAGCATGGGAACAATAAGTTAAAAGCACAGACTTTATGTTTATACAGATTTTTTTGAACACTTTAATATTAAAAGCTATAGTGTTTGGAGAGTTATTTAACATTTTCCTGTCTTGTTCCTACATTTGTTTGTGCATAATTAAAATGTTCTTCACAAAATCAGCAGTTCCGTAAGAGTCAGAATAAGGAAAAACACTTTTGAGTATGGTGCCTAGAACAGAGTACATGTAAACAAAAATTTATCAGTGACTGTATTGTGAATATATACTCTTTTTATTAATCTTCGAAAAAAAAAACATCTAGCATAGCATTTGCATAGAGCAGATATTCACATGGTGAATTAAGTTGGTATCTTCAGCTATGTTCTCTACACCCTGAAAATATAAAATTTTGTTCATCTGAAAAATAATCAGAGAGTCGTAAGATTCAATCTCCAGCTCTGGGAATTATTCAGTTTTATCAGTTACCTGCATGGAGTTTAAGATTCATTTGCGTAATCCCCAGTCTCTCTGTTTGACATTGCCGTTCATAGATAATTAAGAGAAACCAGTATAAAAACTCAATAAGATAATAAAATCAACTTTTTTTTATATCTTAAGCAGAAATAGCACACAGAATTTTAATTCCTCTGATCTTCCATTGCTGCGATGGGCTCAGAACTTCTTTTCTTTATATTACATTGTATTTAATGAGTCACACACACATGCACACACACACACACACACATACATATACAGGTACCATATATACCATATACATACACACACATAAATACGTACACATGTGCACACTCACACGTGCTTGCACACACACATGCTCATGTGGAGGTCAGAGAACCACTTTCAGGAATCTGTTCTTTCCTTCTACCGCATCGCTACAGGAATGGAACTCAGGTTAACGGGATTGGTAGCAAGCACCTTTAACCACTGAGCTCTTCAAATATAATACAGGCAAGATTAAATTTCCTGAAACCATGGGTACCTTACTACAGAGGCAAAAGTTGAACCCTCTGAAAGCAAATGTCTTATTTCATACTCTCTTGGCTGCCAAAGCCCAGCCATTCTTTGGATGCATGGGTAATGTCACTATTCCTGATTGGCAGAGTTTTCTAAGTCTCCTTAGAGGAATTAGAAGATGCTAGTCTCTGGTTCATGTCTCCCTCGTGATGATAAGTTCTGATATTAGACAGTTAGCCTGAATTCACAATGACATTGAACATTCTTTTATGCATATATCAAACACTAAAATCATCCATTGGGAGAAAACACTACCTAATCTGAAGAAGCCTCTGTGTAGTTTCCAATTTTATAGTATCTAATAGCAACAACATAATCAGTGTTCCTCATGGGCACATGCAGGCAATCTCTACCCATCTCCAGTTGCTTCTTTTTCTAAAGCTAATGATGCTATAGAACAATCCATTATTGGATGACTAATCCTTATTCTCTCTGTGAAAATATAAATCCCTTCTGAATTTTTTTAAATATATCACATTTAATATTTGTATGTGCATATAATGTGACTGTGACTTTTGATACTTCTTCGTCATTTCATGTTCTGGTGTAAGAAGCTACCAGTTTTGAAACACACTGAGAATAATGCCAGGAGAAATTTCAAGAACTAATAATACCACGGCAGGAAGACTAAGCATCTTAATGGAGTAGGTAACAATGGTTTTCAACAGACTGTGGACAGTTAAAATGTTGCAAGCTGTCTGAGAAACATCAAGATACTGTCAATTGATATTTAGGTGGGTGAGCAGATATAGAGTAGCTTTTCTCTTTTATGCAGCTACATTTTCATAATTCCAACAATAGCAATATGGGATTTTTAATGAAAAAACACCATTGCATAGGTATGACTAAATGTGCTTGCTTAAAATACACAATGATTAGCAGACAGTTTGAACTCAAAGTTTTTTGTATGTTTTTCTCTTTAACTTAATCATAAATATTCTATTTTTTAATGAATCTGTTCTACCCATGATTATTGCTGGCATTTTAACACAAAAGAATCATTTTCTTTTTCTTTTAGAATAATAGCAATTAGGCAAGGCCCGTTAGTGGTGACAGCCTGAAGAGAAAACACAAAAGAAGTTTACACTCGTGGATTTTTTTAAGAAGCTGAATCTCTTTAAAATTTTCAGAAGCTGCTATCAGGGTTTAATTTCCACTCAGAGTCTTGAGCCTTGAAGACTCTGAGTGCTGGTGATGTCACACAGGACGCTGTGTTGCTAGGAAGCCATCCAGCTAGATAGACACAGGGGTACTTGTCTGGTCTTATTTCTATCCCAAGTGCCAGAATAAAGAGAGTCATAGTCTATGATGCTGCCAGAATTTAAAGAATGAGCCCCCACCTTTAGTCACATTAAAAAAAAAACAAAATCAATCAATCAATCAAACAAACAAACAAAAACAGCCAGTTAAGGAAGAGCATATAGTTTCCCTGCAACTGATTAATCTAGGTTGGACAGGTATGCAGCTTTCATAAGCATAACATAACTCTGGTTCGAAGTAGAGAAAGATCACCCAGTATAATACAACTCTTGGCTTTACTGTGTGAGAAAGATTTGCTGTCGTTATTGTTGTTGTTTTGTTTGTTTGACTTTTGTGGGGAAGGTACAACTTTCTACAAGTTTCTACTATGCCTTTCCTAGTTCTCTCTTTCTCTCTCACTCTCTCCTTCCCATCCTACCTTCCTCCTTCCCTACCCCCCCTCCATCATACTCTCTCTGGTTCTGCAACCCCTCCTCTTTTTTTTTTCTTCTTAGCTAAAAGCTCACATTATTTTAAATTCTTTCATGATGAGTTTTTTATTTTGACATATTGGTTAAAAAATATCAATTCCACTAATAACAAGCAAAAAAGTATGTGTTAACATGCATCTAAATGAGAAATGTGAAAACTCTCGAGTGTTGAATAAAATAAGCAAAAATTGCAAAGGATGCTTATTAAATGGGCATTCAAAACTTCTTATGATTACACCTCATTCTTAAAAATTTTGCTAATAACTAATGTACCAAGTATGGTCTACGGCCATATAATCCTGAATGCATTTGATCTCATCTAGATTTCAAGCATGGCTTTAAACTTGAATACAAAAATATGTAGTGCCACTTTTATTCCACTCCTCTCTACATCTCTACACTTTCCCTAATATCTAATGGTTAAGCAGACACACCCAACAGAAATGTGTACTGAAATGTTATTAAAAAAGCATGAGTCAACCGATATTCTCTGTGAGAGGTTTATTAGGAGGGGGGGGAACGGGAGATCAGGACATGGGGAGAGAGAGAGAAAAGAGAAAGGAGAAAGGGGGGCACCCCAAGGGAGAAAGGGAGAGAGAGAGAGAGAAAGAGAGTGTAAGACTGTAAGAGAGAGAGAGTAAGAGAGCAACCACGTGTCAGGGTTAGCCCTTTAAGGGGCAAGGTAACCACGCCTTCCACGTGTGGCCTCCTGGCTGATGACACATGATGACATCATAAGTTGCTGGGTAACCCAGGAGCAGGTTGTGTTCCAAAATACTAACATGTATAAAGACAGTTTTATTTCACACTGAAACTTCTCCATATAACACCTATAAAGTTCTTATTTGAGGGTGTAAATTCCACAATTTATTAATCTTCCTCTTGCTTGCATTTCATTTTAGTGAACAAAGCACCTTTCAGTGTTAATCTCAAATCTGGTAATGAAAATACTTTCCACTTGAATAAAGACAACCTCAGACAAGAAGCTAAGCATCTAGTCCCCTACTCAGCCCTCAGCTACAAACTCACCTTCTTTCACATTACTCCAGTCACTTACTCAAGCCTATGCTCACTTAGCGTTTAGAAAGAGGAAGGGAAGACGTTCAAATATGAAAGATTCATTGACAGTACTGTGGTAGTTTGGCAAATATTCTATGTTAAAATATGGGAGTTACATTCTCCTCTAAAGAGAATAAAACTGAGACTGAAAACCAGTTTCTTATTTCAGAGGCATAGAACAACATATCCCAGGAAGTATGCCTCTGCCTCATTACAAAATATATGTGCTTGAGAAAACAGACTGATTACCCTGGTGTTGCCATAGCTACACATGTGTACCTTAAAAAAAAACGCTCCAAAAATGAATTCCATTATGTTGGAGAACAAAATGCCACAGACATTTGACTTGACAGAAATTCTAAATATTTCTGTCCTCAAAAACGCACAGAACTTTTAGTCACTTTAAAGGTGAGTGACCTGTCCTTGTAGAGACACTAACTATTCATCCCATGCACTCACTCCTAAACTATCTGCTATCTGCAATACAAAAGAAAAGTCTGCAGGCAGCTGGGGTAATAAGAATCAATCACAATGAAAAGCTTCATAGCTTATGTAAAGCATTCTGTTGTTAATGGGTTTGGTTCTTGGACTCAGTAATTACCCAATTCTTTTAACTTCCTCTTAGAAATATTTCCTCTCCTTTTCCCAGAATATGTCTTTGAATCCTCTTAACCTCTGCTTACTGTTCCTATAAAAGAAATATGGCAGGATCCAGGATCCTGTGAAAATTAGGATTCCTCTTTTTTCTGAAGTAGCAAGATATATGAAAAACCATTATTATCTTTTTTTGACCTAAAACACAACCACAACACAGGTATAAACAGCAATGCAAGTATACTGATATCTTTTTGCTAATTATATTGCAAGGCATTGGTCTACAGTGCTTATTCTCCTTAGATTTTCCTGAATTTTAATTCATTCCTATAATTTATTTTCTTATTGTACAATGAAGACAAGGCACTTACTGTCTTTGTTAGGACTTTTTTTTTTTCCTTTATATGTCCACATTTGAGTTCAAGACTAGTAGTGTCCTTAAGTGTTGCCTTTAATTTCTTCTTACAATCTTCCTATACAATGTCTGTGATGTCAAACTAGACCCTGTAAAGGAGCCAAGGAGCCTACCCCTTATTGTAGCAAGAAAAATAAATTTTTAGCATGTGTTTACCAGCTTTGCTGATATTTTTACAGAAATAAAAGCAGTATTGTTGATGGTGATAATTTGTCATTCTGTGTGACTCTGTAGATGAAAATAGTAAATAAATCTTATATGTTATTAAGATATGAGCTATTAAGACTTGTATCTTAGACATAATATATATCATGTTAGTGGTAAGCTAAGATGTTAAATCGTGTAAAAACAAAATATAAAAAGAAATGCATGTACACATTGTTTTTAACCTAGCATTCTTTTGTGGAAGAGTGACCCTGAGAATAACACTGGAGTATAAAAGCCTTACATCTGAAACTCATGCCATCACAGATGTTTCTGAGCTTCCTGTCACAGTTGTGAAATGACACAGTCTGTCTACCAACTCAACATTAAGTAAATGTATAGCTGACTGATATTCATATCTTTATCTACAAAAACATATCACAACTTTTAAAAAAAGTGGAATGAATCAATTACTCTGGTGCTTTTGCTAACTTGTGACAAACAAAAATGTGACCAATTTTACCTCAAAGGGTTATAGGTGGAACCACCCTTTAAGGTGCCACACACCGGACCTATTTTCCAATTTTGTTTATTTAACAAAAATCTAATTCCCATTGTGATCTTTCTGTCTAGGATATTTGCCCTACTTAGGTATGTTTCTATGCCTTTATCTTTGAAGTTCATCTTTTTCCTTCACTATTATGTTCCTGTCTTTTTCTGTTACTCAAGGACAACAAGAAAGAAAAACAAAACAAAACAAAACAAAAACCTCTCTATAAGTGACTGCTTACTGACTGGTTTCTTCTCTTCTTTTCCTCTGCATTTGAGCCATCAGATGACCAATCAGGTGAAATTATTTGTTAAACTATTAAAGTATGGTGTGGGATGAATATGAAGCAATGAAATGCATCATGGGAAGAGCATGGTTATAAATAAATGTCCATGCATGTAATTGAGGTCTACTGGTCTTCACAGCACGGGGCCTAAAAGCATGTAAACTTTCTATGAAGGCCTTTGTGAATATAAAATTCTCTCTGAGAACATTTCCAATGTTTTTCTAAGCAAAGATCATATACCATGTGTCTACATATGGATAGGAACTGAACAACTTATCTGTTATTTACTATTTTGAAGAATGACCATACTACTAATAAAATTTGATCTCATAAAAGATCAAGCTAAGATATCATCTGAAAAGTGTTGGTAAAATTATACCTTGAACTTTTAATTGAATCATTATCTTAACTTTTTTTTTTATCCTTTTGAAGTGTTGGGTAGATGAAATAAACAAAAGATTCAAGTCTCCCACTACACTGGATGGGCAAAATGCCAGGGGCACCTCACTTAATTCAAGAGAAAAATGTCACAGGCAATAAAAATAACTGTGTAGGTGGATAGGGTCTATACAGCTAGTGATATAATGACTTGTGACAGTACATTCTCTTCTTCAAAGCCGAAGAGTGACTGAGCAAAGCTGTCACTAAATCTTACTTCTTCTCCCAACTACCTTTAGAAACTTGTACTGACATAGGAAAAAAAAATAGCACTCAATATTTACCTGTTTTATGCGATTTGCTTCTCATAAATAATACCCATCATTATCTCTATTTTTTTCAGTGAAATTAAGTACAGGATAAATATTCTGTTTAGATTACTAGAAACACTGTTTGACACAGTGTTCAAGAGAAAACAATTCTGAAAAAAAGTGAAACATTTTTGAGAAAGTTCTAAATATAAATATAGATAGTTTTAATATAATAGTAGGAAGCACAAATCAAATTAATATAAGAATAATGAAAATATGAAATTTATTGGTTTTAGCTTCTTATCATTTTGCAAATGTTTCATATGCATTCAGGACCTTCATTAAAATATACCATTATATCTTCTCAAATGTAATATTTTTTTGCTTGCATTTTTGTCATAAATATATTTTTATATATGACCATTAAGCAAACTAATATAAAGTTAGTTATGTATTGGCTTACAATTTGTTTATTGACGTTATTTCAGATTTGAGAGATTGGACTTGTTCAACTACAGAATTAAAATATGTAAATAAATTATTAAAATATGTATTATAATTACATTTTCAAAAATACAATAATAGAATATAGAAATACTACTTCCTAATTTATAAAGATTCATAATGCAAAATTATAAATAACTTAATCCATATTGAATACGTTTGAATAAAAGTTTTAATTCAGCAGATTCTTTCAATATTTAATTATATGGTATAATACAAATTTTTCCTCCAGGTGCAAGGCATTTTAAATAAAAAAATTCTATTTTCATAGTAGTTTATAATATAATTTAGAAAGTGCACTAATTATAACACTAAGTTGAGTTCTATATCATTTTTTACAGTTCTGCTATATGTGAACTTCTGTCCTGGAAGCCAGAAGAATTCCCAAGCATTAAAAACACAAGAAAAGCTATTGCAAAGCATTTGACTCTGAACTGAAGAGAATGTATTTGATGAAATCTAAACTGCAAAGAGGTAACATTACCCAGCACTGTGAGCATAAAGAAGCTGCTGTTACAACGATGCATTTACTTCACAGATATCACAGATGTTAAGTGGTATTGCCACAATTTGATGCTTAGACCATTTGTGTAGGAGGATAGTGTATGCAAATGTTCTATGCAATTTGCCTTAAGACATCTTTTTCATTAATGACCATTTATAAGGACTATGAAACAGAGGAGGAAATGAAGAAAGACAGACTTGGGGGGAATTTGGGGGGAGAGGTATTTGGTTATACAGGAGTGAATTTAAACCCTGAGAAAGCTAGAACCAATTATTTACTAAGAGTTTCCTGTTACTATAGCTCCAATCACCTAGTAGCAAGTTAAATAAAGGCAAAAGCTAGTATTTTATTTTATTGCCAAGGTGCTAACGATTTTTAGTGGTATGAGGCCATTTCCGAGATTCTCATTTAAAACACTTGATTGACTGGATGAAGTAAGTTTCTCACATGCCTTTGAGACTCATGATAAGGCAGCATATTTTACTTCATCAAGCCTGTCAACGAGAATGGGCTGAAGGGGTAACACAGACTCTAACCTTGAATGAGCAAAATGGAGGCATGTCCCATTCCGAATGAGGTATAAACTAGAAATTTCAATATATTTGGTTCCTGGCTTTTCTCACATGTTCACTTTTAACCCTTTTATGAAATATTTTTATTAGATTCTCTACACTTGAGCCTTTTATTCTTCATTAAAGTGACCTGGTGCAAAGGGCAGTGGGCATGATTTCTTTGCATGGTAATGTAAAAGTATGCAAGAATCTCACAATTACAATATTGAGTGAAGCAAGCAAGATTCAAATATTAATAACTTCATGATTAAAGACATACCAGGCGTGAATTCAATGGATCTTTTCCTTTTTTCTTCAGAATAGTGCTTATATTCACTGAAGTAAGTGGGAAGTCAGGAACAGATAGTGTGGAGGGATTTCTCCACTTCAGAAACTCATTATGCAAATAAATTTACTTTGCAAAATTTCTTTACACATCACACTTATTTATAAATGTAATATATATCAAGTAATATTACCTAAAATGAATTGGGGCAATAACTGAAGAAGAATAAAATATTCTTCTATGGTCTATAAGTGGAGTTAACAATTTGCATGTGCTTTAGGCAGTGGTAATCTATTTATAATCCTTGGGTTAATTAATATACACTTCATAAACTCTGTGAACAGTATTTTTGAATTTTCAAAGCAATATATAATCATAAACTATTTTCAGAACTGAAATAATTCAATTGTTCCAATAATGATACACCTTATTTTATTTGAAACAAAACATATAGAATAATTTTGACTCTGTACCCTTTGTAGGCAATTGAATCAGGTCTCCTCTTACACTACATCAATAATTGCTATGCATTCTGTTACATGCCTTGTAAGATCAAATTTCAATATGAGGAAAAATTACATTTAAGGTGTTTTTATCTGATACTGAAGAATAAATCATACTGAGGAATGTTACCTCACTTGAATGAACAGGAACAGGATTGTCTAGATCAGCCTATGTTTCCATTCATTATACCAAAGGTTCTCAATTTAATTTGAAGAACAAAATTAACATAGAACATGGTGGAGGGCTTGACAACACAGAGGCGACCGGGACACACCCACACGCCTGCCAGTTTATCCAGCTGAGGCAGAGATAGGAACACATACACTAAACAAGTTCCCTTATTTGCCAGGGCAGATGCTTACATCTCACTTAGAATGGCTAATGGGATAGACACCAGAAGCGGCGAAGGAGAAGGAACAGGATTGGAGTGTACCATAGAGGTCTTCTGAAAGGCTCCTCCCAACAGGGGACCAAAGTAGATGCTGAGACTTACAGCCAAACTTTGGGCAGAGCAACAGAAGAAGGGCTTCAGGGATAGAAGGACCCGGAGGGGACAGGAGCTCCACAAGGAGCCCAACCAAAACAAAAATTCTGAGCGCAGGGATCCCTTCAGAGACTGATGCACCAACCATGCATGGAGAGGACCTAGAATCCATGCTCAGAAGTAGCGGATAAGCGGCTCAGTCTTTTTTCTTTTAAGTTTTTATTTTATTTTTATTAATTATAATTTATTCACTTTGTATCCCACCTGTAGTCTAGTGTTTATGTGCGGAGTAAGGGGGACAGGAGCTGCCTCTGTCCTGAACTCCATTGCCTGCTCGTTTATCACTTCCCCCTGGTGGTATGGCCTTGCCAGGCCACAGAGGAAGAGAATACAGGCAGTCTGATGAGGCTTGCTAAGCTATGGGTCAGATGGTAGGGAGGGAGAACTCCCCATTTCAGTGGATTGGGGAAAGGGGATAAGGAGGGAGAGTAGGAATGGTAGGAGCTGAGGGAGGAGGCTGCAATTGGGATATAAAATAAATAAATTGTAAAAAAATCATATACATATTAAAACTTGTCACAGAAAAAAAAAAGAATGGTGAGGAAAAAAAAACAAAACAAAACAACAAGATCTCAAGTGCTATGTTTCTGATGACAAGTTGTGCCACATTTTAGGAGCACTGTACTGCAACATGTTAGTTACATGGCGTTCCTCTTTCTCCTCTTTCTGTAGCTTTCTTAAGGGCTGGAACCTGGACCCCTTAATTAGACATCACACAATCCCGTGCATAAATTACTCGGTGCCTAGAACAAACAGGGTTTTGGGAAGTATGTAATTAATATGTTGGCTTACGTAGATGATTGAAGAAAATTATTGATACCAGTCATGGCTAAGTTCTTTAAGTCTGATTATGCAGCCATGGCTGGGATAGAATCCCAGAAGTTGAGTTAAACATCTTCAGTTTACAGATGAGGAAACAGGAGTTCCAGAGAATTTAACTTCAATGATTAGAGATAAGAGAGTCAGGAGAACAGCCAACTGGTATTCTCCTTATTTAAATGAACACAGCCCTTTAAGCATGGCAGGACATACACAGGAAAAATCAGGCAGTGAACTATTTCTTGTAAATGTTTTACCTTTTGTTTCAAACTGGAAAACATAGGAGTTTGAATTTGTGTGCTTAGCTTGCATAGTATGCTATGATGTGGCATACACAGTGGAAGCTGTGCAAGATTTCAAAAACAAGGTCCCTTCCGTCAAAATTGTATCCTCTAGTTAGGGAGACATAATTCACACATGAATCCCACACAGAGCATAAATTAGAAGTAACATGGTACTTGTTATACACAAACTAGTGGTCAGGCAGAATAAGAATGTACTTTGAACACCTAAAGGAACGTCTTTAACAATAAGGCAGAGTCTGAGAGGGCCTGAAAGAGATACTTGGGATGGCAGAATCGAGGAAAGAGGGTAAGTAACTTAATTTAGATACATAGCATATTGTATAACAGAGATGTCCAAAAACATGTATTAAATGGGAAAGACAGAAGGTATTGCAAACAGTTGGTGAGTTCATGCATTTGCAGACTTTGGGGAAATAATTGATGCTACTAAACACTGACATGATTATTTAGATAGGATGTGGCACGAAAAAGGCTGGTAGGTTTTGTTTCTTTCACCTTATTTCATCCACTATTCTATGCCATTCTAGGATACACTTGGGTGAGCATGTTCCATCAGAAAATGGCTCTCATACCGACCTCTTCCTTCTTGTTTCTCTTAACCTCTTGATCTGATTTCAAATAGAATGTCTCAGGCTGATTCGATGCTATTTGTTTGCTTGTGGCAAGTTTATGCAATGCATTTCACAGCTACTCCTACGCCTCCAGAATCTTAACATATAGACATTTATGTTTGTTCTGTTCTTGTTGTGAACCCGCACCATGCAATCATGTTCTTCGCGTATCTTCCAGTGATAACCCTCATTCTTTCATTTGAAATGCACCAGTGTAACAAACATGTACCAACTTGCACATACACTTTCTTTCACATATACACACACATACATTCATGCGCACGCATACAAAAATACCATCTCCCCACATAAACAAGCAGAGCCATATTCATTTTCTCCTGCAACAAATTGCACTCAGAAAGCCCTCAAGCAGATGCAAACCTTCAATCATACATGAACACTAACTTTTTGATCTGTTATTTAATTATAAGTAAATTTTTTACCCTGAACGTAAATCAGTGGAAAATAAAAGCTCTGCCTAAGATAGTATCAAGAGGAATTCCTCGTATTAACTGTCCCTCTCCTCATATTCAGCCATTGGTCTCAGTGATCAAACTAGCACATTTGTTCCCACTGCTAATTATTTTCCATTGCATTAATTAGTTCTGCAACCCCTTTGGTTTTAATGGGCCAGTCAGGTGTTTATTCTTAGGTTTCTATTTTAAAAGTTTGCTTGGTTTTGGAAGATTTCATTTTCACCTCAGAACATCAGTAATTTGTTTGACTTCTCTTAGACAAGGCAATAAAGGTAAGAATCTGTGTCATCATCATTGAGCTAATGAATTGCTTGGGCATTTATGGAAAGGGTCAGTTCTAAGTACCACTGATTAACAGGTTGTATACTCTTAGGCAACTCTATAATATTCTTAATTATGGATATGCACTTTGGGAATATTTATGCTCTTCACAAATGGCGAGTGCAATGCTTATTTCAAAATGAATACTGGAAGTGAGAGTGACAAAGATCTCTTAAAAGATTCTCAGAAAGTGTCGAAACAGGTGCTACAGCAACATGACAGGATTTTGTTATTCTAATAATAAAGTATTCAAGATTGCCCTGTTTCTCCAAACTTCTATAAATATGCTTTGAGTATGTAGAAGAATCCTGCCACGTGCACCTAGCTCTCAGTCTTCAGATCACTGCATAAAAAAGGCTTAAAAAGTTGAAAATTATGTCCTTACGTTAGAACAAGCACACACACAAGCAACATCGAGAATTTAGTAGGGAGAAAACAAGCCACTAATAAGTGGAAAAAATTCAGCCCCTGAATTGTAAATCACAAGTGAAATATATTAAAAGTTCACAGTGTTTATCGTGTTAATTAAAACCTAGAAATCATTAATTCTACGCTACTAAGTCAGTTCATCAAGTTGTAACAGAATAGCAAGTCTAAAACTGACCAAGCATTAAGTGACTCATTGAAGGCATTATTTATATTGCCCCAGTCTCTGAATTTCTGAAGTTTATTCCTTAATTCTATTAATTTCTGAGTATGGGTTGTTAAAACAGGGACTAATGTATTCTACAGTAAATGCTTAATGTTTTTAACCAAAAAAAATATTCTCTAAGACTTTTTAAATTAATCTCAAGCCCCAAGCAAATCAAATACCTCCTTAGTAAAGAAAACACTAGATATATTTTAAGAAGTGAATTACCTAAAACATGCAAATTTTCAATGGTAAAATCGTGACTTATACAGTGAAAGTATGGAGTACTTTTAATCTTTTAACACATTTATAAATATCTTTATAGTGCTGATTCCTCTACATATAGGAGGCTGAGTCAGGAGTAGCACCAAAAATTCAAAGCCAGCTTGGGCTACAATAATGAGTTCCAGGTCACTTTGTCTCAAATGAAACAATGAAATCTGAACACCTACTAAAATGGCTATTTAGCTCTGTTGAATATCCACCTGAGAATTTTCTTACAGTAGGATAGTAATGTGTTTCTTGCTCCTTCACTCTGATGTAAGTAAATACATCTGTATCTGCTCTGTATCAATACCTCCAGGGGAGTTTTATTTCAGCAAACTAAATGTTTGAAAATAAATCCCAATGTCATATCATTTTATTCTAGCTATGGGCAAATATATAGGGGAGATGGTTTAACCGGTTGAAATATAAACTATTTCAGATTTTCTATTGTCACACATGCTACATTAAAAGCATGAAAAATGTCACTTAAAGTAATGCTCAGGGGTAAATGGCACATTCACTTTCTCCTGACATGATCGACAATTCTTTCTCCGTCTGTGTTCTTGTTTGTGTGTGTGTTTATGTATGCTATCGCACAGTTTCTCCCCAAAGGAGACTATCAAAAGGGGGTAAGAGCCTCTAAAATCACTTACAATATGGATGTACCAACATAGTTTCCGTTTCTATCTTCCCCAAGGCAATGAGCTTGTGCAGATGTTGTGGGAACTAACTTCCCACAGTGTTTGAAACACAAATCATTAACTTGTTACCAGTCTTCACTGGAAGTCAGAATACAAAACATTTTAAACACCTCAGCTGAGATGCAGTCCAGGTTCGACTACACTCATCTGAACTATTGAGAAGTTGGTACAACATTCATAAACCTGCTATGCGATGAGAGGATTGCTTTGTTCTTTTATGAACATGCTGTTATATTTTTACACATCATCCGGTAGGCATGCAACTTGGCACATGCATACATAATAGGATAGATAGATTGATAGATAATAGAGTATTGAAGTAAACCGCACTGAGTGAGAGTATTTGAGTACAGATTTCAATGAGATGCAAGCCAGTGGGCTTATGAAGAAAAACTCAACAGAGGAGAAAAGAGGCTGGGAAAAATTCCTATGTCTGCACAACAGCAATATCTTAATTGATACATAGCTCATTAATTACCGAACATCAATTATAATTTTATGACTAAGGATACCATATGGAAGCTGTAGTAAATAAATGAAAATGCCTGAAAAGATCTTTGATTACAACCTCAGAAACACTGACAGCTCTAACACTGGAATCCATTACCTTCTGGGATTTTGCTATACTAATCTCTCCACTTCCACTAATTCTGTCCTGACTATGAGCACTCATGTATTTAACAACAGATATTGCTAAAGACCCAAAATATGAGGTGCACATTATTAATCTAGAATTCACATCTCACAGAAATGAAAAGAAATGGACTTGTGATCAATAAACATATAATTTAGAGATAAAAAATGAATATTTAACTAGTGCTATTTGCATTTAGTCTTCTCAATGTGCCTGAGGACACCTTCCATTTTTAATATTCTTTAGAAATACGGTTAGGTTTGGGACTCAAGACAAACTTCAACAACATTTCTGTCTTTGACATTCATGCCATTGTGCTATTTTAGATCACATATTGTTTAGTTACAACTTTGAAATATTACCAGATAACTACTCATCCACAGAAAATTTTTTCATTGTCTTTGTTTCTTATCATACAATGGTAACTGAAGACATTGATTCTTCATTCTAGACTAAAAAGGATGGCACCTGAAATCACTGTCCATATTATCAATTGGAGATTGATGGTCAAATAGAGATTCATATTCTTCGCAGAAATAGCTTCATTCATGAAGAAAAAAAATTAAAGGCATGCAAGTACAATACTAACCCACTATTATGAAGTTATTGAGTTACTATGGATTTAAGAGGTGTTGATTTCTATTGGAAGAACACTGAGGAATTTCCTCTTCACTTCAAATCTAGCATCTAAAGTATGTCTTTGAATTACAGCTAATTAAAAGTATGTACTTCATTGCAATGAATATAAACCACATTTATCTTCCAAGGAAAAACTGACATGCAAAGTTGCTCCCAGATTTAAAGGGAAACACAGAAAAGTCCTGAAGAGTTTAATGAAGTATTATAATAATGTAGTAGGAGGTATTTACATGTCAGACATAATAAATTAACATTAGTGACCATTGAGAAGTATTTATTCAATACCATAAAAATCTTTCTCTTAACTGTCAGTGATTTAGATTAGTGATGTTCAGGTTTCTGTGCAGATTTTTTTGTGTGCTCTAGCATTTTACTTACATCTAGTTCTTAAAATACCCTTGTTAATATTGAAATCATGTCTCTAAGAATATTGTACTACAATGGCACTCTGTTACAAGGCCTAGGAATTCAGTAAGCTTCATATTTATCTGCAATGTGTCAGGCTCCTTAAATCCTCAGCACCACCAATAAATAAATAAATGAAAAGTAAGACTCTCATGATGGATTAACCCACTTTCATTCCCATGGTCAAGATGAAAGTAATAGTTTATCTCTGGTTCTTGATGGAAGTTCTTTTCATTAAGAGGTATGTTCATAAACAAAAGGATGTTGTCTATCATCTGCCTCACAATTCTATAGCAGAAGAGGAAGAAGACTTGTTAGACTAATGGATCTGGGATGAATTGACTATTGTGGTCCTCTAAGCTCCATGTTCCTCATTCTTATGGACAGTTCTCCTATAGAGGAGATAATTCAGTCTCCATTGGAACAGATTCTTCCTTACAGTCAACATGGACTGTGTTTTGGTCTCCATCTGACTACTTTCATTTCCCATCCTGTTTGGAAGCTGCTGGGAAAGATAGGGAATACCATAGTAATTTTTTTTTATTTTTATTTTTAGTGGCTTCAGTATCTTTGTCATGCATGGATAGCTGTCTATTATTACTAGCACAAAGAGAATGGATTTTGTTAAGAACAACTTTGACAGAAATGGAGGGGGAGGGATATGTAAATGCTACATGACCCAGTATGTTGCCATAGTAACAACCATGATCTAATATTTATTAAGAGCTTTCTTTGTGAGAAGAATTCCTTAAAATCTAGTAATTTTAGAAATCTATTTGCTTCCATTATAATCATGTCATAGAAATGAAACTGAAACACTGGGAAATGAATGATTTACAAAGGCTGAGTAAGAAATGTGGCGCAAGGGATTCAGAAGTTCTTGTTGTAGTGTGGTTTGTGTAATCACTGTGCTATAAATCTACCAAGCATTAAGAATAAACTGAAGAACCTCTGATGCTCTCCAGCCTGACTACAAGGAACAGAGGTAGGAAAAACCACACCAAGTTCCTGTGGTAAACTTGCAAGGCTGCCCTGCTCAGATTGAGTATCTAAAATATCCTTAAAATAATCGAGTGATTACCATTGATGTGAGATGATTCAATGGGAGCCTGGAAAATGACAGGAAACCTGATAATGAGTTTAAAATTTCTCTCCACTCATCCTTGTTTTACATAGTTATAATGTTCACAGCACAGGTCTCAGGATGCCGAAGATGACTGATTTTTTCATAAAGAGAACTTGTCAGGCTGATTAGCCCAGAACGGCTCTCTTGACGGTTCAGCTGAGAAAAATTGAAGAAATTTTCTTTGATCCTGGAGGATATCATAATGCTCTGCTATGATGTGAATGTACCTCCCCTATAGCCCATAATTCAGACATGACTAGCATAGTAATTCCCAAACCAAGGCTTTTTGAACGTGATTGGACCATGAGTTTACTCAGTTCATCAATAGGATTAGGTATCCTCATTTTGAATTTGTTTAACCAAGAAAGATATTCAGTTTTTTGCATCTGTCTTCTACCATTTAAGGATGACACAGCAACAACTCCCTCATTGGATATTAGTTCCTTGATTTTTGACATCTTAGTGTAAAATAAATGTGAATTCTGGATGCATTATTTAGTTAGTGGTCTATTGCTTTAGCATCAGCGTTGAGAAGAAAATTTGTGCTAGATTGATGGAGTGTTGCTTTAACACATCCTGAGGACGTGCATGTGGCTGTGAAGTAGAGAAATGGGTAGATGGTAAGAAAAGTAGTCAGTTCCTTGTTAGGCAGATCACTGAAAGTGAGAGTGTTTATAAAAGAAAAAAAAAACTATAAAAATACCTTCTTCATATTATGTTACTTAAGTGTCAAGAAACAGCTGTTTCTGAAGTATTAACAGTAAAAAACATTTATGATAAGCTTCCAGATAAAAAGAATGAGAAACATAACTGTATAAACCATGGAAAGTTCATCTACTACACAAATCCTAAAACCCAGCTCAGTTATGTACTTTTCCTAGGATTTGGTGGAAATCAGAGGCAGAAGCTATGAAATAGGAATTTGTTGAAAAAAATCTAAGCAGAAGAATGTTCAAGGTACTGTGTAGGGCTTCTCTTCCTTAGTTGTAGTAAAACAGAAGATGAGAAAAATAAAAATTTTAAGATAGTGGTTATAATCTATAGAGAAGGAAAGATAAAGATTTGAAAAATTGGCAGCCTGGCTGTGTGAGAATTAAAAGTGTATTCAGTATAAATGACCAATGGTGTGGTCAAAGAACTCACTGATTAGTAGTTTAATAAAAAAAAATAAATAAATAAAGTTCAATAAAACAATGGGAGAATAATCTCAAAATAGTTTGGAGACTTCCCTACTTATCTTGCATCTAAAGTGATCAGGAGTGGCTTAGACTAAAAAACCAGTCATTTGTGAAAACTCTGGATTCAGTATTCTGAACGATCCCAAGCTTCTCTCTTCTTTCTAGTACATTGCTCAAGCTGACCTAGGTCAACTCTGGCCACTGTGACAGCAGCCACAAATGGAGAGATTTCTGGTTATCCATGGTGCTACTACTGCAAATCTATACTTTATGACATGATAGTGTGGCTACTTTCACAGGTCAAAAAAAAATATTTCATAGATTCTTCAAACCACAGGAAGTTTCTGGAGACAATTTTATTTATAGTTTAGTGGAGCCACCAGGTTAGACCCATCCTTCTAAGTGGTAGATGGTAGATGCCTTTTATGGTCTGACTATAAAATGTTCTTCATGGGCTCAGGTGCTGAACACTTGATAAAGATGTAAACACTTGAAAGAAGCTAAAAAATACAACTGCGTTTTCTACCTGGAAGAAGTATGTCCTAGGCGTTGTGTCTATGAAAGTTTTCTGTACATGATCTTCATTTTCTTTTCCTCTCAACTTCTTAGCTCCCATGAAGCCTCAGCCACTGGCTTTTGTTCACATCACGTTCTGCATTTCTCAAGATCAGAGCAAATTTATCCAGCTTTACCAAACCTCTGAAATCATGAGGAAAAAGAGATCCATCTTTAGACATGGTTGCTCTCTGGCCTTTGTCAGTAAGAAGATGTCTGACTGACACAGAAAATTGATACTGAGGATTTGGATACTGTGATAAAGTCTGAAAGATTGTAAAACCCAGGGGTCAAGAAGGTTTGCTGTGAAATACAAGGCTATTGTATTCAGCTGTTTGTCAGACTGGTTCAGTTGGGGGTTTTCAAGGCTCCAACTCTGGAAAAGAAAATATTAATTGTAACTACAAAGAATCAGTTTTCTTCATGAGTATGATCTCTGGTGAGATGATCATGCTCTGTGGAAAGGCATAATTTGTATATATTTAAAAATATATAAGCAAATAATGATGAGAGATGGCAAAGTGATACCCTGTTCAAACTGATACCCTATCTCAATTAACAAAAGTAAAACCAAAAATTAATCAAAAAAAACTACATCATCATCAAACCTTTGTCTATTCCATAACATATTGTGGAGGCTAAAGTTTAAAGGAGATATAATATTTTGTAAGATATCTTAAATCTGGTCAACTTTCAGGTTATAAAAGAGTTATTGTCAGGTGTACTTTGCCACATGTGCAGTGGGTATTAGGAGCAAAAAGCAAGACAATAGGAAAGCAGCCTTGTGGGTATTAAGAACTGGATAGATCCTACCCACTACAGGCTCATGATTTGGAAAAAAAAATTTAGAGATGAATGCTCAGAAGTGTTTTTGTAAATGAAGGGTATCTAGGAAAGTATTTCTTCATCCTCAATCACATAAATATTTAATTTTCTGGGACCAAGGTCAAAAAGCATGGTCTCGGGTAGAGAGTTTTCTCAGTACTTGTTCTTAGTGGCTGGCTCTGTAATTACCTCCCTAGCCTTACTAGGCCACAGAGGAAGATAATGCAACAGTCCTGATGAGATCTGATAGGCTAGCATCAGATGGAGTACCGTCCCTATCAGTGGACTGAGGGAGGGGCATTGGAGGAGAAGAGGGAGGGAAAAAACAAGGGAGAGGGCAACAGCAACAAGTGAATAAACTGTAATAAATAAAAAATAAATAAAAGAAGTACTTGTTCTTGAAGAGGACCTATGTTCACTTCCCAGCACCCACGTGGAAGCTCCCAACTGTCTGTAACTTCAGTTCTATGTGATACCCTCTTTTGACTTCTGAGAATATCAGACACACATGTGGTACACATACATACATGTAGGCAAAACACTCATGCATCTAAAAAAATAAAATAAATGTATCTAAAGATTAAATATAATAGAATTGGCTGTTGCCAGGGCTGGTGTAAAACACCGCAGTCACCCTCATGGTGCCAATATATAGAAATGAGAAAAGAGACGGTTTAGGGTCATGGAAGCTTCCACCCATCTTCCTCAAATAAACGTGGGACGTCAGGAAATATGTAGCAGTGTCAGAATTGCTATGGGGAATTCATGGAAGGTGGAAGAGTCAAGTTACAAGGGTGAGACCAAAGATCTAATTTAAACTCTTGACTGTTAGGGATGTTGAGAACATCAAATGTCTGCCAGGGAAAGCCATAGGCAGTGAACAAAAGCCATTCAAGACAGAAAACAGAGGATTCAGATTGAAGAGCTTCAGGTGGTTTGGGGAACCCTGAGTCTTTGGGAACTAGCACCATTTTCCGATGTGCTATAGATTCTGGATATTGACATTTGATATTTGGGTTGCTGGGTTTGACCCTTGCTTTGTTTCCCTGCCCTGCTTTGTTACTATGCTAGAATTTCTCCCTTTTGTGGGAATGCTTACTCCATATAATTGTGTATTAAAAGCACATGATTTTCTTCAGGATGCACTTAAGCCTTACAGGTATTTTTAACTTAACATTTATAAGCATGATTGCACCTGGCAAGACAGAGCATCATGGGGAAGAGACTAGATGTACTTTATATTATCACAGAAAGTGTTATGGATTAAATGTTAAATGTCCTCACAGGCTTACATGTTGAAGATTTCATTTTCTTTCTAGTTTTGTTATTTTTTTCTACCTTCTAGAAGCTTTAAGCCTTGAGGAGGAAGATAACTAGCAGCAGCAAATTTAAAGGATATTTTGTTGTGTCTTTCTCTCTCTCATTCTGGCTACCTGGCTACCATGAGGGGAGTAGCCTTTGCAACATGCTGTTGTTGCCATGGTATTCTATCTTTCTGAAACTCTGAAACAATGGATCTAGCTGACCTTGTACTAAATCCACGGAAACCTTAAGGAAAATCAATCCTTCTTCCTTTTAATTGTTCCCCTCAGGTATTTGTCTCAGTGATGACAAGTCCCATCATTACGTACTATTAGCCTCAAAAAGCTGCAGAGTACTCAATCCTTGGAAGCTGAAATATGACCTGTGTCCAGAAAAGACAAGGAAATTAGGCAACCTGAAATGTTCAGACCTCAAAGTTGGCACCTGGGCTTTTGGAGAATGAGATTAGACTCAAAGGGGAGAATTCTCAAAACTCAGATTACATTGTTTGTCTTGTTGGATTTTGGAATTACTTTAGAACTGATATTTCCTTCTTCTTTTGTAGTGCTCACTTTGAAATTAGAATAGTTAAGCTATATGTTCCATGATTGCATTGTGTAGACACATAACTTACGTGATTTTAGAAGCTCCACACTTGAGAGAATTAGCATCAAGATGAATCATACCAATGGTCTCATTCATATAGGCAGTATTTGGGATATACACTTCAAATATTATGTTAGTTTAAGTTTAGAGTTGTTTAGGGATATTTAAATTTTGGAAAAATGTACATTTTATGTGGAGGGGCACTTTTTTTTTTTTTTGGTGGTACAAGCAAAGAATGCTATGGTTTGAAGAAGTATCCTCTAAAACTTCACTGCTGAACAGCGCAGTGGGTAGAGTTGATGGGGCAAATAGCTGTCCTCAGGGATGAGTTCCTTTGTCCAAGATCTCCAATCATGAAAAGAAACTATTTAAAAAGGTCTTTATATCATATGTCAGTGCCTTGGTCCTTTTTT
The DNA here is from genome assembly GCF_030254825.1 of Meriones unguiculatus. Classification (NCBI taxonomy): domain Eukaryota; kingdom Metazoa; phylum Chordata; class Mammalia; order Rodentia; family Muridae; genus Meriones; species Meriones unguiculatus. The sequence goes on from NC_083352.1 coordinate 41,681,020, forward strand.
TTTTTAGCCTAAAAGGAAGAGGAGCTACATTACAGTTTCCTAGCTTGTTATAAAGGTCATGACCAAAAGCACCTTGGGGAGGAGAGTGTGGCTCTCCTCCACATGGCTCATCCACCGCAATCCTCCACTAAGGAACATCGGGACAGTGACTCACGACAGGAACCTAGAGGTAGGAGATAAGAGGAAGACCATGCAGGAGTGCGGTTCACTAGCTTGCTCCCCTTGGATCATTCAGATTTAGATTTCAGACAGTGCGTAACTACCTGTCCAGGCTTGGTACTGTCTACAGAAAGCTCCACTACTCACACATCAATCATTAATCAAGAAAATGCCTCCGATCACACACACACACACACACACACACACACACACACACACACACACACACACACACACAGTGTGGAGAGACAGAGACAGAAACAGAGAGACAGAGATAGAGACAGTGAAAGAGAGAGAGAGAGAGAGAGAGAGAGAGAGAGAGAGAGAGAGAGAAAGAAATTGACCTCCAATCTGATAAAGAATTTTCTCAATTGAGGTTCTCTTCCGGGATGACCCTAGTTTATATGACATTAACAGAAAAGAAAAAACAAAAAATGACCTCCATAGTGCTATTTGATTTTAGCTACACAAAGTATATTGAAAAAAGGACCTTGTTTATTGTAATGATTGTAAGCTCTAACATTTTCCAGTAAATATATGATTTTATAAGAAAATGTTCTGCTGTAATAGAAAGATTCTGAAGGATTAAAAAAAAACCTAATGCAATAAGGTAAATGCACAAAAAAGCCTAATTAATTTTCAATGCAATCTGCATAAAATTTGATGCTTTGTTTTTTGTTGATTCTGAAAAATAGTATATCTATCTGTGCACATTATATATCAACATACACAAATATTTATTATCTGCATGTACATATAACTATTTCTGACAAACCGAGTAGTTACCGAGTAGTGGAGAAATTAGAGTATTATGAAATACACTCAGAACACTTGAAAACTGTGTATTTATTTTATATGAGTGTTTGTTAAACAACTTTTGTAAACACAAAGAATCATGTACAACAAATGTGCCCTGTCTACAAGAAGAATAACTTGAAATCTCACCTAGTAGTAGAAATTTATGGGTTCTAATAGGCTGGATTGGATGGCTGGCATACTAATTAAGAACCTGGAGAGATTGAAATAATGCAACTTTATTTTAGGTGGGAATAAACCCTAGAAGAATCCTATCTATGACAATAAACCTCACTGTACACATTTTGAAAGTTCGGCAACTACTCTTTGTCTTATCTACAAAGAGAATAAGTTCAGAATTAAAGAATAGTCTCTATGAGATAACTGAAGGAGAAGGGCATCTTGGACTCTGTATAAATTACAAGCTGAAAGGGATTGGAAAACAGACCATGTATGATGAACCAGGTAATCATACCCCTTCAATGTTGGATATTAAATGAATGATATACAAAGAGGTCATGTGTCTCCTTAGTCTTCAGTTGTACACAATGGTAATTGAAATCAGAGGAGCAAAATGATGTAACTACAGGTGTATGATCAGTTTGTATGTTTGTGTGATTAAAGAGAGAATTTAATGGTGGGATAGAATGACAGATAAATACATTTGCCTCTGTCAATGGAACAAAACAACAGTCTACAGACTGGAAAAGGTATTCACCAATTTTAACTGTATACTACAGAATAAGCCTATAACAAGGCACAGACACAAAGAAGATGATAAGTAACACAGAGAATCCAAAGGAGGATGCATACATCTCACTTGAGAGAAATAGAATGGACACACGATTTCTTTAATCATAATCATTTTTCCTATTGTTTTACAAGGGTCTTGCGTATTTGCACACTCAACTTCGTCTGTTCATTATAAGTATTTTCTTTTCTTTTTATTCTGTCTACCTGTATTTCGAGTAATACATTTTGTTAAAAGTATATATTATTGAATAAGAATAAATAAGCTTAACCTGTTTCAGTCTATTTCACACCAACTTAAGTAATGTCCATCATTTGATCAAGTGGGGCCTTTATTTTGAGAGTTTTACAAACCACGAATTTGATATAGTCAAAACTTGAGTGTATTTCAGACCTGACTCATAATGGATCACTTAGGAAACAGTATAGCATGTAGAAAAATGAATAAAGTTCACCTAGAATGTGAAAAAACAAGTCAGCTTTAAAACTCTGGTGGTATTTGAGATGAAAATGAATATACATATCAAAGTAAATAATGCCATTTTTCTTTATTGTATGCTTTCAGTTCCATGTCTCTTTCTCTGAAAGAGACTTGGAACCTTTGCGGTACACATTCTCAAAATATAATTCTAATTTCGCTACATTTTCAACACTCTCAAAATATGCAGATCCTAACACAGCTGATACAATCTGGCTTAGTTGCACAGTTTAGAGTTTCCAATGAGCTCAATGACAATACCTTGAAACTACTTTTTATTTTCCCAGTTATTTAATATTGTACACACAGCCTGTGCACAATATCATTACTAAAATTGAACTGAGGTTACATTTGATGAACTTTAAAATTTTAGTTCTTGATTAAAAAATGATTATAGTCCATAAATGTTTATATTTGTTTTTCTCTAAACTGAAATCTTAGATATAATGAACATTAGTCTTTTTTAATGTTTTCCAAAGAATACCACACACTGGTAGAAAGAAAAAAGTAGCTCTTATGTGTGGAGAATTAAAAAAAAATCAACTTTTTCAAAATATATTTTTATTAGAAAATTTATTTTAATAAAACTCAAGTATAGTTTCTAGATAAATTCAAAAGGTATTACAAAAGCCACAAATATATGAATGCAAAATGAAAATAGAAGCCTCAAAGTGAAGCAAATGAATTTACACACAATACAACAATGAAGCTGGTTCTTTGAGAAAATCAACAAGGTAGACAAACTCTTAGCCAAGCTAACTAAAAAGCAGAGAGAATCTATCCAAATCAGCAAAATCAGAAATTAAAAGGGGGACTTAACTACAGACACCAAAGAAATCCAAACAATCATTAGGTCATACTACAAAAGCATATACGCCACAAAATTTGAAAATCTAAATGAAATGGACAATTTTCTTGATAGATTCCATCTACCAACATTAAGTCAAGATCAGGTAGAAAGACTGAATAACCCTATATCCCCCAAGGAAATTGAAGCAGCCATTAACAGTCTCCCCTTCAAAAAAAGCCCTGGGCCCGATGGTTTCAGGGCAGAATTCTACCAGACCTTCAAAGAAGTGCTAATACCAATTCTCCTCAAACTATTCCACAAAATAGAAACAGAAGGAACACTACCAAACTCATTCTATGAAGCGACAGTCACCCTGATACCCAAACCACACAAAGACCCAACAAAAAAAGAGAACTTCAGACCTATCTCTCTTATGAATATTGATGCAAAAATACTCAATAAAATACTTGCAAACCGAATCCAAGAACACATCAAAGTTATCATCCACCATGACCAAGTAGTCTTCATCCCAGGCAGGCAAGGGTGGTTCAACATACGGAAATCCATCAATGTAATCCACCACATAAACAAACTGAAGGAGAAAAAACACATGATCATCTCCTTGGACGCCGAAAAAGCATTTGACAAAGTCCAATACCCATTCATGTTTAAAGTATTGGAGAGATCAGGGATACAAGGCACATACTTAAACATAGTAAAGGCAATATACAGCAAGCCAACAGCCAACATCAAACTCAATGGAGAGAAACTTAAATCAATCCCACTGAAATCAGGGACAAGACAAGGCTGCCCACTCTCTCCATATCTCTTCAACATAGTACTTGAAGTCCTAGCCAGAGCAATAAGACAACTAAAGAAGATCAAGGGGATACAAATCGGAAAGGAAGAGGTCAAAGTGTCACTATTCGCAGATGATGGGATAGTATACATGAGTGACACCAAAAATTCTACCAGAGAACTTCTTCAGCTGATAAACACCTTCAGCAAAGTGGCAGGATACAAAATCAACTCAAAAAAATCAGAAGCCCTCCTGTACAAAAAAGACAAAAGGGCTGAGAAAGAAATTAGGGAAACAACACCCTTCACAATAGCCACTAATAACATAAAGTACCTTGGGGTGACATTAACCAAACAAGTGAAAGACCTGTTTGAGAAAATCTTCAAGTCTCTGAAGAAAGAAATTGAAGAAGATCTCAGAAGATGGAAAGATCTCCCGTGCTCATGGATTGGTAGGATTAACATTGTGAAAATGGCCATCCTGCCAAAAGCAATCTACAGATTCAACGCAATTCCCATCAAAATACCAACTCAATTCTTTTCAGACCTTGAAAAAAAGATTCTCAGCTTCATATGGAGAAACAAAAAACCCAGAATCTCCAAAACAACCCTGTACAACAACAGATCATCTGGAGGTATCTCCATCCCTGATCTCAAGCTGTACTACAGAGCAATAGTAATAAAAACTGCATGGTATTGGCATAGAAATAGAAAGGAGGATCAATGGAACCGAAAAGAAGACCCAGAAATAAACGCATGTACCTATGAATACTCGATTTTTTGACAAAGCAGCCAAAACCATTCAATGGAAAAGAGATAGCATCTTCAACAGATGGTGCTGGTCTAATTGGATGTCTACATGCAGAAAAATGAAAATAGATCCATATTTATCACCCTGCACAAAACTAAAGTCTAAGTGGATTAAAGACCTCCACATAAAACCAGATACGCTAAATGTGTTAGAAGAAAAAGTGGGGAACTGCCTAGAACTCATTGGCACAGGAGACAACTTCCTGAACAGAACTCCAACAGCACAGGCTTTAAGAGTAACAATCAATAAATGGGACCTCATGAAACTGAAAAGCTTCTGTAAAGCAAAGGACACTGTCATCAAAACAAAATGACAGCCTACAGATTGGGAAAGAATCTTCACCAACCCTTTATCTGACAGAGGGCTAATATCCAGAATATATAAAAAACTAAAAAAAAAAGCTGAAAAGCAACAAACCAAGTAATCCAATTACAAAATGGGGAACAGAGCTAAACAGAGAATTCTCTGTAGAGGATATAGAATGGCAGAGAAACACTTAAAGAAATGCTCAACATCATTAGCCATTAGGGAAATGCAAATCAAAACGACCCTGAGATTTCACCTTACACCCATCAGAATGGCCAAGATGAAAAACTCAAGTGACAACACATGCTGGAGAGGTTGTGGAGAAAGGGGAACCCTCCTCCATTGCTGGTGGGAATGTAAACTGGTACAACCACTTTGGAAGTCAATCTGGCGCATTCTCAGACAATTAGGAATAGTGCTTCCTCAAGACCCAGCTATACCACTGCTTGGCATATACCCAAAATTTGCTCAAGTACACAATTAGGACATTTGCTCAACCATGTTTGTAGCAGCTTTATTTGTAATAGCCAGAACCTGGAAACAACCCAGATGTCCATCAATGGAGAAATGGGTACAGAAATTGTGGTATTTTTACACAATGGAATACTACTCAGCAATCAAAAAAGAGGAAATCATGAAGTTTGCAGGCAAATGGTGGGATCTAGAAAAGCTCATTCTGAGTGAAATATCCCAGAAGGAGAAAGACAAACATGGGATATACTCACTTATATAGACCTAAAAGATATGATAAACATAATGAAATCTATACACCTAAAGAAGATAATCAAGAAAGTGGACATGAGGTATGATGATCAATCCTCATTTAGAAAGACAAATGGGATGTGCATTGAACGTATGACAGGAGTCTACCGCAGAAAGCATCTGAAAGACTCTACCTAGCAGTGTTCCAAAGTAGATACTAAGACTCATAACCAAACCTTCAGCAGAGTGCAGGAAATCATATGAAAGAAGGGGAGTTTGATGTGGAAAGGATAGGAGCTCCACAAGGACCAAACATATCTGGGCACAGGGTCTTTTCTGAGATGGACACTCAACCAAAGACTATGAGAGGATAAAACTTAGAACCTCTGCTCAGATGTGACCCATGATAGCTCAGTAATCAATTGGTTTCCCATAGTAAGGGGAATAAGGACTATTTCTAACATGAACTCGATGACTGGCTTTTTGACCTCCCCACCTCCCAAGAGAGAAGCAGTACTGTTAGGCCACAGAGGAGGACTTTGCAGCCAGTCCTGAAAATACCTGACAAAATGGAGTCATATGAAAGGGGAGGAGGTCCTCCCCTATCAGTGGACTTGGAAAGGGGCAGGGAGGATATGAGGGAGGGAGGGTGGGATTGGGGAGGGAATGAGGGATACAGCTGGGATACAAAGTTAATAAAATGTAACTAATGAGAACAATAAAAAAATTAAAAATTAAAAAATAATAATATATATAAAAAGAGCTCAAAAATATAAAAACATAAATTACAATTCATTTAAATTATTTGTTTCTGTAACAAAGAAATGTACAAAATATGATCAAAATATGTACATAGAACAAATTAAGAAATTACAAATTAGAAAAAAATAATGGTGTTTTTGCTCAAAATGAAATAATCATATTTTACTTATTATGTCCAATGCTTTTGGGGTTCTTGTTCATTCTTGGCTCTATTTGCAACTATTGAATCATTTAATTTTACAACATTTTTGTAAATAATCATCTATTATACAAATACCTAAGTACGTGCTGGAAGTAGAGCTTTGCAAAACAACATTCTTGGTATCAATGTCCAGAAAAAGGTACAGGTTTTTGAACTCTAATTTTCAAACATCAGAGTTCATATTCTTAGGTCCTGGGTCCTTAGATCCACTCTTCAAGGGTAATGCAAAGGTTCTTCAATCCAGTATTCAAGTTACTTCATAAGCTTTCTATAAATTATCACTCTAATCTTATACTGAATCTCTCTTTCCTGTCACTTTTATAGGTGTTCTCTAGAGATGTTAAAGTTCCTCAAAAGAAATTAAAATTCCACCAACAAAATAGTGTGGGAATGTTCTTTGTGTATTAAAATATAAGAAAATTCTGCAGTGCTGTTTCTTTGTCCTAAACAGTCTTTCAGCTTATTCTTTTAAATTGAGTTTCACTATCAATAGAAAGTTTTCCCCTGTTATTCAGAGAAAACTTAAGGGAATACATTTTTAATGGAAGAGTTTAGAAAGAAAAACACATTAAATAAAAATACCATGCTACCTAGAACCCCTGCACGGTTAGAACCCAAGGCAGCTCAGTCTCCAAGTGGGTACCCTAGCAAGGGAAACAGGGGCTGTTTCTGATAGGAACTGTTCAGCCTGCTCTTTGATCATCTCAGCCTGAGGAGAGAGCAGCCTTATTTGGCCACAGAGAAAGACAAGGCAGACAGTCCTGAAGAGACCTGATAGATAGCATCATATGGAAGGGGAGGAAGACCTCCCATATCAGTGGACTGAGGGAGGGGCATGGGAGAGGAAGAGGGAGGAAGAGTGGAATTGGGAGGTGACAAGGGAGGGGGCTACAAATGGGATACAATATGAATAAATTGTAATTAATTAAAATACATAAATTAATTTAAAAATACAGTGTAACAACATGATATGTGTCCTGGAATATCACTAACAAATTAATGTTTTAGTTCTTTACTCTTATCAATGATATCACTTACTGTTCTTTATCTTTATTCTTTTTGTTTCTGCTTAATTCCAAGGTAGTATATTGTTCTCTTAGCTTAAATCATACCATAAAACTAATATTTATTATGATGAATTCTGATCAACCAAAGCCTAGAGGAAATTTCATATTGCATTTATTTATCACATAATGATACTATTAATTGTATTATTACTTAATGCTGAAATTTCTACTCTTCTATTCATGAAGAATTTCTTTCCTAACTTTATGGCAAACTCACAGAAGTGCTGATGCATTAAATGAATTTGGAATCCTAGGGATCATTTACTTGTTTTGAAAATCCAAACCATTCTCAGATAGAATATATGCTACATTGTGAGAAATGTAATAGCAATCAAACTAAAAATAATCATGTTTGAAACTAGATTCTTGTGTGTTTAGAACTGAAAATATATGAGATTATATTCATTGCAAATGTTTATGAAAACTGAGTCCCAAGGATGTTGTTCTTATTTGCTCTGAATATACTTAGAGCATTTCAACAAGGAGCAGCAAACTGAAATAATGGGCCGGTAAACTAAAAGGAACTCATAAACCATGATAAGATAGGTAAATGTAACATCAATGGTAATCCATAAAATTTAAGTTACAGGAACCAAAATTGTACTCCTTGACAGTTATGTTAAAAGCCGAGTGTGGTAAACTGAAAGGATTTCTTTATCTGGCAAATTAAGCACCATATTCTTGCCAATGAACAAATGCAGAAATGATACAAAATGATCCACGTGCCATTTATAGACCAGAAAATAGAAGTCAATTTAGATATTGTTATTTCAATTTTATGAGTTTTATGAAGTAGACATCTTTTCTTCTCTCTCACTCTTTACATTAAGATATTTTGTCTATGTAAGGTTAAAGAGGAAGGAAATTTTGTTTTTATTCATAAAGGAAAGCTAGGACCTTCATGTAATTATATCTATTTGGAAGCAGAATAGAGATTTGTTTTTTGTTTTGTTTTCTCTCTGTTTTTGTTTTTGTATCTAAACAGTGTTATTGTTCTGAACATAATTTTGAAAACCAAAAGTCAGGAGAGAAAGGAAAACTGTGAGGAGGGGAAATTAATAGGGACAGGGGAGAGGAGGGAACAGGAAGAAAGAAGAAAAAAGGGAGGAGCAGAGATGGTTTCTAACAAATAGTTGAGCTTGAGTTGTCAGTCTGCTCTAAGCATTAGCAAACTCAATATGACTGTTGTGAAAAAATAAAATTATGAGCAGACTGCGTCTCAGTGGGTTTTCCGGGATAAATCATCTGCAAAATGTACCCCTAGAAAATAAATTAGTTAACCTGTTGAGTAGGGTGACTTACTGTTGTCCATCTGGATGATAAAAAGAGCCAAAAGTATGTTGGGGATAATATAAATGTATTCCATTCTATTTTGATAGAAACAAGACAGACATTTCAAGTGTATCTTCAATTCAGTGTAATATATTAAAGGTTACTGTTAGGTGAATAAATGATAGGAGGACATAATCATCATCACCCATAAATTGTATACAATATTTAAAACTCCACTTCTTTTGAAATGCATTGTATAAAAGCACCAATCTCCAACATTTTTACTTTCCACAGTAGTACGCTGGGTGTACTTGTGTCTGGCTTATACTTGTTGGCTCAGGTATTTGGCAGTAGTGCTTTAGCTAGAATAGGAAATCCTCCCCAACCTGAAACTCTTAACACTTCTCCCAAACAGTATTGCCTCTTAGGCTCCACTCTGCCAGAAATGGTGGCGCCTCACTGCCAGAAGGGGCTTAGGAACTACTGATCCTGAGGTTTCATAGCCCTGAGGTTGTATAGCCCTGAGGTTCCAGTACCCTGTCCTATTTTATGCCCTTACTCTGTTTCAGAAGCAAATGTGAGCAGTGAGATCCTTGCTCGGCTGAAATGCCTTCCAAGTCTGCCGCTATGGACCTGCACCATGACAGGATGGACCGTATCCTCAATGGTAAGCCAAAATTAACCTTGTTCTCTAAGTTGCTTTAGCCATGGTAGCTTATTATTTCACTGAGAAAATAAAGAAAACCCCTGCTATTCAGAATGAATTAATATGACAGTATTAGATGCTATGAGATAAAAGTCATCAGAGGAGATCCTTCACTAACCCAAAGATATGCTGCTTTTTTTTTTCATCAATTACACTTTATTCATTCTGCATCCCCCCATAAGCCCCTCCCTCCTCCCCTCCCAATCCCATCCTCCCTCCTCCCTCTGCATGCATGCCACTCCCCAAGTCCACTGATAGGGGAGGTTCTCCTCTCCTTTCTGATCTTAGTCCATCAGTTCACATCAAAAGTGGCTGCATTGTCCTCTACTATGGCCTGGTAAGGCTGCTCCCCAAGCATGGTAACATTAAGAGAGTAGAAGTATTTCTTTCCCTGGGAACTCATGATGCAATACTCATCCTCTCGATGTCAGGCTCCCACAACCTCAGTGCACTTAAGTATATTTAATGTAGGAAGACTGTTTTATTCACTTTTTTTTTTTACCCATTTGTGATTCAGTAGAATCTGTAAATACATAACACACACACACACACACACACAATGGGTTAAATAAATATATAGATGTATGTTGTGAAATATCTGTGGCTTCTAATAGAATATCCACTGAACACATAGGGTCCTCACAAGCCAATGTGATTCATAGGTCATATGAGGTTTAAAAAAAAAGGCTTTTGTCTGTAGTGTACAGAATAAATAAATAAATAATAAATGCCTAAGTTTTGTTGTTGTTGTTGTTATTGTTGAGAATCCCAGCCCATTGATCTGCACATAACTGACAAAAAAATAAAATAGGATTATTTACTTTTCACGTGGACAAGACAGAAGTGAAAGAGATTGAGACTAGCTAATGAGTGCAGTTAAATCAAAGATGTTTTGAGAATCCACATTTCTTTTCAATCAACTGTTACTCCCCAGAAGAGAATAAAAAAGACCAGTATAGTTTCTTTCATTAACATGTAGAAGTTTACAATAGGGAATTTAAAATCTTTAGGTTAATATGCCTACTTTTCACAATCACAAGAGAATAGTACCAGCAATCCTGTTATAGGAAACTCTCCCAAACAGCCCTCATCCCATCTACTTTCTCGTGTCCACCTCCTGATTTCAACAGCCACTCACAATATCAAATTAGAGAACACTAAGTGTGAAACCAGAGGGAAACCGTTACTAAGGTAATGTTTCCTAACTGCTCCACGTTCCGCTGTCCTTGTCAATAGAATAAAGAGGCTGACAAGCAGTGAGCAATGGGTCTAGAATCAATAGAATACCATATGCTTCAGAGAGAGGTTGCAATTACTGCCTCGGAAAGCACTCTAGCAAAATTTCAATATTAAGTCAATGCTCTAAAGGCCTCTATTTTGATGCATGTTACACCAGCTAAAACCAGGAAAGATATTTTAAGTTGATTCTTACGACAGGTTAATGTGCATGTATGGGGCTGGCTACTGTAAAGATGTTAAATCTAGGAAGTAAACCAGCCAGCTCTCAAACCACTTCTCAGGAAACAATATTTATAGCATCCAAATGAAATGAAATAAGCCATTGTATCCTCACAAAGTATTATTTTGTAGTCATCTTGTCTATCCATCTCATGGTGTACAAAGGTATTATAATTACAACCTTTAAAATTATATGAATAATACAGAAGAAATCATATGTCACAGTTCTGTTTGGAGGAAATAGTCTCTCTTCATGAAAGGGTTGTGAGGCATTATATATGAAGACTGTTTTTCCTTCTAAGTTCCCCTTCCTATTTTTAATAGCCTAGAGGACCAGTTAATCCTGCTAACAGAGTAATCTGATGTGCCTGTCTAGGTTACGACTCTGCAGCAGTTATGAATGGCATAATCCTACTCATTTCAAACTAACAATAAAATGAAATAAATTTTATATGTGTGCTTATCAGAAAATTGCTGAGATACATTTTTGAAAGTTTTTTTGTTTGACAATAGTGTCAATTACATCTCAGGCCCTGTCATATTTAATACCTTTTGTGCCCTGGAGAAATGTTATCCTGATATTTAGGTAAAAAGAGAAGCAGGCTGGGTTAACACTGAGGTTGTTGATGACATAGTCCAAAGTAATTTCCTTTCAGAACTCTGCAGTAGAAAACTAACAGTTTGATATTTCGGCTGAAGAAAGTACAGTAATTTGCAAAGTAAAGTTTTTTTTTTTTAATAAAATATTTTGCCCTTCATAGTAAGGTAGTAGGACAAAGAAGAGAGAAACTTCCCGGAAACAGCATTGGCATTCTCTAACACACAGAAGGTTATTAGTTCATAATAATGTGTTTACAGCCAAGTGATCATTTTTGTTGACTTAAAGTACACACTATAGACAAAGGGAAGTAAAGGGTGTGTTGGAGCTTCAGCCTTACATGGATATATCTCTGTCTCTACAATGTATCAGTTCTGTTATATTTGTGTAAACTGTTTAATGATCTGGTCTTGTCTATTTGTTTATAAAGTAAAAATATCAACTGATACTTATTGAAACATGATTTACCAGAGAACAGGCAACAATTGCACTCTCATCAATAAAAGGAGGAGAGAATTCTAGGGAAAGATGGAATAATGAACATGAGCTTTTTTTCCTCGGGTGTGATTATTTTTTTCTTTATTATTATGTAAAATATTCTGGCAATAACAAAATACAGACTCTTTTGTTCAAGTATTGAAGAGCATGTATGAAACTTCCAGATGATCTTCCATTAATCACTCAATTCTTGTTATGTCCCCAATGACCAATGACAATGTGTTAACTCTTATTTTACGTTTTTATGTAGCTGTTGTTCAGAAACTCCAAAGCATGGCGTATGGTGAGCATCTTTGCCAGACTGCTAAGCTAAAGAAGAGAAGACATGAATAGATGAATACATTGGGGAGAAAGTTTAATGAAATTTTACATATATTATGGGGTTTGTCAAAGCGAGAAATGCTTGTGGGGAAATGTGAAACACTATGTGACTCATGATGATAAAATTTGGCTGTAGAAGCAGATTTGGTTGAATCCAGGATGGACCCTATATATCTAACAGCCTACGTATCCACCATTTGTACCTGGATAATTAGGGCTTTGTCTCGTAAATAAAGAGAAGGTAATAATAGTGATAATATTATAATAGTAATAATAGTGATAATATAATAATAATACTTTAATAGTTTTAAAAAATCATCTTTTTCTATGGGGGTTTGAGTAAGAAGGACCCACATAGGCTCACATGTTTTCATGAATGCTTTCCAGTTGTTTGAGATGGACTAGAAAGTGTGACTTTGTTAGAGGAGTTATGTCACTGAGGGAGGCTGTTGCCAAAATAAGTCTTGCTCTCTCTGCCTGGGGCCTTTAGATCCAGCTGTAAGGTCTCTGCTACAGTTCCAATCACTTTTCTGCTTTCTTGTTCTCACCATGAAGGTTATATGCTAACCACTGAAGCTATAAACAACTCCCAATTAAAGGCTTAATTGCCTTGGCCATGATGTTCCATCCCAGGAACAGAACAGTAGCAAAGATACTTAGTCAATAGGTACAGTAGATAGACAAGGATTTGGTTACTCTATAGAGAAGGGAAGAAGGAAATGTTGACCTGGATAAGTGGCTGCTTCTTTATTTTTCTCATGTTACTTTCACTATGTGCTCGCTGGTTGTGAGGCATATGTGTCAATATCTTGTAGGTAAAAATAAAATAATAACAATAAAATATTTTAAGACCTATAATATAAAATACTTGGTATTTCAGCGGGTGTTATCTGTGGATTTAACACAACTGAAAAATATTTGATGGATGAAGAAAACTAAATGATCGAAAGACAAGTAACAAATGAAACATTTAATTATTGTAATACAATGTTAGTCATATAATGAATATAATTAAAAAACAATGGCTTACACATAAGTTAATACAAAATGTTAACTAAAACTGAATTTGAAAACTAATCTCAATTTTAAAAGCTATTCTACTATACAGTGTTCCAAATGAAGGAAAAGATATCTTTTATTTAAAGGACAATTTTAGCTTTTCTTATCTGAGTTATAATCCTTTCGGTTCAAATATTAATTTTTGGATTAGTCAACTCTCGTTTGACTTATAGTTTTTCCACTGGTTTCTTTCATCTAATTTATTGGTTTTGTTAAGTGAGTATAGAGTGCAAGCAGATGAGGGAATTAAAAAAATTGGTATGGGGTGAAAATAAATAGAAGAGTCAGTACTCTGTGTAATTTGGAGTTAATCCATTTTCACAGTGTTTAAAACTTGAAATGTTAATTTTCTCTGTTGTTAAATATTTACCATGTAGCTGAAAATGAGATTACTGAACAAAAAATAATTAGATGAGTAAAATAAACCAAGTATGTTCAAAGCTTATCATTAGTCATTTGGAATGAATTTAATATAGTTCTAGATCATAAGAGCCTTTACACAACACAAGAAAGCATATTGGGCAACTACACTTTTACTCGCATTGCCAGAAAATATACGTGATGTTCTCCTATTAACTACATATTAGCGAACATTCGATTCATGCCAAGATGAGCGATCCAACTGGATTTTAGTAATACTGACGTTTCAGAGTACATGTATGTATATCACAATTACATTTGGAGGAGCTCTATAATGAAAACCAAACTTTTACACAATATTAAACTAAAGATATTAAAGTTAACTTTTTATATGCCTAACCTGCCCCCCCCATGAACCATTACCTGGCCATACTATGTATTGAATTCTTTAAGTATAATATATTACTGTAACAAATATCACGAAGAATAATTATAGTGTATTTGAAATTTTCATACGTAAGAGATTCAGTAAGAGAAAATCAAGGTATATTACTGTCTTTTTATCATTTGATTGCTATAGGTCCTTAAAATTTATTAATGATTATTTTATCAGGGTTATTCTTTTCATCAAGCACCATTTAATTTATATGAATTGATCTATGTTATACTTTAACGGCAAAGGTAAGCACTTTTATTCCTTTAGTGAGGCACATCAAAAACATTATTACAGTGTCAGGAAACTTCCTGGAGACTTGTTTTGTCTTTTCTCGAAAGCAAAGAAGTCATTATGCTTCCTTTGAAATTCTCTAAAGATTCAGAAATGAAAAAGCTAAATAATGGCCTTATAGAAGTATATATTATTTTAGATTCCAATTTCATCTCATTTTACAAAATAAGTTCAAAAAGAGGATCTGAATTTATATGATCAAATACTATTTAAGCCCTGGAAATTTAACCTGAGAATGCTAATATTTCCTTCTGTCACTTTGCAGAGTATAACATTAAAGCAGTCAAGCGGTGCTTCCTTCTAACAAACAAAAAATAGAAAAGAAAAACTAAAACTTGACAATATTATGTAAAATGAAAAAATACTCTATTTTAAAAATCAGACTAGGGAATGGCTATATTGTATTAACAGTGTTGCAATATTTAAGGATAGATATGATGTAGAATTACCAATGAGGATCCAGTGAACAAATGTATGTGATTGCAGTTTTTCTATCTACTCATGTGTAACATAGCACCTGGCACATATACCCTATCAGTGAAAGAGGCATCATTCTGATTGTGAGTGGACATTTCCTGGTATGAAATTGCAAAAGCAAAATACCAAGAAGAAAACAGAAAGGATAGATCAATATTTACAGACAGATCAACTATGCTGGTTTTATTTGTATATGTATTTTAATAACAGTAGTTTTGCTCAATATTTAAAAGGAAAGTAGCTAGGGCTAAGGACCTTTAAAACAACATATCATAGTAAAATCATTATATAAGCAAGCTTCAGACTCATGATTTCTTACTTTCAATTTCAACCTAAAATTTAGTCATCTTACAGTCAGGTGGTAACTAGTTGAATACTGAAGGAGCCACTGGTGACGACATTATAAGGGCTAGTGTCTGCATAGATCCAGTAGTCATAAATTGTATCTCCAAAAACTGAGTATAAATCATCTTCTCTTTCTTTAGGAGAGGAAAAGGCATGAATGTTTGGTCAGTAGTATCCATTGCCTCATGGTCCTCTACATTATGTTTTCCAACAAAAATACCTAATTCTAAATGGTGCATCTAATTTGGGAATAAAATATTAAAATCTAGTATTTTGA
This sequence comes from Meriones unguiculatus, assembly GCF_030254825.1. Lineage (NCBI taxonomy): Eukaryota > Metazoa > Chordata > Mammalia > Rodentia > Muridae > Meriones > Meriones unguiculatus. Next base: position 41,696,738 of record NC_083352.1, read on the forward strand.
ATTTTTACTAGTATCTTGAATTTTTGCTAGCAAAATGTTGAAATTTGTGGTGGTTTTGATAACAGTGGCACCCATAAGTTCATAGTTTTGAATGCTTGTCACCAGGGAGAAGCCCTGCTAGAAAGTGTAGCCTTGTTAGAGTAAGTGTGGCCTTATTGGAGAAAGTGTGTCACTGGGGTGGGCATCAGAGTTGGTTTGTTTTTTTCTTTAAAAAAAAAAAAAAAAGCCAACATGATGGCTTTGAGACTTCAAGAAAGCAGTCGAGACTTGAGTTTTTGATCTTAGACAATCTGACAGGTGTGAGATGGAATCTCAATGTCATTTTGATTTTCATTTCCCTCTTGACTAAAGATGTTGAACATGTCTTTAAGTGCTTCTTGACCATTAGAAATCCCTCTATTGAGAATTCCCAGTTTAGCTCTGTATCCCATTTTTAAATCAGATTATTAGATTTGTTGGTGTTTAATTTCTTGAGTTCTTTATTCTTATTGAATTAGTCTTCTTTCAGATTCCTAATCTGTAGGCTGTCATTTTTTTTTTCCTATTGACTGTGTCCTTTGCCTTACAGAAGCTTTTCAGTTCCATGAGGTCCTTTTCATTAATTGTTGCTCTTCTTTACTAATTGTGCCTGAACTGTTGCTTTTCTGTTCAAGAAGTTGTCTCCTGTCTCAATGCATTCACAGCTTTTCCCCACTTTGTCTTCTATTAGATTCAGGATATTCAGTTTTATGTAATTAACAAGGAGGGCTCACCTGAGGTTGCTTGAATTCTGCCAAGAAGGGGAAGTAAAACAGACCCCAGGAGTGGAGGGAGAGAGGTATGTTGTTGAGAAAGGATTAGAGAGAGCAAGGGGTAATCAGGTGTGGGGAGAGAAAAGAACCCAGGTGAAAGACTGGGAGCGAGAAGGGCATCTCTCCGGGAAGCTCCTTTGAAAGACATGGGGTCCTCTGTCAGATAAAGGGTTAGTGAAGATTCTTTCCCAATCTGTAGGCAGTCGTTTTGTTTTGATGACGGTATCCTTTGCTTTACAGAAACTTTTCAGTTTCATGAGGTCCCATTTATTGGTTGTTGTTCTTAGAGCCTGTGCTGTTGGTGTTCTGTTCAGGAAGTTGTCTCCTGTGCCAATGAGTTCTAGGCTGTTCCTCACTTTTTTTTCCAATTGATTTAGGGTATCTGGTTTTATGTTGAGGTCCTTGATCCACTTTGACTTTAGTTTTGTGCAGGGTGATAAATATGGATCTATTTTCATTTTTCTGCATGTAGACATCCAGTTGGTCCAGCACCATTTGTGGAAGATGCTGTCTTTTTTCCATTGAATGGATTTGGCTTCTTTGTCAAATATCGAGTATTCATAGGTGTGTGGATTTATTTCTGGGTCTTCTATGCGGTTCCATTGATCCTCCTTTCTGTTTCTATGCCAATACCATGCAGTTTTTATTACTGTTGCCCTGTAGTACAGCTTTCTACTGAGCGCATCTGAAAGACTCTAACTAGCAGTGTTTTCAAAGCAAAGACTCATGACCAAACCTTTGGCAGAGTACAGGGAATCAGAAGAAAGAAGGGGAGTTAGTCTGATGGGGAAAGGATAGGAGCTCCACAAGGACCAAATATATCTGGGCACAGGGTCTTTTCTGAGACTGACATTCAACCAAGGACCATGTATGGATATAACCTAGAACCTCCACTCAGATGTAGCCTGTGGTAGCTCAGGAACCAATTGGTTTCCCAAAGTGAGGGGAACAAGGACTATTTCTAACAGGAACTCAATGACTGGCTCTTTGGTCTCCCCACCCCCGAAGGGAGGAGCAGTCCTGTTAGGCCACAGAGGAGGGCTTTGCAGCCAGTCCTGAAGATACCTGATAAAACAGGATCAGATGAATGGGGAGGACGTCCCCCCTATCAGTGGACTTGGAAAGGGGCATGGTGGAGATGAGGGAGGGAGGGAGGGACTGGGAGGGAATGAGGGATCGGGACACGGCTGGGATACAGAGTTAATAAAATGTAACTGATAAAAAAAAGAAAAAAGAAAGACATGGGGTGACCCTACATGAGATTCCTAGCAGCCGAGGATACTGAGACTGAAGTTTACATATCCTGTAGCCTGGCAGAACTTCCAGTGGTTGGGGGGACACACCAACCCACACACAAAACCTTCAACCCCAAATTTCTTCTGCCTACAAGATGTATAGGGATAAAAGATGGAACAGAGATTGAGGGACCAGCCAACCAATCAATTTCTCAACTTGAGACACCCACCCCATGGGAGAAAGCCAGCCCCTGACGTTATTAATGATACTCTGAATTCCTTGCAGGCTGGAACCTAGCATAATGGTCATCTGAGAGGCTTCATCTAGTAGATAATGGAAACATGCAGAGATTCACAGCCAAACATTAGGCAGAACTTGGGGATGGAAAAGTTAGGAGAAGAAATGAGGGAGCTAGAAGGGTGAAGGACACCATAAAAGACCTACATAGCCAACTAACCTGGGCCCATGGAACCTCCTAGAGACTAAAGCAACAATGAAAGAACATGCATGGACTGGTCCTAGACTCCCTACACATATAAAACTGATGGACTGCTTGGTTCTCAAGTGGTTCCGCTGACAATTGAGTTGGGGCTATTTCTGACTTGGAGTCTGTTGCCTCCCTCTGGATCCTGTTCCCCTAACATGGCTACCTGTCTTTCCTCAGTGTTCCAGGATGGGTTGGTATGGTGGGAGGGTATGGGGAAAGAGAGTGGGAAAGTAAGACTGGGAAGAGAAAAGAGAGTGAGGTAGCAATTCGGATGTAAAATTAACAAATAAATAAATTAATAAAAAAAGAACACAGCTAAATGCTTTAAATAGGACTTATGGTAGTAAGAACATGGGCCATATTAGTAAGAGCATGGAAGACAATGGTGACAAGAGCAATGTAGATTATGACAGCCTAGCTAAGAGGTTTCAGAAGAGAAAAAGGTTAAAGTGGCTTAGAGACTGTTGTCTAAATATTTGACTTAATAGTGGCTGCTTCATCGGTTGCCTGCTCTTTGATCATTTAACCTTGGTGATGCAGCCTTAGTAGGCCACAGAGGCATTCCTCATGGGACTTGATAAAGTATAGGCAGATGGCAGAGGAAGAGAATGCCACCTTTCAATGGACTAGGAGAAGGGATGGGGGAAAGAGGGAAGGAGGTTGTGGCTGGGAGTTGAGGAGGGGACTTCAATCAGGATACATAATGAATATGTTGAAAACTAAATTAAATTAAAGTTAAAATTAAAAAAAAAAATGTGACTGCTTTTGCCCTTGCTGAAAATATCTGCTTGAGGGTAAATTGAAGTGTTTTAGATTAATGGAGTTGGCAGAGGAGATCTCAAAACAGCCTAGTATTGGCTGTGTTTCCTGGTTATTAGTAGCCTGTCTCAAGCGGATCTTTAATGAAGAAGAGCAGGTTTAGCAAGGAAAAATACAAAATGTACAGTTTGAGGAAGTGTAATATAGCTAAGCCCAGTGCTCATGGAAACAAAAAGTTTAAAGAAAAACTTGATCCTAAACATAATATAGGGAGTGGTGACCTCAGGGTAAAATCTCACCAACCGAAATTTCTGATTTGTGAAAAGAAGTCAAGGAAAAGCTTAATCCCAGCATTCAGAATGCAGAGGCAGGTGGATCCCTGGGTTCCAGGCCAGCTTGATCTACAGAGGGCAATCCAGGCCAGCCAAGCTTAAGCAGTAAAGGCAACCATAGCTATCAGAAACCTGAGGAAAATGTATTCGAATGAGCGAAGCATGTTCCTACCACAGCAAGCAGAAAAACTTGGCAACTTTTATTACATGATTCTGGCTGTAGGGCTAAAAATATAAGAAAGAGGTTGTGTATTCTCCCTCTGTGGCTAAGGAAGCTGCAGAGAACAGACATGTGTCAAGGGTATCCCAGGATGGAGAGAAGCTTTTGTGAAGTTGTAAAGGTAAAGCTTCGATTGTCATGGAGACCATCAAGATGTTGGAGATGCCAAAGTTCTGGGATATTTGCCAAGGAGAGAGCTTTTAAGAAAGTATGGAACCAGCCTAAGAGAAAGGAGTGTTGCAGTCGACAAAGATGAAAGGAGTTAGAGATCTGAAGAGCTCTTTGACATCAGACATGGAGATGCAGAATTTGGAGTTTGCCCAGCTGGCTTTTGATCTTGCTTTGGTCCAGTGTTTCCTCACTATGCTCCCTTTCCTTCCTTTCGGAATGGTAGTATATATTCGGTGCCATTGTATGTTGCAAGTATGTGATGTGCCTTCTGATATTGTTTTTATTTTATTTTTTTTACTTTATTACAATTTATTCACTTTGTATCCCATCTGTAGCCTCTCCCTCCTCACCTCCCACTCCTCCCCTCCCTCCCTCCCTCTCTCCTCCTTCTCTGCCTCTTCTCCAGTACACTGATAGGGTAGTTCCTCCTCCCCTTCCATCTGACTCTAGCCTATCAGGTCTCATCAGGACTGGCTGCATTGTCTTACTTTGATATTATTTTACAGGTGATTACAGTTATCAGATTGACATGAGTATCCAAAGAAGACTATGATGCTTAAACTTGTAAAACTGTGTTGATACTCTGATGGAGTATAGGAACTTTTGAAGTTGAACTGAGTGCAGTTTGGAAGTATAATGTGGCTAAAACCTATGGGAGCCAGGGAGTGGAATGAGTTTGAATGAGAATGAGTCCCCTTAGGGTCATAGATTTGAAGGCTTGGTCAACAGAGAGTAGCACTATTAGCAGTTGTGACCTTGCTGAAGTAAGTGTGGCTTTGTTGAAGGAAGTGGCAATGATGGACTAAATCTGTGATTTATAAGCCAGACCCAATTAAATGTTTTCTCTAAGAAGAGTTGCCATGGCCGTGGTTTCTTTTCTTTTCACAGCAATCGAATATTGACTAAGACAGAATTCTCACGTTATAAGGAAAGCCACAGGGCTGAGTAGAAGAAAGCTTTCAGATGCACATATTCATACTGACTCGTTTTAAAAACTTGAATTGTAATATGGAAGCTGCCATTAAATTACCTTTTGTAAAGATAAAACCTCAGAGCTTATGAATTAGATTTTTATTTCTCACTCTTAACTACTATGCATATTAGATGCATCAGGGTATAAAAAAGTATGAATCATACTATCTCCTTTAGAACACTTGATGTTAAAACAGAGACCATATACAGGTTTTTGTTTTGTTTTGTTTTGTTTTTCACTGAAAAGAATTATGTGTGTACCTTTAAAGAAAATTGTTACCTATGTTTGGTATGAATTAAAAAAAAGACTCAAGGAACCCACACTATGCTCAAAATTGAAATAATATATATTATATAAGTACATATATAATATAAAAATATATGATATATAATATATAAATATACATATATTTAATATATATAAATAATATATAAATATATATTTTATATATATATATATTTATGGTCTCTCTCTATATATGGCCTCTCTATCTCCCTCATTCATAGGGTTTTCTATATATCGCAGGTTGTCCATGGACCCAAGACCATTCAGATTCAGGCTCTTGAATGTTGGGTTTAGGATAGGCACCACCAAAAGATGTTTTATCTTTATTTTCCAAGTTTGGGATGGAACACTGGGCTTTACATATTCTAGGCAAACTTGCCACCACTGGCTATACCACTAGTCATTTGATTTTTCTTGAATTTCTAAATTTCACAAAAATCCAGTGCATCAAAACTGACTAGGCCATGTGATCAGTAGTTCCGAGTCAGTACTGTGCTCCCTAAAGTTCCCTGTCTGTTGAAGCTGTGTGATGATGGGGGCATGTTATAAACAAACATGTCAAGGTACAGCTTAGTAAGCAAGTTCTTTGTCATTACGAAATTCAGCTGTTACAAAGACACCTTGTTTGTTTTAAACTTTACTTGCCATAAAGTGGTATTTATTCTTAAATGTCTCCTGATAATATATCATATTTTATAAAGTTCAGATAAATTTATAAAGTAGAAGAATTCCATAGTGGTGATTAAACTACTTATTTTGAAAACATCAATGCATGCCCGATCTGTTGGAGTGAACAAATGCACAGGATTGCTGAAGCCATCTTACAGGATCTAAACCAGCTAGTCAGGGCCAATTCTAACCTTTAGATGCTGGTGCAACTGTCTCTGCTTGTGCAGGAAATGCACTTTGAAATCCATGGACATGGGAAACATCAAATGATATAGTTGGAAATGAAGCTCTTATCGCAGAGTGTAACATTCTGTTAATGCCTGTTTTACTGCTAGTCTCTACTTTGTCCTGTATTTTTTTTTTTTTTTTTTTTTTGTGGTATAATATTATCTTCAGACTCGACAAGTCAGGCAGAAAATTTTTTTTTTTAGGAACTTCTAAAACTTTACAGCCAAGTGTGTATAAAATATCTGGCATGGTCTCTTAAATACGAAGTTCAATCTGTGATTAAAATTACTTGAGACTTACTTTCTTCTTGCTATTAATGGTTTATTTCTGATGGCATGGTATCTTATCCTATAGTTGCCAATCACTTTTAGTACATAGAATATACATTTTAGAGTGAGGAATTTTAAGGTTAAATACTTGTTCAGCATAACCAAAAATATTTAATTTATATATTATGAGTGGCATAGACTGTTATAAGAGCACAGGCATATACAATAAATTTGCTTTGTTAATAAAATAAACATCATCTGTTCTTTAAATTAAAGAAGAGATTACAGAGAATAGGTGCTGAAATATTTGTAATTTTATATGAGAGTGGGTCAAAGATCAAGGAATCATAGGTAAGGGAATGTAATGAATGATGCGGTTTAAAAAGCCAGATAACACACAGAGGAGGACAATGCAGCCAGTTCTGATGAGACCTGAAAAGCTAGGGTCTTATCGAAGGGGAGGAGGACCTCCCCTATCTGTGGACTTGGAGAGGGACATGGGAGGAGATGAGGGAGGGTGGGGTAGGAGCAGAGGAGAGAGGGGACTACAGCTGGGATACAAAGTGAATAAACTGTAATTAAAATAAAAAATAATTAAAAAATAAAAATTAAAAATAAAAAAGCTAGATAAACAAATTAAAGCAAATTAAAGTAAGCATGAAGAAGATGAGCCTGGGGAATGATATGGATTGATTTCTAGAAAACTTTAAGTGCCAAGAAAAAAAAAAAGGCAAGAAGAGACTGGAATGAACACATACTAGGTGAGATAATTCATGAAAATGTCTATTTCTGTAAGACTACATACATACGAGTACAACAGAAGTTTAAAGGAAAAAAAGTGAAGGATTATATATATATATATATATATATTTAAAAGACAAACAATATAGTCAACCTTTTTAAACCATAAAACTTAATCTTAATGGAAAGATCATAATACAAGAAGTCATTGTAGGACCGTGGTAGCATACATACTCACAGCAGAGCAAAAAAAAAAAAAAAAAATTATAAAGGCCTAGCCATAGCTCCAAAGACCAAAATGAATGATATAGGAAGGTGTCCTAGAAGCATAACCAATGGGTCCATGTTTTCCATCCTATCCCAGTATCATCATTTCCAGTCTGCTGTGTTCTTCAGTTTTATATGAGCATGGATTAAAATGTGTTAAGTGGCCATTGAAGAAATACAAAAATAATGAGCATGATTACATTTAGGGGGCTTCAAGACAAGAAAGGAGGAGGAAGAGATGTTTGGTTGGAACACTGGGAATCTCATTGTAAGGAATTGGAAGTTGAGGCACATGAAAACATTAAGGTTAAGGAAGAAGGTGTGCAAGTTTTTGGTAGGTAACAAGTATTTGGTAGAGGTTCCAGCAAACAGTGATAAAAGGGACAGTAAAGTATATCAATGTTTGCTGAGTCCTGCATTTAGATCTAGAGTGGCATACAAAACTTGGATCATAATGTCCATAGCAGGAAACAAAAATTCTTAAAAGAAAATGGAGACTTTGAAAAGCAGCCAAGTACAAAGTAAAAAAATAAAATATGAAGTTTTTCAAAGCAGAACTCTGATAAACAATTTGATGTGAACCATGACGCGGAACATTCAAGGATAGGTCATGAAAATGATCAGGATCATCCCTTTGACCTTACAATCTCTGACATCTTAGAATCACAAGGAAAGAAACCATAAAAAAACTTGTATGATGATTAGAGAAGTCAAGCAGAGTTTTATGGAATTAACTATTTCCATATTAGAAGGGAGGTGCCATGGTATCCAATGACTGTCATTGAGTGTCATCATTGTTGTTTCTGCTGTGAGAAACACATAAATAAATTATGGAAGAAAGGAAAGAAGGACAGAAAGAAGGAAAGAAGGAAAGAAGGAAGGAAAGGGGTTGCTTCAGCCATTATAATTTAATCCATATGAGCAACTTTGTTTAAGGTACGTAGGTAGAAATGCAGTGAGTCATTTCTAGAAGATTATTTTCCTTCAGCTTGTCCTCTGCTAATTGCAACTTCCTCCAATATCACTTTCTCCAATTAAGTAGAGTGCAAAAGTCAGAAGATGCAGCATCCGCTTTGTACTTGTAAGGCAATAAACATAAGAGCATAAAGGTAGCAGTAAATGATCACTAATGGAGAGAAATAGCACCCGCTAACCTACTGTCCCAAGGAGCTTAACTAATGCTAACCTCCTTCATGAAAACAATAAACCCCAGGCACTTACGTCTCCTTTTATCCTTAATTCAACTGTATACAAATCCTTACTGGTAGAGATGACATAGAGAAGTGTTAAACCCAGACTGTCAGCCATCAGAATGGTTTAGAAATCCAGGAAGTGGGCAAAAGACAAAAAGGACATGAAGCAGTAAGTCTCAGGCTTAATGGGAGGAGTGGTTCTACTCCAGTGATTTCATGGAACACTCTAGTTATGAATTGTGATTTGTCTTTCCTTGGGTGAGGTAAATTTCAACTCTGTTATTATTAAAGATTTGGTCAGTTCAGTGGTCATGTGAAGATATTTATCATTTTGCTATTTGGGGCTTTTATTCAATATATTCTACTTTCAAAACAAACAAAGGTGGCTTTAAGGAGAGACAACATATTAGTGATGTTCTCTTCATGTGAGTCGCCATGTGGCAGGCTTACAATGCTTCCCTTTCAAACTAAAGGGACAATTTCCTACTGGAAATCAAAGCCATTCGTAAAGGAATGGTACTACTTTTCCGTGCTTATGGAAAATATATTTCCTGCTTCTTCATTAGGATGAAATTTCACAGTATGTCAAAGAAGTGAACATCAAATAATAAATGTTATTTGTTAACTAGACTCATATCCTGCTTGCCCCTGACCCATTAAGACACACAGCAGGATAATAAAATATTACATAATTTGCAGTGCTACTTAAATCATGTCGTTTCTCCCATATGCAAAATCCAATTTAAATGACTCTTAATTTCCTGTGCAAAATACAGCTATAGTTTGTGAGTTCATGTGTATGTTCAATGTAACGTAGAGGACAGCACACATTAAAGGACCTGCGATAGCGGTCACTTGGTTTGTCTTTGGAGTTTACTTTTAAAAATCCTATCTTAGAGGAAACGCATATCATAAAATTACAAATACAAGTTAAATGTTTCCAGAAACATTATAAGAGCTATGATACGGTTACTTTCCCTAATGATATTTCAAGCTCTGCACAGTCAAAGAGGAAAAAAAAAATAATAAGTGACTGTCCTGATTGTCAGGATGACAGCCTAGTGGCCTGGGTGCTATCAACCTAACATCCTGGAGGGGATGAGAAGATCAACAAACTGCTTTTTCAAATAAGGTTGAACCTTTCAAATACATTCTGAATTTGCCATAGGCAAATTTCAACACTGCATCTTACAGTTAAAATTGAATTATAATCAACTTATAAGCATTATCTTCCCCATAATGCAGCAAATGATAGAAATGATAAGCTGCTGTGGACAGAGTGACTGGAGGGAGAGGAAAATGTATCATGAGTTTACTTACACTTTGCATTAGTCACAGAAACAAATTGGCGGATTAAGCTGCAATATTTCAACTGGGGAAAACAACTTTAGCTGGGAAATAGCCTCCAATTAATGTGCTGTAGGTTTCTTTAGTGTTAGTATTTACTTCTGTGCCTGTCTGAGTATTTTCTGCCAAGTGATGCAGAGAGCCCCTACCTTCTCCTGGTTCATATATGAGCTGTTTGGCAGAAGTTAGAGACTGAATTAATTTAAAAGCTAGTTAACAAGAGGGAAAGAATAGTTACAGTAATTTCATGGGGATATGGAGACCTTCACAGGACATTTGGATTTAAAGAAATTACCATTGCATGATCTTTTATGTAGGTTTCATACAAAAAAAAAAGTGATATATTTGTGAATGACTTAGACAGTAGAGGACATTTTCATTAGGTTGATAAACCCTATTCTTAAATGATAAAAGATCATGAGATGTTAGAATCTTCTAGTGGAGAATGAAAGTCCCCAGACTTTTAATTCTGGCCTCAGTTTACAATGTCTGATGAGCTATGTTTTTTCCCAGCCTTGATATACTAAGATATTTCTCTCCAAAAATAATCTTCAAGGCTTGCTGTTTGTAAGAAAAGTCAGGCCAAATGGTTTTCTGAAGTTGCAGCTTCTTAGGTCATTTTACCTAATGTAATGGTATAACCATCACACCAGCTTAGCATATTTGAGACTAACACATTCTTAACAATATTCTACAATATTGTTAAGTGTCTTAATATCTTAACAATATTCTTTGTGGTCTCACAAGTTTAGAGGAACTTAACATTTTCCTTCAGATATGAATATCAAATAATGGCAAATAGAATTATTTTTTGGAACTTGGTGACCTTTTTGCATGCTTCCTGTTACCATCAGCTTAAGCAATACCATGGGAAATATATCTTATATATTACCACATACATTTATGAACGTAAGTTTTATGTATGTTATTTTTACGCACACACACACACACATTTGATTCAGGTGCCAGTTAAAATATCTTGTTAATAGATTTTAAAATTAGTTAGAGAAGAAGTGTAAATTCTTCAGAGTTAAGATTGACAGTTGGAGGCTTAACTTTTCAAGGAAAATAGACATGACCATCTATGTCGTCCAGTCATCCTGTCTCACCAGGGTACTGAAGCGTGGATTGTAAATGGAAGAGCCCCCACTGTTTGGGGATCTCAGCTGCACAAAGTTGCACTACTTTAAGAAATGACAGCCTCAGCCTCCAAGATAAACTTGCTAGGACTAACTTTTGAGTTCTTGGGTTTTATTGCTTCTCTATTTTAATTGATTTCCTCAAATATTAAAAATGTTATCTCAGAAAAATAAAATATTTGTTTCTTGTACATAATTTTTACATGCTTCCCTTAAATGGACCTAAATGTATTTACTCACAAAGTCTTAGTAGAGAGCTAGAAAACTGGGCAGGAGGAGAAAAGATGTTATTTGAATAGGTGTTTGTAGAAGACTCAATCATTAATTGATGCAGATAAAAAAGGAAGGCAATATGAAAAGTGTAAATTCAGAATCTTTATTGCAAACTGGGATGGGTTTAAAATACAAAGTGAAGTCATACCACCCTCCTCTATCCATGGACTTGGGGAGTGGCATGGGAGGTGATGGGAGAAGGAGGGTGGGACTAGGGAGGGAGCCACAGATGTGATACAAAGTGAATAAAATGTAATTAATAAAAAAATAAATAAATTAAAAATAAAAAGTAATACTTCACTTGTTTTGTAATTTTATTTTTTGCTAACAGAAATTGTCAACAAATCATTTCAGTTTATCATAATAAGTAAAGGTATAACTTTGTTCAACCTTGATTCAACTTTTTCCATTTTATACAAATAATTGTATACATTTTTCCAGAGTTTCATAGAGTAATTATTATAATAGCTTATATATGTACATGGCTTTGAGGTTTTTTTTTTTTAAACTTACTGAGCCCTTTTTAAAAAATCAGACCCAAGAAGGGAAGAGAAAAAAATTATACAAGGTGAAGGGTTAGGAGCGAGAAACTTTTGAAACCGTGCAATAGCCCTGAAATAGATGATGTGACCGCTGAGGTCACAGGAATGTAACCCACACCGAATAATCAATTCCAGATTTATTATCTTGCTGGCTGTATGCTGAATCTTTAATTAAAGTCGTAATTTTCAAAGTTTAAAGTGATGTCTGAATACACCGTGCCAAATTTGGGTTTGCATTATGGCTTGAAGTCAAAAAATACTGCTTGTATTCATAGCAATAAATATTCTGCAATAACTTAGAAGGAACAAGTCACAGGAGAGGCAAAAATTGTGGCCTAGAGGGAGCTGTAAAGATGGTGAACTGTCTCCTCATCTACCTGAAAAACAACTCCCAAGTCTTGTTGTCATAAAATTCTACTTTTGTAAATACTGACATTATTTCTCAGATTTCCCTTTGTATTTAAAAAATATGGTTCTTTCTTATGTTTATACAAACTTTTTATTATGAGAATTTTCACTGATCTTCTCATGATTTCCCATAGTTTTTAAAGGGTATTAGAGAAAGGATGTCTTATCTTAATGAAGAAAAGTAGCAAGCCAAATAAGTGATAGTAGGCTTTAGGAAGATGTGGTAATTTATCTAAAAGTAAAAATTTACACTGGGAATTTTATACTCTATTACTACATAAACACACTCCCCAATATAAGACAGGTAGATCTTCTTCTTGAAATAACAAAACATTTGCAGTATTTATTATTTAAAGTGCTAAGACTTTCATAATGTTGACTGTGTTCAACATTTTACTTTAAACATGTTTTTGACAATAAAAGTCAAAGTGCCCCCCTCCAATACACCAATTAATCCCATCACACTTTGAAAAGCTCTCAGTGTCACACATGTTTACGTACTCGATCAAATTATATATCCCTTAACCCCTGGGTTTTCACAATGATATTACACTGATTAATGTTATACATAGATTATAACATTAATTTAATGAATTTACCTTAGCCTTTGTATCACTCTGATTACTAAACTACTTATATTTAAAAATTTATCAGGCATAACTTGTTTAAATATCACAAAATCCTTTCTTTTTTAAAGAAAAAAAAAACTATCAATTAGTCCTTGGATATTCTTCTCAGTTTACTACTACAAAGTTATGCTACTCTAAATTGCATTCACGTACATATAGTATATTCAGTCTTTCATAGTAAGTTCTATCTGTCAAGAATTAAAAATCTTTAATCCTTAGGTAACATAGAGATGTTTATAATAAAATACAATTCTCTAAAGTATACCTTCATTCTTATAAAACATATGTGAGCTTAGACTGACATGCTCATAAACAGCAAACATTGTCTTAGGTCATAGCTTGAAGCCAAATTTACTTATTTTTTTAATTAAAAATATTTTATATTAATTACAGTTTATTCACTTTGTATCCCATCTGTAGCCCCCTTCCTGATCCCCTTCCAAGCTCAGCCTGCCTCCCTCACTCCCTCATTCCCTCCTAATGCTACCCTCCCTCCCTCATCTCCTCTTACGCTCCTCTCCAAGTCCACAAATAGAGAGGTCTTCCTTCCCTTCCATCTGACCCTGGCCTCATCAGGACTGGCTGCATTGTCCTCCTCTCTGGCCTGGTAAGGCTGCTCTCCATCAGGGGCAAGTGGTCAAAGAGCTAGCCACTGAGTTGATGTCAGAGACAGTCTCTGTTCTCCTTACTAGGGTACCTACTTGGAGACTGAGCTGCCATGGGCTACATCTGAGCAGGGGTTCTAGGTTGTATCCATACATGATCCTTGGATACTCCAACCAAGGACCATGTGTGGAGACAACCTAAAACCCCTGCACATGGCTGGAGTATCCATCTCAGAAAAGGCTCCTGTGCATAGATATTTTGGTTCTGTTGCTCTCCTTGCAGAGCTCCTGTCCCATCCAAGTATTTCTCTCTCCCCCTTCTTTCCTAAGATTCTCTGAACTCTGCCCCAAGTTTATGAGTCTCAGTATTTGCTTTGATAAACTGCTGGGTAGAGTCTTTCAGAGATCCTCTGTGATAGATTCCTGTCCTGTTTCCTGTTTTCTCGCTATTCCAATGTCCATCCTGTTTGCCTTTCTGAGTGAGGATTGATCATCTCACCCAGGTCCTCCTTCTTGCTTAGCTTCTTTAGGTGTACAGATTTTAGTATGTTTAGCCAGTATTATATGTCTAGTATCCACTTATAAGTGAGTATATACCAAATATGTCTTTCTGCTTCTGGGATACCTCACTCAGGATGATCTTTTCTAGTTTTCACTATTTGCCTGCAAATTTCATGATTTCCTCATTTTTAATTGCTAAGTAGTATTCCATTGTGTAAATGTACCACGATTTCTATATCCATTCCTCCATTGAGGGATATTTGGGTTGTTTCCAGGTTCTGGCTATTACAAATAAAGCTGTTGTGAACATGATTGAATAAAGAAACCAAAACTATACAACGGAAAAAAGACAGCATCTTCAACAAATGATGCTGGTCTAACTGGTTGTCTACATGTAGAAAAATGCAAATAGATCCATATTTATCAAACAAAACTAAAATGAAAGTGGATCAAAGACACACTAAATTGATTAAAAGAAAAAGTGGGAAAGAGCCTAGAACTCGTTGGCACAGGAGACAACTTTCTGAACAGAACATCAACAGCACAGTCTCTAAGAGCAACAATCAATAAATGGGACCTCATGAAACTGAAAAGCTTCTGTAAAGCAAAGGACACCATCATCAGAACAAAACAACAACCTACAGACTGGGAAAGGGTCTTCACCAACCTTATATCTGACAGAAGGCTAATATCCACAATATGTAAAGAACTCAAGAAGTAAAACAGAAACAAATCAAGTAATTCAATTTAAAAATGGGGTACAGAGATGAAAAGAGAATTCTCTGCAGAGGAATATTGAATGACAGAGAAACACTTAAATCTTCAATGTTCTTAGTCATCAGGGAGAAACAAATCAAAATGACCCTGAGATTTCAACTTACACCCATCAGAACAGCTAACATCAAAAACTCAAGTGACAATACATGCTGGAGAGGATGTGGAGAAAGGAGAACCCTCCTCCATTACTGGTGGGAATGTAAACTTGTAAAATCACTTCGGAAATCAAACTGGTTCTTTCTCAGACTATTAGAATAGCGCTTCCTCAAGATCCAGCTATACCACTCCCAGGTATATATCCAAAAGATGCTTAAGAACACAGCCAAATTACTTTTTAATTATTTTTACTTTCCTCTTTTCAGATTCATAGCATCAGCTCTTATAAAGTCCCATTACAGGGGCCTCTTCAGGACAATGAGCTCTGAACTTTAAAGAAGATCTCCTGACACCTAGAAATAGCTCTGACTTAATCTTGTAAACTCAGGTAATTTGTTCAACCCGTCTCTATTTTCTCATCTACAAAATTAAGTACAGAACAGGTGAGGTTGAAGATCTTTTCCTTTATAATAGTCAATCCTCTGTCCCATTAATGTGCAAGTAATTTTTATTCTAGAAGAGCTTCAAATTTTGTGTGAAATTTCAATTTTGACTAAGGAGTGAAGGAGTAATAGCTTGAAGTTTCTTAACGCAGTTTTTACATTTTCTTGTCAGTTTAAATTATTAAAACAAACCCAGTGTGAAGATTAAGCCTGAACTTAATATCAAACCTGGCCCCTTCTGTAATTAACAGAAGCTCATGACCTCAAGCATGAGAAGGATGTCAGTGTGCACTTTAGCTCCTCTATCCACCTTTGTGTTTGGGGTCAGATAAAAAGTATTTTTTTTTGTCTAGGATTATTACTCCTCTACTGTTTCTCTTCAGAATTCAGGCCCTGTACTGTGGGGAGTCCATAAGACTGAGAGAAAGTGGGCTTATGGATGGCCTGGAGATGGGTCTGTTTTCATCATATTTCCTTGTGGATTTGACCACAGGACACTGTAGAGGAGCTAGACTTTTTTATGGTAAAAACCTATTTTTATTGTTTATCATGAAAAGTGTTAAGACATTAATAACTATGACTGAAAGTCTGCAACTGTGTCCGAGGGAGAGACGGACAGACAGACAGATACAGAGACAGAGAGAAAGAAAGAGTATGAAGATAGAAAAAGAAAGAGAGAGAAAAGAAAGGGAGAGAGGGATGGAGGCAGAGAGAGATAATACTGTCATTCTTTCAGAACAAGGTGACCAGGCCCAGGAATATTTGATGAAAATGAGGAAAATGTAAAAAAGTGTGATTTTTTGGTTCAACATGTGCACTAATCTTATTGTGCAACTATTTTTACAATACAAACATCTTTTTTATTGTAAGACATATCAGAGAATTTCATTTTTAAGGTATACCAGTCTGAAAAGAAGCTTGCAAGGTTTGAGATCATGATTTGTGTATGGGATTTAAATTACTCTCAAAAGACAAACATTTCCAAAGTAAACATAAGAAATTATTAAATGATATGACAGGTGTATTTGAATCTGTTTCCTAAGATATTTCTTTTCCTCATTGAGACATAATACTGCAGATACTGCTTTTGATATACTTTCCTTAAAACTTTTAAGTTTCACTTTAATCTGTGCCAGAACAGCCCGATTTTCACAGCTAATGTGGAAAATTAAGAATTTACAAGTTCACAAATGGAGTAATGTTTCTGTGTAAGTAATACCAATTTATATGAGTTAAATATTTTCCTTATTCTTAAAATCAAAATACCATTTATTTGGCTTTGATTACTGGAACATATTAGTTAACTTTTGTTGTTGTTTCTGTTTGTTTTATATTATTTTTCTGGGCTTCATTTGAAGGAACAGTAAAAATCACTTATAACCATGTCTAGTCATTGATTCTATTTAGCTATGCTGTGCCAAAGCTGTTAATACCAAGGCAAACATGATTTAAGAGATTTTACTCAACAAAATTAATCTGGGTAAATAATAGACAACAAAACTTATTTCTGATAGCCTCACAGGATAGGAAGTCAGGAATAAAGGGACAGAAACATTTGCTCTAGAGAGGGACCATTCATCAATGGGAGGGAAGTGTCAGAGAATCCTGTGCTTTAAAATTATAGAAAGAGCAAGGCAGCCCTCAATAATCTACATTATAACTGTTGTCATCCCAGTCCTGAAGATACCATGCTCACTACTCAGTCTCCTAAGGGTATCACATCAGAGATTTAGAGAGATTATATGGACCGGGGATTTAGGGTAATACCAAATGCTACTATTCTAAAACAAACAAACATAAAGGAAAGAAAGGTAGCAATAAAACAACTCCTAAAACACTCTGCTCAGTGTCTTACTTGGCCATCATCAAAGAAACTTCTTTCAGCATATGGGAAAAAAAAAAAAAAAACAGATACAGAGACTCACAGCTAGCCATTATTCAGAGAATGAGAAACCTTGGAAAACTCAGGCCTAAAAGGTATATATATTTACCAAATCCCACCTCTCAGACTTCAGAGAAGCCCACTGAAAAAGAGGCAGAAAACGTGTAAAAGCCAGAGGCAATGGAGGACACCAAGAAAACAAAACCTCTAAATCAGCATGATCGACACACATGAGCCCACAAACAATGAGGCAGCAGGCACAGCCTTCACTGGTCTGCAGCAGTTGGAGTTGTAGAGCTGGAAGAAGAGGCAGACACAAGGCCCCATCTCTAAGATAGAAGCAATCTCCATTTGATAACCATATGCATAGGTTTCCTTTAAGGAGTCTCTGTAAACAAACTTCTCTTAAGGGTTGGCTGCATGCCCAGCAGTGGATGGACAACTGAATATAAAATCAGGAGAACTTTGAAGCTTTGAAGGTTTTTGGTCTCATTCTGCATGGGCTCATTTGTTTTTTTTTTTTTTTTTTTTTAATTTTATCCCATTATTTTTTATTCTAATTATATGTATATGTACATTTTTTTTCTCTTTTTTTATCCTACATGCCATTTGCATTTATGGCTTCCAGTTTAATGTCTTTTTATGGGACTCCTGAGTATGTGGACAAGTGTGTCTCTGTTTGTTGTATCTTTTCTTGGCCTCTTTTATGTCCATTTCATCCAATTTTGATGCTGTTATTTTTTTGTTTTACCTTACTACATTTTATTTATTTACTATCTTATAGCAGCCTGTTTGTTTTCTGAAAGACAGAAAGGGAGTAGATGCAGATGGGAGGAGGGAGCAGAGAAACTGGGAGGGTTAGAAGGAGGAGCAACCTTAATCAAGATATATTATGTGAGAGGGGAAAAAAAACTATTTTCAAGAAAAGTAAAAAAGAAAAAAAAATCAGCATATGAACTCAGGTTCTTCATACATTTTTAGACCATGGAAAAATATTACCTCAGTCCTTGAATTTTAAAATTCTACACATGAAAAAGTTATAAAGGAGACTAATATGAATCTTCTTTACCATTGGAACAGATATTTTGTCTTACTTGTCTCAAAATATCTTCAAATAGCCAGTCTCACTGCAATATTCAAGGTACAGTTTGCATTCTGCAGGTCCAGAGGGAAGAGGGATGATGAGACTGAGGCTTTCATGACATCACCCAGTATTGATTCAGTGTTAATTCTAACGGAAGTAAAGCAATGATAGAGTAATGTCAATCTTATGAGATTTTTGATATCACTTTTAAATTTGTATTTGTTTACAAATCCTTAAAAAAGTATCAACTACATATTAGAATTGAGAAGCATTGCTGCTGTTTGCAGTCATAAAGACAATTTTAGAGTTTTTTTTTCTAGGAAAAGTGTTCTCTGTTTACAGCTGAGTTGACAGTCTTGTCTCATGTAGGCATTTAGTGGGCCAAACATTCAGAACCTTAACAAGTCCCTAATGCAAACATAAAGAAGACTGATGCCTCAGCAGTAACAATAGCGCACCATTATGCTCCTTTTTAACACATTTACAGCATATGATATTGACAGATAAGAGCTTTATGGCTTAGAGTGCACTTCTTGGGGTTCATATTATTCAAACTACCTGCCCCTTGGGAATCCACCACTTCTAAAAGGAAATATTAGACATTGTGGTAATAAGGACAGACATTTGTTTACCAGCTTGTATCACAAAGCTTTCAAAAATAGTATGCATTCGGGGTCTCAGTGTCATGTAAGTGTATGCTGTATAGTTCAGTGTTTCAATAGCCGGTAGAGATTGCTAAAGATATACCTCAATGGCATAAATTATTTCCTGTCCTCTCTGCCATGCTTATGAACGCCACATGAATGGCTACATTCAGCACGCCTCTCCAGACTCTTTTCTTTATTCCATCTTTGCTTAGTGTTTGAGATGTAGTTTACCATGGGGAAACTGTCATTGCCCTTAATATCTATGAGTGAGATTGCTCCCAGCGAACCTGATCAAAAGAAATCATTAGTTATATGCAGCTCTTATTCCTGCCTATACAACCACTGACAATCCAAAGCAAATAAGTATCCATTTTTTCAATAATGAAAACCGAGGAGTCAACTTTCAGATCAAGGATTTTCTGTACTTAGCATTTATAACATAAATATTTCCTGCCTGTGATTCACAAGAACTCTAATATATCCTTGAGATATAATATATGGAAAATGACAATTAAGTATTCTACAATTAAGGACAGAAACAGCAGTGGAGGAGGGTTCCCTTTTCTCCACAACCTCTCCAGCATGTGTTGTCACTTGAGTTTTTCATCTTGGCCATTCTGATGGGTGTAAGGTGAAATCTCAGGATCGTTTTGATTTGCATTTCCCTAATGGCTAATAACGTTGAACATTTCTTTAAGTGTTTCTCTGCCATTTTATATTCCTCTACAGAGAGTTCTCTGTTTAGCTCTATTCCCCATTTTTTAATTGGATTACTTGGTTTGCTGTTCTTCAGCTTCTTTCGTTCTTTATATATACTGGATATGAGTCCTCTGGCAGATCAGTGTCCAAGTGGGTTACATAGCAATGGGAAGAGGGACTGCCTCTGACATAATCTGATTGGCCTACTCTTTGATCACCTCCTCCTGAGGGGAGAGCAGCCTTACCAGGCCACAGAAGATGACAATGCAGCCACTCCTGATGTGATCTGATAGACTAAGATCAGAAGGAAGGAGAAGAGGACCTCCTCTATCAGTTGACTTGGGGAGGGGCATGCATGAAGAAGGGGGAGGAAGGGTGGGATTGGGAGGGAAGGAGGGAGGGGCTTATGGAGGGATACAAAGTGAATAAAGTATAATTAATAATAAAAAAATAAAAAAAGGACAGAAACAGAATCTTATGTAAAACAGAAAATTAAATATAAAATAAATATACTTTCATTGTAAAATATTTAAGGATTTTAGCAGCCGCAGAAAAGATATTGAAATACGTCATAATATTATTGTTTGGTATTATCAACTCACATGTTTTACAGTAATTTGAGATGAAACTTAGATCGATTATTTATATGCAAATGTTATTCCTAACAATTACAAATATGTAAATTTATTAGTGTTATATTTACGTATTTTTCATTAATAACTATTCTGAACCTACTTAGCACTCTTAACTGATTTGTTTGATTTACCTATATGGTTTAAATCAAAACAACATATCTCAGTGTATTTTGTCTGGTAAGTCATTTGTGTCTCAGAAAAAAAAAATCTTAAGTTCAACAGAAACCCAATTATTTAAGGAATAGCGTGGTTTATATTACTTCCAAAAAAACAATGCTCTGCCAACTAGAAATTTCAGTATCTAAAAAAAAAAATTCAATGTTTCATATCTAATTTAAAGTCCTGAAACTTTCTTAATAGCTTAGTTATTAATGTTAATGAAACATGAGATTAAGACATATATTCAGTAAGAATATTCTTTCGATAATGATAAATATTAATAGATTTAAGCCAACAAATTGATTCCCAAATGGATAATCATAATTGGATAGAATTGGACTTAGATTGGACAAAATTAGACAAGAGGTTGTGAATATAAAATTCATTACCTAAGGTAGAGAGAGAAAAAGCAGTGGATTGCTTGAGAGTAGAAGAACTACAGTTCACACAGCCAGGAATAATAATGAAAAAATCACAAATATGATTCCCTGGCTGTACCCAAGAGAAAGAACCTACTGGAAAATAAGAAGATCATGAAAATACATTTCCTTAATAATCTGACGGAAGTATTACTTGGAGGCCATGAGTCAGGAAATGAAATGAAATGAAATGGGTATCATCTAAGTTTGAAATTAGCCGTTTACGTCCCCTCAGTCTATGGAAACTATTCAGTTCTCATCCTGTAATTCTACTTTTATCAAATAATCTTCTACGGTTAAAATTGATTTTCCTGACTAAGAAGTGAGTAACGCAACAAGAGTTTCTTCAATCAATTAATCAATGAACATTTTGGACACAGAAGTACTTGACATACCATAGAAAACAGGGTGGAAAACCTCCTAGACTGTATTTTGTAACACACTATTGAAATTTAAGTTGTTGCAAAATATATGCATGACCCTCTAAAAACTGCTATAATGCATTTCAAACAAAATATGCATTATATATATATGAATGTATTTTTTGCATATAAAATGTAACAATCAATACAAGCAAACAGGAAACTCTCAGATATAGAACGCTATTGGTTTTCTTTGCATGAGTGACAATGATGTGAAACTGCAGTGTGAACTGATGTTTTGTAGACTAATCAATGGCAGGCAAACCAGGAAATGTGAACTGGTGCAGAATGCAGCAGCCATTCTTTATTCATTAATTTGACAGTTTTCCTTGAACACTTTTTCTCTTTAAGAGCTGGTTCTCAAAAGCAAGAAGCAAAAACAGAAAAGGCTCCTGGATGCGCCTCTCTGAATGTCTCACTTTTCCTATTCATGTTTCAGGGAATAAGTAATTCCATTAACATATGTTGTGTATACAACTAATGGTATAAAGGATATAATGAAGAATGAAGGATTAAGGCCATGAAGGGAAATGCTATGTTAGGAAGGTGTGTGGGAAGGCTTTCCTGGTAAGATGATATTTAAGCAGAAACATAACTTTAATCAGAGAGTTGCTGTGCGGCTAGTGAGGGAAGTTAATTGCCAACAAACAGATGTGACACAACAAGAAACTACTGGATTGAGAGTTAAAATACAAAAAAAAAAAAAAAAATAAGTAATGCAGCATGTTTAAGAGAGACATACATGAAAGACAGTGTGGCGAAGGTGATGAGTTAGGCACACTGGAGAAGCTGGTGTTTGCTCACTGTAAGGAGCCCAAATCTAGTCTGTCTAAACTCTGTGTTACAGATAATTCCGGGATATGTTTATGAAGCATCCCTCCTCCCACTACCAGGAGAGTTACAGTTTGGATGATAAACGATCAGCCTAAAAGTAGTCTATTAAATGAGTTTTACTATGAATGGAGTAAGAAACCATGGAAGGATTGCATGATATATGATATATATTAAATGTTAATAGATTCACTCTATCTCGTGGACTAACCACAGGCTATAGAAACACAAAAAGTAACCTAGAAAATGAATGGAGAGTATTGAAATTATGCAAATAAATTTTGTAGTAAGTCAGATAATCAGGTAAGATTTTGTAGACTATAGAGTCAGCAGGACTCAAGTGTAGTTGGGCATGAGAGGAAACAGTTGTCTAATTAATATCTTGTTAAGAGATGCTAAAGAAAGGGAGAATTTATGAGCAGCATTAAAGTACTCAGGGCTTAAATAAGATTTAACATTGTCAAACGTAGCCCATGGCAGCTTAGCATCCAAGTGGGTGCTAAGTAAGGTGAATAGGTGACTAAGTAAGGTGAATAGGTCACCTAGTAAGGTGAATAGGGACTGTCTTTGACATGAACTCAGAGGAGGACTTTTTGACCTCCTCCCAAACCCCGAGGGAAGAGCATCCTTGCTAGACCACAGAGGAGGACATTGCAGCCAGTCCTTATGAGACCTGATAAAACTAGGTTCAGATGGAAGGGGAGGAGGACCTCCCCTATCAGTGGACTTAGAGAGGAGCAGGAAGGAGATGAGGAAGGGAGGGTGGAATTGGGAGAGAATGAGGGAGGAGGCTATGGCTGGGATACAAAGTAAATAAACTGTAATTAATATAAAAAATAAAAATTAACAAAAAGACTTCACATTGTTTCAGTTTTTGCAAGGTAAACCAGGAACTTGGTTTATGTATGGAAGTGTTGATGTTTCTTTAAGACTCCCACATACAATTAGATGTATGAGTCTAGTGTTTGGGAGAAAGGAATACTATATAAATGATGGCAAAAACCCAGATGGGAATACAACAGGGTTGCCTTGGCAGAATAAGAAAGACACTTTGGACCCCCTTCTCAGATGTAGCCCATAGACAGATCAGTCTCCTTGTGGGTCTCCTAGTAAGGGGAGAAGAGACAGTTTCTGATAAGAACTCTGCTGCCTGCTCCTTTGTAGCTTCTCCATGTGGGGAAACCCAGACATTTCACAGAGGAAGCAGATCCAGGTGGACCTGACAGGACATGATAGGCTAGGGTCAGACAGAAGGGAGGAGGACCTCCCCTATCAGTGGACTAGGGGAGAGGGATAGGGGAGGAAGAAAGAGGGATGGTGGGAAAGGGAAGACGTGAGGAGGGGACTACAACTGGAATACAAAGTGAATAAATTGTAAACTAATAATAATAATAGATTTACAGACATTAAAATTTTAAAGAGAAAATAATATAACTTAAATTTTGAAATTGATTTAGTAATTAAAATTTATGTTTGATTTAACCTAATATATACTTTTTATTGTAAACAAGAAAAATATTATTAAAAAAAAGAATCTGTGAAGAAATCAGTGAAACTGAAAGGATAAGTTCAGTGAGGATGCAAAGGGCTATGAGGACAACTAGGAGGGACTTTCTCAGAAATGATGGCATTGATTCTGGAAGCATCAAGTGTCCTTGAGGAGGTAGCATCATGAGAAAAGATTCCCTTGGAGCAGAACTTAGCATTCACATCCCTCTCTGTTTAGGTGGGGAAGAGGGGGAAGGTGGAACTAGGAAGGCTGGAACTGCACACATCTGAATCAATGGCATGGAGAGCAGCCAGGAATGGAGTCTGAACAAATCATAGTTCATACCGTAAGAACTAATCTAACCTAGACATTGTCAAGATATATTCTCCAAACCCTAGAGAAATGTAAGCTTCTTAGAAACACACTATAAAAAGAAGACGAATAAAAGTCATTCTGGTACCATCCATGTTTTCTCTACAGTGAGATTTAGCTTGAAATAGCCTTGTAAAATAAATTCACTGAGATCAAACACCAAATCTAAAAATTGTGTTTAAAGGCAAATAAGCAGGCTTTTGAAAAGTAAGAAATAAATCCTTTGAAAATCATTGATTCGTTCCAAACCAGTTAATTAATGTAGCCTTCAGATCTCATTGCTGCAACATGGTAAAGCTTAGACTTGAATACACACACAGACAAAAAAATTACTGCCAATATATTATTATTAATATATTATTATTTTCACTATATACAAATTATCTGAACTTTATACCTCTCATGTTATGCTCCATTATTTTATACTGACTACATTCTTTTGTGTGACATAGATCAGTGCATCTAAAAGTTATAGAGTTGTATATGGTATGATATATATTTGCATTTTCTGAGTTTCAAGCTGATAATTTTTCAAAGTTAATATTTTAACATTTTTTATTGTTATCATTTATTATAATTTATTCAGTTCGTATTCCGGATGTGGCCCCCTCCCTCATCTCCTTCCAATCCCACCCTCTCTCCCTCTTCTCCCTTTATGCCTCTCCCCTAGTCCACTGATAGGTGAAGTCCTGCTCCTCTTCTATTTGACCCAAGCTAGTAAGGGGATCAGGGGCTGTCTCTGACATGAACTCAGTGTCAGGCTCTTGGATTACCTCCGTGTGTGTGTGTGTGTGTGTGTGTGTGTGTGTGTGTGTGGTGCAGCCTTGCCAGGCAACAGATGAAGACAATGCAAAGTTAACTTTTTAAAGAACTTAAATTCTTAAGTACCTTGGGAAAAATTTTTTTTTTCAAAACGTTTTAGACTTTGAGTATTTTGTGTTTGTACCAGGAAATCTACACACGGGATTTGTAAGAAATATAATATTGGCCCCTAGAGAGCCTTGAGTCCTAGAGGAATGCTTCTCAATTCTTATAGAATATCTAACATAAAACTATCAAAATTACAATGAGAAGAAATCACCTCATATCTATATTCTGAACATGACTCTTGAGAATAGAAGCTCAGAGTAATGAAAACATAACAAGATTGATATGCTAGGCTGCACCAGGTGCAATGAAGATTATGGAATGTAAATAGTAAGGGATACAGATTTTCTTTAAGGAAACACTTCAGGTATCAGAACAAAGTCTAAAAGGTATAGTTGTTTAACAAGTCACTGGGGGGAATAAGTCAGAATTAATACACATACATCACAGCCACTGGATATTGTAGAATTATATGATCATCCTGTAAGATACTGGTATATTTTCCTAAGCAGACAGAGTGGGGAAACATATTTTACCCTTGGTCAATTCTAATAGATAGTATAACTAAATGCATTCTAGATTAAGTTTTTTTTTTTTTTTAAAGAAAAATAAAAGGTTTCTTTGTATTGGGTCATACAAACATAATGCTGGCAAAGTGAAGACAGAGTAGGATAGAAAATGAAATAAAAAATGTAACAAAAGATCAGTGGGGAGTTAGTGATAAAACCAGCATGACATCCACAGTGCTCCAGACAATAGTACCACCAGCTGCCTACTGATAAACAGGCAGGCAAAAGCCTAGTGGAGTGATAAAAACAGCAGGCAATGGGGAAGCACCATCAGGAAAGCAGGGAAGCAGCCAGGGGAGTCCATTGAAAAGTTAATTGAAGTAACAAGCTGGGAGCCCTGTAGGTCATAGAGCAGACTCATGGAGACAGATGGAGAAGAGTAGCAAGGAAGAACTGAAGTACTAAAACAAAAAGTGAGCAGACCGCAGAAGGGATTGAGAAATATCAATCTATGCCAAGATGTATGCAACTCTTGGCCATCTGTGAAGAAAGTCCAAGAGCTACCAAGAATTTGAGAAAACAGACATCCACATGCTTAAATTATTATAAAAGTATGTTTGACTTATGCAAAAATACTGTATTCTTTCCAATGCCACGTTTACTTTAGCAGTCCTCCAATGGAAACAAAACACAACCCAAAATGTCAACAATCCACATTGTAAAGTAGAATTCAGTAATAATAATAATAATAATAAATTAATAGTACCATAGTGGTATTCCCAACAGTCAATAGAGTGGGAACACTGAAAGTTTAAACATTGGGTTTAGAAAGATGAATATGTGGATCAAAAAGGAGATGAGTGTTTTGTTTTGTTTACTCCCAGAATTTGGGACACAAATAAATTTGTGCAGAGAGACCAAAGAATTAAAAATTAGTTTTTTGGGGGTTATTAAATTAAAGTTTAAAGCATGAGCCTGAACAAAGGCCAGACAGGTGGAGACATGTCCAGCCAAACGTGGGGAGGAACCAGCCTTACTGAATTCTTTCCTGCCCACTAGAGATACAGTTGCTAGGAAACTGGCCCAGGTTGCTCCTCTCCCCTAGTACAGCCAAACAAAAGAAGCCAGATCTTAAATGGTTTGGGGGGGGGGGTGCTTTCTACAGCCACTCAGTTCAAAATGCAACATCCCCTTTTGTGTTTCAACCAACAGACACTTGCCAAGCAGGGATTCCCCTGCTTTGGGTGCTCTGGGAGGACTGGGACCTTTAAATCACCTACCTACCTTGAGCTCCAGGCTCTCTACTTTCAACCACTGAGTGAGTGAGAGTGTGGACCCAAGCTCTAGCTTGTAATAAAAAGATCCTCATGTGTTTTGCAATGGACTCGACTCCTGGGGTCTTTTGGGGTCTTGCGAATTGGGCACAACAGTATAACAGCAGCTTTAGTTATCTGTATACAAGCCATGGACAAGTAATTTGCAACACATACTTGTTAGAACAGGAAAAGGGAAGCCTTTCTTTAATCCTCTGAAATTGACAATAATCAGCTCAATAGTAGAAACACATGGATACTTAAGAGGGAAAGGAAGTCTGACAGATCCCTGACAGGGAGACAAACAGGGAAGGAAGAACACAGATAAATAATGAAGACAAACTACTGGCATGCATTTTGAGACAAAGGCCAGGAGGAGACCTCTGTGGGGTGACCCAGTGAGATTGATCAAATTAACCAAGGCTGCACCAAGACACATTTACTCAAAGCTGTGGGCCTATTAGCTTCCCTTACATTGTTTGAAATTGACCAATTCTAATTTAGGAAAATGATAGTCCCACTCCATTCCACCCTAGCCAAAACCCTTAAAATCTTCAACCCTTCAGCAGAAAGCAGATCTTGGCTTTGCAGGAATTCTTTAGGCATATGATGTGGTGTGTGTGTGTGTGTGTGTGTGTGTGTGTGTGTGCACGTGCGCACACACACACGATTCTTTAACATTAAGAAGTGTATTTTCATTTGTTGATTCTGTAAAAGTGTGTAAATTTTTCCAGAAGCCACCTGTTATACTCAAGAGTTCCCCTACATTTATTTATTTAATTGGCTTAGGAAATGAGCCCTATGAAGAACTTTACAAGATAACATTTACTTACTTTTGTTTTGGATTGTAAGTATGAAAAAAAACAAAAAAACACCCATAGTAAATACTCTAGAAAGGTTAGCTGACTTATGAGGGCTTTCTGGGTTTAGAGATTTTGAAAATCATAGTTCCAAGGCCACCTGAATCTTCTGAATGTGACTTGTTACATTGTGACTACCAAGTAAAAGCTTTTAAGATGTATTCATTTAAGTGATCAAGCTTTTAGTAACCTAAAATCT
This sequence comes from Meriones unguiculatus, assembly GCF_030254825.1. NCBI lineage: Eukaryota > Metazoa > Chordata > Mammalia > Rodentia > Muridae > Meriones > Meriones unguiculatus. The sequence continues at coordinate 41,724,506 of NC_083352.1, forward strand.
ACAACTGAGTTCAGATTACATTTGCGAACTCCAGCTAGACTTCTCTCTTCTCTACTTTTCTAGCACCTGTCTACATTATTTCCTCATCTCTTAAGTCTGATGGTTAATGATCTTATTTTTGTCTATAAGGAATGACAAGTTCAAAGAGAAATTTACTTTCAGAGATATCATTTGGGGTACTCTTTTCTGAACCACAATACTCCTATGAGAGGTCAACATACAGAAGAGTTTAAAGTTTGCTCATGCAGATTGTACATACCAATGAGGCCTTAGAGGAAACATATGTGGATTGGAAGCTTGCCTGATGTAGTAGTAGAGCAATTGCCTAGTTTGCATGAGGCTTTGGTTGCAATACCCACTACCTAAAAAAAGTGATCCTTAAAAAGATGTTTTTTAGTCCTGTGCATGTGGCTCATACCTTCAACCCCAAAACCAGAGAGGCAGACACAGGGCATGGATCTCTGCTTTTGAGACCTGCTTGGTCCACAGAGTGAGTTTCAGGACAGCCATGGCTACACAAAGAAATTTTGTCTCAAAAAACATATATGTACATTCCTGCTATGGAAACTACATAATCAGAACAGAGATGAGCAGAACTGAGAATCTGGGCATGTATAAGTTGTCAAAGATTGAATGATAGCTACTTACTGAATGTGAGGGAGAAATGATCAAAAAATTGTGCTGAAAAATATAGACCACATGTTCCCTGTCTATGGAAAATATGTAGAACTGAAGTTTTTAGAATTTAAGTGTCTTTTATGTTCAGAAAACAAGAACCAGCACTATTGTCATCATCAGTAAACAAACTCATGACTTAGGCATAATTACATTCATTTGATTAAGCACAGTATGAGTTGTTCTATACTGAGCATCCATTACCACAACAAAACCAAACAAAAACACATTTCTGATTTTCAAAACATATTTATCAAAAATTTATCAAGTTCTCAAGATACTGTGTATACATTTAATAAGGAAAGGGAATTAAGAAAGAGACAAAATTCATTAAGCAAATTTAATTGGACTGGAATGAATGGCATTTCAAGCTAGAAAGGGAAATTAAATATTTTAGTAGAATGTAGAACAATCATCAAGTAGGTGGGGAAAGTTATTTCATTCTCAGAAGATATTCACTTTCTTAATGTGAATTAATCTTGGAATATTTCAAGTACAAAGCAACATGTTAGTTTTATCCAAAAGTCTAATGAGTAGATATTTCTTGGTTCTTTTTACTTATTTCAAATACCATAACACTATTCTGTGATATTTTTTAAGATCACAAAAATGATTTGACAAAAGGTGAACAATATGTGAAATGTTATCCTTTCTTTAAGTTTTAGATTTATTTTATGTATGTGAGTGGTTTTGCTCTTACTCTATATCTGTGCATGTACCTGTTACCCATGGAGGTCAAAACAGGATGTTTGATCCCCTGGAAGAGGAGTTAGCAGTGGCTGTGAGCAACCATGTTGGTGCTGGGAAAGAAACTCAGGTCATCTAAAAGACCAACAAATGTTCTTTTTTTTAAAAAAAAATTCTTTATTAATTACACTTTATTCATTTTGTATCCCCCCTGTGGTTCCCTCCCTCCTCCAGTCCCAATCCCTTGCTTCCTCCCCTCTCTGCACGAATGCCCCTCCCCAAGTCCACTGATAGTGGAGGTCTTCTTTTCCTTCCTTCTGATCCTAGTCAATTAGGTCTCATCAGGAGTGGCTGCATTTTCTTCTTCTGTGGCCTGGTAATGCTGCTTTCCACCCCCTCTCAGGGGGAGGTAATTAAAGAGTAGGCCAATCAGTTCATGTCAGAGACAGTCCTTGTTCTCATTACTATAGAACCCACTTGGACACTGAACTGCCATGGGCTACATCTGTGCAGAGGTCTTAGGTAGAGGATGGACATCAGAAGAAGCAGAAAAGAGGAGCCTGACACAGAGGACCTCTGAAAGGCTCTGCCCTGCAGACTATCAAAGCAGGTGCTGAGACTTATGGCCAACCTTTGGGCAGAGTGTAGGGAAACTTATGAAAGAAGTGGGGAACAGTCAGATCTGGAGAGGACAGGAATTCCACAAGGAGAGCAACAGAACCAAAAAATCTGAGCAAAGGGGTCTTTCCTGAGACTGATATTCCAACCAAGCAACAAGTGATCTTATTAACTGAGTCATCTCTCCAGCTCCAAGCCATCCTTTCAAAGACTAAATTACCAGATTATAAATAGTTTTCTTATACTATGAGAAATAAATATTAAGTAATTTATTTGTAATCTTATTTATTTAACATTTATATTAAGCTGATTTTAGTCAAATCAAACTGATATGAATGTTATTTTTCTGAACATTATGCTTTCATAAATTGTCATTTATTACATGTTTATTGTTTATATTTATATACAAATACATAATGTATTTACTTTTTAATGTAAGTATTATGCTGTTCACTTTGAAAATAAAAAAGACATGGTTCTGGAACTTTTTTATCTTTTGATAAGTGTACATTTATAAAACCGTTTAATTGGATTTTTCTCAGATAAATATTTGGATATGAAATGTCTCTAAATGGCTTCCGTGGAGAAGGTTTCATCCCTGGCTGGTAAAATCAATCATTGAGAGAGGAAATTTTTATCAAGAATTTTACAGATAATTGGATTAGCCTATTGAATAATTACTAGCTTCAGGACATTATTGGGAACTGATGAACACTGAGAGAGAGATTCCTCACTGAAAGAAGTAGGAACTTCGGTACCTGGACAGACAGAAGTTGTGCCAGCTGCTTCCTCTTTTTGTTTCCTTGCTGTCATGGACTGTGTACCGTTTTATACCAGTGATCTTGTGTTACGCTCTGTCTCAATGAAGGCCCATACCAGCACAGCTAACTGATCACGTACTGACATATTTGAAAAGGGGATCCAAAATGTGTTTCTTCTTCCTTTAAAATGTTGATTTTTAGGTGTTGGTCAAAGTGACAGAATGTCTCAGTAACACAAAAATCACTAATGGAAAATAGACACTTGTCAATAATTCATATGGACAAGGTCAAAACAATTGACATGCTTAAATCAATGAAAATTTAGAACAGTACAGAAACTATGACAGTGCAAGAAACTATGATTTCACAGTGTGCTATGAGCAATTGTTTTCAAAAAGAACTGAAACTAAGTTGTATTATGGGAAAGTATCTCTTAAATATAAATCTTAAAAGCCCAGAGAAGAAACTTCTTATATTTATCATATGTGAATGATAAAGTATTTAAATATTATGTTATTATATTTCTTTTCATAATCTGTTATTAATTTTAAGAAGGACAAGGAAATCAGAAAGAAGGGAGAGAAGTGTGAAGAAAAACATGTCTACAGTAATTGATATCCGTGTGAGATAGGAATAGAATGGGACCTCAGGTCAGAATGCCTGGCTAGAATTAGCCTTACTCTAATATGAAAAAATGATGTAACCTCTTTAAACCTCTATTTCCTCCTCTGCAAAATAGGATAACTACACTGAGCTATCTACCAGACACAGTTTTTATGAAGTTCTAATGAGATTCTGTTGGCTAAAGTAATTTGCAAAATTCTGTCTTATTTCAGCCTAAAGCTAAATTTCAATTATTATGAACTTTCTTTGTTTTCTGCTAAGCATATTTTCATATTTAACTTGTTTTTTAGTTTACTAAGTATACAACCATTAAATACATATTTTAATGTATGACAAGAACTTTGGAACAAACAAAAAATAACATTGTATAATGAATAAAAATAGTTTTTTTTATTTTGATTTCTATTTCTAAGTTAAGAAATTGAGCAGTGAACAACATTTGAGAAAATAAAAAAGCTTTTAAGCCTCCTGTGGAAAGAAAAGGGCTTAAAGAAAGGAGCTTTGTATACATACAAAGATAAACCACTGTGCTCTGCGCTCCCTGCTCTCTTTCTAGCAATGGCATAGATTTAAAAGCACCAGGAGAATTTAGAATGAACTTTTTTTTTGGGGGGAGGGGGTCAACTATATATTCATGCAGTAGGTGAAAAAATAAATGAATGGATATAGACGGTAAGTGATAAAGTAGATATTGCTACCAGAGCTTGGTACAAATATACAGAAATATGTCTTTGAAGCTCAGAGAAAGTCCATCATATATCAAAATAGGAAATGTTACACACTCCAAGGAATCAAGGCACTTTCTAAATCACTGCCTCAGGAGCATTTTACATCCTGACCATCTCCTCTGGTGTCTCCTGACTCTCAGAGAAAGCATCTTCCTCTATTAATCCCCACCTGTCCCTTACCTCCTGTGTACTGTTTAAGCTGCCTGTCTCTAAGTTTGATATTCTTCCCTCTCAAGCACGAAACCCACACCATAATGACCTCCAGAGGTGACAAACCTCTGCAAATGCCATAGCAGGTCAAAATATGCAATGAACACAACTTAAGCTGTTGAGAACTTCTTTTTTTTTTTTTTTTACTTTTAGTTTTTTTTTTCTTTTTTTTTTTCTTTTATTTTTTTTTTATCAGTTACATTTTATTAACTCTGTATCCCAGCCGTGTCCCGATCCCTCATTCCCTCCCAGTCCCTCCCTCCCTCCCTCCCTCATCTCCACCGTGCCCCTTTCCAAGTCCACTGATGGGGGGGACCTCCTCCCCATTCATCTGATCCTGTTTTATCAGGTATCTTCAGGACTGGCTGCAAAGCCCTCCTCTGTGGCCTAACAGGACTGCTCCTCCCTTCAGGGGTGGGGAGACCAAAGAGCCAGTCATCGAGTTCCTGTTAGAAATAGTCCCTGTTCCCCTCACTTTGGGAAACCAATTGGTTACTGAGCTACCACAGGCTACATCTGAGTGGAGGTTCTAGGTTATATCCATACATGGTCCTTGGTTGAATGTCAGTCTCAGAAAAGACCCTGTGCCCAGATATATTTGGTCCTTGTGGAGCTCCTATCCTTTCCCCAACAGACTAACTCCCCTTCTTTCTTATGATTCCCTGTACTCTGCCAAAGGTTTGGTCATGAGTCTTTGCTTTGAAAACACTGCTAGTTAGAGTCTTTCAGATGCGCTCAGTAGACTCCTGTCATACGTTCAATGCACATCCCATCTGTCTTTCTAAACGAGGATTGATCATCTTACCCCATGTCCGCTCAATTGCTTATCTTTTTTAGGTGTATAGATTTCATTATGTTTATCATATCTTATAGGTCTATATAAGTGAGTATATCCCATGTTTGTCTTTCTCCTTCTGGGATATTTCACTCAGAATGATCTTTTCTAGATCCCACCATTTGCCTGCAAATTTCATGATTTCCTCCTTTTTGATTGCTGAGTAGTATTCCATTGTATAAAAATACCACAATTTCTGTACCCATTCCACCGTTGATGGACATCTGGGTTGTTTCCAGGTTCTGGCTATTACAAATAGAGCTGCTATAAACATGGTTGAGCAAGTGTCTTTTTTGTGTACTTGAACAAACTTTGGGTATATACCTAGCAGTGGTATAGCTGGGTCTGGAGGAAGCACTATTCCTATTTGTCTTAGAAAGCGCCAGATAGCTTTCCAGAGTGGTTGTACCAGTTTACATTCCCACCAGCAGTGGAGCAGGGTTCCCCTTTCTCCACAACCTCTCCAGCATGTGTTATCGCTTGAGTTTTTCATCTTGGCCATTCTGATGGGTGTAAGGTGATATCTCAGGGTCGTTTTGATTTGCATTTCCCTGATGGCTAATGAGGATGAGCATTTCTTTAAGTGTTTTTCTGCCATTCGATATTCCTCTGTCGAGAATTCTCTGTTTAGCTCTGTTCCCCATTTTTTAATTGGATTACTTGGATTGCTGCTTTTCAGCTTCTTTAGTTCTTTGTATATACTGGATATTAGTCCTCTGTCAGATAAAGGGTTAGTGAAGATTCTTTCCCAATCTGTAGGCAGTCGTTTTGTTTTGATGACGGTATCCTTTGCTTTACAGAAACTTTTCAGTTTCATGAGGTCCCATTTATTGATTGTCGCTCTTAGAGCCTGTGCTGTTGGTGTTCTGTTCAGGAAGTTGTCTCCTATGCCAATGAGTTCTAGGCTGTTCCCCACTTTTTTTTCCAATTGATTTAGGGTATCTGGTTTTATGTTGAGGTCCTTGATCCACTTTGACTTTAGTTTTGTGCAGGGTGATAAATATGGATCTATTTTCATTTTTCTGCATGTAGACATCCAGTTAATATTTGTAACTGTAGTACTGACAAATGTTTTGAAATCACCTTTTACAAAATGGTAGGCTGTAGTGGCCTCACCAAACACATAGTTTTCTGCTCCCCGAATATAATAAAATTGAAGTGACTTGGAAACAACTAAATTTTATTGTTAATGTGCTTGATTAGATCCTATCATGAAGTAAAACAATGTAATGTGAGGATAAAAACCATTTTCACTTTGAATAATCAAATGAAAACAGCGTTTTGAGCAGGGGATGGTGGCACAAGCTTTTAGCACCTGAGAAGCAGAGGCAGAGTAAGGTACTGGACAGTAAGCACTGTTCAACAGAGAAACCTTGTACTGGAAACAAGATAAAACAACAACAGCAACAAAATCCACACACAAAAGGAAACAAAAAAGAAAATAAAATAGCGTTTTGTGATTTAAAAATCAGTTATTTCTCTGCCCTTTCAATATTGCAGTAATTCTATTCAATTATAGACCTAGTGGATAATTCAGGAGTTCATGTATTTTGCAGTGTCAAAAAATTTATTGTTAATGGACAAATGAGAATAAAAGGACTAACTCAGAGCTTTCATCATATTGAAGAAGCAACTTAGCTTCAGCACCTAGGTGTCATTTTAATGTGGTCCAATGATCTGATTGTGGATTGAGGAGTACATAAGTGAGAGACTGGTACTTTAATCAAAACACAGGAAGTGAGAGGATCCCCTGCAGGTGACAGGTAGCAGTGTTCTCTGAGAGTCAGGACACAGAAAAGGAGGCCGGGATGTTGCTGCAATGGAGTGCTTGAAGAGGCTGAACAGACAAGAGGGTTTTGCTGGTTTGAAATAAGTTGTTTCACTTTTATACATGTACCATATGTGTCTTTCTGCTTCTGGGTTACCTCACTCAGGATGATCTTTTCTAGCATGTATAATATAGGATAAACATACTAAAATCAATAGTCCTAAAGAAACTAAACAATAAGAGGGACCCTCAGGAAGAGGCTGAAACCTCACTCAGAAGGGCAAACAAGATAGACATTGAGTAGGAAAAGACAAGAAACAAAAGACCTCTGAAAGATTCTACCCATCATGGTATCAAAGGAGATACTGAGACTCATAGCCAAACTTCGGGCAGAGTGCATGGAACCTTATGGAAAAAGAAGGAAATGAAGAGACTTGGAGGGGACTGGAGCTCCACAAGGAGACCAAGAGGACCAAAAAATACATGGGCCCAGGTTGACCTTCAGAGACTGATACTCCAATCAAGAACCATGCATGGAAAGGCCCTAGACCCCATGCTCAGAGGAAGCTCAGTTTCCAAGTAAGTTTCCTTACTTGGGTAGGGGCAGGAACTGTGTCTGGCATGAACTCAATGACCAGTTTTTGGATCACCTCCCACTGTGGGGTGTAACCTGAGAGACCAAAAGATTAAAAATCGGAGGCTATTATTTTAATGTTTAAGGCCTGAAATAGCTGGGTGAGGTCCAGTAATGCCCTGAGGGGAAGAACTTGCCTTACTGCATTCTTTCCCCACCCACTAGAAATACAATTGCTAGGAAACTGGCCCATTCCCCCTAGGGAGGGATACCAGATCATTAATGGCTTGGGGACCTTCCTATAGCCAATCTATTCAAAATCCACAAATAGCTGCTTGCCAGGCAGTAATCTCCCCTGCTTTGGGCATGCTGGGAAGGACCAGAATCTTTAAATCACCCAACTAACTGAGCACGGGGCCCTCGGCTCTCACCACTTCGGCATTAGGGGGTGTTAGCCCAAGCTGCAGCTTGTAATGATTTGAAATAAAAAGATCCTCATGTGTTTTGCAAAAGACTTGGCTCCTGGTGGTGGTCTTTTGGGGTATCGCGATTTGGGCACAACAAACCTTGCCAGGCCACAGAGGAAGATGATGCAGCCAGTCCTGAGGAGAACTGATAGGCTAGGGTTAGATGGAAGGGGAGAAACTCCTCCTCTATCACTGGACTAGGGAGGAGCTTGAGAAGAGAAGATGGAGGTGGGTGTTTTTGGAAAGAGTGGAGGGAGGGGTCCACAGCCAGGATACAAAGTGAATTAATTGTAATAAATAAATAAATAAACTGTTCCGAGCTGTTTATATGTAGGGTAAAATCTACATATAAAACTAGGGTAAGGGAGGCATGAGAAAAATCACAGGTGATTTGAGATGGTTATCTTCCACAACAAACAAGATAACTGTGAAGCAACCAAACATAGTGGCAGTAGTCTATATTATGTTGAAAGTCCCTTGGACTCTTCTGACAAACCACTGGAAGGAAGGCTTCCCATGCTTGGAAGGCTTCCCATGCTTGGAGGAGTTATGTTGTTGTTTTTTTGTTGTTGTTGTTGTTATTTTGTTTTGTAGTTTTTGACAATCTATGAGTCTTGGGGTAGCATTATCCCCTCATGTAATATAAACTACATTTGGAAGATACATACATACAAACACACATACTATATAATTTATTGTTAATTAATAATAAATATGTATGATAAATATAATATAATATCTATAATATAAAAACACTTTTAACTCATATGTATTTGAATAAGCTTGTAAAATAGTAAGTTTCTCCGTGGATTTTTCAAATATCTGTATTCTTATTAACTCTTCATCCCCTTCTCATCCTCTCTGCATCTAACCTCCCCATTATTTGCCTATTTCTCCCTTTGAGTTAAAAAACAAAAGAAAATTTATGAGAGATATTTAAAGACAAAATTAGAGGTTTTTAAAGTGTGAGGCCTTATAAGAATACAACAACAACAACAAAAAAACCTGTAGTTTTGTTTTTGTTTTCCTTGAAGCCACCAATGGCAATAGTTATGCCCTAGGAAATTCACAGTCTAGAAATCGTTTCTGGGAATGAAACATCCATGTAGAAGAAAGCACCAATCAATGATTTTAGACATGAGACTTGATATCCCATCTTGTATAAAAAGTTAGATAAACAAACATACAAGCAACAGCAACAACAAAAAGGAAAATCTGGGTTCTGTTGTTAGATGATTAGTGATGTTAACCAGCAAAGAACTCCAGATCATATGATGCTTGAGAAAAGCATATATAATATTTCTGTTTAAGATACATTTACTTTTGAAGCCTATCAAATGTTTAAGAGACAGGTCTAAAAGTCTGGTAGATAAATCACAGAGTTCACTGGAAGTGAATAGGTTTGAAAATAATTCACACAGTAGATCTAGTAGTGTGTGGGCAGTGATAATGGCTCTTGTTCTGCTTTAGGAACTTGTTCCTGTCTAAGGACAGATGAAAACATCACAGTTCATAGCATATTTCCTTTAGACTTCCACTGAGCCTGTAATTTCTCTACTGTTCACATGAATCTAGTGAAGAGGTACAGAGCATACATCAGACAAAGAATAAATACATAGCGCTTTCAAAGCAAGGGTGACTAGCCATAAGCAGCTAAGTGCATGGAAAGATATCAAAGTGGTAATAAACAAAATATCTCCATTCTTCATCTTGTGTTTGAAATGATAACCTCTGAAGTAACAGTGTTACAAATTAGGACATTTAGAAAATGATTTGTCATACTTGTAACATACTGAAGACTGGGATTCCTGCCCTCTCAAAGAGGCACTGGAGAGAGTTCTACCTGTTTTCTATCATTTGAGGTTATCAAGGGAAGGTTGTATTCTGCAGAAGACCTTATTAAGAGTTCAAGTATGCTGGCCTCACAATTCACATTTTCAGCCTCTAGAACTGTGAGGAATAAAATTCAGTTGTGTACAAGTCAATCAAATGTGCTCCTTTGTTATAACAGGATGTAGTAAGATATAAACCAAAAGATAAAGTTAACAGTCCATATTTTGATGACTTTGATTAACAAAACACACTTAACTAACCAAAATGCATTCAGAAATAACATTTTCATGTTTTAATTCATTAAAATCTGAAATGGAACACTATTAATATTGAAGTTATCAATATTTTTATCTAAAGTTACATTTATATTTTAAATATTTAAAATTTTATTATATTATATCATATATAATGTTATATTCCATACACATTATATATGATTATTGATATTTTAATAAATAGTTTTTATAATTTATTTAATACATAATTAAAATTTAAATATATTTTAGCATTACTTTTATAGATAAAAGGTTGATGGTTGTTTTAAATAATTTTGTTATATACATAGAAAGTATAAATATAAGCCTAGACAGTATGATGGAAGAAGTAAATATAAGAAAAATACATATGTTTTCCAGTGTTCCTAAGAAATAATTATCAGTCTATGGTTCTTGTGAGGAGCATGGTCAGCCAAAGAATTTTAACTTCCTTAAAGACACAGCACATGCATGCACACACAAACACACACACTCACACACACACACAGATTTATATATGTATGTATGTATGTATGTATGTATACACGCACAGTTACATGTATTGTTTATAGTTTTTGGCAAATATAAAGTATCATGATTCCTTAACTCAAATAACTCTTGGTATCATTTTCCTTCATCTCTCCTTTTTCTCTTGTATTAATTTCTCTCTCTCCAAGCAGTAAGAGCCTCGTCTCCATCTTGTACCACTACCAGGCATGAGTAAGCTTGTTTCAAATAGTTGGTCAGCATAATTTAAGAGATGCCCCAACGAATACTGATCATAGATGTTATACTTGCTTGCCTCACTGGGGTTGAGGGTAGGAACCTACTATTGAAGATTGTATACACTCAAGACACAGGGTTTCAATTATGGGAGTTGAATCTGAACTGAAACTCTCTCTTCTACAGACTAGTTTCCATGATATATTACACAAACTGCTCTTGAATGGAGACAATTAAATTGTTCTATGAACTGTAACACCTATGAGCTACAACTATTACCAGCAAGGCATGATATTTTTACAGAGGAAATAAGTGATGCTCAACAACTGTCTATTTGAACTTAAGATCCACTCCACAGAAAGGAGATCATGACTAGTCCTGGAGTCTAGCCAGCTTCCCTGGGGCTACTGAGGTTATAACCTTAGAAAGAGTCTGTTACGACTTTGCTATACCATCATAATTCCTGACCTCATTTCAAATCTTATGCTTACACCTACAGATATGCATAGGTCTTACCCATCATCAATGAAGCCTCTATTTACAGCAAATGGAGACCATCACAGAAAACCACAGCTGGAAAAAAGACAGACGTCAACAGATTGGAGGCAGGGAAAGCCCAAATAGATACATCTAAATTGCAGCTTCTACATCTAAGGAACATTGCAAAAGAGGGAGTAGAGAGATTCTAAGAGCCAGAATTACCAAGAAATTTGCTGTGAAGTAGTCTCTTCTGGAAATGGTTGTATAAAGCAGACAAGACAATGTCAAGATTAATGGATATGTTAACATGGTAAGAGGAAGTGTTCCAGAGTCCCATTACTGGATCAAGAGGTACAGGTAACTCTTAAAAAGTAGAGATTACAACCATCCTGAAGATACCTGATGAGCTAGGGCCAGACAGAAGGAGAGGAGGACACCCCCTCTCTGTGGAATCCGAAGGGGGCAGGGAGGAAAAGAGGGAGGGGAGGATTGGGAGGAAAAGAGGGAGTGGGCTACAGCTGGGATACAAGTGAATGTATAAAATTATTTGAAAATAAAAAAAATTAATAAAAAAGTAGAATTGTGTTCTACTAGGGTGCATTTCAGCCTTGAAACCATAGGCACACAAACAACAAAAATGACTCCTCAGGAACATCAGTATGATAAAACCCAGAATCTTGTTCATGCTAAGGTTTCTGCCCAGGCTGTACTTAAATATGTTAAGTAGCTAATGCTTAATGCTGGCCTTAAATTACTGATATAATTCTCAAGAAACTACAGACAAAATCATGTATTTCTCCTCTGAAGAGGACTTAGAAAAGGCCTTCAATCTTTCCAGACTTCCTCCTGTAGTGGAACTTGGAAAACCAATTTCCATTCCTCATTTCCATTATTTTCAAAATATACATATAATAAAATAAACAACCAATCCTCCTTTTTCTACCTTCGTAGTTTTATGTAGAGTGTAGCCTTGAGACAGTGGTCTCAACGGGAATCTTTGGACAAAGGGATTTCTATGAGAAAGTTTAGCTGATGTTATCCAGTTGGCATTGGAAGAGGTGAACCAAGAAAAGTACAGTGTTTTCTGGATCTTGCAGTTTTGTAGATACACAAATTGATCTATGATTTAAAAAAAAAAATGCAGTACTTATTTTTCTCATTGCCCACCCCCCAAAAAAATAGTCAGACATGGGGAACATAAAGAAGAGTTTGTGTTGGCTTGGTGCATCAGGGCAGCAGAGGCATGCTGCTGGAACATGAGGCTGATGGTTTGCCAGTTAGAATAAAGAAAGAGATGGGTGCTAGTGCCAGTGCTCAAACTGGTTTCTACTCCCTATTAGGTCCAGGACACAATGTTTAAGGAATGTTATTGTTTACATGTGAGTCCTTCCACCTCCATGAAGACATACTAGAAAAATCCCTCCTTTCATCCTAGGTGAGTCTTGATCCTGTCAGACTGACGTCAATATAAACTGTCATGCTGATAAATACTTATGTACTGGTGTGAATTTTTTACAGTTTTTGGTAAGTTTGGGGCACACACACATTTGTTTTATTTATATAAATGTTCTATGGACCATTGTCCATCTAAGACGTTATTGTTATTTATTTTTAAAAACAACTAAGAGAGTTTTGCTTTATTATAACATTATGTTAATTCACAGGTAAACAGTACAGGAAGGTCCTTTGTAATGAAATCAAGGCTGCTCTATTATGAGGCGTTTCCCTTTCAGACAGCAGGGTTTCTCCCATATTGTATGTGCCGTGTAATTACTTGACTTGAATGCAAAACATTAATGAAGACCAGTTTAATTAAATTAAACATTTCCCTTGTGGTAACTCAATCAAAATGCATCATACCTCATTATAATGTTATCTGTAGAAGTCCAGCACTGTAAGTGCCACAAGAATGGGTTACTTTTAACAAGGGTAGAAATAATAAACTCACTTATCAGGTTACAAAATGAACTATCTCAACTGAAATTTCATAGTAACTTCCCAGCATATACATTTTGGACCCTAATTAATATAGTCTGTTTAAGTTTCTTTATTAGAGTCAATGCCATTTGTATTATTATCTTTTGTTTGACTAATATTTATGACAAAAATCTACTTAAACTGGTATGATTAAATTTGCATAAATAATTAAGTAATATTTTTTAGCTCAGCAATTGTCATCAAATGCTTGCTGTGAAGACAATCCATTTGTTACTGCATAACGTCTAGATAGGACCATATGTAATGCAAGTTTAAGGCATTTCATGCATATTTTAATGGGTAAATGGTTCTAGAAAATATTCAAAAATATTCCACTGAGTAGTGAACGGAAAGAGGCTTCTGACCCAGTATATTTGAGGTAAGAATTAATTTTGTTCCTCTACAAGCAATGCTGCTGCTTTTCTTCTGCAGAAGTGGGGGTGAATGCAAAGACCTGACTATGCCAAGGCAGTATTCTCCCACTGAACTTGTTCTCACTTATACTAATTTGAATCAACATAATCTGCTATGTTTAGAAGAAAATTACAATGTTCAGTGCCAAAATAAATTATATGTGCCTATGTCTTTAGATAAACATGTTTAGAAACTTAAGAAGACATCTTCAAAGGACATTTTATTCATGAAAACAATATTTGAACAATCAGTAAATATTTTCATTTTATTAAATAATAGTCATACTATAAACTTTATGATCATGAATGTGTTAGACATTCACAACAGGCAGGTTTTCTTCTTTTTATTCAGTCTATTTTCAAACTTGGGATGGCGTAGTGATTGGAGAATTCTAGAATATTTCTGTTTACCAGTGTCTGCACAAGGAAGGCTCAAGCTCTTCATAGTTCTAACATTTCCAGAATCCCCTCCTTCCCTGTCTCCACTTCCAGACTCTGTGTTCTGGGAGACTGAGCAATAGTAATTGACTATTGGGTTTTCTACCTTCAGAGTAAGCATCTTCCAAAGCTTGTTGTTTCTTTACTTCAGAATAAATTCTTGATCCCAGTAATGCCACATTAGTTCATGGTTATTATAAAATAATAGAATACATAAAATTTATATATAAAAATAAAAGTATAAAATATATATTATATAATAGCAACAGGAAACTTACCTTGAGCATTGCCCTTACTGTTATCCCTTCTATACAGAATGCGCCTTATAACAAAAAGGATATTATACAGGCATTCAGCTTATGGCCACTCAGAGCTTGCCACATATTTGATTTAAGACCATAATCCCTAAAATCCCTAGTGCAATCTGGTAGGAGCATCTATGGGTAATATAAAATTCTTTTGTTTCCCTGCCTATTTAGAGAAGATTACTGGCCTAGTAGTGACCAATAGACATTGAGGAACAAAATAAGTGTCGAGATTTTAGACATATGACAACTGTTTTTTTGGTTTTGGTTCTAGACCAGAAAATCTAGACAGTCCTATACTGCCATAGAGCAATATTAAATACCAATATGCTAAGATATTTTTAATTTAACTTCTGATTTTCTAGATTTGTTACAAAAAAAATCTACTCTTTAAATTCTATTTTTTTTCTGTGTGTGTATGTGTGTATTTGTGGATGTCTGTGTGTGGGTATGTGCAAAAGTGTGCAGGTGTTAGAGGAGGACAGGCAGGGAGTGATATCCCTTTGAGCTGACCTTAGAGGGGGCTCTGAGCTGCCCATCATGACTGTTAGGAAGCAAACATCACTCCTCCAGAAGAGCAGCAAATTCCCTTAATTGGCAAGCCATCTCACTAACTCTAAGGACATCAATTCTTAAATAAAGCACAATAGCAACCTACAAACCTCTTCAGTTGCTTATTATAGGGTGTGAATCTGAACATCTGTAGCTCATGGTTCTCCAGGTGTATCATTAAATAGTCTTTTATGACTATTTGGAAGAGACAGGAGAGGTGGTTCTGTGTGTGTCACAGAACTCCTCTTTCCCCTGTCATTCCCTTTCTTTTCCCAAACAACTTCTCAGTGAAGCATTCTCTGCGCTCGTTATGTGAAAGAAAAGTACATTGTTGCATTAGATAGGGTGTCAATCATTGTGTAGAGAAAGCCAGAACTCACTTTTAAAGTTTCATTTAGTAGTTCTAGAGACACTGGCAAAAAGATAAAGTATTTTATAAAACTTAATACTTCTTCTGTAAAAGAATTTAACTTACAATCTCAGTCAATGTCTTTGTACAGTGTCTACCAACTAGGTCCTATTTTAAATAATTTCCATTATTGTTTCATTTATCCTAATTTCTTATAGCTTGAGTACAATCTAGTCACTGACAGGAAGGGAAGTCCAGAAAGAAAAATGAACTTGTGTAAGATTGCTGCAATTACTATGATTGGGGAATATTCTCTTTAAATAATATTATAAATAAGTATTTATTTGAAAGAAATTTTAAAAGACCTAGGTAAAAAACTTATTTTTCTTTTTATTTTTTATTTTTAGAGTCCACAGTAATCATACGATGGGGAATTACTAAAGTACTACTATTTTAAACAAAATGTAGAAATGATTCCGCAAATATAGTTAAAACAACTATTTCTTTTAAGATATTTTATGCACTTTAATTCTATATATTTATATAGGTATATATATATATATATATATAAATATATATATATATAATTGCAAATGCAAATGCCCACAAAATCCAGAAAGGCTTGACAGATCACCTGGAGCTGGGGACAATGGCATAAGTGGTTATAAGAAACCATACATGGGTGCTGGGAACCAAACTTGGGTTTTTGAAAAAATTCTATGTGCTCCTAACAGCTGAGCCATTTCTCTAGCCTCAGGTATTGT
Source organism: Meriones unguiculatus (assembly GCF_030254825.1). NCBI lineage: Eukaryota > Metazoa > Chordata > Mammalia > Rodentia > Muridae > Meriones > Meriones unguiculatus. Next base: position 41,740,541 of record NC_083352.1, read on the forward strand.
CTTGAAATAATTGTAGATATGTGTTTATTAATTTTATAGTTTTTGTAAATGTTTTGTCTTGAGTAAAGAGAAAAACATCTTGGTTGTGACGTTATTAATATCAGGAAAATTACTTCATTAATCCTTTTATTTTTACATGTGACCATGTTATTTGTATCTCAGATCCAATTGTGAAGAATAAAAGCATAGTAGATAAAGAAGGAATGAAGAGTTGGAGGGAGGGAGAGACAGGGATAGAGGGGGAGACACTTGGAGGAAGCAGAATTGGAGAATCAGTGGCAGGAAGAAGAACAGCAATAGGAAGAGAAGGAAGGATAAAGGAAGGGAAAGGGAGCCATGGAAAGGGCAGATAAAAAGGGAGAAGAAAAGGAAGCCTCCCTTCTGATACTAAAGGGTCTATGTAAAACAGTATTTTGTGTAAATGAGAAAATAAAAAATAGCAAAATTATTTGTTCCAATTGAAAGTGCTCTTTAATGTATCTTATTATCTGCTACTATCCAAGACAGGAAAGAGCCAGTAAGATCATTTTGAGATTTCATCCAATAAAATAATAAGAAATTTAGAAAGAGAAAAAGAATATAAATAGAAAATTAAAAAGCATCTTTTATGATGCCATTGTCCATTTTCGAATACAGCTTTTTTACACTAAAGACATGTATTACCATCATATTTATTTGGTGTATTTGTTACTCATTGTTCATTCTGTTCACATATGGAAATAATATACTTTAACATTCCTTTCATCACGATCCTGCACAATCTTCTGCACATTGAGGTTAATGTTTCCAAAATTACAATTAATGGATTGACAGAATATTAAATATAGCATAGAAATTTATGGAAATAGAATATTCAATGAGAAAAAAAATGAGTCATATACACAGACAAGTTCCTTTTCACAAAAGAAAGTATTTTTATTTATATATGGTAGAATATGCATGTATTTGTTGAGTTCTAGGTCATTCAGGAGTATGATATTTATTTTCATGTGTTTTAGAAAATATACATTAATGAGTCTTAGAGGACAAGTAGATATTTTAGAAGCAGAAATATTTGTGTGGAGCTGAGAACACCACCTGTGCCAACTGCAGATAAGTTGACTGGGACTTCCAGAAATCTCCACATGGGCAGTAGTTTCTATGCTGAACCCCGAGACTGAGTTAACTACTGCCAATTATTCTGGTGTTGCACTTGTCGTAGATGACTTTTCCTTTGCATGATACTGATCATAATGTTCTCCAGATACCGTAGGCAAGGAAATCTGTAATTCAATTCTAAATAGAACTTGCCATTCAAAATATATTAGTCTTAATCTTCAATTTGTAAAACGGCAATTATTGATAGGAAAAAAAATGAGGCAAATGAATTCAAAGGACACACTTCTGTTCTCAAGTATAATTAATATTAAATAGTATTTCAGAAATTGATTTTTAAATTTCAAAGTAAATATTAAATTAGCTCCTTGAAATTAAAACATGCAAAATTCAATTTCTCTCACCAAAGTAATTAAACAAAATTTCCCACTTGAAAATCATTTAAAAAGATGTAAATAAAGTTTTGAGGGCAGATGCCATAGATTCTGGGCAGGAGTCAGAATACAAAAATAGATAACATTCACAAGATATGAGTTCTCCTTAATTTTCTGTATGTACACACAAACATTTATATACTTATTTCACTGGAAATGAAAAGAGTGATGTGGCTGTGGCCCAAGAGATCAGAGCAAATGTCAATAGTTTACTAAAATCATTGACTACAATGCTTATAACTACTAATTTGGTAATAGCAATTTATCTGTATCTGTTACCATATGATTATTGAAAGTTGGAAAAATGAGTCAGAAATTATGAGTTAAAAAAAGGTGTAGTAAATACTTAAAAGAAAGGAAAAACCTCATGATTAGAAAAGAAAGAAATCAAAGTATTATTGTTCGCAGATGATATAGCAGCATACATGAGAAGCACCAAAAATTCTACCAGAGAACTCCTACAACTGATAAAGTGGCAAAGTGGCTGGAAACAAAATTAACACACACACACACACACACACACACACACACACACACACACAAAATGAGTAGCCTTACTGTATACAAAAGACAAATGGGCTGAGAAAGAAATTAGGGAAACAACTCCTTTCACAATAGCCACAAATAACATAAAGTACCTTGTTGTAACTCTAACCAAGTGAGTGAAAGACTTGTATAAAAAAGACTTCAAGTCTCTGAAGAAAGAAATTGAAGAAAGTATCAAAAGATGGAAATATCTTCCATGGTAATTGCTCAGAAGAAGTAACACAGTAAAAATGGCCATCGTACCAAGAGCAATTCTACACATTCAATGCAATTCCCATCAAAACACCAATACAATTCTTTACAGATCTTCAAAGAAAAATTCTCAACTTTATATGGGGGAAGTGGGGGAGAAAAAAGAACAGAATAGCTAAAATAATCCTGTACAATAGAAGCTCTTATGGAGGTATCTCCCTCCTTGATTTCAAGCTGTACTATAGAACAACAATAATAAAAATGGCATGGTACTGGAATAGAAACAGAATGGTGGATCAATGGAATCAAATCAAAGACAGTAATAAACTTCCACACCTGCAGACACCTGATTTTTGAGAAAGAAGGCAAAACCGTACAATAGAAAAAAGACAGCATCTTCAACAAATGATGCTGGTCTAACTGGAAGTCTACATGTAGAAAAATGCAAATAGATTCATTCTTATCACTCTGCAAAAAAGTAAAGTCTAAGTGGATCAAAGACCTAAACATAAAACCAGAGACACTAAATCTGTTAAAAGAAAAATGTGGGGAAGAACCTTGAACTTACTGGCATAGGAGACAACTTCCTGAAGAGAACACCAACAGCTCAGTCTCTAAGATCAACAATAAGTACATGGGACCTCATGAAACTGAAAAGTTTCTAAAAGCAAAGGACATGGTCAATAGAACAAAGCAACAGCCAACAGACTGGGAAAAGATCTTCACAAATCCTACATCTGACAGAGGGCTTATATCCAGAACATATAAAAAACTTAAGAAACTAAATACTAATAAACTAAATAATCCAATTAAAAATGTGGTACACTTATAAGAGAGGTCCTTGTCCCCTTATATCTAACCCTAGCCAATCAGGGTTAGAACCTCTGTGTTCCTCTGTAGCCTGGTAAGACTGCCGCTGCCCCTCAGGGAGAGGAGATCAAAGAGCCAGCCAATGAGTTCATATCAGAGACAGCCCTTACTAGGGAGACCAAGCTGTCATGGACTACATCTGTGCAGGGGTTCTAGTGGAATTGGGGAGGGGCATGGGAGGAGAAAATGAAGGAGGGTGGGATTGGGAGGCAATGAGAGAGGGGCCTTCACTCTGATACAAATGGAATAAATTGTAATGAATGATAAATAAATAAATATAAAATATGTAAAAAAATGGGGTACAGAGCTAAACAGAGAATTCTCAATAGAGGAATAATGAATGGCTGAGAAACACTTAAAGAAATACTTATTGTTCTTAGTCATTGGGGAAATGCAAGTCAAAACAACATTGAGATTACATATTATACCAATCAGAATGGTTAAGATCAAAACCTCATTGGACATCACAAGGTAGAAAGGGTGTGGAGAAAGGGGAATCTTCCATCATTGCTGGTAGGAATGTAAACTTGTACAACCACTTTGGAAATCAATTTGGTGCTTTCTCAAAAAAACTGGGAATAGTGTTACCTACCTTAGTATCCAGCTATACCAGTCCTGGGCTTATATCTGAAACATGTTCAACTATACAATAAGGACATTTGCTCAACTATATTCATAGCAGTTTTAATCATAATAGCCAGAAACTAGAAACAACCTATGTGTGCCTCAACCGAAGAATGGATACTGAAGAATGGATTGTGGTACATTTACACTACTCAGCTACTAACTACAAGGAAATCATGAAATTTGCAGGCAAAAGGATGGAAAAAGTTCATCCTGATAAGTGATAAGATCATTACTTATGAATGGAAGTTAACCATATAATATAGGATAACCATACTAAAATCTATAGACCTATAGAAGCTAAACAATAAGGAGGGCCCTAGGGAAGATGCATAATTCTCATTCAGAAGGGAAAATAGGATAGACACCTAAATCAGTAGGTGAGAACAAACAGGATCAGAGTTTACCACAGATGTCCTCAAAAAGATTCCTTCCAGCAGGGGATTGAAGCTTACAGCCAAACTTTGAACAGAGTGAAGAAGGTATTATGAAAGAAGAGGTAGATTGAAGGACCTAAATGGGACAAGAGCTCCAAAAGGAGATCAACAAAGCCAAAGAATCTGGGCCCATAAAAAAATGGGGGCTAGAGAGAATGATACATTAACCTAAGACCATGCATAAAGATGCCATAGACCTCCTGCCCAGATATAGCCCATTGACAACTCGGTCTCCATGTGGGTTCCCTAGTAAGAGGAGAAGTGATAGTTTCTCTCATGAACTTGGTTGCCTGCTCTTTGATCACTTCTCCCTGGTGGTACAATCTAGCCAGCCCACAGAGGAAGAGGACTCAGGCACTTCTGATGGGACCTAATAAGTTATCATCAGACAGTAGGTGAGGAGGGCATTCCCTTTCAGTGGACTAGGGGAGAAGAAAAGGGGAGGAAGAAGGAGAGAAGCTGGAACCAGGAGAAGATGAGGGAGGGGGCTACAGTATACAAAGTGAATAAGTTATAAAATAATAATAATAATAATAATAATAATAATAATAACTTTTAAAACCCTTTTGTTTAAATAAATAAAGGTCTATGGTTAAACAAAAATAATAGAGTAGGCCTATATCAGTTCACAAAATTTATGAGGGAGCAGTGGTAAAAAATAGTAAATAATTAAGAATATACACAAAAACTACATATTCTATCTTATGGCTCATTTCACTGTTAAGGAAAACTAGGACAAGATACATTCTGACACTTTAGTATAGACATTTTATTACAAGCATTACTGCATGCATGCAGTGTGAAATTATACATCTAAAAGAAAGTATAAATAATAATAGGATCAATTTTAAATTCCTCTTTCCTAATGACTCAACTTTTAGTTCAACCCCATTTATTGATTCTGCTTTTTGTGGGTTTTGTCTCATGCTCTAAATCACAAAAAGGAATATAAGAAATTTCTACCTTTATTAAACTTAAACTTGGAAACAATCTTATAAAAAGATCAAAAAGATCAATTTAATATACTCTTGTCAATTTCAGGCAAAACAATGCCTGAGGCTTATTTAGACATTGGTAGGAAAACACCTCACTCATATTGGACCTTCATGATTTACTTCTAAAAAGAGCCAGGTCTTTACCTGCTAAACTGCTTCTGAATGCATGAATATTTAAGAAGACAATTCAATATCAAATCTTGGGAAGTCTGAAAGAGTATGAGAAAAATCAGTGCATTCACTAGATGATGGAAAGTAATGTGAAGGGAGTCATGTCAACCACCACGTTTAAAACTCCACACTATTCTATAGAACAGTAGAATATAGGAAGAGTTTAACTACTGATCATGATGAGAATAATTTCAAATAGGACATTGGAGACACAGAGTAGAGAGATATGGGGCACTTTGAGGATGGGGAAAATAAGTTTGTCTTGTAGGCGAGAAGTATAAAAAACTGGGTGAACAAGAACAGAATGTAGAAAATGCTGTATCCTTATAAAATATATATGATGATATCCTAAATCCTACATGAGGTTCTGTTTGGGCTAAGTTTAAATGAAAAGGTCGTAAGAATGAAATCATATTTAGACTGCTTTGGAGCCCTTATGAGAATAAGAAAAGACATCAGATGGATCAGTGATTTCCTTGTTCTAGATTGAATGGTCAATATTTATTGTTATCTGGACATGCTCTTAGGAAAAAAAAAAAAAAAACTTGTACTTGCCTATTGCCTGTCAGATCTTGATTGATTTAATTGATATGGAAAGAGTGGTGCATTCGAAGGACTGAAACTCTGGACTAGTTAAAAAGAAAAAAAAAACAAACTAGATGGGCACTAATGTCAGTTGTTTTCTGATTCCTAACTGAGAGGACACTGTAAACAGTTGCCTTGTGTTCTGTTGCCATGGCTCTCCTGCCATGATAGTCTGTATCTACAAAGTGTGAGAATAAACCTTTCCTTTCTTTGTAGCTTTGTCATAGTAAAAGTAACCAGTATCCTGCACATGTACATAAACAAAGGTCACTTAAATAAACAGTGCAAAATTATCTGCCTGAAAATATATGTTGGCCAGGATGTGGAGGGGCAAAGGGTGCACTCCTTTGCTGCTGGTGGGAGTGCAAACTTGTACAACCACTTTGAAAATGAATCTGGTACTTTCTCAGGAAATTGGGAACAGCTCTGCCTCAAGACCCAGCTATATCACTTCTGGTCATATACCATAAAGACACTCCACCATACAGCAAGGACATCTGATCAACTATGTTCATAGCGGCTTTATTTGTAATAGCCAGAAACTGGGAACAACCCAGAATGGATAGAGAAAGTGTAGTGCATTAACAAAATGGAATACTACTCAGTTATTAGAAACAAGGAAATAATGAAATTTGTAGGCAAATGAAAGGAAATAGAAAAAAATCATCCTGAGTGAGGTAACTCAGACCCAGAAAGAATCACATGGTATGTTCTCACTTATAAGTGGATATTAGCCATATGGTACAGGACAACCATACTACAACACACAGACCCAAAATAACCAAGTAACAAGGAGGGCCAAAAGGAGGATACTTGAATCCCCCTCAGAAGGGGAAATGGAATGGATGTGGATAGTGGATGAAGATGGGGAACTGGGCAGGAGAGGGGGTGAGGATGGGGAGAGGGTGGGGATCAGATGAAAGAAGGAGTGGGAGGCAAGAGAGCAGGGAGAGAGAAGGAAAACCAAATGGGGGAGGACATCTCTGACAAGATGGAGATCTCTAACAAAGCAGGCTCCTGAGAGGATACTGGAGGTGACTCTAGCTGCAGGGAACATGGAGACTTAAGGGGCTGCCTCCTAGACAGGAGGGACTTTCAGTGGAGAGACGGGGACACCAACCCACCCAAAAAAAACCTCCATCCCAAAATCTACCCTGCTTACAGGATGTGCAGGAATGAAGATGGAGTGGAGAAAGAGGGAATGGCCAACCAATGGGTGGTCCTGTCTGAGACCCACAGCCAAACATTAGGCAGACATAGGGGAGTCTTGTGAAGGAGTGTGGGGAAGGACAGAAGGTCCTGGAGGGGACAAGAACCCCTCAAGAAGACCGACTTTGTGAACGACCTAGGCCCATAGAGGCTTACAAAGACTGAAGCACCAACCAAAGAGGATGAATGGACTAGATCTAGGCCCACAACACATAAGTAACTCATGGGTAGCTTGGTCCTCATGTGGTTCCCCTAGCAACAAGGGGAGTGTGGGTTATATTTGACATGGACTCAATGCTTGCTTTTGGCTCAGTTTCCCCAAGCAAGACTGCCTTGCCTGACCTCAATAGATCACAATGAACTAAGTCCTGATGTGACTTGATGGTGGGTTTGTGAGGGTAGGTCTCCCCTTTTCTGAGGAGAAGGGGAGGGGAGAATGTGGGGAGAGGGTGGAATGGTAGAACCAGGAGGAGAGGAGGGCGTGGGCTGTGATCAGGATGTAAAATGAATCAATGAATACATTTGTTTAAGTATGTCTCACAGGAAGCAATCCTTGCTATACTTGCATCTCAATACTAAAAACGCTGAAAACTTTGATAAAGTGAATATGTGTCTTTTAAGTTACGCACTCTTTGGCTGCTTCAGCCTGTTACAGGAGCTTAAGCACACTCTGCAATTTCTTAACCTTTTGTGAGCACTGTGCTTTTTGGGTTGCTTCGCTTTCCTTCAAGTTCACTGAAGGTGTATTTACAGCAGTGCAGAATTCCCATCCATCTCAAAACTTTGATATAGTTAGTCCAATATCTCCCCATTTTATTACAATTTACAAATATGTGTGTGAATGTTCTTAATATTGAGAAAACAATAATCACCCATTTATTTTGCACATTTTTCTTACACTGACAAAGGATTCATGGCATGGCCTTACCTTGAAGTGCTTTACTAAAGATCATCAATCAATGCACTCTTCAGGCAAACCCTGAGAGTTTAGTGCTGTAATACAGCCAACTTCTTTGCTACCTCTGTCTATAGAGTAACTGTCTGTCTCTAACGAAGAATAGAAAACCTGACTGTGGTTGATGGGTCTTCTTGGTACTTGACTCAAAGCCAAAGTCAAGAAAAATCTATTTCTACAAAGTAGGGATCACATATAGGCATTTTTCTTAAGGAAAGACTATAATCTTTTATTGTTTTGTTCTTAATGTTCAAATGTAGGAAGAATACCTTAGACTAAGCATTGTAGAAACCAGGATTGTCAATTACACAGGCCCATTTTAACAGAAATAAATAAATATTGCCTATCCAATTGTAATGGCAGAGTAAAAAGTGGTCAATCAACCTGGTGATTCTTTGCTATTTTATTAGAAGCCAGCCTCCATCTGAATCCCCCAAATCCCAAGCATTGTTCAGGCCCTAATCCTAAAGTGCATAGAACACACTGCTCCTCTAGGCCCTAGTCCTGAGCTGTGTTTATCAGCCAACAATTCATTCTAATTGTAAAGCTGACAGTTCCCAAGTTCTACTAAGTTCAAATGTTTAAGAAAAGTAAACCGCAGTATCAGTCCTTGGATTGCATTACCCAGCATCTGCAAAGATGCCAACCTTGAGTTTCATTCTTCGACTCTTGCTGATCATTCCCCCACCAACTGCAATACCTTCATAGAGTATGGGGATTCTTCTGGGAACCCCTGGCTCACAAAGTATTTCCAAACCTGAGAAAACTGGTGTATAGTTCTTTCTTCATTTTTCCTATACTGGTGCTAGAGGGTGTGTTTGTTAAAATTAACTTTGTGTTTAGAAAGTTTGACACATTTGCATCATGTTTGCAGAAATCTCACCCCAACTTCCTAACAGTTCTGTCCTGTCATTAACCACTGCGATTAAGAAGGTCTGTCACCATGGGTTTCGAAATGTTTATTGTAGCCTGGTTGGCTCAGCAGCTTATAAGAAACCAAAGACAGTGGTTCCCTTGTGAACAAGAATTCTTGGAAAGAAGCTATGTCTGCAAAAGTTGATTTGAACTGTATTTGAAAGGACTGCTTGGCTAATTTCAACCTTGATGATGTGGAAAAGTTGGAGTGTTGCAGGTCTAGAGGCCCTTTCCAATTTATATTGAGCTATCTTTAGTTCTTCTATCGACTGATTAAATATGTCAGCCCTAATAGGCTGTGACTAACAGATACAAAACATCTGGAATGGAGTAACCTAATAGAGTCCCAGTTTTCTACAAAAATGGAGCTCAGAATGCTGCCACATAATGTCTAAAACCTACCCTCGATGTATCCACCAATGTAATAGGAAAGCATCTTGAATTATGGCCCTTTTTGCTGATTACAAAAAACAGTTTATGAAATTACCTCTTCTTTGGCACATGGAATTTGAGGTAACTTAAATCTGTATTCCTAGGCCATGTTCACTTTCATTTGGCTCCAGAATAAACTCTCTCTTATCTTCTGTAAGATGAGGGCTGCATTTGTCAACAGTCTTCCCCCAAAATCCATCAATATCCATTAATTAAGAGATAAAGGGTAATGCTGGATTAAGCTCTCTTCCTTCCTTGACATACTGCTAACAAGGCCAATCTTGTATGGACCCAGGGCAGGAGACTGGAACTATTGCAAGCTAATAATTGTAGATTTATCCAGTATAGAGAACAGCAGTGGGGAGCTGTTCCCCTTTATTTCTTACACACATCTAGTCTCCTCTTTCTTAATATCCCCCAGCATTTGAAACCATGGTGGGCATGTTTTCCTGTATCTGGTTTGAGGCACTGCAGGGTAAGGCTTCTCAGAAGACAACTCTGAGAAGATTAACAGAGTATCATTCATAGTTTCACGGGTTGATAAGGTATATCTTTGCCTGAGTCAGACATTGCTTAGATAGAAAAAAAAAAGATATTTTCTGAACCTATAAAAATAGTTTAAATATTGTTATTATTAAAGGATTATTTGTGTAGGGTATTTAGCAGAAAGCTTCGTATTTATTATTTATTTAATCTTGATAATAAAACTTTATAGGTGAGTGTTTTGTTTTTGTTTTTTTTTTTTTAGGTTGGTATTATAGTATTTATTAAGAGAACCCTGGATAAGATGAAAGACAAATGGGATGGACAGTGGATGTAGGAGAAAACAAGTAACAGGACAGGAACCTACCACAGAGGGCCTCTGAAAGACTCTACCTAGCAGTGTATCAAAGCAGATACTGAGACTCATAACCAAACCTTCCGCAGAGTACAGGGAATCATTTGAAAGAAGGGGGAGTTAGTATGACCTGGAGATGACAGGAGCTCCATAAGAACCAATCATATCTGGGCATAGGGGTCTTTTGTGAGACTGTATCTCCAACCAAGGACCATGAATAGATATATCCTAGAACCCCTGCTTGGATGTAGCCCATGGTAGCTGAGTATCCAAGTGGGTAGCCTAATAAGGGGAACAGGGACTATTTCTGACATGAACTCAATGGCTGGCTCTTTGACTTCCCCGCCCCCACGTGAGGGAGGAGCAGCCCTGCTAGGCCACAGAGGAGGACTTTGCAGCCAGGCCTGAAGATACCTGATAAGCTAGGGTCAGATGAAAAGAGAGGAGGTCCTCCCCTAGCAATAGACTTGGGAAGGGGTAGGGAGAAGATGAGGGAGGGAGGGTGGGGTTAGGAGGGAATGAGGGAGTGGGATACAGCTGGAATACAAAATTAATAAACTGTAATAATATTAAAAAATAAAAATTTAATTAAAAATAATAAAACTATCAGTTAATCGAAATAGCAAAAAACCACAAATAATTAAAATTAAAGCTATATCAAATCCCAACTAAAACCCAGAGTGTTTAATGTATTAATTAAAAAAAAAAGCCCAAGAAAGACAGGATACCCGATATAATTAAGTACTGCAAACAGTTGACAATTTTCACTTATCAAAATTGTGGATTTGTCATTTTGTTTCCTTTTCTCTATCAAGAAAAATTTCTTTTGAATGTTTTCTAGCATACATATAAAACAAGATAGAAAAATGTATTATTAACTTATAACAATAGCTGTAAATACATTATATTTCATGTTTCTCTTAGACAAGAGGTTGTTTAGGGTACATACATAGGATGAAACTACTAAGATAATAAAGAATAGACAAAAAGTACATGCCAAATGTGTGACAATACGCACTCTCATCTACCCATGCTAAAAACAAAACAATACTGTTAGGAAAAAGTCTTTAAAACTACATACTTTTTGTTTGTTTATTTGTTTATTTATTATTACAATTTATTCACTTAGTATCCCAGCTGCAGCCTCCATCCAATTCCCTCCTCCCAGTCCCACCTACCTTCCCTCTTCTCCTTTGCCTCTAAGCTAGTTCACTGATAGGGGAGGACCTCTTCCCCTTCTATCTGACCCTAGCCAATCTGGTCTCATCAAGGCTGACAACATCATCTTCCTCTATGACCTAACAAGGCTGCATCTCCCAGGGAGAGGTGACCAAAGTACCAACCACTGAGTTCATGTCAGAACCCACTTAGAAAGTGAGCAGCCAGTATCCAAGTGGGTTCAGTAGTAAGGGGGACAAGGATTATTTCTGACATGAACTCAATGACTGGCTCATTGATACCCCCCCCCCCCCCGCAAGAGAGAAGCAGCCTTGCTAGGCCACAGATAAGGACATTGCAGCCAGTCCTGAAGATACCTGATAATGTAGGGTCAGATGGAAGGGGAGGAGGACCTCCCCTATCAGTGAACTTGGAAGGGGGCAGGGAGGATATGAGGGAGAGAGGGTGGGATTGGAAGGGGAAAAAGGAGGGGATTACAGCTGGGATATAAGTGAATGACCTGTAATTAAAATAAAAAATAATAATAATAAAAGAAAGTGAGCAGCCTATAGACTTCATCTGAGGAGAGGGCTTTGGTCCTCTTCGTGCATGGTCTTTGGTTGGAGTATTGGTCTCTTCAGGCCCTGCCTGAGCCCAGGATCATTGGCTCTGTTGGTCTTTGGTTAGAGTATTGGTCTCTTCAGGTCCCGCCTGAGCCCAGGATCATTGGCTCTGTTGGTCTCCTTGTTAAGCTCTGTCCCCTCCTGGTCTTTCTCTCTCCCCCTTGTTCCATAATGTTCCCTCGGCATATATCTGAAAGATGCTCAACCATACAAGAACATTTGCTCAACTATGTTCATTGCAAGCTTTTTCATAATATCAAGAATATGGAAACAACATGGATGACCCTCAACCACCAAATGGATACAGAAATAATGGAACATTTATGTAATGAAATATTACTTAGCAATTAAAAATAAGGAAATAATGAAATTTGCAGGCAAATGGTGGGAACTGAAAAAGATCATGTTGAGTGAGGTATCTCAGAAGCAGAACAATACAAATGGCATATATTCACTTATAAGTGGATATCATCCTTTAATAGAGGATAAACCGACTAAAATCTATAGTCCTGAAGAAGCTAAACAACAAGGAGGACCCTAGGGAAGAGGCTGAGACCTCACTCAAAAGGGCCAATCAGGATAGACATTGGAAGCAGCAAAAGACAAGGAATAGGACAGGAGCCTTGCACAGGGGACCTCTGAAAGACTCTGCCCTTCATGCTATTGAAGGAGATACTGAGACTCATAGCCAAAAACTTCATACTTTAATAAGAAAAAAAATTCAATATACTGGCAATACTGAGAGCCAAGCATTCAAATACCAAAATTCATGTTTTTTTTTCAGTTGACTCTAAACACTGTCCACTGTTTTCAAAAATTTGTACAGAGCCTACATTACTCATAAACATCACTAGTCTATTGTTTTACACATTTACTTTCTTCCCCGTAAAAGAACTTCAATAAACATCTCAAATGTCCAGGCATAACACAGCTCAGATGAGACTGGATCAAATGTTGGTACTGAATCATCAAATTATGCCTCTTCCATACCGTCAGGGCTTCACAGTTAAGGCCAGCAGGAAAGCTCATTGCTCACCTTCATGGTGACTTCTCCATTATTCCGTCTCATCTTGGAACCATTTTAAGTGTGCTTACTATGCAACAGACAGTTTGTGTTTGTACTCGGCTGGCTTTGGTTTAATGTACCACCGCTCTGTCTTTCTGTCATACATGTGGAGGTTTTGATTTATTTACAGGATATGATATGCCATTTAATTATGAAACAAAATTTCTGAACTAAGTATTTTACTTACAAAATAAGCGTGAGGCAAATGAAGCTAACAGAGATAGGTATATCACTAATAATTGAAAAAGATGATTTTAACTAGAGTCCATGCTGTTAGTCCCTGTATACTGTCTCATTTAGCAAATAATAAATAGTTAATGGAAAAAAAAAAACAAAGCTTTCAGGTAATGGAACAGAAGAATACTGTCATAGCTGCAAAACTGAAATTTAATCAAATTCTCTGTAAGCCTGTTAGAAGGCTCACTATTTGACACAAAGTTCTATGTGGCAGTTTGCATCATTTCATTTTTTTCTTTAAAAATTATCTTATATTTACAGAAACTATAAATTCTTTTTTTTTTTTTTTGTTACACTGGACCGTTGACTATCTGCTTTTACAATACACACCCTCCACAACAAACTGCTTCAGAAAATGCAGCCTCAGAATATCTGTTCCTCTTCAAACATGCACCTTACAAAATCACCTTCATGAAAGCGGTCTTTCCAATATAGATGAGGAGCCTATGCCTCCGAGGTGTAAGAATCATTGCATGTTGTGATAGACACAAATTCTGTCCTTATTTAAAGATCAGACAACTTAGTATCTGCCAAACTGACATTCTGCATAACAGGGATATTTTCCAGAAGAAACAACATTTCGTTTTCAGATACAAGACACATACATCCTCTTCTCCACAGTGAAATGATACAGGACTGTGCATTACAAGGTATTCAGAGGTATGGAAAAGGAGTTAGAAACAGAGGAAAAGACTGACTTGTTTCTAATTGGCAGCTGGGCTTTCCAGTTGCTTGCAGGGTCTTAAACTGCACATCCTCTGAGTGAAAGCACTGCTGTCCTGTGCTTTATTGTATCTTTTTTTTTCCCCTCCTGGAGAGATGTGTAGGCTAACTAGTGTTTTCGTATTTAATCTCTAAGTGTTTTTCTTTCTTCTTCCCAACTAGCTGTACCCACGTGAATTCATTTTCCAGATTATTCTAAACCACTGGCATTCTTCATGACAGAGAATATGCCCTTTGGGTTTGATGTTATTGTAGCAGGTTTTGACCATTTGCCTCAGTGGCTCACAGGCTTTTTAAAATGTTTTATATATGTCAATGACAATTATTGTTTAATTGAATTTTGGAAGTTAATTTATTTTTCTTAGTAGAGACGATCATTTTTTACTTTGAAAATGAATTCTGAAGATAAAACATGTAGCTAAAAATAACAGCAAGTTGACCACTGATGAGAAAATGCATCCAACACGTGATTTCAAGCGTGAGCAGTTTAGTGTGATTTATACTCTACACTCCATTTACGACTTAACTAATGGCAGAAATGCTTTCTTTAAGTAACATGCTAATTGAGAATTTCTGTTTGAACATTTTTTGCATTTTATGATGTTTTTTGAAGCGATATGCATTTTAAAAATGCTATGCTCAGTCTGCAAAATGTTACAAATGTATGTTTTCATGGCTGACCTGTGGTATTAGATAACCAACATGCTATTCCCTGGAGAAAAGTATTTTCCCACTTCTCTCTATGCCTTAGTTGTTTGTAAGTTTTTGTTTAGGGTTGAGGGCTCATGGGCTTTTTCCTATCCACGTTGGCCTGTTTATTGTTGTCCTTGGTTTAGCTCATGTTCAGGCATTCGTGTTGCTGAGACTTAATGGGGGTAGCATCTGGCATTACTTGGAGCATCAGTCTCACTGCCAACTCCCAGATCCTCTCTGGCTCTACAATTTTTCTGCACCCTCTCTCCAGTAATCCCTGACTGTTAATTCAGAAGTGTTTCACAGCTATACCCCCTTTTAGGAATCTATACCTATATCAACCTATATCTATATATCTATATCATCTATATCTGTAACTATATCTATAATCTATATCTATATCTAATATCTATATCTATATCATCTATCTCTATCTATCTCTATATTTATCTCTATATATACATATATGTATGTGATAATTAGTGAAAAAAGAAATCATGGATATAAAAGAGAATGAAGAGGTCTATGAGAAGTTTCAATGCCTTCCACCTTCCCGATGGTGAGTGCTCTCTGTCACGAACAATTCCACATTTGGCTAAGGCTGAGGATCTGGCTTGCTTCCACGTATGTGGACCTATCTGCATTGCCCACGTGGCACGCCTGGGTTGGCTACCCAGAGGCTATTTAAGCTGTGGGCTGGCTTTCCCCAGGGTTAGATGATTGTTCAAGGTTCCTGAATAAACTGCATTGAAAAAAAAAGGGGGGGGGGAAATGATGCAATTATAATTCCCAAAATAAAAAAGAGTGCTCTTAGACATAAAACACCCAAATAAATAAATGCTTAAGAAAAAGAGTGCTCTTAATTAGACATTCATACAACTAATAGGCAAAAATGGTACAAGATTCTTAAGGCAATAGGTTCTTTAAAGCACACAGTTTCTAATTAAACATGATTCCAATTCTTCTGGGAAATTCTATGTAAGATTCAAACCACATTTGTAGTCATGACTCCCTGTACTGGATTAGTGGAAAAAAAAAAAAAAGAAGCAAGCAGAACACAATACAACTAAACAACTGAAACAACATCAGGTGATTCATTTTCTATGCTGCTACATTTGTAAGCATATAGTAATCATGTGCTTAAGATGCCACGGGTCTTTGCTGTAAACTTAACACGTTGTGAATACTAATAAGATCCTACTACGTGTTTTCTCCTTCTTCCAATGTCCCTCCCATTTGTCTTTCTAAGTAAGGATTGATCATCTTAGCCGGGGTCCTCCTTCTTATTTAGCTTCTTTAGATGTACAGATTTTAGTAGGTTTATCCTATCTTATAGGTCTAGTATCCACTTAAAAGTGAGTATATACCATGTGTTTCTTTCTGCTTCTGGGATGTGCTGTCACTTGAGTTTTTAATCTTAGCCATTCTGATGGAGATAAAGTGCTATTTCAGGGTCATTTTGATTTGCAGGACAGGAGCCTACCGCAGAGGGCCTCTGAAAGACTCTACCTAGCAGTGTATCAAAGCAGATGTTGAGACTCATAACCAAACCTTGGGCAGAGTGCAGGGAATCATATGAAAGAAGGGGGAGTAAGTAAGATCTGGAGAGGACAGGAGCTCCACAAGGACCAAATATATCTGGGCACAGAGGTCTTTTCTAAGACTGATTCTCCAACCAAGGACCATGCATGAATATAACCTAGAACCTCTGCTCAGATGGAGCCCAATGCAGCTCAGCATCCAAGTGGGTACTCTAGTAAGGGGAACAGGGACTGTCTCTGCCATGAATTCAATGTCAGGCTCTTTGAACTCCCCTCCGCTGAGGGAGGAGCAGCTTTGGTAGGCCACAGAGGAAGACATTGCAGCCAGTCCTGAATAGACCTGATAAGCTAAGGTCAGATGGGGTAGGGAGGAGATGAGTGAGGGAGGTTGTGATTCGGAGGAGGGAATGAAGGGGGGAGGGCTACAGCTGGGATACAAAGTAAATAAACTGCAATTAATATAAAAAACAAAAACTAATAAAAAAACTCATGACATAATTAAACATGGTTTGAGACCACCCACTTTTTTTTAAATATTTATGGTAAGTTTTTATTAATGAAAGTAAATGATTATACTTCATTCTTGTGGTTTTTTGTTTCCGAATTTTAAATTTAACTTTTATTAATTACACTTTATTCATTTTGTATCCCCCCATAAGCCCCTCCTTCTTCCCCTCCCGGACCCACTCTCCTCCCCTTTCTGCATGCATGCCCCTCCTCAAGTCCACTGATAGGGGACGTCCTCCTCTCCTTCTTTCTGATCTTAGTCTATCAGTTCTCATCAAAAGTGGCTGCATTGTCAGTGTTCTAGGTTATCTCCATGAATAGTCCTTGGTTGGAGTATGAGTCTCTGGGAAGTTCCCTGTGTTCAAATTTTCTTGTTCTGTTGCTCTCCTTGTGGAGACCCTGTCCTCTCCAGCTCTTACTATTTCCCACTTCTTACATAAAATTCCATTCACTCTGCCCGACAGTTGGTGAGACCACCCACTTAATAAAAAAAAATTCTACATATTTTTTTTTTAACTGTGGTAAGAAAATTTGGGTTAGTTAATTTGATATAAGACAAACTGTATCCTGATAACTGGAGGAGCCATATGGACATAGTTCATGACAACAAGAATCAATACAATATTGCTGCTCACTTAGAGCATGTTTGGAAAGTATGCGCAGCTAAGAGTACATGGAAACAAAAGGAATATTGTGATAAATTAAGATCTCAGTGACCCCAGAGCACTTACAGTTCAGTGATTGCTGCTTAAAGGAAGGCTTATTATAGGCGAGTTAGACGATTTCTCATTTTCTAATATTTATATTGCAGTAGATAACATTTTCTATTTCTGTATCTCCACAATAAGGATATCCTAATTTGAAAGGCTCTCTCTGCTTTTCTAATCTTTAGTCAAAGACAGAGGACTGATTATTAAATGGTTTACTGTAGCTCTTTCCAAACACTGAATCTATCCCCCTTTTCTAGATAGAAGTAGCCAATGAGGAAGCTGAAGATTTTTATGTTCTTTGTGCTTGCTTCTGGATTCCCACTGGAGAATAGCAGGTAAATCCCCAGGCACAGAGAAGAAGTGGAAGGCTGCTGGACTGTCCCTGATACCCTTAACAGAGTCTCTTTCATCAATGTCCATTTTCTGCAGCCTTTCCCCATCCTCAGAGATTGTGCTTATTAATTCTTACCATAAATTCCAAATACTAGACCACCAAGAGAGATTGGCCAGGCCCCCTGCTGTGACTTATACATAGCTAAATGCAAGCATTCTAATTTGCCCTGTGTTTCTGGAGGGTATAAACATGTTTGAGGACATGAAGTTGTTGGATAAGCTAAAACAAAGACACAGTAAACATATTGGAAGCCTGACCAACACAATTTATGAAAGACTCTGAATATTTAAATGTGAAAATGGCAATCTAGAGAGAGAGAGAGAGTCACAGAGAGATAGAGAGAAACATCACTAGGCCCTTGGTCATTTTTACTTTACAAGTAGGTGACATTCATTGTCCTTTTGAAGTAATCATGAACTCCCCCTGAGAGTAGTATTAGAGGATTGACCCTTTTCTCTCATTATATCAGTATTTTTTTTTGGGGGGGGCAGAGGGCATCAAGCTCAACTTCTCTTAGAACTAGAATAAGAATACATTTCAGTGGGTAAAAATGTAACTCAGCAGCTTTATTTGTAATAGCCAAAAGCTGGAACAACCCAGATGTCCCTCAGTTGAGGAATGGATACAGAAATTGTATATTTCCACAATGGAATACTACTCAGCAATTAAAAACAAGGAAATCATAAAATTTGAAGGCAAATGGTGGGATCTAGAAAAGATCATCTTGAGTGGGGTATCCCAGAACATGGTATATACTCACTTATAAGTGAATATTATATGTATAATATAGTATAATCATACTAAAATCTGTACACTTAAAGAAGCTAAGCAAGGAGGAGGACCCTGAGTAAGATGATCAATCCTCATTCAGAAAGGCAAACTGGATGGACATCAAAAAAGGGAGAAAACAGGGTACAGGACAGGAGCCTACCACAGAAGGCCTCTGAAAGACTACCCATCAGAGTATCAAAACATATGCTGAGATTCATAGCCAAACTTTGGGCAGACTTCAGGTAATCTTATGAAAGAAGTGGGAGATAGAAAGACCTGGAGGGGACAGGAGCTCCACAAGGAGAGCAACAGAACCAAAAAATCTGGGAACAGGGGTCTTTTCTGAGACTGATACTCTAAATAAGGACCATGCATGGAGATAACCAAGAATCCCAGCACAGAGGTAGCCCATGGCAGCTCAGTGTCCAAGTGGGTCCCCAGTAATAGAAACAGGGACTATGTATGACATGAACTCATGGGCTGGCTCTTTGAAGGGGGAGCAGCCTTATCAGTTCATAGGGGAAGACAGTGAAGCCAGTCCTGATGAGGCCTGATAAACTAGGGTCAGATGGAAGGGGAGGAGGACCTCCCCTGTCATTGGACAGGGGGAGGGGCATAGGAGAAGAAGAGGGAGGAAGGGTAGAATTGGGAGGGAATAGGGAGGATGCTATACCTGGGATTAGAAAGTGAATAAACTGTAAGTAATAAAAATATAATAAAAATTTACAAAAACATAAAAAAGCATGTGGCTCAGGGTAAATTTTGGGTCAAAATTTTGATGGGTGGGTTGGTGTTCCCCTTCCTCATGCAGGAGTCCTGTGTAGTTAGAAGGTGGCCTCTTCAGTCTGTAACTAGGAGTCTCAGCTAGAGTCACCTTCACATCCTCCCAGAAGCCTACTCTGTCTTCAGTTTGTCACAGAGAATTCCCCTCCCAAGGATTTTCTTCTCTCTGTACATCCTCTCTCTTCCTGCCCCTGTTCTCCCCAGGTCTGATATAGATCCTCTTCCTGCCCTTGTTCTCCTCAGGTCTGATAAATATCCTCATTTCTCTCTGTGTCTTCTCTTACACTGTTCCCTGTCTTCATCCACTTCAGCTGTCTATTCTATTTGTTAATTTCTCAGTAAAAGTTAAGCATCCTCCTTTGGGTCCTCGTTGTTACCTGTCATCTTTGGGTCTGTGATTTGAAGTATCCTATAGAGCTAAAATCCACTTATAAGAGAGTACAAATGGTGTGTGTCTTTTTGGATCTGGGTTACCTCACTCAGGAAGATCATTTCATTTCCCTGCAAATTTCGTGGTTTCTTTGCTTTTAATAGCTGAGTAGTATTCCATCCTGTAAATATACCATGATTTATATATCTATAAATATAGGTTGTTTCCAGATTCTGGCTATTATGAATAATGCTGCTTTGAACATAGCTGAGAAACCCTGCCTACAAGATGTGCATGGACAAAAATAAAGTATAGATAGAGGGAATGTCCAACCCAATGCCTGGCCCAACTTGAGCTTCACCCATGGGAGACAGCCATTCCCTGATACAATTACCGATAGTCTGCTATGCTTGCAGATGGGAGCCTCCACAAGTGTTCATGAGCGGCTTGACCCAGCATCTGATAAAAACAGATGCTTCAACCTTCAGCCAAACCCAAGAGGGCCTGTGGAGACTGAAGCAACAACCAAGGACCATGCATGGACTGGACCTAAGCCCCCTACACAGATGGGGCTAACAGACAGCTTTGTCTTCATGTGGATACCCTAGTAAGGGGAGCAGGAGCTGTCTCTAATGTAGACTCTATTACCTGATTTCTGATCACTACTCCCTGGCAGGGCTATCTCCACAGGCCACATAGAGCGTGGGCTGGTTCAGTCCTGATGAGACTTGATATTCTGAAGTGGGTGGTGGGTGGTGGGGGTGATAGGGGAAGCAAGGAAGGAGGGTGGGGCTGAAGGTAAAGGAGGCAGTATAAATTATAGCTATCCATTCATAAGCAAACAGAAAGGCAATAGAGATCTTTTTGAACTGAACGTATTTTATCAATAATATACAAAAATTATTTACAGATCATACCAGAACAGAGACAATAACACCATACCAAGAATCCCTGTTATCTGCAACAAAGTTCTTTAAGAACCCCAGGAGCATTTAAATTGATAATGCTGAATCCAGGTCCTAATTTTACATTTTTATTTAACCGACACACATACTTTTGTATACTTCAAGATTATATAAATTTTGTATACTCCTAGATTATATTATATGATAGAATATATTTGATAGAGTATATATTCTAGATATAGTATATATATATATTATATATCTAGATCAGTTATAATACTCAATTTATAAAAAATAATACTGTGTATATAGATAAATACAGCAAAGCAAAAACTTGGGTACATGTTTATAAATAATATTTATTATTATTATTATTATTATTTACCAATAGTTACCTGAATCCATAGTCTTAGAATCGATGATTGCCCAATGAAAGTCAGATTTACTTCTCATGAAAGCACTGAAACAAATTCTGCCATAATATTTATTTTTTATTTATTTTAAATTTTTTCAATTAAATTTTTTTATTTTATGTTCATTGGTGTTTTGCTTGCATATATGTCTGTGTGAGGGTGTCAGATCCCCAGGAACTGCAGTTATAGACAGTTGTGAGCTGTCATGTGGGTGCTGGGAATTGAACCCAGGTCCTCTGGAAAAGCAGTCAGTGCTTCTAACTGCTGAGCCATCTCTTGTGACCTCATAATATTTATTTTAACACACATTTTGTGTACTGCTGTTTTTCCTTTTGTTCTTTAATTTACATAAATTATGAAATCTATGACATTGTTAGGTCTTGACTATCATTATAGTATTGCTTAAATAGTATTACGATGTTCGCATCCACCTAATACAGGGTCATTGAATTATTTTATAAACAAATAAATGTGATGTCCTCCATCCCCATAGGCGAACTTAATGTATTCCAGCAGACTCTTTTATTTGTAAGAGCCATGAGTATGTTTCATACTTGTGTGCACTTTAAGATTAAAATAGTATTTGTGAGTAGATCTCAAAAAACGAACAAACAAACAAATAAAACAATTCCAGTGTCAGCAATGCTGTTATTGGCTAGCTGTTCTAGGTAATACATTGCTCAATTCGTAATTTAGGATTTAAATTTATTTTCTTATTTATGTAGTAAAAAGTTTTTGAAACACTATTTTAAGGGTGCAAAGAAAGTCATTGATCTACACTCTTCACAGTTTTCTTCTCATATCAGTGCACTGAGAGAGGGGCAGGGAGAAGATGAAGGGGAGAGGGTGGGATTGGGAGGGAATGAGGGAGAGGGCTACAGCTGGGATACAAAGTAAATAAATTGTAATTAATATAAAATATAAAAATTTAATAAATAATAAAAAAGAATTTGTTCTCTTACCAACATCAACTAATCTTTATTTTCATGGATTTCACTGTCTGTGTTCTATAATGATTTTTTTTGTTTTTTTTTTTTTTTTTTTTTTTTGCTCTCTTTCATAGTCACCTAGGAAAATTTGAAACTCTAAAATGTATTGCTTAGTTATATAAAAAAAGTATGACTTATTTTTTTTATCTCATTTTATTTTTCAAAACTTTTAAGGACCTAAATCTAATTTAACAAAACTTTCAATAAAACCTTATAATCATTTTATGACATGTTCTTACAACTAGAATATGGAATCTCATAACCGTTATAAATGTGTAGTAGCAACAGCACTCACCATCTTTCTTAGAAATTGATTACATTTGCATGGAGACCTCTTGTTAGAGGACTCAGAATTACTAGCAACAAGACATCCTTCAGGAGAATCCAAGGAGAAGCACGCTATCTAAATTCCGCTCCAGCTTTTCAGAGAATATCACTGTCAGAGGGTTGCTGTGCCTTCATAAATATGTTCATACCATGAATTAAAATTGTACAGTTTTAAAAGATCTTTCTTCCCAAAGTTTTTCTAAGAGTCTCAGTATCCCCTTCTATGCCCTGGTGGGTAGAGTCTTTCAGAGGTCCTCGCTGGAAGCTTCTGTCCTGTTCCTTGTCTTCTCTTCTTACTTCCAATGCCTATCTTGTTTGCCATTCTGAGTGAGGACAAAACATCTTCCATATGATTTTCCTTCCTGCTTAGCTTCTTTCAGAGTATAGATTTTAGTATGATTATCCTATATTATATGTGTAATATCCACTTATATGTGAGTATATGTCATATGTGTCTCTCTGCTTCTGGGTTACCTCACTCAGGATGATCTTTTCTAGTTCCCACCATTTGCCTGCAAATTTAATGATTTCATGTTTTTAATTGCTGAGTAGTATTCCTTGTGTAAATTTACTACTATTTCTGTATCCATTCCTCCACCAAGGGACATGTAGGTTATTTCTAGATTCTGGCTATGCTGCTCTGGCATAGTTGGGTGAAGGTCCTTTTTGAATGGTAGGGCACCTTTGGGTATATACTCAGGAGTAGTAGAGCTGGATCTTGAGGTAGCGCTATTCTTAATTGTCTGAGAAAGCACCAGATTGATTTCTGAGGTGGTTGTACAAGGTTACATTCCCACCAGGAATGGAGGAGGGTTCCCCTTTCTCTTCATCCTCTGTAGCATGTGTTGTCACTTGAGGTTCTTTTTTTTTTTTTTTTTTTTTTTTTTTTTTTTTTTTTTTTTATCATGGCTGTAATCCTTATGGAAGGAGAGGGAGATAGAAAGACCTAGCAGGATGAGGAACTCCACAAGAAGAACAACAGAGCCAAAATACGTGTGCCCAGAGAGGCCTGCAGAGACCGATACTTCAAGCAAGGATCATGCATGGAGAGGACCTAGATCCCCCGTTCAAAGAAAGCCCATTGATTCCTCAGTTTTCAAGTGAGTTCCCTAGCAAGGGGCACAGGGGCTGTCTCTGACATGAATTCAGTGGCTGGCTCTTTGATCACCTCCCTCTGGGGGGTGCAGCCTTGCCAGGCTACAGAGAAAAATGATGCAGCCAGCCTTGATCAGACATGAAAAACTAGGGTCAGATAGAAGGGGAGGAATTCCTCCCTTATCAGGGGACTAGGGAAAGGGCATAGGGGACTGGGTGGAACTGGAAGGAGAAGAGGGAGGGGGCTGCAGTGGGGATACAAAGTGAATAAATTGTAATAAATAAATTTATAAATAAAATTAAATTTAAAAAGAAAAAAAAGAACTTTTTTCCTCACTTGAAACTGATGGATTAAATTTTTACTGAGTACCTTAAACTATAGAAATATCCAGAAGCTAGTTTTAAAATGCATTTTTTTTTACTTTCTGGTTAGAAAAAATCAAAATATTAAGAATTAAAAAATTTGTAGATCATAAGTCATACTGTAGTGTGAATGAGTTTTCTTTTCTTTCTGTATGTTTGAATACAGAAAATGCTGAAAGTTGTCATAGAAGAATACACTGTTTTCATTGTTCCATTGCTAAATTCCCATTGACTCACAAAGAATTTGTCAAATAATAATTAACCAATAATTCACTAATTAGTGCTGAATGATTAAGGAGATACATAATTGGATGGATACTTTGAATAGAATAAATGTTATTACTTTAATATAGATTTCACATGGATTTATTTATTTTATTATAAACAACTATTATTGATCTAAACAAACACTGCTTTAAACCAACATAATGTTAAAAATGATAAGCTGAAGGGTAAATTACAAATTTTAACCAGGGTTCAATTTTTTACACTGGCTACACACACACACGCACATACACACATTACTTAAACACATGTGATTACTTTGTTCAAGCTGAGGCTTAATTAGTCAATGAAAAGTCCAATTTACCTTGGGTAGATAATGATATACTTACAATATTATACTCATTAAAAATATTAGTTTTGTTTTGCCAATAATGCCTAGTGATCCTTAAAGAAGGGAATGGTGAATGAAATTAGGACTGGTCATTTCTTTTGTCCATTGTTGTGTATATAATTTCAGAATTATGCCTCTATTTCAGCTTCCACATATATTAAAAGAGGAATATTTCCCTAGAGAGTTGATATCAGTTTTCGATAAAATGAAATAATGTAAATTTGGAAAGAAAAGATGATGTAAGAAAGGAAGAAAAGAAAAAATATGAGCCAGGGTATACAAAAAAATCTCAAAGGAGGAAGGTCGTACCTATAGCGAGAAAAGAACAAATTAAAATTACAGAATATTGCATACATTGTGATATTTCTTTTTAACACTAAGGGGATTTACACTGCCTTAATGTCTGACCTATGTTATCAAAATTAAACATTGACATTTTGTGAGTTTAATAGCTGTGTTGTGGAATTCATGAAAAACTGAGTATTCTATGTATCAAGACAGAAGTGTATGTTAAAGAGCAGCACATCTTTGCTTATCTGAAAGTATGGTTTCTCAAGTGTCTTTTAATTCTAAGTTACTCAGTGATGAACATTTTAAAGTAAAACCTGAATTATGCCAAGTCAAATTGATTTTAAATATATAAAATGTTCGTTCTTAGCCAGATGCCCCTGAATATGAGGAAGGGCAAAAAGAAAATACTTGAGCTAATTAAAAAGATGCTCCATAACAAGATGTGCTTTTGAGATATAAATATGCTGGAGGTGAAATGTGATCGATATTAATTGTGAAGGAGCATCGAATAAAAAGCACGGGAAACCCTGAAATGAAAATCCACAGGAATGGCATGACCTAACATGAGCTACAGAAAATTGAAGTGAGTACAACAGAAGAAAAGGTTCAAGGAAGCCACGATTAAAGATGAAAGGTAAATTGCTTAGAATATGAAGACAAATAATTAGGTCCCTGACAGAGATAATGCTTCCATAATGAGGCCTCTGAGAAATCTAGAGGAAACAATGAAAACAGATATGGGTATTTCACTAATTGAATTACTATTCCATGCTAGCTTTGACTATGGTAGGAAAAGTGATTGTCACATAAGCCCTGTGATAGAATTACGAATTAATTCTTCAACAAAAACAGATAGGTTATTGCCTTGGCTATAAAGAAGGTAAAGGTGCTATTTATAATTGGTGGAATATATTAAACATTGCAGCTGGTTTTCCTTTCATTTACTGAAAGTGAGAATTGTGGGGAGTTGAAGGGATTCTTGTGTGAAATCCCGAGTGCATGAGTGTAGTTGACATGGGCACAGCGGTGTCAAGGACCTTAAACTGAAACCCAGAAAGAAATAGCAAAGCTGTTCCTTCTGGTCCATGTGTGAATGTTGACAGTGCTTGGGGAAAAAAAAATGAAAAAGTAAAATAAAATAAAAGAAGAGAAAAGAAAAGGAAATCCACCATGGAATCTTTCTCTTCCCAGATATATACACCCTGAAGAAAACACTCCTACTGAGATTAGCTGAATTCCGTCCTTTATTCAGCTATATGCCATAAGCCATGTCTTTTTGTTTATCTGTATGCAATAACCCTTCCTCTCTGTATATAATAAACATACGCATTTTGAGTTTCCAGATGATACCTTTTCTCTAGTAGAGAGCCTACCTACCAGGCAACATATTTTTTTTTTTATCTCTATGTGTTTCTGCCATTTTCTCATTCCCTTTCCTCCACACTTAGGTCCAAGAGCCTGAAGCCAGGCAAATGACGTGACACCAATAATGTCTTAAAATTTTGATCCCGTTATAGTAACATGGTTAAGAACGGATTTCCTAGAAGCCTTCTAGCCATGCCTAAGTAGTATAAGATAGGCAATCCACTAAAACTAGCTGTAGATCTCGGCATATTACATGAAATAATTGTGTGCAAACGTTGGAGGATATGCCACTGAGAAGTTTGATCTGAGAGAGAATGAAAACAGCAGTGAAGCTGACTGGTGCTCAGAGCATCATGTGAGGGTACTTTCCAGGCTCTATTTGCGGCAACTGATCACAGAGATCTTCCCCAGTTAAGCATGAGAAATTAGAACTGAGATTGCAATGCTGATGGTTCTTCTGGACCACAACATAGAAAGTGACCACTTCAAACCAGTTTTTAAACAGGTATTGGATATATGGATGCAAAAGTGTAAATGGAGACACACATAAGCCAGCAAAAAATTGCTGCAAGGAAGTAGGTTAAGTAGGTAGAAGGAATTGAACAATAGCATCTAATTAGAATGATGAATAGTTCAAAGTCAATTAATGATGAAGTAAAAAAAAAAAAGAAAAGAAAAGAAAAAAAAGAAAACTCGTTTTTTGATTTTTTTTTGTAGAATTTCACCCTTTTAGACTGCAGACAAACAAAATCTGTGATGAGAAAACAATGAAGTCATACTCTTTGCTTGTTTCTCTTTCTAGTCTGTCCTCTTTTTTTCTTCCTTTTTTTTACAACTACATCAGTCTACTGGACTTACCTCACTTGTACTTTCTCTCCTACTGGTCCAATACTGAGAGTTTGCAATTAGACATTGAAGGAGGAAAGGGTGAAAGGTACGCTCATGAGGGGCTCTGGTGGTTGTCAGCCTTCTTTTTGCTTTGACCCGTTAGTACAGTTTCTTATGGTATGGTGACCTTCAACCTTAAAATGATTTCATTTCTACTTTATAACTGTAATTTTGCCACTCTTATGAATAGTACTATAAATATCTGACATGCAGGATATCTGATATGTCATCACCCAAAGGGTCCCTCTATCCACAAGCTGAGAACCACTGAACCTGTAACATCTGCCTCCTCATGAAAGTTCTTTGAGGAAATCATGTTATTTCATATAATCATGTAATAATCATATTACAATCAGCTAAAATTGAGGTAGAGTCACAGCCAGTTTAACTAGAAATGAATTGAAAGAGTAAATGGACTATATAATTCATTTCCTTTCCTTAAAGTATATGTCTTCCCAAAACTTCAGGTCTGAAAAGCATATTTGTGATTATGACTCAGTTTATATTTAAATCACTCACATCTGAATTTTGTCATTTCTATTTTTTAATTTGATTTACCATTAATTTTATGTACCATTAAGTTAATTTCTCTTTCCCCCTTCTCATTTAAAATTATTTTCTTTTGTGTCTGTGTGGGTGAAAACCAGAGATGAATATCAAGTATCTTCTTAAATTTTTCTGCCTCTTAGTTTTAAAAATAGGACCTCTCATGGAAACTGAAGCTCAGGGATTCATCTTCGTTGTCTGGCCATCAAGCCTAGGGATGTTACTATCTCCATCTGCTGAGTGCTGATTATACAGGTTTGCTCCAAACAGGGTTATGACATGTGTGCGGGTGATCAAATCCAGGACCTAGGAATGAAATTTCATTTGAAAACGATTTTGTTATTTGTCTGCATTTAATATATTGAGGCAAAACCAAGGGTTAAGAAATATATTGTGTGTGATGCCATACAAGCATAGTTCCCGCATTCTAGAGGTAGAGGTAGAAGGTTCCAGGGTTCTGGAAATGTATTGCCTAGAATGAACATCTCTAAGATAAATGGAAAACCATAGGAGTTAAGGAGTTGTCTTATTTTAATTTTTACTACTCCGATGAGGAACATGACCAACCTGGGAAAGAAAGGTTTATAGTTTATAATCCACCATTAAGAGAAGTTAGAACAGGAACTGAAAGCAGGAAACTGGAGACAGGACATGATGCAGAGACCATGGAAGAATATGACTCCTCATGGCTTGCTCAGTTTGCATTTATATATATATGCACGTGGTAGTTTGAGTAGGAATAGCCTCTGTCGGACATGGGGTAAGATGATCAATCCTCATTTAGAAAGACAGATGGGATGTGCATTAAACGTATGACAGGAGTCTACTGAGCGCATCTGAAAGACTCTAACTAGCAGTGTTTTCAAAGCAAAGACTCATGACCAAACCTTTGGCAGAGTACAGGGAATCATAAGAAAGAAGGGGAGTTAGTCTGATGGGGAAAGGATAGGAGCTCCACAAGGACCAAATATATCTGGGCACAGGGTCTTTTCTGAGACTGACATTCAACCAAGGACCATGTATGGATATAACCTAGAACCTCCACTCAGATGTAGCCTGTGGTAGCTCAGTAACCAATTGGTTTCCCAAAGTGAGGGGAACAGGGACTATTTCTAACAGGAAGTCAATGACTGGCTCTTTGGTCTCCCCACCCCCGAAGGGAGGAGCAGTCCTGTTAGGCCACAGAGGAGGGCTTTGCAGCCAGTCCTGAAGATACCTGATAAAACAGGATCAGATGAATGGGGAGGAGGTCCCCCCTATCAGTGGACTTGGAAAGGGGCACGGTGGAGATGAGGGAGAAAGGGAGGGACTGGGAGGGAATGAGGGATCGGGACACGGCTGGGATACAGAGTTAATAAAATGTAACTGTTAAAAAAAAAAAAAAAGGAATAGCCTCTGTAGGCACATAGATTTGAATTCATGGTTATCAGTGACACCACTTGACAGGAATTAAGGGGTGTGGCCTTGTGGGAGTAAGGGTGGCCTTGTTGGAAGAATTGTGTCTTTGGGATGGCTTTGGGGTTTCAAATGCTCAGGCCAGGTATATTATCTACCTCCTTCTTGATGCCTGTGAATCCAGATGTAGAATTATTAGCTGCTTCTCTAGAACCATGTCTGTCTGCTGCCTGCCATGGCAGTGGAATAAAAACACTGATACTAAAGTAAGCCCCAGGTTAGTGATTTCTTTTATAAGAGTTCCTATAGTCATTGTATATAGTCTCATCACATAAATATAGCATTGACTAAGACAGAAATTGGTACCAGGATGAGGGTATTGCTGAGACAGGCCCAATAGTGCTCCTTGTTAGTAAAATGTAGACTCGGGGCTTTGGATTAGGAAAGCAGTTGAATGCTTTAAATGGGGCTTAGTGGGCTAAACAGGTAGAAGGAGGGAAGGCAGTTCTGCTGAGATCAATGCAGACCATGAAGGCCCAGCTCAAGAAGTTTCAGTAGACAAAAATATTAATAGGTGGCAAAGAGACCATTCTTGTAATATTTTGGTGAAGAATGTGGCTGCTTTCTGTGTTTGTTCAAAACTAATCTGACTGAGAATAAGAAGAAGAGTTTTGGATTAACATCATTAGCAGAGGAAATTTCAAGAGAGCCTAGCATTGATTGTGCTGTTGTTATTAATGGAGAAGCTTATAGCAGATCTATACTAAAAAAGGAGAAAGCTAAGCAAGAAAAAAAAATACAAAATGTACAGTTTGAGGAGAAAAAGAGCATCAAGAAGTATGATGGAGCTAACTCCAATGCTCAAGGACATAAAAAGTTGAAATAAAAGCCTGATCCTAAATTGTACAAAGGGAGTAATGACCGCAGGTCAAGACCACAGCCAGCTAGGTTCCAACTTGTGGAAAGAAATTAAGAAAAAGCTTAGGACTGGATGTGACAGCACACAGATTTAATACCAGCAATCAGGAAGTAGAGGCTGGTGTATTTCTGAGTTCAAGGCCAGCCAGAATGACAGAGTGAATTCTAGTACAGCAAAGCTTAGGCAATGAAGGAAACTATCAAACCAGAAAGTATATATTTGAACTAGGGGGCCAGGTACCTGCTCCAACAATCAGAGGAACTTGGCTGCTTCAGACACCTGGTCAAGTATAGACGCCCCCCCCCAAAAAAAAAAACAACCCAGCAAAAACAAAACAAAACAGCAACCACAACAAAACGGGTTGTGGGATTTTTTCCCCATGGCTAAGGGAAACTGCTAGGGCCAGTGGGGACAGGCAGATGTCAGGGGTGTGCCTGCATATAGAGGTTTAGAAAGGTCTTCACATGAAGCTATGAAAGTGAACCCCAAAATGTTGGCGATGGCAGAGCCATGAAACATGTGCTGAAAAAAGCTGCAGATGGGGTGTTGAACCAGCCGAAGAAAGCAAACCATGTCGCAGTCAACAAAGCTGAGAGGAGTTGACAATCTGAAGAGCCCATTGATATGAGACATGGAGTTTGACCTGCTGGTTTTAGGTCTTGCTTCAGTCCAATATTTCCTCACTATGTTACCTTTCCTTTCTTTTGGAATGGTTATGTACATGCTGTGCCATTATATGTTGAAAGTATGAGATTGTCATTGACATCCCCCTTTTAATTAATCAATTAATTAATTAATTAATTTAATCACTTTACAATCTGATCCTGGCCCCCTCCCTTCTCTCTTTTCAGTCCCACACTCATGCCCCCTCCTTGTTTCTCCTCTCTCCTTAGAGAAGAGGCCTCTAAGGAGTACCAACCCACCCTGGCACCTTAAGTCCAAGCAGAACTAAGCACATGCTCTCCCACTGAGGCCTGGCAAGGCAGCCTAACTAGGGAAAAAGGGATCCAAAGGCAGGAAACAGAGTTGGAATCAGCCTCTACTTACATTGCTTGGGAACCCACATGATGACCAAGATGTATATCTGCTACATATCTGTATAGGTCCAACCCATGCATGCTTTTGGTTGGTGGTTAAGTCTCTGTGAGCCCCTATGGGCCCAGGTTAGTGTACTCTGTAAGTCTTCAGTGGTGTCCTTGACCCCTCTGCCTCCCTCAATCCTTCCTCCCACTCTTACAAAAAACTCCATGAAAATGCACCATTGTTTGTGTGTGGGTCTCTGCATCTGTTTCTATCAGCTCCTTGATGAAGCCTCTCAGAAGATAGTTATCCTAGGCTTCTGTCTGCAAGCATAGCAGAGTATCATTAACAGTGACAGGAGTTGGCTCTTTCCTTTGGGGTGGGTCTCAGGTTGGGTCAGTCTTTGGTTGGCCTTTCCCTCAATCCCTGCACCATGACAAAATTAATACATTTTTGAATTATATATGGCTATAAGCCTATCGTGACCAGCCTATCGTGACCAGCCTATCGTGTGTTGGTTAGCATAGGAATGACACCCATAGGTTCACGTATTTGAATGCTTGGTTCTGATGTAGTGATACTTGACAAGGAATAAGGAACATAGCCTTGTTGGACTAAGCGTGACCTTGTTGGAGTAAATGTGTCACTGGGGATAGGCTTTGAGGTTTCAAAAAGCCATTTCAAGCCCAGAGTCTCTTTCTCCCTGCTTCCTGCAGTCCTGCTAAAGGATATGTAGAGCTCTCAGCAACTCTCCAGCCCTATGTCTGCTTTCATGCCACATGCCACAAGGCTTCCTACTCTGGTGTCTTTTCACAGCAACAGAACATTGCCCAAAACACCCAGGGCTACCTAACCGGGGAATGGCTCTATTGAAAATGTGCTTGGGCATCTCACTTCAGTAATCAATCAAGAAAGTGCCCCACAGACCTACCCACAGGCCAATCTGATGTGGTATTTTCTCAATTTAGTTTCTACTCAGAGGATGCTAGATAAAACAAACAAATGAAATAATCAACACAGGTGTTTACCAACAACAAAATAATAATAATAATAATAATGATAATAATAATAATAATAAAAACAAGGGACAATGGAGTACCAAATTGTATCAGCAAATATTCACTACAGTTATATAATAATGAAGTTAGCGTTGACTGAAGAAATATGGGCGTTCACTGTCGTGATTTATCGTTATATTTCAGGAAAAGACACATGATCATCGTAGCTTTCATCATAATAATTAAACAGCTTTTTCTCTTTGTTTGACTTCAATGTGTTAAAACACTTCTGACATTTTCTCTTTCTTATATTTAAACTCTAATACAGAGATGTTTGCTGATTCATTTGCAAGATGTTGGGAAGCTGGCCCTACTTAGGATTTGCTAAACAACAACTGAGCAGGTTTTGTTGCTTACTCTCATAATAAAAATGAAATTGACAGCTGAGCTTCAAAAATGGCATGTGGCACTGTTTGTCAGCTTGCTGTCTTATAGCAGGTTTTATCATGCAACAAAGAGTTTGGATGTCTAAAGAAAGATACAGAGCCACATTTTTTTTTCTTTACTACATAACTACGCATAGTATCTAGGAGAATATTTAGTTTCAAGAAATCAATTATTATGTTTTCCTTTGACACAAGATGCAATAAAATGAAATGAAATAATAAAATAGTCACTTTGGGCACATGTACAGTAGCATCCAAATCGATCCACATATTAAAAAGCAAACCTGTTTTTAAAAATAATTAAAAACGGAATGCACATTTATAAAACCAGCTAATAATGCTCACTGCCAACTTCGGATTTTAAAGATTTTCATTAGAGATGACCCAGATTCCTGCCCTTAGATGTCTTACCTACTTCACTTCTATTCAATGTTCCCACCCTGATATTGATGGTTTGTTTCATTACTGCTGTCCTCAATGATTCCAATATATATATTGGAAGCATATATCCTATATATATGCTGTATATAGCATATATACTATCTATCTATCTATCTATCTATCTATCTATCTATCTATCTATCTATCATCTAGCTATCTATATTAGAAATGGTGTTCATGCCTCCTCCACACCTGTAGCTTTGTTCTCCCACACTGACCCCTGTTTGACCAAACATACATTATGAGATTCATAAAAACAATGGACATTGAAAGGAGAAAACAGGGAACAGGACAGGAGCCTACCACAGAGGGCCTCTGAAAGACTCTACCCAGCAAGGTATCAAAGCAGATGCTGAGACACATAACCAAACTTTGGGCAGAGTGCAGGGAATCTTATGATAGAAAGGGGAGACAGTAAGACCTGGAGAGGACAGAAGCTCAACAAAGAGAGCAACAGAACCAAAATATCTGGGTACAGGGGTCTTTACTGATACTGATACTCCAACCAGGGACCATTCATGGATATAACCTAGAACCCCTGCTCAGATGTACCCGATGGCATCTCAGTATCCAAGTGGGTTCTCTAGTAAGGGTAACAAAGGTTGTATCTGACATCAACTCAGTGGCTACTTTGACCCCCACCCATGGAGGGAGGAGCAGCCTTACCAGGGCACAGAGGAGGACAATGTAGCCAATCCTGATCATATCTGATAAGCTAAAATCAGATGGAAGGGGAGGAGGACCTCCCCTATCAGTGGACTTGGAGAGGGGCATGGGAGGAGATTAAGGAAGAAGTGTGGGATTGCGAAGGAATGAGGGAGGGGTCTACAGCTGGGGTACAAAGTGAATAAACTGTAATTAATATAAAAAATAAAAATTTAATTAAAAACAATGGTAAAGTATCACTTTAAACCTTATGCTTATACACAGGCTAGAGCTTTAGGCAATAACACAGAACTGAAAAGAAAGAAAGAAAAAGAATAAAGCAAAACAAAAAACCTTTATAAAGTGAGACCAGTTTCCTTCTCTGCAAGCTGTATTCTTACACTTCTCAAATCTTTTCCATTTTTCTGCTAGACTTGATTGTTTAATCTTAAGAAAGTGATCTGTTTATCATTAAGTTGTAATATATTAAGGTTTTATTTATTCCCTTCAATGTTCAAATATTTATGTATATGTTACAGGGTTGTAGGCAATTTTTGGTCCAGATAGGAAAACAGCATTAATAATCCAACTCTTTCTGTTTCATAAGAAATTTCATGGCAATTTCTTTGTATGTAACTGATTTTCACCTGATTTGGAGTCAAGGCTAGTGTTTATTTTTCTGTTAAACCTTAGGAGAGAAAAACACATGCTAGTAAGGTACATGATGAATTTTATTTTAATCTTTTTCTACGAGCTTTCCATCTTTCCTTCCTTTCTTCTTTTTCTTTTCTTTTCTTTCTATTTGCTTTTCTCTCTTTCTTTTTCTGTCTTTTTCTTTTCTTCAGTGATTATGGTATATCTGAAAGGATGTCCATATGAGACTTCAGAACAAAGAGATAATGTGGGGATTGTCAATATAATTCTCCTACTGTTTAAATAAACTTTTCTTAGGTTGATTTTGGCAAATATTTTGGGTTGACGTTAATATGCTAAAATATTATTGTGCTAATATGTTAAAGGGCCGGCAGAAACACTTCATATGATTGTATGATGACTTCTATATACTTTTTTCACTTTCGTGTATACTGAGTCCCAGTATTAGAGACCACTTTGTCACTTTCATAGTCATACCTAATGAGAACAAATTAGATGCTCAGAAGATTAGTCATCTAACCGGCATTGAAAAACACCCAGAAGAAACTTTAGAGACAGTCATTAAAGCTCTGACAAAGTTTACACTTAAATAAAATGGTTATTTACTAAATTGGATATATTTATAAATACATGTTTAAAATATACATGAAAGTTCATACTCAGAGATGCTTATACACAAATTATAATATCAATAATTTATTTGATAGTTCACAGTTATTGATTTCATGCAGGATTAAATTTCAGAAATAATTCACATTTAAAGATTGACTTTTAACAACAATCCTGGAAAGGTCTAAGAACTGAGTAGGTTTCATACATTAAATGCTGCTGCAGGAAACAAGCTACAGATTACAATTTTGCCACATGTTTAGGATGCATGAATGAACTTACGTGAAGACCATACAATTAGGACTACAAGCAGGAAACACTGAGAAGCTGACAGCATTAGCACATGGTATTTATTATGGACCTTGACAAAATATTAATGTTTAACACCACCCCATCTACCTTGCAAAATCAGCATGAACTGTGTGAACTGATTATTACTGGTATGAACTGATTAATATTTAGTCAGATACTTACAGTGACCCTCAGTTTCATGGACTTAATGAATGAGTAATATATGCTACCTTCAGATGTTTAGTTAATTTTTTGTTATTTGGTTAAAAGTAAATGCAACTAAATAAAAATAAATTTGATTGCAATTCATAAAACCATGCATTTTGCTATATCATGTATGATTTAAAAACTCAAATACCCTACATTCAACAATTACTAATGAACACCCAATTATTTCTCAATTTAGCTAAAGAGTGGAACAATTATATTATTCCATAGTTCATATAAATTTGAAATAATAGAATATCCCATTTAACTGATAATTGTTTTCATACACTCACTTTTGCATAGTAGCATACTTCAAAAAAATTAAACAATGGAATTGAGCTTTTATTGCAGTAGCACAATGGGGTTCTAATATTCTACTAAAATTAAGTCATAAACTGTTACACAGAAAAAAATCATCAGATTTTTTAGCTGTAATATCACAAACAGTGCATGCTTTCATTTCATTATACAGCTCAGATAGAATAATTGCAATTACCGTTGGACCACTTGTCTTGTAAAAGATCAACAAGGTAAACATGCTGCTTATTTGGCTATAGCCCAGGCGTAGTTGTGCTCCAAAGAACTGTTTTGCCAATTCTTCTTGTAGAAAACGCAAATCTGAGAGGGCTTATATACCTCATGTTATTAAGAGAGCTCCTGCCTAAATGTACAAATTAACTGTATTTTTTGAATTAGCAGAGTATTCTGTATATATTATCTTTAACTGTGGGCAACTGAAAAGAGCGCAGTTTTGAACACTATTTTATAAAATGAATTCAGTATTTGAGTGAATTCATGTGAACATTTATCTGGAGATTGTTAAAATGTACAGATTATAATGTAGTATATTAGCTAACAGTTTGAGCATGTTATTCTCATTTTATAAAAGCCAAATAAGAAATATTAATTACCTCAGTTAAAGCTAAGTTCTATAGTTGGTCTCTCGTGGAATATTCTCCGTGGAGGGTGACCTACCTGATTCACAAACATTCTGGAACTCCAAAAAAAAAAAAAAAAAAAAAAAAACAACAACAACAAAAACATGATGTTCCTCCCTGCAATTATCTGAGCAGAAAAAAAAAAAAAAAAGAGACCTGAGACCCGGTGGAGTAGCTGCCTAGGGATATCAGTTTTGTGAATTTATGAAACCACTTTTGTGAAACATCACCAATGCTGTGGCAGATATGATTTCTGATGAAGTTGCCAGAGTCTCCTATACTCCTGCAAGTAAAAACTCATCCAGTTTCTGTAAGCCAGTGCAATAGGCCATCGTTAACCAAGCCATATACCTAGGTTACATAGGTATTTCAGTGCATCTCAGGAAAAAACCTAACAGTCACTTCCTTAGAAATTCAAAGCCAGGATTTTAACTCTATCAGTCTGTCTCCATCCAGATATTACAAACTTATACTACTTGGACTTCCTAAATCTAGGTTCTAAACCTGGTAAGTGCAAACAATCATTTTCAGGCTTAGGGAAGTAGATTAGTATTAATGAACCTTATACAAGATAGACACTGGAAGTAGCAGAAGAGAGGGAACAGGAGAGGAGTCTGCCACAGTTATCCTCTAAAAGACTCCACCCATCAGGGGTTCAAAGAGATGCTGAGACGTGCAACCAAACTTTGGGAAGAGCGCAGGGAGTTTTAAGGAAGAAGGGAGAGATAGAAAAAAACAGGAGACAGGAGCTCCACAAGGAGACCAAGAAAGCCAAAAAAGCTGGTCCTGGGGGGACTTTAGAGACTGATGCACCAACCAAGGACAATGCATTGAGAGAACCTAGATGTAGCCCAAGGCAGCTCAGTGTCCAAGTGGGTTCCCTAGTAAGGGGAACATGGGATGTCTCTGTCATGAACTCAGTGGCTGGCTCTTTGATCACCTTCCCCTGAAGGGGGAGCAGCCTTACCAGGCCACAGAGGAAGAGGTTTCAGCCAGTCTTGATGAGACCTGATAGGCTAGGATCAGATGGAAGGGGAGGAGGACTTCCCCTATCAGTGGACTAGGGGAGTGCAATAATGGGAGAAGAGGGATAGAGGGTAGGACCAGAAGGAGATGAGGGATGGAGCTACAGCAGGGATACAAAGTAAATAAACTGTAAACAACAATAACAACAATGGTCCTTGGTTTCTATAAATACACAGCAATTACACTAGATATGTAAGTATTTTAACAAATACTAACCATGACACACTTAGAAAAATTTGGAAATGTTTACATAATTAAGTATTTTTTGTTTGAAGAAAATAGTTTGTCTTTGACATAGGCTTGTGGTTTTGAGGACACTGTAATAAATTAACTTCTAATGTTTTACTTCCCTCTATTTCAAACTATAAAGACCTACTTATTGCCCAGAGAGTTATCCATGCAGTCATGCTCCAGCTCTGTGATAGTCTCCTGAATCTTTTCCAAAACTGCTAGTGAGTATTGCCATTCAAGACACCCAAAGTCAAATCTGATCAATGTGAGTCAATAAATTCCATACCTATCATAATCATTAATGTGGAAACAGATCGATGCAGAACAAAGAGCATGGTCTTTAATTTACCCTTGTCTCTTAGGATGTATCTAGCATTGAAGATATTGGTTCATTTTTTTTCACTGTTAATAGAAATCTGTGCAACTGAATGGAGAAAAAGAAGGTTGATCTTCAGATGTGTAAAAACTTGTAGAAACAAAAGTAAAACAAGTATTAATGTTAAGATTCAAGAGAACAAGAACAAAGGCAGGATCATAACGATTGGTAAAAAGAATTATGACTTGAATTCAGAAATCTGAATGAGACAGATGACCACCAATTTCATGGATATTTAACAATATTGCAATTATCTTCAATGCAATCGTTAAATGTTGTCATAATCAAATTGTTCATATTTCTGTGTAGTGAGCCAATATTGTTCAATTAGGTACTGCAAACCTAACCAACTACCTGTGCTGGAGAATACATAGACCTTAGAAGACACCTGCTTCTTTCATTTCCCCAATTACATATAAATTCTAGCTGTATTCTAAACATTTATCTTTTTATCTACAGTTTAGTGTAACTGTCATTCTTCACCAAAGACACTTGCCCTCAACATCGAAGCAGATGGAAGATCTACAACTGGCCTAAATGAAAAATATAAACGACTTTGAGGTCTCTAGAAACAGCTAACCATTATACCTTTTCCTTATGAAGTACCATAGAAGAGATAACAAAAAGATTCTTAAAGTCAGAGGATCAAGACACCAATTACAAGAAATCGTCTTTCAGAGAAGACAGGATGACTGTACCAAAGCAACGCATGGTTGCATAAACAAGACCTGCTTATTAATCACACAAATTGATATTTCTACATGGAGGAAGATAATTTCAGAAATTCCCACATTTTGACGAAGAGGTGTAAGCCATCAATGACTGATGAGAGAGGAAGAAGCAATGTTCTCCTGGGACAAAACTTTATCTGATTCCAAGTGTTCAGTACAACCTTTAACCAAAACTGAATGGACATTTTAGGTCTATCTATAGCTAGCCATGTATACTTATGTGTAACCATATATATTCTATATATGTGCTTATAGATACAAATATAAACTTATATGTTTATACCTGTGTAGCAATAACAGTGAATGAAGAAGGGGTCATAATTAAATAAGAAATGGAGGACATAGTTGTAGTGAGTGGAGGAGAAGCAGTAGTAGAAATGATTTAAAGATAGTACTCATGTACAGAAGACTTAACATGTTTTTAAATTTTTTGAAATAGCTAAAGACCTTGTCAGATAGCTACATATGTCTTTATGAACATCAATGTTGTTAGAGTTCATGTTAGAAATTATTTTGCTTAGTTTTCTGTTTGACTAGAACCTGAGGTACTGAGCCCAGAATGTTTTAATTGATGTTTGTGACCACAAACAAAGTTCCCAATGCTGCATTTTCAGTCCATATGCTATGAATTGTTTGCATTAATTGCTGCAAAAAGATATGAAATATTTTATATAGGTCTCAAGTTTGATCATTTTAATCCATATATAATTGATATTCTGTTTAGAGAATATTAGGCTTGTAATTATTTTCTGATAATTAAAAATCAAAAATGCCTTTATTTTATTCAACCTGACAGGCTTTCCTGAGAAACATTTTGGAGATGTGAATTTTTTATGTTTAGTGACATTTATGTAATAGAATCTTTGAAATTTATATTTTAATGTGATTCCTTTTTTTTAATATTTTAATTTTTATCATTTTATTTTATTTTTTTTCAATGCAGTTTATTTAGGAACCTTGAACAATCCCTGGGGAAAGCCAGTCTGTAGCTTAAATAGCCTCTGGGTCCACATACATGGAAGCAAGCCAGATCCTAAGCCTTAGCCAAATGTGGAGTTGTTTGTGACAGAGAGCACTCACCATCGGGAAGGCGGAAGGCGGAAACCAGCTCCATCTTTAAGGCGCGGCATTACACAGCTCTCTACAGTTCCCCCTTTTTGTTTTAGACGCATCAGGCAAGAGTAGAGGTCTGATCTCTGATATTAGAAATAAATTGGGACTTCGTACTGATGTTCATTTAGGTGTCATCCACCCAAAGAGCATCAAACTAAAATGTTATGCTCAGGATGCGAGGCTAAGCACTGCACTCAGGGTCAGCTGCTTTCGACCCAGAGAAGAGCAAGTCTGATTGCATGCGGGTTGATGCCCCAGGTCCTGCTTCTGAGAAAAAGGTATCGGACGGGTCTGATGCTCTTTGGGTGATTCTTTTTTGAATTCAACATTTTGGAAAAAATGAGATTTATTTTTATGATTATACAGCAATATTACATAGACAAAGGTTACTGTAAGTTTTTAAATTTGTGAATACTAAGTAATAAAATTGTTTATAAATTTGAAAGCAATAAAACCCAAAATTGTCTTACAAAATATATTAATTCTTGATATCATATATTCCTATGTAATATTGCCTTTTCTCTTGTTTAGACTTTCAAAAATGCTCAGCAGTTGAAATAATTAAAATGAAAGCTAAGCTTCCTTGTTACTTTATATCTGAGTGAAAACTCTTTTGAGTTTTTTAAAGCATTTGAAGTATTCATTAGAAAGACACTTTCTGCCTCTCAGAATTATAACCCAATCATTTATAGAAACTCCAGACCCTTATTCGAATACAAGACACATTACATAGAACTATTTTGGAAATATGGAGATTTAAATTGTTCAGTGTGAATAGAAAACTGACAAGCAAGCACAAAACTGGGGCATTTCCAACCCTACATGCAAATGACCTATGAGTCAGCGTGAGCATTCTCATTATCAGCAAACATAAGATATTTTGGTTAGTTATATGAAGAAACAGAAAAAAAGAAATGAAAAATTAAAATAAAGGTAAAAGTGGAATTTCAATTTCATCTAGGAATTCTGACATTCTCAGTGCACACTCTCAGCAAGACAGAATAGGGTACAAATATTTCATGTATCTTGATGTGCTTAAACATTCTGCTTCAGGTTGTCATATGTGGGAGGTCCTAAGAAATAATGCAATAATGAAAAAAAAAAGGTTAAAAAGATCTAGAAAATTACTTCTTTTTTTCACCTCAAATTTTATGCCTACATTTAGAAGCAGTTTAGACACCTACCATTAATGCACAGTTTTCTAGAGCTTTTCTGATCCTCTTGTTTACTATTATTCACAGAGGAACCAGTAAGTGTAGGGATAATCACTGTCACAGAAACAGTAAGATTTTGAGTCAGCATTAAAAAAGAAAAATTGAGTTTTAGCCAGGCCTGATAGATACTTAATTCTCATTCAGAAGGGAAAACAGGATAGACACTGGAAGCAGTAGAAGACAGGGAACAGGACTGGAGCCAACCATTGACGTCCTTTAAAAGACTCCTACCAGAAGGGGATGGAAGCCGATGCAGAGTGTCACAGCCAAACTTTGAACAGAGTGCAGGGGGATATAAAAGGACCCGGAGAGGACAGACCAAAGGAAAAAAAAAAAAAAAGCAAAGACAAAAACAAAAACAAAAACAGGGCGAGTTGGGAACTTCAGAGGAGAGGACCTAGAACCCTGCTCAGGTGATGCCCATATACACCTCAGTCTCCATGTGGGTTCTGTAGTAAGGGGAGAAGAGACAGTCTCTGACATAAACTCAGTTGCCTGCTCCTTGTTCACTTCTCTCTGGTGAGGCAATCTAGCCAGTCCCCAGAGGAAGAGGATCCAAGAAGTCCTAATGGAAGCTGATAGACTAGGTTCCAACAGTAGGGGAGGAGGGCTTCCCCTATCAGTGGACTAGGGAAGAGGAATAGGGGAAGAAGAGAGAGGGAGGGTGGGAGAGGGAGGAGATGATTGTAGGGGCTACAATCGGGATACAATGTAAATAATAATAATAAAATATACAACATTATTAATATTAATAATAATCAATATTAATGATATTATTAATAACATTATAATGATGCTATTTATATTGTTGGTTATATTAATATAATAATTATACATAATAATAATAATTATGTATAATAATATGTATAAAAAGAAACAAAATGTATAAAAAGAAAGAAGTAATTTGAGAGTCTAAATACACTTTATTCCTAGATAATCTCTTGATTTCTGAATTGAAACAATAATGAAGGCAGACAGCTAATTGGTCTGTGATTTTTTTTTAATTTGCATGCGATACAGTGTAGGAGAAGAACGAGGAGCTCCTAAGTGCAAGTCAAAATTGGAGGCATTCCCAGCTCATCATATATTTAGAGCACCCCCAAATTTTTTTATGGCCACAGTAATGTTCCTTCTAATCAAAGTAAGACTTCAATATTTTCTAGCTACATACTAAGCAAATCACATGCACACACAAACACACATAACCCACACAAAGAAACTTAAATTGTCATTGTGCATAACATTTGGAACTCATTCTAAAAGCCTCTTGCTGTGAGCCCTCCTTGGCTTGATGAATATCCCATTAGGATAAAGATCCAGTCAGCTACAATATTGTTTATAATTGTAAAGCTCTTCAGGCTGCAATGAAAGGGCATTTATTTTATTTCACTTAAAAGAAAATATTCAAGAAACAAGTTATTCTTTAAAATAACTTATAATAATGTAAAAGATGCTTTTCCTTCCTTCTGTTCTTACTTAATATACTTATATACATTCCTTCTCCTTCTCATGCTCAGCTGCACTATAGGAGGAACAAGAACATGCATTGACAGTAGGTTTGGGGTTTGCAACCATAACTTGGAAAATTATCAAGGTCTTCCAAACACCTCACCCTATTAAAGTTACAATGGCTTGGACAGATATTAAAAATTAAATTTCTAATTATTCTATGCTTACTAATTTTAATGAAATACAAGAGTCAACAAATACGGTTTTCTATGAAACTTTAGTAATCTTAATTTGCAGTATAGCTAATGCAATAATGAGGGGATTTTTAGATTATCATAAAATATACATTATTTACTAAGACACAGCTAACAGATATTTAAGACAAACTTAGGCTTATGAAAATGTAAATATGTCACTTAATGTTGCTTTCAAGCTTAAAGACTTAAAAGTTAATCTTTCCCCACAGAAGTCTACAATAACTCCTTTAAATGTTCAGAAAAATATTTCACATAAATGTCGGAATGTAGGACGAAGCTAGAAGTGGTCGAAACCTGAATGGTTTCACAAAAATAAAATGAGGGATCTCACAACGGGCTGTGCACACAACAGTCTGTACATGATTTTCCAACAAGGAATCACATTTATAACGTAGACTTCAGAGCTTTGCTCAATGATCAGATCACTAATGATAGCAAAAGCTTCCAGATTTCCTGATGCATTTCCTCTTTGCGTTTTATTCATATTAAACTAGAAACTTACAGTGACATGGTATTTACACCTTTACCTTATGGAATCCTGAGCAGAAATGTGCTCACTGCTATTCTTGGGCTCCTTTGTGGCTAGAGAGATGTGTCTGCAGATTCTATCTATCTATCTATCTATCTATCTATCTATCTATCTATCTATCTATCTATATGAGATTGTTGGACCAATAGGTATTTCCTGAGATTAACTTCATCAAGAAAAACCACAGGTCCTGGTTGCATGGTCCCTTTTACAAGAGTAACTGAATGAATGAGGTAGAAGAGAGGTATGATTTGTTAATCTCTAAAATTTAAAATAAATTAAAAGAGTTATTGTAACTTCAGGATGCCAACAAAGTCAGCAGAAGGATGTTGTGTGAGTGTCATGTCCTACCATTCCACAGTCTAGTCAAGCCTTCTTGTCTCCTGTTATACATGAAATCACTGATCACTAACTGCCTCACTCCTCATATACTGTTTTTTGTAACAATCTGCAGCCCAGGGATGTTCAGAAACACCTGCTCAAAGTCCATTAAAACTAAACTTCTAAAGGATCCAGTCTTGAAAGCATGGAAAACTGAGTTCTATCCCACAGAATCAGTATACAGATGGAAGTGAAAACTAAAATTACAAAGTTGCACATCTCCATTTTCACAGACAGAAGCACACCAAACTCCCCCACCACACATGTAAATCACACACACACACAGACACACACACATACACACACACACACACATACTCACAGATAGACAGAGAGACAGACAGACAGACAGATAGACAGAGGCAGAGACAGAAAGTTAAAATTATAAAACTGCAATGTTCAAAATCCTGACAGTGTACCTTTCACTTCAGGGATATTCACAAAATTGTAGTGGGTTCAATAGAGGTAGGCTTGACATAAAAAGCGTGTTTTTAATAACATTTTTCATGGAACTTCATAAAGACATTTTCAAAACTGTAAGCATAAAGGGGTGAAATATGAACCATTTCCAGATGGCTGGAAATTAATAGCACGATTGCTTTATTGGTGTGATGCCAAATATCATTAACATTAAAATGTAAAGACAGACTTCACAGAGATGTGCAGATAAGTTGAGAAAGATGCCTATTTTTGGTAGTGCAAAAACTGGGTAATAGTAATCATTTGTCAGTTCTCAGATTAATTTATTCTGTAGAAATCATACTGAATATACCACTTACATATATGTATACATAAAATATTAAGAACATTAGTAACATGTAATAAAACCTGAGAAGGGTTCAAACTAAATAATTAGATTTTTCTTAAAAGTAAACTAGCAAATCCAACTTACTAGAAAGAAACTGCAACTTCATAAAATAAAAGACTCTTGATAAGCAATTAGGGTCATGGTCAATAGCAAATGGCCTCACGGGGGCTGGTCCTAATGATGACTGGTATTGGAAAACCACTTAAAACAAAATGAGAAATTCACTGTGCATCTATTCACTTGCTGAACTAGATTTATGACGTTTCTGAAAATATTTGTGTACTCATTCATTCCTTAGCATGATGTTGTT
Organism: Meriones unguiculatus; assembly: GCF_030254825.1. Classification (NCBI taxonomy): domain Eukaryota; kingdom Metazoa; phylum Chordata; class Mammalia; order Rodentia; family Muridae; genus Meriones; species Meriones unguiculatus. The sequence continues at coordinate 41,785,201 of NC_083352.1, forward strand.
AATGCTATCGTGTTTTAGAGGGCATAAGCAAATACAAGACGGACTCAGCCCTCAAAGAGCCCTTATTTACATAATGAAAAATATGGTAATCATAATAGCAGTCTCAGTAACTCCTATAACCACCATTTACGAAATGCTGCTATTTGCCAGGCACTGGGTGGTGTGATATACGGGCATCTGTCTCAGCTCACATCAGCCATAAGAAGTGAGTGCGACTTTCCACACTTAATGAATGATGAGCTATAAGAATGAAAATAGGTGCTTTTCTTGCCTAATGTTTTCCAGATAATCATCAGTAACTTTGGGATTTCAAAATAAGTATGAATGACATCCTATTCAAATTGTATTTTGCCATTCTATACTGATTCGTGAAATATTTAGATAGTAGTATGAAGATGTTAAAATACATGTACAGCAAGTGGATGACTAAGAAAGACAGGCAGTCATCAAGAATTTAAGGCACAAAACATGTGATGGAGAAAAGTCTCTGTCTCTTTCTTTCTCGTTCTTATCTCCTTCACCCTTCCTGCCATTTCCATCTCTCTCCTTCCCTTTCTCCCTCTCTTGTCATGGAGATATTTTTTTTTCCTTTAAGTATGTATTTTTCTTTGCTATTTGGCTAAACAAATGTAAAGTCATGATGAAGTATTTGTCTTACAGTACTTAAAAACTAAAAACTAAAACATATTTACATGCAGAGTAAATATAGTACAAAAATACATTTAGTGGTTTTATGAAGTGTCTATTTTTCCCTAAGAAGAGCATGTGTGTTTCTTCATGTTGTTCCCCATAAAGTTAACTGTGTTAGTTTGGGACTTAAAGATTAGATAAAGGCCAGAGGCACACTGCCACGTGTATGCAAGAATCAAGAGTCCAGATAGACAGACAGCTGTCCAGACACATGACTGCCTTGATTGCAACCTCATTATTATACTATTTATTATTAATAAACACCACATTCTTTGGGAAATGTATTATGTCTGTACTACTAAGTCCCAATAATTTGTCCAGTAGAAAATTCAGAAAACTCAAAGCCAAATCAATAAATAATAAGCTGAAGGTGAATTTAGTCCATCTTGGAAAGCCTGTTTTCCCTTGTCCTCACCTCACATGCCCTGTAGGTTTACAGTAGAAAATGCTTGACATGCATGTGATCAGTTCATTACAATAAGATTTCCCTCTAATCAGAGATTGTTCAAAAATCACATAAATGAGATTGGATATCATCTTGGTTAAACTGATGAAATTCTATTGATGTAACACAAGAAAACAAAATTTGGGCCACACATACATACTTTCAAGAGATTAAATTAGTTTAATATTCTCTCACCTGTTGACCAAAATATGGCTCAATATTTTAAAAACTTCCTACTTAGTTAAATTGTATAAGCCTAATTCTTGGTCTTATTTTTATTTGCAACCAAATATAACACTGAAACCACAAAGCACAGCTAGGAGCAATTTTGCTTACTTCATTAAATATAATAAAAAGCCCAGAATGCTTTCTTGAGAAAAATCCATAAATGTTGCTATTAATCAGAGAAAATTTTATTCATTTTAAATTTACTTAATGAAGTCCTGAGAGAGGGCAATAACTTTAGACCTGATGATATTTTTGACATTTACATTCTCTGAAATATGACACTGAAGAACTCATTTGAAATACTTTTTAAAATAGGCTGATTAAAAAGCACAGACAACAGATATGTATAGTTTAATACTTTTTAAAGTTCTCTTGCTACACTGAGGAAATTAGGAGTAAAATTACTTAGGTGCTTTCATGTTTCAATATGAATTTATTATATTTTGTCAAGAACATCCTTAATTCAATGTTAGATGGTTTTAGTAATAAAGAATTTTCTTATTCAACAATGATCATTATAACCCTGTTTTCTTTATTTACTACACAAAGTCAGAACAGGAGCCGCACAAGGAGACCAACAAAACTAAACGATCTGAGCCCAGGGTGACCTGCAGAGACTGATGCATCAATGTAGGATCATGCATGGAAAGGACTTAGACCCCCTGCTCAGATATGGCAGCCCAGTCTCCATGTGAATCTCTGAGTGAGGGGAACAGTGGCTGCCTCTGTAATGAACTTGGTTGACTGCTCTCTGACCACTCACCCCTTATGATGCAGCCTCGCCAGGCCACAGAGGAAGAGGATCCAGGCAGTCCTGATGAGACCTAACAAGCTATGGGCAGAAGGCAATAGTGGAGAACTTTCCCTTTTTCAGTGAACTATAGGAAAGGTATAGGGGGAGGAGGGAGGAAGGGTGGGACTGGGGGCGTTGAGGGATGGGGCTTCAATGGAGATACATAATGAATGAATTATGAAGAAAAATAAATATTTAAAATAAAATAAAGTGCCATTTATCTCCTAACATGCCTCTTTCTGGTAAGTTTTGTTAGCAGTATTATCAGCACCTGGTTTTCCAAACCTGGATTACTGAAATCATCAGCATTTTTTTTCTCATATCTACCATATGTGTTCTTCTACCAATTTTTCATTATTATTATTTTCAATTTATTCACTTTGTATCCCAGCAGTAGCCCCCTTCCTCATCTGTACCTGGTCACACCTTTGCTCATTTCCCCTCCCCTATCCCTGTGCCCTACTCCACTGATAGTGAAAATACTCCTCCTCTACTCTCTGACCCTCGCCCATCAGGTCCCATCAGGACTGCCTTCATCCTCTTCCTCTGTAGGCTGGCTAGGTTGCCAGAAATGGAATTCATCTGCAATGGTTCCTCTGACAGAGGTACTGTGTGAACTTGAAGAAACGGGGTAATGATTACAAAGCACAAGCTTCTTGTCAAGCTGGGCCCATGGAAGAAAGTGCCTCCTCAAGTAACACATAAAACCAGATGAGATGAGGCCTGTCACACACAGGCTGAGTAGCCCAAGTATTTCTCCTTGCCTCCCTATCCCTCCCTAAATATTACCATCCTTTGGCATTCAGTGTTGTCTGCCTCATGTCTGATTGCTAATGCTCATGGTCTCTAATGCCCGCTGCATTTTCAAACACATACCAAATTTGCTCCTATTTTTCCATCGTCCAGCTCTTGTCTTTGACAGGTATGACTGGCATCCATAATTGTCATGTGATTTGGTGACAGGCTGCTTTGTGGACTGTCACATATGTACATGTTCTGCTGTGGGAAAGGAAGACTTGGACAGCATTTTAGTGGTCATTGCTGCTTAGTGAGAAAGTGTATTAAAAAAACAAAATTTTTAAAGTTTAAAACTGTGATCCCCATGCCATGGGGCTACTTTGGGAAAAAAAAGAATACTAGTTTATCAAGTTGATAATTTGGTATTTTTTTTTATAAAAAGCTCTTCCTTTATAGACATGTGATTGCGGATACAGTTATGTTACACACCATAAAATTATACAATAAAGGAAAGAAACAGATATTTTCCCAAAATGTAGTGACTGTCAAAGGGCTTGAAGAAGATATTTTTTAATTGTTTTAAAAATGAGCATGTATACACACAAAAGTACATGCCCACAGGAGTTGTAGAGAGACAGAAGAAAGGGTGGAAGGAGAAGAAAGGGAGTGAGGGGAGGCAGGTATTAGGGAAAAGGAAACCCAGAAGATATAGGCAGTAGAGGCAGAGATATGAATTGTGTGGATTGTACTGCTTATTATTCACCTCTGGGAAGTAGCTTCATAAAGGCATCCCTGGGTCAAATAAAAAGGAGGGCAGGTTTTTCACTATATATTTCTTGCTGATAGCTGTTCCCATTTAATCTTAACTATGTAATGATCTTGAAGATCAGTTACATTTTGATGACTGAGATCCCAGAATGCATAATCATACATTTTTCTATGACTTGGGCTATAATGGTACATATTCACAGCGAGAATAACCAGGAAGTTGTCAGCATTTGATAACATACCTAGTAAAACACGATCAATTATTCTCACCCTCGGCTGAATTGTATCTATTGTGCATGTAAAATAAGATGAAAAACTAGGGTACCAGCCGTGTTTATATTGGGGAATAAACATCAGAGCAATATGTATAACTGGAATAAATCACTGTTTAGTGTTTTTCTCTCTGGGCCACTCTGCATTTCCCCCTTCAGTGTCATTTTATTTTATTTCAAAGTGTTCATCCTTTGATGCATGTTTCAGCTGAGAGTTGCAATGTATATAGTTGTTTGATGAATTAGACACCACGTCCATATACAAGATAAAATGTCTTTTATCAAACACAAATATTATAGAAACCTGTACCCAGGAGGAAAATGGAATAGACAGTCCACTTAATTTGTATTATAGTTGAGCTTAAAAAATAGATATGATCAAGAAATCAAATTTGTGCATGTCCATTTGTGTGTGCATGTGGTATGTACTTGTGTGTGTATTTGTGTTGTGTGTGTATTTGTGTGCATGTGTGCCTGTTTACTAATGACAGAAGAGTTCATAAAGAATTCTTTGGGTTTACTCAGTGTCCGCTAAATTCCTATAACTCAGAAGTGTCCACACAATTGTAATGGCAATACAAAACATCAATGGCAAATACAAATTATACAACCTTTCTGTAAGTGACTGCTCTCTTTCACCTTTTCTTATTTGTGAATAAAGGGAATACTGATTATTTTCCTATTAATTTGCTCACCTAGGTTAATCATCTTTACTGATATTCTGAATTTATCTTTTATTTTATTATTAGGTATACTATCTCTATTAGGTGGGTTTTGTTTTGTTTTGTTTTTTTTATGTTTTTTGTCAGTAAGAAAAATAAATTGTACACAGGCCAGTCATTTTGGCATATACTGTTAATACCAGCAAATGCAGGCAGATGTCTGAGAGTTCAAGTCCAGCCAAGCTTCAATAATACAGGACGATACTGTCTCAAAAAATGTATCATCATATAATTATTCAAAATTACTTCAAAGAATTTATAATGTTTGAAATAGCTATTTACCTTCAGAAAGAGAAGTATTGTTATTTTTAACTTGTGTTATATCTGAACAGGATTTATAGCTTTCCTACCTCTGTGTGTTTGTGTGTGTGTGTGTGTGCATGTTCTTAAGTATAAGATACATGCTTAATTTCAACTGTTCTTGTTACTGGAAACTGAAAATTCAGGCCCAAAAATGTCCCATCTGCTGGATATCCTTCCTGAGACTCTGTCTAGCTCTGGTTGCTCCTTTGGTCCTTTTTCTTTTGTGTTCTACCCACTAAATATATCTGTTGATTTTTGGGCTTTAATTAATTGAGAATGGTATCATTGCTTCAATATATAGTGTGGCCTATAAAATACCTTATGAACTGTCTGGAACAGAAAATAGGATTACATTTAACACATTTCTCTTTCCTAGTGTTTCCTCATTTCAAACTCTGAATCACTTTGAAGAAACTTCAGATCCTGGTCATCTTGAGTGTTTAGATGACACTTACCATACAGTCTTCATGCTTATTCTCTAGATTTTTCTTTAAATGATCTAAATCACACTTTTGACACCATGTCTGAGTATGCATTTATTATTTATTTCTTTTTCAGACTCCTTCTGGGGAATTAATTTTTTTCGTCAGAAGAGAAGCACAGACAGGCTCCTCTGCCTTGTTGAGGCCTGGACCTGGTAGACAGAATATATATTTCTTAAGCATGATATTGTTTAACCAAAACTCAGATCCAGAATTTGTGTCAAGAAACTGAATGATAAGCATGGAAGTGCTGCCTGCTGCTTCCAGGAAAGCACTGAAGGACTTTCTGCCACAGCTGCTGGGCAGTGGCTGACCTCTGGCAGATTTGACACTTTCAACATTTGCCTCAACTGCAGAGAACACTCTTTCAATGCCTTTTCACTCTCATGACCTCCCTGCTTCTCTTTTATTTCATTTCTCTTTCCTCTACTTCTTCCTCTCTTTCCCTTCCTCATTCCCTGCCCCACCTATCCTTCCTTTTTCCAGTTTCCTCCTATCTTTTATTCCTTCTTTTCTTTCCCTTCCCTTCCTGTCACTCCCTTTTTTTCTTCCCCTTCCCTGCATGTAAGTTCCCTATCTCTACTTCCTCCTTTTTTCTCCCTGTTTTCATTCCCATTCGCTCCCTCTCTGCTTCTTTCCTACCCACTTTCTCCTCCATCTCCTTACTTACCTCCACTCCTCCCCCTTGGGACAATCTACTTACAGCATATCTTGATATTTGCTCTGCTCAATCCTATTGTTGTTTTTAGTACTGCTCTCCTTGTGTACTGTAACTGTTATCAGCCTACGTTTATTCTTTTAGAAGGTTCAAACTTGTCAAGGTTGATAACAGTTTAATATATGTTCTACATGTTAGGTTTCTTATCTTCTCCACTACTATCTTTGACAATAATTTCCCCTCCAATTGATTTATTTCAGTAGGAATATAATGCATAATGGCTATTCCATTTTTTTTTCTTAACTCTTTGCATCTGAAGAATCTCAGAAGCCTTTATCATTCACAACAGCACAGGATTGAAAAATAGAAGAGAGTTATCTTTCAAGATAATTCTGAATTTAGGTTTTATATCTAATCCTGATTAGACATAGATTAAGTATCACTGATCATTTGGTAGTCTCACAAATATTTATTTAAAGAACTTAAGCCAGCATTTAGTTTCCATCTTGCAGTACAGCAATGGAATGCCTGTGAAGATGCTTTGGAAGAATTTACTTCTTTTTAAGTTCTTAAATTAATAGAATCTGTGAAACCATTTCAGGGACAGCTCATAAAGTCCATGCCTTTTATGAATTTCTACTTCATGTTCCTTTATCATTTAACTTTGTTAGAAGTGACGATCATTTGCTAGGAGATAACATGCAATGTAGTGCAGAAGTAGATATATTTTATTCTCCCCAATCAGTGTTTAACTGTATGCTAATCATTCCTTAAAGGAAAACTATATGAATATTATGGATGGATAGAATTTTGGAAGTTTGTTTAGTATAATTTTTGAGGAATATTTTAAAATAAAATATATTTTATGAATAAATCATGAGTTTGTTACCTACATGAGTCTTAGCTTGGAATTAAGGAATAATTAATAATTTAATATTGTGAAATATTGGTCATCATGGTAACACATTTAAATTGTTGAGAGGTTAAGATAAGGACCTTTTCGATATCACCTTTGCTACATAGCAAGTTCCAGGTCACCCTATATTTCAAGTGAGGCCTATCTCAGTTAATCTATTAATTAATTAAAACCAAATTAAAAACAATTGTGAACTGTAAATATGCTGAAACTAATATCATAAGAAAGTAATGAATAAAAAGCTAGTGAATCAATTATAACTAAAACAAAGTTTTAACCTTTGTTATGTATATTCATGAATACATCAAAATAAAAGCAAATTCTAATCATGTTTGATTCCTTTTATTCTATTTACCTCCTTAATGTTCTTTTTACTGTAAGTAAAATTATAGCTTTACCTAAAAAGAATTAAAAATATTTCATCTCTAAGTATTTTTATTTATGAAATTATAATTATAATGTAGATTTATTTTAATAAATGCTCAATTTATGGATTATATCTAAAATACATGTCAAAATCTTAAGATGTTGATATTTCTTATTTTTTTCTGGCTATACTCATTTTCCCACCAATGGCAAACTCCACACCACTGAGTTAATAATTGCTTGAGTCTTCCCACTCATTTCTACAAACACAGATCTCAATAACTCAACAGGTTTTAGAATTTATCCTACTTGTGGCTTTTGTCATGCCATGTCCTTTGCAAAACAAACAAACAAACAAACAAAAAAACAAAAATAAAAACAAACCCATTCTAGCCACTTTTTGTTGTTGTTGTTCGTTCTGTTTTAAGCTACCTGTCAAATTATAGGGAAGTCTTTTCTTTGCTAGTCAACATGAAATCATGACTCTTCAATATACTCTTAATTTTTTGGTGGAAAAGCCATAGCAAAATAAAACAACTGAAGCTGTCAAATAAGAGATGATTCCTAATAGTTTGGGAGGTGGTCCTTGCTGACAAGTTTAAGTTTTTTTTTTATTAAAAATTTATTTATTACAATTTATTCACTTGTATCCCAGCTATATCCCCCTCCTTCATTCCCTGCTAATCCCGCCCTCCCTCGGTCTTCTTCTCCTATGCCCCTCCCCCAGCCACTGATAGGTGAAGTCCTCCTCCCCTTCCCTCTTATCCTAGCTTATGAGGTCTCATCAGGACTGGCTGCATTGTCCTCCTCTGTGGCCTGGTAAGGCTGCCAACCCCCCCCCCCCCCCAGTTTTATGAGCATCTGCTTGGCTTACTAATGGCCACCATTGTGATTCCCTTTCACCTTCTTGTCTCTTTGTGCCTACATGCTACTCCTACTTCTTGAGCATATGGATTACATTTTGTGATAAGAACACTGATCAAATTACAGGTCCCATGAAATCAGCTGATGTTTATTTAAACCTTAAACATAATCACATTTTAGAATACAAGAACTAGGGGCTTCAATAAACAGTACAAAGTAATGCAGTTTAGCCAAGAACAATCTTATCATGCTTGATAATTTTTGTCAGGATAAAATATAAAGATTTTTTTCATAATGATTTTTTTTCTTTTTATATATTTCCTCTAGAATGTCTATGAAGAAAATGTGTTTGTGGGTGTGTGTGTTTCCCTATGTGTGTATTTTTGTATGTAAGCGGGTGTGTTTGTTTGTGTGTGTTTACCTCTCCTCTGAATATCATAGTTTATAGTTTGTTCAGACTGTGTGTGCATTACAAAACAATGGAAATTTGGAATTCATTGAGATGGCCAATACATTTCATTAAGGGTGATTAATGCTACTGGAAAAACACAAATTAGTCCTGATGTTAATTTAAGATTAGTTGTCTCTTAACAAAGAATAAAATGCAGAAGCTTTCTCTAAAGAACCAACTATATTCTTTGTAGCAAAAACGATTTCCTGTCTGTACAAGACCAGTGTCCAAGTTTCTTAAGGACGCCTAAGCACAACACTTACCACCCTTTCCTGTTCTAAGGTGGAATATGAGAACATTTTCCCCTTTAATGTTATTTGGTCATAGTTTTAGGCAATGTTTTGAGACAACAGTTAGTTTTGTGCTGCAACAAAACATAGTCAAGACAACTTATAACTTAAGGCATTTGCTTTGTGAAGTTACAGTTCCAGATATGGTAGAATCCATGATCACTGTGATTCTAAAGCGTAGTAACATTCAGGCAGGTGTACCATTAGAGTTGTAAGTGGAAGCAAATTAACTGAGATGCCAGCAGATGGAGATAGGTAAGGGAAGGATGGGTAAAGGTAGGGCCAGGGCCAGGGCCAGGCCCAGGGCCACAATGCTACTAATGACTATTTGTTATATCTAAAAACGATGCTACTAGATGATACTAAAATAGCATAAGCAATGATATTGGAAATGAACATAAAGTAGAGTCATGTGGCACTTAAGCTTTTTCTATGTTTTCTAAAGCTTTACGTACAGATTCTAAATCTTTTCAGGGAATGTTTAATTTTACTTAGGAACCTTAACCTTGGCTCTGTTTTGCATGTAACCTTTGTTTGTGTCCATCTCTCAAAACTAAATATACAAAATATCTATATAAAAATAAACTTTTATATTTTTGTGTTTCTTATTCTAAGTTGAGGATAAAGCTACAGAGTGAAAGAGGATACTGCTACTTTGTAAAAATTCTTTCTATTTTATTCTTTTTGTCTATACTTCTAACTCATGTGAAAAAAGAACAATATAATCAAAATTCAGCAAACCTATGCTGTATACAGACATAAAGGGTTAAGTAAGCAAAAGTTATTTATTTCATGACTTAACATCATACTGAGTGTATTGCATCAAACAAAAGCCATCTGCTCAACAGCATTCCTGAACACCTGAGTAGGTAAATGTGCTGCCTGCTTTAATGATGCAATCTATTTTAAAGAGGACTTGTTAGAGCAGCAATGGGAGTAAAATATCAAGCTTAGATTTTATAAACTGCCTTATAAAATACACCATTTTCTTTATCAAGTTACAGGGTACAAGGAATATAACTTTTAACAGATAACCCAAGGTGGAACTTAAGAGAACTTGAATAGAGAAATAAAGCAATGCCAATTAATTTACTCCTCAGGATTTTGAAGCATGCCTCAATTGTTAGGCAGTTTATAAAGATAGAAGGAATATAAAAATAAAGCAAAGGCCTTCCTTCCTTGCGATTCTCACTGTATTACAGGTAGTCTGTGTGGGATTCCCAGTTATCTGACTGGCAAGTACCTGAGGAACATGGTGTTGCCACACAGTCTGTTATTATTCTCATTGTATGACAAGAAATGCAAGGAAGGAAAATCTGTTTAGATTCAGGGAGTCTGAAGGACTGCAGTCAGCCCTGGTGCAGAATGCCTGGTGGAACAGTTCTGAGGTAGAGGAAGAGTACAGTCGAGGTATCTCTAATCATTATAGCACTCAGAAGGAAGGAGTGGGCCCAATTAGTAGCTAGGCTCTTATTTTCCACTGGACTTGACACCTCTTTTAAAAAATTCACAACCTGCCTACATGTACACCTGCACACCAGAAGAGGGCAGCAGATCTCATTATAGATGGTTGTGAGCCCACCATATCATTGCTGGGAATTAAACTCAGGACCTTTGGAAGAGCAGCCTAAAATCTGTACACCTAAAGAAGCTAAGCAAGAGGGAGGACCCTGGGTAAGATGACCATACCTTATTCAGAAAGGCAAATAGGACAGGCATTGGAAAAAGGAGAAAACAGGAAACAGGACAGGAGGCTACCATGGAGGGCTTCTGAAAGACTCTGCCCAGCAGGGTATCAAAGCAGATGCTGAAACTTTGGACAGAGTGCAGGGAATCTTATGAAAGAAAGAGAGATAGGAAGTCCTGGAGGGGACAGGAGCTCCACAAGGAGAACAACAGGTCAAAAAATTCTGGGCACAGGGGTCTTTTCTCCAACCAAGGACCATGCATAGAGATAATCTAGAAGGCCTGAACCCCTGCACAGATGTAGCCCATGGCAGCTCAATATCCAAGTGGGTTTCCTAGTAATGGGAACAGGAAATGTCTCTAACATGAACTCAGTGGCTGGCTCTTTGAGCACCTCCCCCTGAGGGGGGGGGCATACTAGGCAACAGAGAAAAACAATGCAGCCATTCCTCATGAGACCTGATAGGATAGGGTCAAAGGGAAGAGGAGGAGGACCTCCCCTATCAGTGGACTTGGGAGGGGCAAGGGAGGAGATGAGGAAGGGAGAGTGGAGTTGGGAGGGTATAAGGAAGGGGGCTACAGCAGGGATAAAAAGTGAATAAACTGTAATTTATAAAAAATATTAAAAAAATTTAAAAAGTAAAAAACAAAACAAAACAAAACAAAAAAAATTCACAGCCTGACAGGTCAATGTTACCAGCAGGAGAATAAGTGTTCAAACTGGTGAATTTGTGGAGGATATTTCAGATTAAATCCATAAACTACACACACACACAAAAAAAATAAAAACAGAAGTGATTCAAAGTGATTTTTTTTCTTCTGGATATTTATTGAGTAGTTGAAAATTTAAAAGTTACTTTACATGAAAATATCAGGATATTTAAGAGGATAAGAGTAGCAAATACTAGAACCAATTTATTTTAGGGTTCCACAATTTTCTATAACTAAGTGAAAAATATCTGGAGGAGTAAAATTCGCCAAGAGCTTTAGTTTTCCTATTCTATTCTCCATTAAAAGATTCAAAAGAATCATAGTATTGAAGGAAATGCTGAGATCCACAACCAAATTGGACAGAGTGCGGGACTCCTATGGAAGAAAGGGGAGATAAAATGACCTGAAGGGGACATGAGCTGCATAAGGAGACCAAAAAGCCAAAAAAAGCCAAAAAAGTCAAAAAAAAAAAAAAAAAAAAAAGAAAAAGAAAAAGAAAGAAAAAACTTGGGCCAAGGGGATCCTGAAGAGACTGAGAGACTGATACTCAAACCAAAGAACCTGCATGAGGACCTGGACTGCAGCTCAGAGGAAGCCCATAGGCTGCTCAGGTTCCACGAGGGTGTCCAAATAAGGGGAGCAGAGGATGTCTCTGACATGTACTCAGTGGTCAGCGCTTTGGTCACCTCCCATGGAGGGGGGTTCATCCTTACCAGGCCACAGAGGAAGATGATGCAACCAGCCCAGATGAGACCTGATAGTCTAGGGTAAGATATAAGGGCTGGGGAGGGCCTCCTCTATCAGTGGACTGGGGGGGGGGGAGGAAAGGGAGTGAAGACGGAGAGTGGGTAGGACTGGGAGGGAGAATACAAACTGAATAAGTTGGATAAGTTGTAATGTGTTATATATATATATATATATAACATATATATATATATATATATATAAATAATATGCATATATATATATAAAAAGTCAGTAAAGCATAGAGACAGGGTCATATTGACCTTACACAAACATTTGGCAATGGTAGCAGCAAATCTGCTACTATAATGATAACATCTATAGCTTCTCCATCCAAAATGAAAAGAACAAACAAACACAACAACAACAACAACAAAAGCTGAGGGTAACAGAGAGGGTAGAAAAGCAGAGAACAGACAACATCTACTGGAAGGTAATTTTATGAATATGGACCCTACTCAAGAAAACCCACACTTTTTTGTGTAACTTTTATTTGAAAGTATTGTCATAGAATCTACTTACAGAGGGCTAATATGCAGAATATGTAAAGAACTTATGAACTTAAACACCAACAAACCAAGTAATCCAATTAAAAAATGGGTAACAGAACTAAACAGAGAATTTTCAATACAGGAATATTGAATGTCAGAGAAACACTTAAAGAAATGTTCAACATCCTTAGTCATCAGGGAGATGCAAATCAAAATAAACCTGAAATTTCACCTTACATCCATCAGAATAGCTGAAATCAAAACCTCAAGTGACAACACATGCTGGAGAGGATGTGGAGAAAGAAGAAACCTCATCCACTGCTGGTGGGAATGTGAACTTGTACAACCACTTTGGAAATGATTCAGGAGCTTTCTCAGGCAATTAGGAATAGTGATTCTTAAGATCCAGCTATACCACTCCTAGGCATATATCCAAAATAAGCTCAAGTACACAACAAGGACATTTGCTCAACCATGTTCACTGAAGCTGTATTCATAATAGCCAGAATCTGGAAACAACCTAAATGTCTCTCAACAGAGGAATGGATACAGAAACTGTGTGGTATATTTACACAATGGAATACCACTCAGCAATTAAAAACAAGGAAATCATAAACTTGCAGACAAATGGTGGGAACTAGAAAAGATCATCCTGAGTGAGGTATCCCAGAAGCAGAAAGACACACATAATATATACTCACTTATAAGTGGATACTAGACCTAAAAGATAAGATAAACATACTAAAATCTGTACACCTAAAGAAGCTAATCAAGAAGGAGAACCCGGGGTAAGATGATCAATCCTCACTTAGAAAGACAAATGGGATGGACATGGGAAGTAGGTGAAAACAAGAAAAAGGACAGGAGGGCCTCTGAAAGACTCTACCTAGCAGCATATCAAAGCAAATGCTGAGACTTATAACCAAACCTTCAGCAGAGTGCAGGGAATCATATGAAAGAAGGGGGAGTTAGTATGCCCTGGAGAGGACAGGAGCTCCACAAGGAACAAATATATCTGGGCACAGGAGTCTTTTATGAGTTTGTTTCTCCAACCAAGGACCACGTATGGATATAACCTAGAACCCCTGCTCAGATGTAGCCCATGGCAGCTCAGTGTCCAAGTGGGTTCCATAGTAAGGGAAACAGAGACTATTTCTGACATGAACTCAGTGGCTGGCTCTTTGACCTCCCTCCCACTCCTGAGGGAGGAACAGCCTTGCTAGGCCACAGAGTAGGACAATGAAGCCATTCCTGAAAATACCTGATAAGCTAGGATCAGATGGAAGTTGAGGAGGACCTCCCTTATCAGTGGACTTGGAAAGGGTCATGGGAGGAGAGGAGGGAGGAAGGGTGGGGTTGGGAGGGAATATGAGAGGGGGCTATGGCTGGGATACAAAGTAAATAACCTGTGATTAATATAAAAAAATAAAAATTATTTTTAAAAAGCTAGAAAATTACTGTAAGATTAAATGCTAAATAAACCTCAATTCACAGTCACATTCGTTAATTGGTGATGTGCTCCAATACAAGTTCATTGATCTTCTTCCCACTATCCCTTGTGAGTAATTTTCTTCTGAAGGAGACATTATTAGATACAATAAGTGGTGGCATTCCACTTCAACAAATTATCCTGGCCTGACTGTGGAAACATCCACTTAATAATGAAATATATAGTGACTTACATAATTTTTCATATTGTAACATCTAAGTCATTGCAATCCTGGAAACACCTCCCATCTGTAGTCATTCAAAGATGAATTAGTTTGAAATGCACATCTTTAGGAGTTTGATTAAACCAACTGGAGATCAGATACATTTTCCACAGCCTCCTCTTTATAGTTGGCATAGAAATTTGTAAACTATATATTACAATATTAAAGTGTTTTAAACAAATCTTCATTTTATTAATGTCAAAGGGAGGCAATTTAAAAAATTTCAGTCACTGATTTAAGTAAATAGTATCATTGAAAATTATATTCAGGTTTTCTATTGATAGAAATATTGTATTTTACTTCTATAACTCCAATTCATCATTATTATTAGCAGTAGTTATAGTAGTACTGATTACATTTTCTTCACTTTGTATCTGTGTTGTAACTCCCTCCCTTATCTCCTCTGATTTATACACACACGCACACACACACACACACACACACACACACATATAAACAAACACACACACTGTGTTCGCCTTGGAGAAAAATCATTCAAATGTTTTAATTGATAATTTTTTGTAAAGATTAAATATAATTTTAGTTATGTGTGTCTATGTGTGGGTATGCAGATATGAGTACATTTTTTGGCCAAAAGAGGCTATGATATTCCTTAGAATTGTAGTTGAGGTATTTGTTCTGCTTACTGTGGTAATGGGAACTGAAATGGGATCCTCTGGAAGTTTAGTATATGCTTTTAATAACAGAATTATTTCTTCACCTTTCATAATATATTTTTAAAAAGCTGTTAATTTATTAATGGTAATAACTATCCATCAACCTAAAAAATTATATTGCAATAAAGATACAACTTAAAATGGATAGGTTAGAATAAAATTGGTAATGTTTTGAATGATGCATTTTGCATTATATTTTGTTCCGCAACTTTCTAACATTTACTCAATAGCATTAGCCACCTCGACCAAGGTGGAACTGTAAAGCAAAGCAAAACAAGACAAGAAAGAATTCTTCAAATTTAAAAGTTTAGGTCATCTTACTGGTAATTTCTTGAACTTAAACTGATAGAGATTAAAGTCAATACTTGAAAGGTACACAGAAGCAGGAAGCAGAGGAAGTGGAAATCCAAGATAGTAGACACTGGAGGAAGAAAGGAGGAAGCAGGCAGGCTTGGTGGCATATACCTTCAATTCCAGCACTTGGAAGGCAAAGCAGGTGGATCTCTGTGAGTTCCTGGTCTGTAAAGTAAGTCCAGGATAGTGAGGCCTTGTTACACAGAGAAACACTGTCTCAAAGAAAAAAAAAATCAAAAACAAAAAAAGAAAAGAAAGAAAGGAGGAAACATGATAACTACATGAAACATCTCAGGCACAGTAGATAGCACAGAATCCACAGGGATACAGGTCTGACCTATGCTGGACATTTATCCACTTTAACGTGCCTTGTTTTTTGGGAGTGGTGGACTATGCCAGTATAGCCAAAGTACTTTGGTATGGAGAGAAAGGCTGGTAAGACAACCTTCATAACCTGATATCAAACAAACAAAGGAAATAGGAGAAAGCCAAGCTTTAATCTTAGAATAATTCCAGTTAACAAGACTAACTTTGCCCTGGAGAATTGTCTTGTGGAACACATTACCCCAGGAGTCAAATGAAACCAAATGGATAGGAAAGTATGCCATCATACTTGTGAGTTCTGCGCACAAACCCACTCATTTTACTGCCTCTGTTGCTTTAGCTTTAAGTGTTTACATCTGCAATGATTCCCTGAGAACAGCCCCAACTTCCTAGATTTGCCTTCATGGGTTTGGGAAGATAGAATATGGTAAGCGACTGCCTAACACAGTCAAATCTCCACATCCATAACATGTTTATTTCAGTGGGAAAATCCATCCTCGCCACAGAATTCCCAGTAGGTTCAAGTGTACTTGCTTGGAAGAAAAATCTACTTCTGTCCATCTGTCCCTTGCATCTCCTTATACGAGTATTTCCAAAAGCATCCTCTAAGGATATTATTGCAAAGCCTGTTTTCGAGGAGTCCAAATGGAGACACAAGGATTAGGTATGAAATAGTTTTGGTTCTGAGTCTCAAGACAGAGGGAGGTGGTAGAGTTTAGGATATGATCCTGGTGTAAGAAGAATATTTCAGAAATGCAATGTTTAGATGTTCCTACTTCAATTTGCAGGTAAACGTTAGCTTTCTAAGGTAACTTTTAACTCTATATTCTGGAATCCTCTCCACCATTGTTCACATATTCTGCAGAAGGTACAGGGTAGGCTCCCGGGAGAAGTTATGGTGTGACTCTAGCTGAGACTCCTAATGGGGGTAGGAGACACATGAAGGCTAAAGTAACCACCTCCTAGTCAGGCAGGACTGGTGGAAGGAGGGGAACAACAACCCACTGACAAAACCTGTGAACCGAAAATTGCCCTGCCGACAAGAGGTGTAGGGATAAAGCAGGAACAGAAATAGAGGGAAAGTCCAACCAACAATTGGCACAACCTGAGATTCACCCCACAGTAGAAAGGCACACCTGTCACTTGTAATGATACTCTGCTGTGCTTTCAGACAGGGGCCTAACGTGACTCCTATCTGGGAACTCCAACCAACAGCAGATTGAGGTAGATGACTTGCAGCCAATCCTGGGGCAGAACTCTGGGGGTCATGCAGAAGTTTTTGGGGAAAGATGGAAGGACCTGGAGGGGACAGGAACCTCAAAAGAAGACCAAGAGAGGTAACTAGTCCAGTCACACGGGGCGTTCATAGACTGAGACATCACCTAAGGAGCATGCATGATCTGGACATAGGCTCTCTGCATACATGTAGCGAAAGGAGGCTTGGCTGTCATATGGGGTGCCTGGTGAGTGGAGGAGGGGTTTCTCTAACATGGACGCTATGGCCTGCTTTTGGGACACTTCTTCCTGGCAGGGCTGCCTTGCCTGGCCTCGGGGGATGAAGGTGTTCACAGGTCTGATGTGACTTGATGTGCTGGGAAGGGTTGATACGTGAGGGGTCTGGAGGAGGCTGTTCTTTTCTGGAGGGAAAGGAGAAGGACTGGAAAGAGGGGAGGGAGAGGACCCCTCAGGTAGTAAAGAAAATAGAAAATAAACTAATGTAAAATTAAAAAATAAACAGACAAATAAAAAACAAAAAATAAAGTAAAAAAAAAGAAAAGTACTTGATTATTCTATTAATATGTTTTTCCTTCTAATGAGAAGTTAAATGAAAACAGAAAAGGAAGACAGTGGGTTCTCATAATTATTATTAAGCTTAAAAGTTGTTTCAGATCTGAAGGCTGAGAAAATATCATTCTGAGAAAGAAAGAAAGAAAGAAAGAAAGAAAGAAAGAAAGAAAGAAAGAAAGAAAGAAAGAAAGAAAGAATTATGAATTTTGGGGGAGCAAAACAAAACAAAATTCACCAGTAATGATTTCACAGAAACACACACACATGCACTGGGTGACTGACATTTATTTCGTTTATATCTTTACCTGATATAAATCTTTAATTTTAATATATTCTCTTCATAAAAATATTTATCACAAAATGTTCATGAATTTAGCTTCTATCAAATTGTTAAGGCTTAAGATAACCATTTGAATGGCAGCCCTATCTCTAACCCTTTGCACAGAGGAAGCAAAGTAGAATATGAAATTGAAACTACTAATTATACTACACTAATCCTTCCCGTCCATGCCACGTGTATGGCGGTCTACATATGTATTCGTTTAGGACTGTGTACCAAGTGATATACGACATAGCAAATGAGCTCTGGCATAGTCACCATTGTCAAGTACTGTGTAGTAATTTCCTCAATTTGAAACATCTGCCGCTGGGGAGAAGGGAGAGGTTCATGAAACCCAGGAGTAGGCTAAATTCAAAGCTCCCAGAAAGTTCACAAGTTTACATAAGCAGTAGGCACTTGCTGGACAGAGGAGATGCTGGCCTGCCATGAAGCCCGCAGGGGCTGCAGAGAGCACTAGGGTCGCGGTTTTATGGAGTCATTACCCTAGCTGAGCTGGACTTGTGAGTGCTACAACAGCTTTTGAGGCAATCACGATATTGTACATAACCTCAGTGGATTCACTGGTTTATCAAGTCTGACCCTGGTAAAATCATTAAATTGATTTGTCTTTGGATTTCTATCAGCAGTGCATTGTTTTTTTGTTCACTTCTTTCTGCTCAAAAAGCCAAACAAATGTCAATTAAAACTATCAACTATTGTGCCTGCTTTGAAGACTAACAAAGTTGATTATTAGCAATGTCGAGGAACTTAAAAGTGGTGATAATTTTATTAGCATGGTGCTTTATTACTTTGATCAAACATGATGCCCCGGGATATATTTATGATCTTGCTGATGTGTGTCTTGCCATTCTAAATATATTTTTATGTTAGAGTGGAGCAAAATGCTAGGTTAAGGTTTATTACTAATTACTGAGATGTGCAAAATATTTAAATATTTAAAGAAAAATTGATGTACTTGAAGATTAGAATTACTAGCGGATTAGTATAATAAAAGACAATAGAATTATAGTACTTGAAAAAAATAAAAACAATAGCACAGCAATTTCAAATTAGGAGGGCTACAACAAGATCCACTTTGAACCTTAAGGATAGTAAAGAATGTGGCCAAAAATAAACTGATTAAATAATTAATTCTATTAGTTTTACTACTCCACCCCCAATATAAAAGGAAACGGAGAAGAATGAGTAGATGGTTAAATTTGGCTTAGAGGAACCTATGATTACTTCTGTCTGGGAACTCAGGATGAGCAGAAGGCAGGCTACACTGGATATATAATTGCCTAATTAAAGCCTAAAGAAGTTCTGCCAGAGGAGCGCATGAGCAATGGATTGGTGAGTTGCAAATGCACAAATATTTGGAGCTGCATCCTCTGAGCATTAGAACAGATTGAAGCCATCCATTTCCTTAACTACCAGAGCCTTCTGGTGTTTGTGCAGCACAAATTCCTAAAATAACTGATACCCCTAAGTTCTGAAATTGAGGCAAAGATTCAAGGTTATTAAAACAGTGATAAGTAAGTACTATCAGTCCTGTAAGATCCACAGGATTTTAGGAACATGAGACTGATTTACATGTAAAGCCACACTCTTATGGTAAAACTTCCATACCTTTCCTATGGCATCTGTATGTGGGTCTTAATAATATATCCAATGCTTATCTTTATCACTAATTATAATCTAGAAAGGGGGAGATTTATTTAAAAACTTTCTTAGCTTAGGACATCCCCTATCATTGGACTGGGGAAGGGACATTGAGGTGAAGGGGGGAGAGTCAAATTGGAAGGGGAAGGGGAGGAGGCTACAGCTAGAGTACAAAGTGAATAGACTGTAATTAATTAAAAGAAAATAAAAATTTTAAAAACTGATTCAAAATATTATGTAAGACATTTTTTTGAATGGATAAACTCAACAAACTTGTTGAATTAAAAAAAAAAAAACAGACTTAAAGAAAAGAAAAAAAAAACAGGTATGTTTGATTCCCACTAGACTTTCAATTTGTCCATGATCTCCATTAGGTTTTCAAGTAGTTGACAAGTGTGAAATACACTCTTTGACATTTTCTTTCAAATATTGAACAAGTAATCATTGTCATGACACTGTAGTATAAATAGTTGGTTCTCCCATTTGTACTGTCTGCATTGATAGTTATATTTTGATTTTTCTTGATTTATTTGAGACACAACAAGGAGGTAAATATTTACACTTGAGTTGTACATTATCAGGTGAAATATTATTGTGAAACTTTTAAGTACTGATTGTATGTATGTTAACCATGTATTAATCATTTGTGGTTGGTTTACCGCATTCAACATGCAACACAGTGAAGAAATGCTGATGAATGTAAACAAAACGTGACATGAATATGTACATGCACATATGGGCACAGGGAGTATGAGAGAGAGACCATTGTCTGTAAGTATATGCACATGAAAATCAACGAAAAAGGAATATGGAAACACTGGATTTTATCAGAACCGTTTAACATTTTAATCATGATAATAATCTATGGAGGTCATTGAGAAATCTAAAACAAATAACTAAGAACTGGAACTTGTATTCTGCCAACATCACAGCCAGATTTTATTTAACATGGAAAAATAACTGAACAAAAATAGATGATAGATATATAGAACTCTGAATTAAAATAATTTTTGTTGTTGCTTGTTTATATAAAATATCTCCAACATTTTTTATCAGAGAAGGAAATCAACTGAATAAAATGTTTTAGTTTGTAAAAACCATTTGACATAAAAAATATTTGACCTGGAAAGCTAATATGAGTTTGGGCCTCAACCACAGATGTTTGCAAAGTCTATGGAATAATCTACTTATTGCAATAAGATTTCCCATTTCATGGATCATTAAGTTTTTTCAAGTTATTAAGATGTCCTACTCAGATCAGGAACAAGGGCATAATAAAACAGCTTTTCTACCTGTAAGAATCCTAAGGGTACATCCTGTCTGGTTTTGGTCATCTATTGTACTCGTGCCTGCAGGAAAAAGATTCTTTTTAATTGTTCAAAATGACAGAAACATTTTTCATGGTATGTAAATTTTTATCTCTGTAAAACATCAGATCATTTTTTGTTATAAGCCCTTAGCCAGCTGAAATAAATCTTTCTTTCTTATATCTTACCTTCACAAGTATTTATACATAACATTCATGTTCCTCCATTTGTCATCATCTCTTTTAGCCATATATATTATGTGCCCTTAATTTCTTTTTCATATTATAGTTTCTTTTTTCTCTTATATTTCTCACCATCTTTAGAATGACTCTAATATTTCAATTTTTTTTTGTTCATAGAAGAGATTAAAAAAAAAAGAAGAAATAAAAACCAAGGGCTATGTTTGAAAGTTACATATTTGTGTTAAAAGTTTTTATTATATGCCAACCAACTATTATTTTTAAAGAAAACATAAATTTTTTTTTAGTCATGGTCTGGCTCTATAATCACCTCTACCTGAGAGGGGAGAAGCCTTACCAGTCCACAGAGAAAGAAAATGAAGCCAGTCCAGATGAGTCCTGATGGATTAGGGTCAGATGGAAGGGGAGGAGGACCTCCCTTATCATTGGACTGGGGGAGAGGGAGGCATAGGAGAAGAAGAGGGAGGGTGGGATTGAGAAGCAAAGGAAGAGGGGGCTACAGCTGGGATACAAAGCGAATAAATTGTAATTATAAAAAAATAAATTAAAAATTTAATACAAAAATAATAGATGACTAAAAAACCAAAAATATTTATAATTTCTCAATTAGACAAAAATAATTCAGTAACTTAGATATAATAACTACTATATTAACAGCATTGTCTTTTAAGTGTACAAATTTTACTTATTTGAGATTATATTTATTATTGTTTTTATTGTATGTAAGTCTGGTGAATATATGATAGGAGTTTGAGACACACACACACAGACATGTGGAGAATAAGTTCATGGGCCAAGGTTTAGGCAAGGAGGTTTGAGGACAGCATTGTAGGGTCAGTTATATCCTAACATCTTTACATGGTTTCTAGATGCTAAAATCAGATTATCAGGCTTGCATCATGGGACAGCCAGCTCCCCACTGTGTTGTAAAACTGCAAATGAAATGATTGGTTCAATATTGATGGGCAAATATGGATTATTCTACAAAAATCACTCTCTAAATTTGGAGTATGAGGCTGTGTGTATACAACTTAAAGGAACTTCAATGCATTTAGACTCCATGCTTGGCAAGGTTTTTAGATAGGGGAAATTGACTCATAATCTAAGCAATTTTTTTCATCTATAAAAATGTAGGTATTCTCAACATAAATCAAGATATCATGGCTTCACTGGCAACCTCGCAAATTAATGGACACTCCCACTCATCAGAAACACAGGAAAATGATTTTAAAGCTATGATTACCCAGTTATTTGAGGCACATAAAGAGGAAACCAACAAATCTCTCGGGGAAATTGCCATTCAGATTCAAACAGTTAAAGAGGAAACAAATAAATCTCTCAAAGATTTGGCCTCCTAAATGGAAACAGAAAAACAAAGTGAATGAAGCTCTTAAAAAAACACAGGCAGAGTGAATGGAATTTTGTGTAGGAAGTGGGAAATAGTGGGAGCTGGAGAGGACAGGGTCTCCACAAGGAGAGCAACAGAACAAGAAAATTTGAACACAGGGAACTTCCCGGAGACTCATACTCCAACCAAGGACTATTCATGGAGATGAACTGGAACCCCTGTGCAGATGTAGCCCATGGCAGGTCGGTGTCCAGGTGGGTTATCTAGTAATGGGAAGAGGGACTGCCTCTGACATAATCTGATTGGCCTGCTCTTTGATCACCTCCCCCTGAGGGGGGAGCAGCCCTACCAGACCACAGAAGAGGACAATGCAGCCACTTTTGATGAGAACTGATAGACTAAGATCAGAAAGGAGAGGAGAACCTCCCCTATCAGTGGACTTGGGGAGGGGCATGCATGCAGAAATGGGAGGGAGGGTGGGATCGGGAGGGGAGGAGGGAGAGGCTTATGGGGGGATACAAAATTAATAAAGTGTAATTAATTAAAAAAAAACACAGGCAAATATAGCCAAACAAATGGAGGCAGATGTATTGGCCTTAAGAGAGGAAACAAACAAACAAAAAAATAGAGACCATCTTGGAGAACAGGAATCCACATTAACAGATGAAGGAAATGTTGCAAGGCATGAAAACAGAATTTTAGAATCAATAATGCAAACACAACCTGAAAATAACCCTGGAACTGAAGAACTTAGAGAAAAGAGAAGGAACCACAAAGGTAAGCATCACTAATAGAATACAAGAGATAGAAGAGAGAATCTAGGGTGCTGAAGATACACTAGCAGAAATTGATACTTCTCTCAAAGAAAAAGAAAAATCGGAAAAAATCCCAAACACAAACCATCCAAGAAATCAAGGACGCCATGAAAAGGCAAAATCTAAGAATAATAGGAATTGACGAAGAAGAGGATTCCATGCTCCAAGGTCCAGAAAATATTTTCAAGAAAATCATAGAAGAAAATTTCCCCAACCTAAAGAAAGAGATATCCACAAACATACAAGAGGCCTACAGAAAACCAAATAGACTAGACCAGAAAAGAAACTCCTCACGCTACCTCATAGTAAAAAAAAGTTAATCTACAGAACAAAGAAAAGATACTAAAAGCAGCAAGGGAAAAAGGCCAAGAATCATACTGGACTTCTCATCAGAAACTATGAAAGCCAGAAGGGCCCGGGCAGATGTCATGCCGACTCTAAGGGACCACAGATGCCAATCTAGACTACTATACCCTGCAAAGCTTTCAATCAACATAGATGGAGAAAACAAAATATTCTATGATGAAACTAAATTTAAGCAATATTTGAACAGCAAACCAGCCCTACAGAAGATACTAGAAGGAAAATTCCAATCCAACGAAAACAACTATACCCAAGAAAACATATGTTATAGATAATTTCCCAACAACAACAACAAAAAAATAAAATAAAACAAGCAATGTATCACAGTAACACCATCAAATCCACAATAATAGGAAATAACATTCAATGGTCATTATTATCTATCAACATCAATGGATTCAACTCTCCAATAAAAAGACACAGACTAACAGAATGGGTGCAGGAACAGGATCCAACATTCTACTGCATCCAAGAAACACACCTACACAACAAAGATAAACACTACCTCAGAGTAAAAGGCTAGAAGACTGTGTTTCAAGCACATGGACCCCCCAAAATACAGGAGTGGCTATCCTAATATCTAATAAAATAGACTTTCAACCAAAACTAATCAAAATAGACATGGGGGGGGCACTACATTCTCATCAAAGGAAAAATCCACCAAGAAGACATTACAGTTTGAACATCCATGCCCCAAATATAAGAGCACCTACATTTGTAAATGAAATATTATTAAATCTTAAATCACACATCGACCCCAACACCTTAATAGTGGGAGACTTCAACACCCCACTATCACCAAGGAACAGATCATCTAGACAGAAGCCAAAAAGGGAAATAAAGGCACTTACAAACTTCCTAATTCAAATGGACCTAATAGATGTCTACAGGACTTTTCACCCAAACTCAAAAGAGTGTACATTATTTTCAGAACCTCATGGGACCTTCTCCAAAATAGACCATATAGTTGGTCACAAAGCAAGCCTCAACATATACAAAAAGATTTAAATAATCCCCTGTGTTCTATCTGACCACAATGGATTAAAGCTGGACCGCAACAACAATGGAAATAGCAAAAAGCCTACACACACATGGAAACTAAACAACTTACTTCTCAATGACAGCTGGTTTAGGGATGAAATAAAGAAAGAAACTAAAGACTTCCTAGAATTCAATGAAAATGAAGGCACAACATACCCAAATTTATGGGACATGATGAAAGCAGTACTTAGAGGAAAACTCATAGCACTAAGTGCCTTTAAGAAGAAATTTGTAACATCTCATACAAACAACTTAATGGCACAACTGAAAGCCCTACACAAAAAAAGAAGCAGAAACACCCAAGAGGAGCAGACTGCTGGAAGTAATCAAAGCTAGGGCTGAAATCAACCAATTAGAAACAAATAAAACAATTCAAAGAATCAATGAAACCAAGTGTTGGTTCTTTGAGAGAATTAAAAAGATAGACAAACCCTTAGCCAAACTAACTAAAAAGGAGAGAGAAACTATCCAAATCAGCAAAATCAAAAATGAAAAGGGGGACATAACTACAAACAATGAGGAAATGCAATCATTAGGTCATACTACAAAAGCCACAAAGTTTGAAAATCTAAAAGAAATGGACAATTTTCTTGACAGATTCCATCTACCAAAATTAAGTCAAGACTAGGTAGAAAGATTGAACAGCCCTATATCCCCCAAGGAAATTGAAGCAGCCATCAACAGCCTTCCTTCCAAAAAAGCCCAGGGCCAGATAGTTTCAGTGCAGAATTCTACCAGACCTTCAAAGAAGTGCTAACTCCAATTCTTTCCAAATCATTCCACAAAATAGAAACAGAAGGAACATTACCAAACTCATTGTATAAAGCCACAGGCACCATAATACCTAAATCACACAAAGATCCAACAAAAAAGAGAACTTCAGATTGATCTCTATTATGAGCATTGATGCAAAGATATTCAATAAAATACTTGCAAACCGAAGAACACATCAAAGATATCATTCTCCATGACCAAGTAGGCTTCATCCCAGGCATGCAAGGGTGGTTCAACATACAGAAATCCATCAACGTAATCCACCATATAAACAAACTGAAGGAGAAAAACCACATGGTCATCTCCTTAGATGCCGAAAAAGCATTTGACAAAATCCAACAACCATTCATGTTTAAAGTATTGGAGAGATCAGGGATACAAGGAACATACCTAAACATAGTAAAGGCAATATACAGCAAGCCTATAGCCAACATCATACTCAATGGATAGAAACTTAAATCAATCCCACTGAAATCAAGGACAAAGCAAGGCTGCCCACTCTCTCCATATCTCTTCAACATAGTTCTTGAAGTCCTAGCCAGAGCAATAAGACAACTAAAGGAGATCAAAGGGATACAAATCGGAAAGGAAGAAGTCCAAGTGTCACTATTTGCAGATGATATGATAGTATACATGAGTGACCCCAAAAATTTAACCAGAGAACTCCTTCAGCTGATAAACACCTTCATCAAAGTGTCTGGATACAAAATTAACTAAAAAAAAATAAAAAAAAAAATAAATCAGAAGCCCTCCTGCATACCCAAGACAAAAGGGCCGAGAAAGAAATCAGGAAAACAACACCCTTCACAATAGCCACTAATAACATAAAATAACTTGGGGTGACTCTAACCAAGCAAATGAAAGAACTGTTTGAAAAAAAACTTCAAGTCTCTGAAGAAGGAAATCGAAGAAGGCATCAGAAGACGAAAAGATCTCCCATGCTCATGGATCAGTAGGATTAATATAGTGAAAATGGCCATCCTACCAAAGGCAATCAACAGATTCAATGCAATTCCCATAAAAATACTAACAACATTCTTTACAGACCTTGAGAGAAAAATTCTCAACTTCATATGGAGAAACAAAAAACCCAGAATTTCCAAAACAGTCCTGTACAACAACAGATCCTCTGGAGGTATCTCCATCCTTGATCTCAAGTTGTACTACAGAGCAATAATAATAAAAACTGCTTTGTACTGGCATAGAAACAGAAAGGTGGATAAATGGAACCTAATAGCAGACCCAGAAATAAACCCACACACCTATGAATACTTGATTTTTGACAATAAAAGCCAAAACTATTCAATGGAAAAAAGACAGCATGTTCAACAAATGGTGCTCGTCCAACTGGATGTCTACATGCAAAAAAATGAAAATAGATCCATATTTACCACCTTGTACAAAACTAAAGTTCAAGTGGATCAAAGACCTCAATATAGAACCAGATACTCTAAATTGGTAGAAGAAAAAGTGGAGAAGAGCCTTGAACTCATTATCACAGAGACAACTTCCTGAACAGAACACCATCAACACAGGCCCTAAGAGCAACAATCAATAAATGGGACCTCATGGAACTGAAATGCTTCTGTAAAGCAAAAGACACTGTCTTTAGAACAAAACGACAGCCTACAGATTGGGATAGGATTCACCAACCCAACATCTGACAGAGGGCTGATATCTGGAATATGTAAAAAACTAAAGAAGTTAAAAGGCAATAATCAAGTAACCCAATTAAAAAATGAGGTATGGAGCTAAACAGAGAAGTCTCTGTAGAAGAATATAGAATGGCAGAGAAATACATAAGGAGATGTTCAACATCCCTAGCTATCAGAGAGATGCAAATCAAAACGAACCTGAGATTTCATCTTACATCCATCAGAATAGCTAAGTTCAAAAATTCAAGAGATAATGCATGCTGGAGAGGCTGTGGAGAAAGGGGAACCCTCCTGCATTGCTGGTGGGCATGTCAACTGGTACAACCACTATGGAAATCAATCTGGTGCTTTCTCAGACAATTAGGAATAGTGCTACCTCAAGATCCAGCTATACCACTCCTAGGCATATATCCAAAAGAAGCTCAAGTACACCAAGGACATTTGCTCAATCATGTTTGTAGCAGCATGATTCATAATAGCCAGAACCTGGAAACAACCCATCAATGGAGGAATGGATAAAGAAATTGTGGTATATTTATACAATGGAATACTACTCAGCAATTAAAAACAAGGAAATCATGAAATTTGCAGGCAAATGGTGGGATCTAGAAAAAAATCATCCTGAGTGAGGTATCCCAAAAGCAGAAAGACACATATGGTATATCCTCATTTATATAGACCTATAAGATAGGATAAACATACTAAAATATGTACACCTAAAGAAGATAAACAAGAAAGAGGTCTAGGGGTAAGATGATCAATCCTCATCTAGAAAGACAATGGTGATGGACATTGGAAATAGGAGAAAACAAGTAACAGGACAGTAGCCTACCACAAAAGGCATTTGAAAGACTCTACCTAGCAATGTATCAAAGCAGATGCTGAGACCCATAACCAAACCTTCAGCAGAGTGTAGGGAAGTCATATGAAGGAAGGGGGAATTAGTATAACTTAGAGGGTACAGGGAGCCCCACAAGGTCCAAATATATCTGAGCACAGGGGTCTTCTATGAGACTGTTTATCCAACCAAGGATGATGCATGGATATAACCTACAACCCCTTCTCAGACATAGCCCATGGGAGCTCAGTATCCAAGTGGGTACCCTAGTAAGGAGGACAGGAATTGTTTTTGACATGAACTCATGAGCTTCCCCTCCCCCATGAGGAAGCAGCAGCCTTGCTAGGCCACAGATAAGGACATTGCAACCATCCTGAAGATACCTGGTAAGCTAGGGCCAGTTGGAAGGAGAGGAGGACATCCCCTCTCAGTGGACTTGGAAGGGGGCAGGGAGGAGATGAGGGAGGGAGGGGAGTATTGGGAGGGAAAGAGGGAGAGGGCTACAGCTGGGATACAAGTGAATGCATAAAATTATTTAAAAATAAAAAAATATTAAAAATAAATAAAAAATAATAATAAAGAAAGAAAACCTCAAAAAATGTAGGTATTCTGACACTTAAGTTATCACTTAACATAGTCATGTATCATTCTTGATTTCGTTTTTACTGAAAGACACAAAAACCAGCATGGATACTCCTCTCTTCCATCGCCTTTGTTTTCCTCTAACCCTTACTGGATCTCCTTCCTCCAACTTCTTCTGAACCTCTCCCACTCTCAAAAGGATGAAAAATACTCTCAAAAATAATAAATTTTAAAAGTTATTATTGGGAAGTTCCTTGTGTTCAAATTTTCTTGTTCTGTTGCTCTCCTTGTGGAGTTCCTGTCCTCTCCAGCTCTTACTATTTCCCACTCACTTCTTACATAAAATTCCATTTACTCTGCCCGACAGTTGGCCATCAGGCTCAGCATCTGCTTTGATAGCCTGCAGGGCAGAGGCTTTTAGAGGCCCTCTGTGGCAGGTTCCTAGGTTGTTTCCTGTTTTCTTCTTCTTCTGATGTCCATCCTCTTTGCCTTTCAGGATGGGGATTGAGCGTTTTCAAGTGTGTGTTATGATCTGTACTGGGAATATGCCAAAGAAATGTTTGAGCATACAAAGCAAGAGACGGGGTAGAAACTGGACATATTTGGCTCTATTAGTTTTTCTACAGACAAACAAATAGGAAAGCAATTTTATAAATGAGTCAGAGTTCCCCACAAACAACAATAAAGCAGCATTCAGTAGCCAGCTACATATTTTATGAAACTCAAGAAGAAATGAGGTAGAAAGCTCCAAACACCACTCGCTCTGGTGTGATCCGCACCATACTGTGTCCATGTGTAGTAATACTTCACTTTACATGTGATTACTTGCAAATGTTATATGTCAATGACAGTTAAACGTTCCCAAAAGGAGGCCATAGGAAACACAGAATACACAGACACTACAAGGATACTCTGGATCACCACTACTAAATCACTACATCCATTCAACTGAGAAAGGAATGAAGAATCATTTATTTCAACCTTACCAACTTGAGTGTTAAATACAGACAACAGGAAATGAAAAGTGGGTGTAGCCAAGCATGGCTGGGTTGCTAAAGGGAAACAAATCCCTGTTATTGTTGCTTTCATAAATGTGTGTTGTAGTCTCTCTCTTAACCAAGCTAGCACCCAAATAACTGAGATGAACTCTGTTGTTTACTTAAATTAACATGCTTTTCAGCACAATAAAGGACTATTCATGGAGATAACCTAGATCCCCTTCACAGATGTAGCCCATGGCAGTTCAGTGTCCAAGTGGGTTACATAGTAATGGGAAGAGGGACTGCCTCTGACATAATCTGATTAGCCTGCTCTTTGATCACCTCCCCTTGAGGGGGGAGCAGCCTTACCAGGCCACAGAAGAGGACAATGCAGCCACTTTTGATGAGAACTGATAGACTAAGATCAGAAAGAAGGAGAGGAGAACCTCCCCTATCAGTGGACTTGGAGAAGGGCATGCATGCAGAAAGGGGAGGGAGGGTGGGATTGGGAGGGGAGGAGGGAGGGGCTTATGGGGGGATACAAAATGAATAAAGTGCAATTAATAAAAAATAAAAAAGTTAAAAAAAGTTATTATTGTTACATACGCATAAAATACGCATAAAAATAAAAAAGCCTTTCTGAGTCCATTTTTGCTCTTTGTATGCATATACGTTTTGGAATGACTACTTTGTATTGGGCAGCTAATTGGGGGTTCATCCTGGAAGAAGCTAGTGCTCTCACTCTCAGAAGTCATTAGTTGCCTGTAGTTCTTAGTTTAGGGTGGGATGGTGTATAATTTCCCCTTCCACATTCTATAACACCAGGGAATCTGCCCTGAAACCCTCTCTCCTAGAATTGAATGCATAAACAAGACGAGCAATATCAATTTCTTGATATTGGAATATCAAGGAAGCTATTTGTAGCGTTATCAAGGAATCTATTTTTTTAAATATCATCATTCTAGACAATGTTATTGTTTTCACCCAACTTGACCATGTGCATTATATTATCCACACTTTTGATCATATTCTCACAGACTCAATGGTTCTTTTCTCCTTTTCAGATTCTTGAGGGTAGTTCAAGAATTGCTTATTCCTGCAATTGTCTGATGTTCCCAATGATTCATTTCCATTTCCTTTTTAACACACAGAACACAATGTTACATGAGAGACACTTATTGCATAGTTTGATATTTCATTCCTAGTGATTTTAAAACATTGTTACAGCTTAGATTTACTGCATTTATTATGAAAACATTTGATACAATGTTGGTTGTGATTTGATTATGAAGAGAAAATGAGTAAATTACATTTGACATTATCTGAGTAAGGTGGATCAAACTATGTGGCTAGGCTTTTAACCCTTGATTTTTAATTAATTAATTAATTAATTAACTTAATATTAGTTATCACAATTTATTCACTTTTTGTATCCAAAGTATAGACCCACCTCCCTCAACCATGCAAAAAGGACATTTGCTCAACTATGTTCACAGAAGCTTTATTCATAATTGCCAGAATCTGGAAAAAAACCTACATGTCCCTCAACTGAAGAATGGATACAAAAATAGTGGCATATTTACACAGTGGAATAGAATATTACTCAGCAACTAAAAACAAGGAAATCATGAAATTTTTAGGCAAATGGTGGGAACTAGAAAAGAGCATCCTGAGTGAGGTACCCCAGAAGCAGAAAGAAGATACTTACGGTATATACTCACTTATAAGTAGATATTAGTCATATAATATATGATAAACATACTAAAATCTGTAGTCCTAAAGAAGCTAAACAACAAGGAAGACCCAAGGGAAAAGGCTGAAACCTCATTCAGAAGGGCAAACAGGATAGACAACAGAAGTAGAAGACAGGGAAGAGGACAGAACCTTGTGGAAGAAGGTGATGATATAAAGATCTGGACAGGACAAGAGGTCCACAAGGAAACCAACAGAGCCAAAGAATTTTCATATATAAGGGACATCCATGATGAAAAGGAAAAACAATCTTTATATTAACTTGTGGGTCTTAGGTTCCAGAGGTATAGAAAATACTCCACTAGTTACTCAAATAGTTATAAGATATGTATTAATAATGACATATGCTAAGTAAAAAAGGGACCCTCTCTCCTCTTAGCTCTCCCATAGATTGTTCTTAAACAGAATAGTGGAAGTAAGCCTGCATTCCACTGACAGGTCCTTAACAATATGCCCCAGGTCTTCATTTTTTATTAAATCATGCATCGTGTCTAGTGGAGATGCTGAAGCAGGTCCTCAATTAATGCATGTTAAATTGTATGCAGGTGTGCTCACTGGGGGCTTTCTACAGAGCATCGAACTGAGTTTGTCGACCACCTGCAAGAGAAACACCTAGGCTTATTGTTAAATTGCAGACCCCACTGAGACCTTTTGAGTCAGAATCTATGGTGGAGACGGAGAACTTCAAATTTCAATTAACTTCCCAAGTGATTTTTATGCACTCTACTATTTTGGGAACCACTGGAGCAGAAGATATGGAGCACATCTTTAGAGAATAATTGCTGCTCGATAAAAACCTTTGATTTAATACACATGCCATACCAGATATAAAAATAGCAAGATGTTGGGCATATTTCTTTGTATATATAGTTAAAGCTATTTCTTAAGCGTACTACATTATTACCTGTTGTGTGCTTCCCAAAGCCCTCTGTGAGATTCTGTCATGCATATAGATTAAAAGACAAGTACTCCTATTCACCTACTCATCTTTCTCTTTAAAATGAATGTTTACATTTTCTTTGGGTGAAAAGTGCCTATACAAAATCACTAAACTCTCCATCCTGGCTGCATTGTAGCCCAACTGTCCATGAGCACTGACAATTGCCAAGCAATTATATGCAAACTTCATGCAGTAGGGCTGCTAGAAATGAATTAAATAGCACAATACGATTATAGCCTCTTGTCTCTTTTTTTTTTCTGATTAAAATGTGAGCATGTAGGTGGAGGTAACAGCTCCATGCTTCTAAGTGTAAGATGAAGCTCACAAGATCCTTGAAGGTTCATAACAATGTGGGCTTGAATATTGGGGTAACCATCTTAGATTTATTGTCACATGGGTAATATTAAAACTTTATTCTTTCAATGATTGTCTAAGATTTATGTTCTTGATTGTAGCCAAAGATTGGGCAGTGTTTGGGGAAAGACAGAAGGACCCACAAGAGAGAGGAGCTTCAAAAGAAGACCAAAACAGCCAACTAACTTAGACCAAGGAGAGACTGCAGAACTAATTCATCAATCAAGGACCATATGTACATGTATATATGTGCTTTCATACACATATATGCCTGATAGGCAGTGTGTCCTTCTTCTGGGATTCCTAGTAAGGGGAACAGGGTCTGTTTCTATCATGGACTCTGTTGTATGCTTTTGGATCACTTCCCTTGGTTGGTCTGTCTTGCCAGGCCACCCAGATATGCTCATTCATGATGGGACTTGAAGTGCTAGAGTGCATTAGTGGCAGAGGGCCTTGCCTGAGGGGTAGAGAAGGAAGGAGGGAGGAAGAGGAAGAAGGTAAGACTAGGAAGAGAAGAGGGTGGGTACTATGATTGAGATATAAATGAACAAGTAAATAACGTTAAAATTCATCAATACTTCTTTAAATATTTGTTTATTTTTTTTCCGTACGAGTATTTTGCTTGCATTGTTGTATGTGTACCATGTGTGTGTAGTGTCTACAGAGATGTAGAAAGAGTATCAGATCTCTTTGAACTGGAATTCTAAATTTGTGTGCTAGGAACCAAACCTGAGTTTACTATAAGAGCTACAAGTGCTCTTACCTACTTAGCCACTCCTGTTCTTGATTTCTACATGAATATCGTCCCCTCCTCCCAAAAGAAGAAAAGAAAAGAAAAGAAAAGAAAAGAAAAAAATATGACAGTACAGGTCAGCACCTGACCTGGTTCCAGCACTGAGAAAAGTAATTAACGCCAGAATTTGTCTAGTTGATAACTACTCACAAATGAAAAATTATCTTTCTCCAAGAGAGTCTCCTTGTTGTGACATTGTTTATGAGATGGTTTTCTAAATGTTTAATTAATAGTAGCTACAAATTTCTAGACACAACTATGTAGAGATTTGAATACAGAACTAATTCAGCTTTTTAAAAACAATTAAATTCATTCCTTGACAATTCCATTGATGTATATAATGCATTCAAGTCATCTTTCTCTGCCCCTTCCCCCCCCCTTTTTTTCCACCCTTACCAACTCTACACGCTCACTATTTGTACATTTTCCAGATCCTTGTCTTTGGCTGTGCTGTATGATGCCACCCACCCTGGATGTTAATAGTGCCATTACTGCACAAACCAAGTACACCCATTAACATTGTTGATAGATTCTGATTGCAAAGGCTGTTCCTCTCCCTAAACACTGTATTCCACAACACTTCTTCAAATATGCAGGCTCATACTATTTCTGCTTCTTTTCCTCCTTGTCCTCCAAGCACTAAGGGGATCATAGCCATAAATGTTGTATTTAATTTAACATAAGCCTGAAGCAATTAGAAAGAAAATTGAAACATAATTTTCAGGAATATAATTCCATACTACCCCAAAAATATAATTGAGAGAAGAAATAATTTTATATTTCACAAAAAAATCAGTGTTTTATAAGATGTTTAAGTATGTTTTATGTAAAATTTAAGTATAACAGTTGTTAAATAGCATGCAAAATGAAGCAAAATGTAGAACTATAACAGGAATATGTGGATAATAAAGTAGAATAAGTAGGGAAAAGTCACAAGAAGAGTACTGTGTATTGATAAGTGGCAACTGAATTGAGAAACCAAGAAAATAAGATACCGTGATTGAAGAGAATATTTAACAGTCTGGTTCTGGTAAGACCTAGTGAGAATCTATAACGTGTGTCTTAGAAACTGCACAAAGTCAGCTAAGTGAAGAAATGAACATCAGAACATGTGAGCAAAGAATCACGCTCTTCCAACAAAGGTAATAATCCAACATGGCAAATATTTACCCTAAATATATTCACTGTTACAGCAAAATGTGCATTGGACTCTCTGCTGAGGTTTTACAGACATATGATTGTGTTTTCTAAAACCTATATGGGAAGCTACAGTCTCTAAAT
Organism: Meriones unguiculatus; assembly: GCF_030254825.1. Classification (NCBI taxonomy): domain Eukaryota; kingdom Metazoa; phylum Chordata; class Mammalia; order Rodentia; family Muridae; genus Meriones; species Meriones unguiculatus. The sequence goes on from NC_083352.1 coordinate 41,819,678, forward strand.
AATAATGATAATACTGGCCTGTGATAATATCTCCAAGGAGGATGAAATGAGAGCTATTGCTCTACCTGAAATTAGGTATGTTCTTTAATAAAACTCAATATTATATTATTGACAAAGAAATAGACGTATTTCTTTGTCAATAATATAATATTGACATATATTGAGATATAACAACAACAACAACCAAACCTTGAGTTAACCAATATCTACATATTCCTAAGACAATCTCAGCTGATTTGGGCAGTGTGCAGAACCATACAAAGGAAGTAAACAGCATTGCAATAACCAGTGCTGAGTGTTTGGACATCCACAGACAAAGCAAAAAAAGCATATCAAAATAATGTCCATACATATGGATTTCTTTATATATCTTCACTGTAATTCTTAACTGTCAGGTACTTCTTTTTAACTTTTTTATAAAATTAGTGATTTTTTTAAAAATAATGTTACAGATATGAAATGATTTCTCTGTGACAAAAACTAAGCTTTTGTTTCCTATTTTGTTTCAAAATATTTTGTATTTCTCTTGCCCAATTAAGATATATACTCATATGTAGAGAGTTTTTTTCTCCTGCTATTTAAATTGATTTTAATTATTTATTGCATTGATGATAAAATGAAAAGTAGTATAAAATTTCTGCAAATATCTGTTTAAATTGTTTAAGTGATACATTTGTTCAATTTGTAATATATCTGTAATCTCAAAAATGACTAGAATATTAAAAATGATTCTCTCTTTAATATGAGAATATAAAATTATGAGATGTTATATGTTCACAAAATCATATCTCTAGTTTTTAAACTTTCTATAACATAGAAGGATTTCCAAAAGACTAAACAAAATATATTCTTATTGTAATATGAGGATATATATCTTATGTCTTAAAGAACAACAATGAAGAAAATTTCCAAAAAACATATTGTCATAACATATATTTGTACATAAAGATTATGAAAACTTAAATAAAAATTTTACATTTAATGTTAAAAAAATAACGCTCATAGATTTATAAAACATAACTTTATGACATTTCTGGGGAAAAATAGTGTAAAGTTTTAGGGATACTAGAGCTATAAAAATTGTTCTTAGGGTTGACACTGAAGTATAGTACACAAAAAATAAGTAAGCTATTTCTTACTGAATTTAAAAATATTTCTCTTAATTAGTTTCTTTAGATGTACAGATTTTAGTAGGTTTATCCTATATTATATGTCTATATGAGTGAGTATATACCGTGTGTGTCTTTCTGCTTCTGGGACAGCTGACTCAGGATGATCTTTTCCATGTCCCATCATTTACCCACAAATTTCATGATTTCCCTATTTTTCATTGCAGAGTAATACTCCATTCTGTAGATGTACCACAATTTCTGCATCCATTCTTCAGTTGAGGGGCATCTGGGCTGTTTCCAGCTTCTGGCTATTACAAATAAAGCTGCTACAAACATGGTTGAGCAAATGTCCTTATTGTGTACTTGAGCTTCTTTTGGATATATGCCTAGGAGTACTATGGCTAGATCTTGAGGTAGCGCTATTCCTAGTTGTCTAATTAAGAGAGAAGACCCTGACTAAAATGCTCAATACCCATACCAAAAGGCAAAGAGGATGGACATCAGAAGAAGAAGAAAACAAGAAACAACCTAGAAACCTGCCACAGAGGGCCTCTGAAAGGCTCTACCCTGCAGATTATCAAAGCAGACGCTGAGACTTATGGCCAACTGTTGGGCAGAGTGAATGAAATCTTAGGTAAGAAGTCAGAAATAGTAAGATCTGGAGAGGACAGGAACCCCACAAGGAGAGCAACGGAACCAGAAAATTTGAACACAGGGGTCTTCCCAGAGACTCATATTCCAACCAAGTACCAAGCATGGAGATAACCTAGAACCCCTGCACAGATGTAGCCCATGGCAGTTTAGTGTCCAAGTGGCTTACATAGTAATGGGAAGAGGGACTGCCTCTGACACAATCTGATTGACCTGCTCTTTGATCACCTCCCCCTGAGGGGAGAGCAGCCTTACCAGGCCACAGAAAATGACAATGCAGCCACTCCTGATGTGATCTGATAGACTAAGATCAGAAGGAAGGAGAGGAGGACCTCCCTTATTAGTGGACTTGGGGAGGGGCATGTGTGAAGAAGGGGGAGGGAGGGTGGGACTGGGAGGGGAGGAGAGAGGGGCTTATGGGGGGATACAAAGTGAATAAGGTATAATTAATAAAATAAAATTTAAAAAATATTTGCTTTGTGTAGTATTGCTGCAGTAAATTTAAGAAAATGGCCATTGGGCTAAATAATGTTTATTATTATTTGTCTAAGATTATCATGGTAATATTATTTAACCTGGTATCACAAATAAGGAAACACAGACAACTGTTAGATTTATAATTGCCTCATTTACCCTTGAGCCAGGCAGATATTTCACTTACACTGTCTCAATAACCTCTATCCATCTTCCATTTTTTTTTTCCAACTGTGAAATACTGCTACTTCTCACATAGGTACAGTCTTCTTTCTTAAGAATTCAGAACCCATTATCCAGAAGCTTGTATATTATTGATCAAATTGTTTTGCCTCTGCTCATGACAACAAATTTGAGAAAAGAGAACATAAGTTTTTTTTTTTTTTTAAATACAGCATGTTGAATCAATGAGATTCATATTAAACAGTTTATATTATTAAAATCTGAATACCTGATTACCCTTTTTAACAAGGAAAGTCAGTTTCTTTCAAATAACATATATAATTGGAAGATGTTATGAAATTAATTGCCTCTTCATACAAATATTACACAATGATATGAGTAGAGTAGCTACATCTATAAATACAGTTGAATATAATTAGCAATTAATATATAAGATTACAAAAAAGCAATTAAGCAAAAAAATTAGAATAATGTAATGCTACACCTTCATATTGTATTACAAAGGAGCGTTGACGGTGTGTTTACAGTTACAATTATCAGTACTATTAAGCCTCTGAAATGTTGTTAGGAACACTGAACATTCTTTAAATGCAGCGAAAGAGTGAAAGAGTGATGTTATAGACTAGGCAAACTCTAAGACTGGCTGTGTTCAGTTTTCTTGTTTTTTTTTTTTTTTTTGTTGTTGTTGTTGCTTTTTTTTTTTTTCTTCACTGAGCAATTCGTACCCTAACAGACTGCTCAGTCAGAGAGCTGTAACTGTTGCTGATTTTCCATGGCTGCCAATTGACAGGGTCATTGATTTTTACACACAAGGAATATGGGAGCTTGTTGCATATTATAAAGTGTCACTTAATGAATTTGATGGATGACACCAACCTAAGACTCTACCTGATACTATAGAAAATGGATTCTTTATTCTTTCAAAGAAACCATAAAGCGCTACATAAATCATAGTATCTGCATGATATAGCAATTTCTTAGAAGATTCTGTTAAAATTTCTAAATTACCATGATCAATTAAGTTTATCTATCTATCTATCTATCCATCTATCTATCTATCTATCAACTTAAGAACTGGTAAGGTATTTTTGTACATTTAATTTATTTAGGTTCTCCTGTGCCTTTCTTGGTATCATCATTACTAATTTATAAAATATATAAATTGTAGGGCTAAAACCATATAGCCATAATAGAGAATTCAAACAATAGAGTTGCCATCAAAACCTTTGATCTGTCCAACACACAAACAAAAAATATCTCCTTGAAAAAAAGAGATCATTTTAAAAGCAGGAGTATTTTATTAATTAATTTCATATTACTTTCTTCTCTTAAAACCCACTGATTCGTGTGTGTGTGCTCTGAAGTTTTCCCTAGCCTTTGGATAACCTTCTCCTTGAGCTCCTCTTCCCTCCTCCAAAGCTCATTCTCCACTGCCTGATTCTAATTAGCATTATTCAGACATATGTGGTCCTAACACCAGCTACTGAGCAAAGCATCACTCTTCGTTGCCTTAGTCTCTATCTTTCCAAATTTGGTATTATAGGAAAATCAAACTCTCAAAGTATTTTTTCCAATTAGTCTTATGAATGCTTTAACTTCATAAAACAGAAATCATAATCTCTACTTGGCTTACTGTTGTTTATTTTCATTATTTTATTTACATAAATGCTCTGTTTTCTTATTGAAATACAAACTTCAGTTAGGGCTTTCTGTTCCACATTTCTGCACCTAACACATGCTTGATTAATTAACATTCAATAAAAATTAATACATGGATATGGCAACTATCAACTAAAATAAAATTTCCTTTACATTCTTTATGTAAAGTTTCTTTTAAATTTGTTTTCAAAAGTAACTTTGCTTCTAAATTCTGTAATATGTTTCATATTTTTCATACAGATGTCTAAGCATAGAGCACATTGGTGAGCTGGGCAAAAAAGGAAGGCAGGAGCCTTTAAGGAGAGTGCCAGGTTACTGAAGTTTGTAATAGCATTACCTTTTAATTACAAAAAGAAACCTTTGAGCCAGGCCTAGTGGCACACTCCTTTAATTCTAGCACTCCAAGAGGCAGAAGGAGGCAGATTGCTGTGAGTTTGAGGCCAGCCTGGATTATAAAGCCAGTCCAGAATAGTCAAGGCTACACAGAGAAACCCTGACTCAAAAAAAAAAAAAAATCATTATAAAAGAAAGGAAAGAAGAAGAATTAAAAGAAGGAAAAAATAAAAACAAAAGGAAAGAGAAATAAAGAAAAAAGAAACCTTTAAGTCTAGGCATGATCCAGAGCTAAAAAATCTTTGAAGAAAAAAGCCCACTGCCTCAGGTTCAGGCATGTAATAAACACTGCTCAGTGCTGGAGGGTTTGGAGTTACAGAATGCTTTACTTTCCTAAATCACTAAATGTCTGTTCATCTTCTCACATTTACTGCAAATAGCTTGAGTAAGTAAAATGATATGATACGTCATCCAAAAGATGGGGAGCAGTTGGAAATGCTGGGTAAATTTTTCAAAAGTGCACAGTGGTTTTTAATTCCTGTTATTTGATGTTGGTGATGGTAGACTGTGTGTGTGTGTGTGTGTGTGTGTGTGTGTGTGTGTTTCCTTTATTTTGGTTTTGCTGATGTGGGTTATTTCTTTCCTCTGTTTTCCTGGGTGTATTTAGCTTCCATGTGTTGGAGATTTCCTTCTAGTATCTCTTTTAGGTCTGGGTTTGTGGTTAGATACTGTTTAAATTTGCTTTTGTCAGGGGATATCTTGAGAGTGCAAACTTGTGCAGCCACTTTAGAAATCAATCTGGAGCTTTCTCAGAAAATTGGAAACAAATCTATTTCAAGACTCAGCTATACCACTCCTAGGCATATACTCAAAAGATGCTCTATCTTACAATGAGGACATTTGCTCAAGTATGTTTATAGTTGTTTTATGCGTAATAGTCAGAAAATCAAAACACCACAGATGTCCCTCAACAGAAAAACAGACACAGAAAGTGTGGTACATCTATATGATGGAATACTATTTAGCTATTAAAAACAAGGAAATCATGAAATTTGCAGGCAAATAGATGGATCTGGAAATGATCATTCTGAATGAGATAACTCAGATCCAGAAAGAAAAGCATGGTATATAAGCAGATATTAGCCATATAATACAGGATAACCATACCACAATCCATAGATCTAAAGAAGCTCAGTAACAAGTAGCAGGCTAGGGAGGATGGTTAGTTCTCCTTCAGAAGGCCAAACAGAAAAGGCACTGGACACTGAACTGCCATGGGCTACATCTGTGCAGAGGTTCTAGGTTCTCTCCATACATGGTACTTGTTTGGAGTTTGAGTCTCCACAGGTATGAGCACAGCAAAGAGCCCTGTGCTCAGATTTTTTGGTTCTGTTGCTCTCCTTGCGGAGCTCATGTCCTCTCCAGACCTTACCATTTCCCACTTCTTTCATAAGATTCCACGCACTCTGCCCAACAGTTGGCCATAAGTCTCAGCATCTGCTTTGATAGTCTGCAGGGCAGAGCCTTTCAGAGGCTGCCTCTGACATGAACTCATTGGCCTGCTCTTTGATCATCTCCCCTTGAGAGCGGAGCAGACTTACCAGGACACAGAGGAAGACATTGCAGCCACTCCTGATGAGATGTGATAGATTAGGATCAGAAGGAAAGAGAGGAAGACCTCCCCTATCAGTGGACTTGGGGAGGGGCATGCATGGAGAAGGGAGGAGGAAGGTGGGATTGGGAGGGGAGGAGGGAGGGGTTTATGGGGGATACAAAGTGAATAAAGTATAATTAATAAAAATTTAAAAGGTAGTTTATTGGTGTAAAAATGAATAAATTGTTAAAAAATAAAAATAAACAAGACAAGACAAGACACTGGAAGCAGTTGAAGAGAGGGAACAAGTTGGGAGCCTAATAAAAATGTCCTCTGAAATACTTTTCCCAGGAGGGGATTGAAACAGGTGTTGAGACTCACAGTCAGGGAGTCTCATGGAAGAGTAGAGGATAGACCCAGACCAACAGAACCAAAAAATCTGGGCCCACGGCCTCCTGCCAAGACTGGTGAACTAACCAAAGACCATACAGAGAGAGGACGTGGGCCCCCTGTTCAGCTGTAACCAAAGGCAGCTAGGTGTCCACATGTTTTACCTAGTAAGGAGAGCTGGAGCTGTCTCTGCCATACACTTTGTTGCCTCCTCTTTGATCACTTCCTCCCTGGTGGGACATTCTTGCCTGGTCACAGAGCAAGAGGCTGCAGGCAGTCCTGAAGAGACTTCAAAGGCTGGGATCAGTCCTCCTTTCTGAGGACTAGGGGAGGAGTATAAGGGGAAAATGGACATAGGATAGGCCCAGATGAAACAAGGGAGAGGGCTACGATTGGAATAAACTAAAAAATTTTATTGAGTAAATTTATATTATATTAAAGATTTCAAAAGTGTTTGTTTCTCCAAAAACTTTCCAATATATTAAGAAAAATCCAGGAATCCTCCTTGCTCCTCACGGTCTAGGAAAGAGGCACTTCCAGGTGTTTCTTTGTTATCAGACTGTTCTTCAGATATAAATTTCATTCAGAATTCTATGGTGTACCAAGAATTTAACAGGTCAGTGCACTCATTAGATTAATGTCATTAGAGTGTGCTAGCAAAGCCTGAGACCATAATAACTATTTTTTCTACAACAAATGAGCAAGGACAGACCAAACAATTGCCATTTGCAGATGAGAGGAATAAAATATTCAGGGATAGACAGCTTTTTCCTACTGTCTTAAGGAAATAATAACATTAAAAGTACAGTGAAGTTTCTATGATGCTTTGCCTTTGTTTTTAATTAAGATTTTGCAAATTTATATAATGTTATAGCCTAGACACAAACTGAAATTTTGTTTCAAAAATAACCCATAATATAGGAAATAGTAAAACTGTAGAGGCAGAGAGTAGAGTTGTCTGGTTGGGGTCAGGTTTGGAGGGATTTATTTAGGTCCACTCGTATTTAATAATCTATGCTCATGAGAAAAACACATGAGATATATAATATATTAAAATATAGTCTAGGACCTATTTTAAGAGCTATGATTGAACACACTGATCTTTATAGATTAAAATGAACATGCATTCACAATTTTTGAAAATACTCTTAAGATTTGTAATCAGTAACGTTCCCCAAATCCATTAGTAGCCCACAGGTACCTTTAATGAACTTGAAATCATCAGATGACTTCCCCTATTTAAAAGTTAGCATTGCTTCTTAAAGGGCTATTTTTATTGTTACTTTAAACAGTTTGGAATAAAGAAAACTGTTTTGGCATGTAGGGCATGTTTACATGTTAAAATGTACTTGAGAGTCCAGCACTTCATTGGATGAGAGAGCAAGAAATGTGTTTTTTTTTTCTTCTTCTTCTTTTTTTTTCAATGCAGTTTATTCAGGAACCTTGAACAATCATCTGACCCTGGGGAAAGCCAGCCCACAGCTTAAATAGCCTCTGGGTAGCCAACCCAGGCGTGCCACGTGGGCAATGCAGATAGGTCCACATACATGGAAGCAAGCCAGATCCTCAGACTTAGCCAAATGTGGAATTGTGTGTTTTTAACATTTTTTTTTGTCAACATTAGGACAAAAAGGCAAGTTTGAAAGTTTGTTAAGATATACTTACAGAATAATTTTGTCTGAGGGAGTGGCTCTAAAAATAGCCTCATGAGACTAAGTTCAATGAAGAAAAAATCTCTAAGATTTTATCACTTTTTTCAGAAGCCTCTATCAGTTACAAATACTTTGAGTTGTCTGTCCCATCCCTTTTATTTAAATCATTAAAATCTGCATGGCCTGACTCCTATTTTTCTAAATCAGCAGTCAAATCCATCTGATTCATTATTATATCCCTACCATAGCATGCAGACCACACAAAATATTGGTGAATGACTAAACAAATCAGTTCATAATAAAAACATTTGAAGGTGTTAATGTTGCTGGCTTTTTATTTTTCTTCAGAATAAACTCATTGAATGTAGTATATTAAATGTTCTTTAGGATTATTTAATATCAAATTTCAAAGCATGAGCCTACATATGTTGGCCTTTCTGTACTTTGTTACATTTTACAAATGGAAAAAAAAAATCCTTTAGTGAAAAGACTTACTGAGTTGGAATTTAAACTTAAAATAATTCAAAATCATGTGATGGAGTGAGCAAAACTATATTCTGAAAGCAAAACAATAAATATAATATAACCTCAGAGAAACTTAATTATGGCAGGCACCTTAGAGTTCAGGCACACATTTAATCAGAGAGAAAGAAACGAGTGAAGGGGGTTGGGGATACCTTTACTCTTTGTTAAAATTAAGTTTCTTTCAGTGTTCCTAGGGAATTCTATAAATTCCCCATCATCACAGAGTAAATATATTGTATATTTTGAACTAATATTGACTCTGAACGACTTAGAATTCATGGTAGAAGTAAAACTGAAGCCTCACACACTAAAAATCCTAATAAACAACTCCAAATAAGGCATTGAATAAAATAGATGAATCTATCTAACCATGACCTATTTCAGTATGCCCATCTGTACATCAAACATTTGCCTGTATGATTTCCATTCTGCAGACATTTTCGAATCTCTGACCCTTGAGATTTCTGTAGTGCTTAGCATGCGGCTCAATTGCATTCAAACAACATTTGCATATGTAGTATGATTTGGTAGACTAAACCCTGAGATGCTGCTCTGAAAAGAACAAGCCCCATGTTTATTTGTGAATTTTCTGACTTCATGCACTTTAGATATGAAAAATGGGGGAAATATCTTTTAGGGTTTTATAAGTGTAGTTTTCTAGTCACATAGCTGGATGGTATGCAAATACAATAGCTTTTTCCCCTTTCTTCCCGGTCTGTGTAGACATTACCAACAGATACTGAAAGAAAGATAATATGAGCTGTGAGCAACTATGTGAGTTTACCAGATTTCAGAGTGAGCATCACTTTCAACAGGTATTGGAGGAGGAAGGATGGGCAATTACTGACATGAAAATCAAGTAGATGTTTATAAAATGCGATCTTTTATTTTATTATTCAAAGTAAACTGAGTATCTTTTAAGAATTACTAAGAATCCAGAAAAACTGTAAGTGGAAGTACTGTCTAATTAGGAAAATAAGGTTGATTTCTAGAAGATAGATAACATACTCCTGGATCATTGACTTATTAGCTTTCTTGAAGTTGGAGAAGTTAGAAAAGATATCTCTAAGAAATCAGAGACTGTGGTAAACATGTGTTTTGACAGCAAGGTAAGTTTTGAACAGACGTAACCTGGTACCAAAAAGTATATGGGAATGTTTGTATATTGATAGAAAAGCAAGGTGAGAACAAACTTAAGATGTATATGTCTTTCTAGAAATGTTCTATGGAAGATTCAAGTTCAAATAAGCTTTTATGCACATGGGTGGTTGCCTTCATGCATCTATGAATCATAGGCATGCAGACAGAGGCCCGAAGATGATATCAGTGTCTGTGGAACTATAATTACAGAGGGTTAAGCCACCATATGTGTGTTGGAAATCAAACCTTGGTCCTCTGGAAAAGCAGTCAGTGTTCTTATCTGAGTCACCTCGCTAGCCTTTAATAAAACAGTAGGGGAATTAGATTGAAATAGTAATGCATCACTGCTTTTATAAAAGCAATGAAAAAACAACTTGTAGATTATGAAAATCAAAAAGCTTATTTTTTTACAAGCTGCCAAACTGTAAGAGGGAGAACTTTGGTGACAATCTTGTAAATGCTCCCCTTCAATGATTGTAAGAACTAACCAGGCAAGATTAGCATAGTTTAGAGAGAATAACAGGATCTGTTATATATGTATATATAATATACATTATATATTTATGTTTGCGTATATACATTTATATATCCATTTTATATATATACGTATCCATAAACAGAATCTGATATCTACATATAGATATATTACATGGATTTGTGAAGTCACTCGAAGACATAGCAGTTATAAAGGATGAAAATACAATATCCTCGTATGGAATTCTCAACAAATTTAAATTAAAGGGAGAAAATAGAACTTGAGCTTGTTTGGAGGTTCTATCAAGGGAAGCACAGCTACTTCTATACCCTTGACCTGATGATCAGTCCTCCTATATTAGGAGAAGTTCATCCTCTTCAACCAATTGCGCAGCTTTGGTGGGGAGAGACGCACATGGAACAGTGAGGGAGGAAGGGGACACCCACCTAGCCAGCCAGATCAGCCCAATCAACCCTGGTGATCAATGGGGTGACAGATGTCTCAGCCAGAACCTGAGCAGGCCACAGAGGAAGACTATGAAAGACAGTCCTGTTGAGACCTGATAAGCTAAGGTCAGAGGGAAGGGGAGGAGGATCTCCACTATCAGTTTTCTGGAGGAGGGGCATGAAGGTGATGAGGGAGGAGGAGGGAGGGGTTGGGAGAGGATGAGGTGATGAGGTTGGGACTATAGCTGTGGTACCAAGTGAATAAATTGTAATAAATAAAAATTATATTTAAAAACAATAGAAAATGTCTACTTGGCAGAGCAGAGTGTCTCATAAAAGATCAAGAGCTAGGTGTGGCGACACACTCCTTAAATCCCAGCACTTGAGAAACAAAGGCAGATGGATCATTGTGAGATTGAGGACAGACAGGTCTACAAAGAGAGTGCCAGAACAATTACACAGAGAAACCGTGTCCAAAAAGAAAAAGAAAGAAATTGAATAAACAAATGTCACCAATGATCCAGGCATATGGATATCTTGGAGCATTGTTTGTAATTGTCTAATTATTTCAGCTAGCAAGATAATACGTATGAGCATCCCTATTTGCTCCCAAAGCTTAACATTATCTGGGTTTTTCAACAGAGACTGACATGGTTGTTTTGGGTATTGCTAAATCCAGAAATGTATAGAGAGAATATGTATGGATATGGCTGTGTATATTTAGCTGTTACTATACTGAAGATCTTTTTCAAAACTTTTTTGCATATATATTTAGTAGAGTGAAGAACAAAGTCTGAATGTATTATGTTCACTTTGCAGTATAAGTATGTTTGACAGACTAATCATAACCTTTTCTAAAGGAGTTATATTTTTCCCTAGATCAGTAATTGTAAAATGTTTTAAACTCAGCCTGGCAAGGTGGCACACACCGTTAATCCCAGTACTTGACAGGCAGAAGGAGGTAGATCTCTGTGAGTTCATGGGTTCAAGACCAGGCTGGTCTACAAAGACAGTCCAGGAAAGCCAGGGATGTTACACAGAAGAAACCTATCTCAAAAAAAAAAAATGTTTTAAATTCAATGAATCAACAACTTAGAATTAGTTTCAGCAACTAAAACACAACTCCTAAGTCCATATTTTCCTTCTGTCACTAGTGTATTCTTTGTCCACATTTGTACTGCTTTAACCCACCTGTTTAATATAAGAAGAAGCAAAATTTGGGAGATTTTTTTTTCAACTCAGGTGTCTTTATAAATAAAATGCCCTATATTTATTTGTATATTTATTATTCTTACATGCCTATATGTGTATTCATGCATGTATACGTTTTAAACTTAGTAATACAACCTGCTTAATTTATTCATTGTTGTAAGTTTAAGGCTGAGCCTTTTTGAACTGTATAACTTATTCTGTGTGTATCATGAGGTGAAGATTGATTCTCCCTTCTCAGTTACCCTTAAGTGTCTATAGCTACTCATTTAGGGGTAGGGCCTTGTAACATCATCCACATTGGCATGTCAGCTGATGTCATTTATCAGGTCCTGTTCAGGAAACTCTGCTGTTGACCTTTCATGGGTGCTGCTTTTCTGTTCTATGTAAATGATACAATTTCACCTTTGTAGGTGTAGGGATTGCATTATAGACAAGCTAACTGCTGCTGGACATCTCACAGTCATTTGTCTCCGCATTTTGACAAAGTGGTTCAATGAAAATTTCAAGAATACATACACTTAAAAAGTCTTTTAATACAATATAGAGCATTCTTTGATAATTTCATTATTTGTGATTCAATAATTTCTGGTGATTATTAGGGAATCTTTTCAAAAATAATAATGCTGCCTAATTCTTTGTCTCTTCTGATTTAACTTAACTATGCAGGAAAAAACGACTAAGTACTCAGTCTATAGAAACAAGTTTTCACTGAATGGAGTTTGAGGCTTTTAAGAAAAACATCCTCACCTTCAACACTAGCCTGCAAAAGAAACGGGAAGAAAAGTGCTCACATCTGAATACCATTATGAAACTGTGCCCTATGAGCCTGACACTTTTCATCTTTAATGCTATTGTTTCGATCAGGTTAAAAGTATTCACTGGTTACTCTTTGCACAAAGCAGAGATGGCAGTCTCTGGCCTGTTTATAGAGCTGTATGTTATTCTAGGAATCACAGTATTCAGCTTCCTGGCTACACATCACTTCTTTTATGCCTGTAAAACTTGCACCTTTTCCTAAGGAGAAGCCCTTATCATGATGACAACCTTACCTGGAGAACTAGGATCACCTCCTTCCCAAGCCTTGTCTTCCTCATTCTGCTAAGCCAATCACAGTTCTGTCCAAGAGTCTTAAAGCTGGCCTTCGCAGTCACCCTGTCACATAATCTAGACTGATTTTTTTTTTTTTTATGGCATGCCTAGTGATTGGAATCACTTAATTTGCAATGGGACATTTAACATCTGTGTCTTCAAACAAAATGCAATGAATCTTGTTAGTTCAGTCCTATATCATCAGCCTTTAGTACTTTTGCACATGGTAAGCTCTCAGCAGAATTGATTGCACAATTCAATAAACGATTAAAGAACAAGTAAACAAAACCAGAATTTTCTAGATTTCTTCCCATAATTTTTCCTCATCTAATATCAAACTGAAGTAATTATCAAGAATGTTGGTATCATATCTCTCTTATTTTAATGAATGTGCTTACCACTAATATTTAACACCTCAACTTTCAGAAGTGTCAGAGGCTTCCTATAACTTGTCACAAAAGAAAAACATTCTCATTTCTCAGAGTGTGTTCTTTGAATGAACAGACATAGATATATTTTTTATATATACCTATGAGGTTCATATATACCTAGAGAGATTTTTTTTTTTTTTTGGATTTTATGGAGACATTTTCTCAATTAAGGTTGCCCTCCTTTCAGATAATTCTAGCTTGTGTCAAGTTGACATAAAATTGGCTAGTGTATGTGTATGTTCGTTTTCATGTGTGTGTGTGTGTGTGTGTGTGTGTGTGTGTGTGTGTGAAGAAAGGAATATTAAGGAGAGGAAGAGGAGATAAAAAGAGAATATGGGATATATAAGATATGAAGTCAGAAAGGGAGTTTACCTAGGGAGACCAAAAAAAATGGTCAGAGGTGGTGGGAAAGGGCAGTGGGAGCGATGAGTGAAGGAAAAAAAACAGATTTTATACATATGTTATATATGTATAAAAATGTCATAATGAAACCCATTACTTTGTATGCTGACTTAAAAAGGAAAAAAAAAATTAAAACAGACTTTTTAATGAGAATGGGTGACAACCAGACTATAAAATATGCTGAGCAAAACCTACTAACAGACATTTGTTGAGACTTTGTTTAGGTTCCTTTAAGTAAAGATCCCCCTTTCTTAAACAAAGTATCACATTTGACATCTTGGTCCTAGATGACACTGTAAGAAATCTTGGCTGAGTCTTGGTCTGTCTTACCAAGGGAGGATGCATACACTTCAAACAAGAGAAATTTTTAAAATCTACCTATTTTCAAAAAAAAAAAAAATCGTCATGAAAGTGGATTTAAAAAGTGGACTAGGCATCAGCTTTCTAAGGGAATAAACACAAAGTGTCCCAGCCTTACCTACGGTGACATTGTCTGTAGAGAAACATTTCAGGATTGTTTTGTTGGATTGGAGTTCTACTGAATTGATTTGCTATGTGGCCCAAGGCAATTCTTCATGCTTGTGTGGCTCAGATGAACACGCCTTACCTAAAACCTAATAAAATAGTAAAATATTGAAAACAAACAAACAAACAAAAAACTGGACTAGCAGAGGGGCATGGGAAGAGATGAGGGAGGGAGGGTGGGATTGGGAAGGAATTAGAGAGGGAGCTAGAGCTGGGATACAAAGTGAATAAACTGTAATTCATATTAAAATAAAAAAGTCAAAAATAATAATGAATGTAACCATTTCCCATATTGCATTGCATTTCTGTTTATTTCAAAGCAATATGTTATAGTCACATGAATAGAGACAGTGCTTAAATTAGTCTCAGAAGAAAATCACAATTTCGTATTCTTTATGGAGTGAAGAACCGAAAGCCTCATGTTTCATCCTCTTACATGACAGAACTAGCAGCGCTTGCCTTATTTGCACTTAAACATAGAAATCCACAGGACTCATTTTCATCTCCGGGTATGTGTTTGCAGTCTGCCAATGTGCAAATTAACAAATTTCTAGTACATGGAATTTCTTCCTCCCCAAGTCACCATGTATTTATTTTCTTCTCTGCTACCAACTGACATGCAAAATGTAAAACTTTTATTCCCAATGTGTCCAGCCTCACCTCTATAGAGGGGATTTATTCAAGGAACTGGAGCTCAATTCTGGGTCATCAGACAACTGAACAATGCTGATGCTAGCTGCTCACAGGACCTTGGGACAGTCTACCATATCAGACCACAATTTAATTAACTCAGTACTGTTAAGTATTTGGCTATACCCTAACAATTAGCAAGAATAGTGTACCCTAAAAGGCAATTGTGAAACTGACTTGTTACACACCCGGTTTTTCTTTATGATATTCTCTTATGTTATCTTGTGTTCCAGCCTTGTCTCATGCTTTTTAACTGTCTTACCCTGAGTTTGAAAACATTATGGCTATCCACCACTTTTTCATAGATGATAAAATGGTATTTCTTGAAATTATAAGAGTGAAATTTCTATAATCTAAATATTTTATCCTCCCTATAATCTTTTCTTTTGAACATTTGATATTTTTCAGACAATTGTACATTGGCCAACATGAAGCTATGTTTTCTTCTGTTTTTCTGAGACGTTTTCTTGCAAATAAGATAGGAGCCTAATCTGGATTGATGGATAACAGGAAGAGAAATGGGAAGTAATTCTAAGGCTAATATTCAAGTCAGACATCCTTGTATTCTCCAGGCTACAAATATACTGGGGAAAAGCAGTGGAGATAGCCTATAGCTCTTTTATCAATGTCTTATCAGACCTTCTGCTATTTCAGCTAAGCAAGGAATTTACTTGGAAAATAACTTCTTAACCGCCTTCATAAATGAGTCACTAGGACACATCTAATATACCAAAGAGAAGAGAATGTCAGTATCTTTGCCCTCACATCGCATTGTTTGTTAGGGTAGATATACTTCTAATGTTAAGTTGCTCATGTCTTGTTTGCAAAAATACATTTAACAGACTCAGAAAACTTCCCAGATAATAAACAAAGGCCTTTTTTTAGCTTACTGAGTAGAGATTTTATGCTAATGACACTTGGGACTTGCCTTATTTGTAATGCTTTGGTTTTTATTTTTTAACCTTAAAAACATACACAAACACACATTTCAAGGACACTCAAAAATTATTTTAGCTACAGGTAAAAATTGATATATATTTTAAAAATCCACACATGATCATCTGAAACAACGAGGTGTTTTCATTACAGCAACATGTGAATGAGTAGGTGATGGGGAGCTCATTAATAACCAGCATTTATAATGCACCAAAGCATTTCTTTTAGAAAGATAATTGGCTGATAGTTGATATCATCATTTTGGTTTTTCATCATAAGCCATCATAATTTTGAGGTTGTAGAGGCATCATAGCCATTTTGAACTTGGTTAAGTGCTGAGCAAAAGCATATCCTTGTCTTTGTTCTTGTGTTGTTCATATTAACATATTTGTAGGAAGAAGAACTTTATATTCATAAAAATAAGAATAACTAATCAAGAGGGAGGACTCTTGCTAAAATGCTCAATTCCTATCCAGAAAGGCAAAGAGGCTGGACATCAGAAGAAGGAGAAAAGAGGGAACAAGTCAGGAGCCTGACACAGAGGACCTTTGAAAGGCTCTGCCCTGCAGACTATCAATGCAGATGCTGAGACTTATGGGCAACCTTTGAGCAGAGTGCAGAGACTCTTAGGAAAGAAGTGGGAAATAGTAAGGTCTGGAGAGGACAGGAACTCCACAAGGAGAGCAACAGAACCAAAAAATCTGAGCACAGGGGTCTTTCCTGAGACTGATACTCCAACCAAGGACTATGCATGGAGATAACCTAAGACCCCTGCACAGATGTAGCCCATGGCAGTTCAGTATCCAAGTGGGTTCCATTGTAATAGGAACAGGGACTGTCTCTGACATGAACTGATTGGCCTGCTCTTTAATTACCTCCCCGCGAGCGGGAAGCAATATTACCGGGCCACAGAAGAAGACAATGCAGCCACTTCTGATGAGACCTAATTGACTAGGATAGAAGGTGGGAAAAGAAGACCTCTCCTATCAGTGGACTTGGGGAAGGACATGCATGCAGAGGGTGGAGGAAGAGAGGGATTGGGACAGGAGGAAGAAGGGAACCACGGGGGGGGATACAAAGTGAATAAAGTGTAATTAATAAAGAATTAAAAAAAATTTTTTTGATGAAAGAATCATTTACACATTTCAGCTCTTATTAAAATAGGTTATTATTTCCTGTGATGAAATAAAGAGATTATGTCTTTAAAGAGATTATGTCATTGATGATAAAATGGGATTTCTTGAAATTATAAGAGTGAAATTTCTATAATCTAAATTTTTTATCCTCCCTATAATCTTTTCTTTTGAACATTTGATATTTTTCAGACAATTGTACATTGGCCAGCATGAAGCTATGTTTTCTTTTGTTTTTCTGAGATGTTTTCTCACAAATAAAATAGGAGCCTAATCTGGATTGATGGATAACAGGAAGAGAAATGGGAAGTAATTCTAAGGCTAATATTAAAGTCAGGAGGAAGAAATTCCACAAGAGATTATGTAATTAAAGAGATGTATGTCCTACAAATTTTATTTCTAGAGATTTTTCTCAAGATGATAAATTTAAGAGATCAAGGTGTAACTCTTGTACAGTATGTGAAAGGACTTTTATTTAGTACCCATGATGATCATAAAAATACTTAGCTTCAAAAGATGTTTTAAAACAAGAACATCATAATATTTCACATAAAAGCTTAGTTCTCCAACCCCTGACATCTCCCTTTCTGCTTCCCTCCCACCAACCGACCCTTCCTTCTTCCCTTCCTCTCTTGAAAACTTTTGAGACAGTATCTTACCTTGTACTCTCCACTGGCCAGAGTTCACTGCGTAACCATGCTCACTGGCCTTGAACTAGCAGAGACTGATCTATCTGTGCCTTTTAAAAATTTACTTTAATGTAATTTGAGACAAATACCTTAATGGTGTTTCTTTGAGTTTGGGATGACTAGAGAGTTCTAAATTGGACAATTTCATAATTAATTCACAAGCCTACTTGGCTATAGTATTTTTAAGGAAAAATCATATCTGAATCCAAGATGAGATCACAATCTTGTGACAATTTTACTCTAGGATGTGCACTGAGAGTATTTTCTTAAGGCACAGTCATAAATGATGAGCCTGGGCTTATTGTAGCACTTAACTTGATTTTAAAACGCCTAGAACAACATACAGAATAAGAATGTATATAAATTCACTACAAAAGTTTCTCTTTATGTGAATTAAATTTTGCTTAAATTCATTCGAAACAAAAAGCAAGATACTTTGGGAATTATTATGTAAGAAAAAGCTTGGAATTTGAAATACAGTAAGTCTTATCTGGAAACAGTAATCATTTGGTCAATACTGAATACAAAAGAAAAAGTTAAAAAAGAAAAAATTTTCTTTCTCACATTTACACAGAATTTCATAACTACTATCCAACCTCTTTTGGCTTCATTTCTTAGTCATGTATGCAATACAGTGAGACATCGCATTCTTGAGGACTTGCAAGACCTATTCTTTAATCTGTAGATAACAGTGGCAAGCACACTTTGAGAATTTTGGTGATAATGGAAACTGACAGACAGGACCAATAGATCTGTTGCATGAATAATGAATTAAGGAGCAACACTCCAAAGTTCTGCAATTCTAGCCTGCACAGCTAACGGACTAATGCAATCTAGTCGTTCTGTGTCTCATTTAAATACAAAAGTCTGTTTCTATCTTTAATCTTCTAATTTCAGGAAATTAGATGTAAAACTCTCCTCATTCATTATAGGTACAGAATGATCAAAAGAATAGAAATTTTCATCACAAAGCTAATTGCATTGTCAAATGACCTCATACATAATGAATCATTAAAAATGATCTATTCTGTAATAATTGTATGCTGCTAAAGGTTAAAATAGCTTTAACATGTGGGAAAAGAATTGTAATTGAAATAAATTCCAGCTTTATAATACATTTGACAACTCTGAAATTACTGGATGATATCTGAGTTTTTATAAACTTTATCTAATGAGAGTACTGATATTTTAGGTACCAAGAAAGAGAATATCACATGTCATAAACACTCTGAGGCTGATACAAAAACAAAGTCTCAAAAACGATCAGCATTGATCTTTGTAATTAACTCTTCAGATCACTGATCCCTAATTGCATTTGCCCAACAAAAGTTTTTTTTTCACTCCCAGAGAATCAGCTATTAAACAGTGAAAATCATGTTATTCCTTTCATGTGTTCAATCCTTTCCAACCATTTTTTTTTTTTTGTAAATCAAAAACAAAAAAAAAAAAGAAAAAGAAAATCAATGTGGCTGCATATCTGTTAATATCCTTAGACTACGATAATGTTCAGTTGAGATACAGCCATACAGAACAGAGATAAAAGGGGTTTCAGGAACACAGCTATTATAAATATGATTAAGTCCAAACAGAAAGAACAAATTCACATTAATGGATGAGATCATGTTGACCTCGTCTATTGAAATGAAGTTAAGCCATGTTAGAACTGCAAGATAAAGATAGTATAATGTGTGCAATACAATATACAAAACAATGAGGGTATAAGTATAGGTAAACCATCAATTTCCAACAATATATAGTACTTGAGTGATGGATTGTCACATGCGGATGGTCTCATGATCACATTTCATCCAGTCAAAATGAGATTCAGTAATCATTGAGTGTCTGCAACTGTGAGCAGTTACTTTTCCTGTTGAAATAATTCCTGATAATTACAAAGCATGATTGCAGTTACTATTTTCTACTGGATCAGAAACAATGTATTGATTATACTAATAATATGATTTTGAGATTTAAAAGTAGAATGTAAGGTCTTTCTCTTATATCAAGGTGATTTTGTTAAGGATGACCTTGAATAATAAAGCAACAAAGGCAGAAGAAAGCTATTACAGCCTTGTTGAGGTTGACCTAGGCAAACACTTAGCACTCAAACAGACCACAATATGAGAGATATATGAATCAAACAAGGGTAAGGAGGACAGGCAAAGCTTAGAATCCAACGCTGAATTTAAACATCTTGGATGAGACATAACAATAATTTTAATAAGCATTTTAATAGTTAGTTCATTGAGTTTCATATTTAACTAATGACTTTTCTACTGTGACAAAGCAATTTTACCACCACAACTTTATAAGATCCATAGATATACCTAAATTCTTATTTGAACTCTAACATAGTATGGACACTCTTCTTTTCAAAATGCTCAATTAAAATATTTACATGTAATGATGTTTCTAAAAGCCTGATTATTAATAGCATGGGGACACACTTAATGGTCCAATCTCGTTTTACTTTTAATGTGTGCTAACATAATATTTGCTGCAGTCACACCTCATCACCATTTTCTCTTACCTTCAGTTTTGCTGCCTTCTGCAGCTTTGAGGATGTCTGACCATCTGTTTGCATAACTGTTCTCCACGTGTATCTCATGACCTAAAATGGCTCAATTTAGAAACTCCACAAGGGCCAAATGTATCTGGGCACAGGGGTCTTATATGAGACTGTTTTTCCAACCAAGGACCATGTATGGATATAACATGGAACCTCTGCTCAGATGATTGTATGTTTTTAAGAGTTTTGTGTATATGCCTTTGTGTGTTTGTGTGTGTGTCTGTATAAGTATGTATTTCCCATGCTTTTTCTTTTTCTGTCTTCCTTTCTTTTTTCAAAACTGTTTCTGTTTGTCTGTTTAATTGTTTTACTATAGTTTATTTGTTTATCTTCTAGAAAGAAAAAGAAAGTTTGTATGGAGTTGCATGACTGGATATTGAGGAGAATATGGATCAAGATTGTATGGCATAGACTGTGATCAAAATATACTGTATGAAAAAACATTCAATAAAATAATTGTGCACTGAAGTTGACATTTAATGTGTTCATATTGGTTAATAGCATTATAACTTACTGAAAAAGATAGGCTTGTCAGATGGCACCATTTGTACAGATTCTATCAGATATATATATATATATATATTAAAACAAATTCATCCTCACAAGAAGACTGTATGGCAGATAAACATAAGATGTTTAATAATTCTAACAATCAGAAAACAAATATGATGGTATTTTACAATAATGACATGGGTGATTTTTTTAACAAAAATAATATAGCAACAATGTAGTATTTTAAAAATACTTCATATCTATTGTCAATAATTTTTTTAAAAAATATTAAATTTAAGTATATAATGATCAGAAAAATGAGTAGAAAAAGTTACAAGCATTTCTCAGCACTAGGCAAAGGCATGGCCAATAATTGAGTAGTATGAGATTGTATAACTGGGACAAAATACCCTTTTGAAATAATACTTGTAAAATATAGGATTTTATTTGTAGATTATAGAAACATTAAGGTATATTTGTCTCAGTTACAAGACAACCATGTTGTTACAATAAAAATTAATCATAAAACAAACATGAATTGTAAGAGTCATAATTAGTCCTTAAATGGTTCTTAAAGCAATCATTTTTCTTCTGACCAGCAGATGTAGAGGATAACTCATTTAAAACTCCATAGGCAAAAAATTAGTGTAGGAACTTTCTCTTAGACTAATTTTCAGCTTCACAACATGCAAGACTAAATTTTATGGTCACCTTCATTTTGCAATTCAAGCAATGTGTTTTAAAACTATCTGATAAAGGACAATGTAGAATTATACTTAACAAAATTAGGCACTGAGTAGTAAATTATTTTTTTAATTTAATTTAATTTTATTTTATTAATTACACTTTATGCATTTTGTATCCCCCATAAGCTCCTCGCTCCTCCCCACCTAGTCACATCCTCCCTCCCACTTTTTCACACATGCCCCTCCCCAAGTCCACTGATAAAGGAAGTCCTCCTCTCCTTCCTTCTCATCTTAGTCTATCAGATCTCATTAAGAGTGGCTGCATTGTCATCTTCTGTGGCCTGGGAGTTGATAAAAGAGCACGCCAATCAGCTTATGTCAGAGGCAGTCCCTCTTCCCATTACTATGTAACCCACTTGGACACTAAACTGTCACGGGCTACATCTGTGCAAGGGTTCTAAGTTATCTCCATGCATGGTACCTTTTTGGAGTATGAGTCTCTGGGAAGACCCCTGTGTTCAAATTTTCTGATTCTGTTGCTCTCCTTGTGGGGTTCCTGTCCTCTCCAGATCTTACTATTTCCCACTTCTTACATAAGATTCCATGCACACTGTCCAACAGTTGGCCATAAGCCTCAGCATCTGCTTTGATAGTCTGCAGGGCAGAGCCTTTCAGAGGCCCTCTGTAGCAGGGTTCTAGGTTGTTTCCTGTTTTCTTCTTCTTCTGATATCCATCCTCTTTGCCTTTCAGAATGGGGATTGAGCATTTTAGTCAGGGTCTTCTCTCTTGATTAGTTTCTTTAGATGTACAGATTTTAGTAGGTTTATCCTATATTATATGTCTATATGAGTGAGTATATACCATGTGTCTTTCTGCTTCTGGGACAGCTCACTCAGGATGATCCTTTCCAGGTCCTACCATTTACCTGCTAATTTCATAATTTCCTTATTTTTCATTGCAGAGTAATACTCCATTGTGTAGATGTACCACAATTTCTGCATTCATTCTTCAGTCGAGGGGCATCTGGGCTGTTTCCAGCTTCTGGCTATTAAAAATAAAGCTTCTACAAACATGGTAGAGCAAATGTCCTTTTTGTGTACTTGAGCCTTTTTTTTCATACAAGTCTTGACTTGCTTGGTTAGGGTTACACCAAGGTACTTGGTATATGCTTAAGAGTGGTATGGCTGGATCTTGAGGAAGTGCTATTCCTAGTTGTCTGAGATAGCACCAGATTGATTTCCAGAGTGGTTGTACAAGTTTACATTCCCACCAGCAGTGGAGAAGGGTTCCCCTTTTGCCACAACCTCTCCAACATGTGTTGTCACTTGAGTTTTTCATCTTGGCCAATCTGATGGTGTAAGGGAAATCTCAGGGTCGTTTTGATTTTCATTTCCTTGATGGCTAATGATGTTGAGCATTTCTTTAAGTGTTTCTCTGCCATTTGTTATTCCTCTACAGAGAGTTCTCTGTTTAGCTCTGTTCCCCATTTTTTAATTCGAGTACTTGGTTTGCTGCTTTTCAGCTTCTTTAGTTATTTATATATACTGGATATTAGCCCTCTGTCAGATAAAGGGTTGGTGAAGATTCTTTCCCAATCTCTATGCAGTCATTTTGTTTTGATGATGGTGTCCTTTGCTTTACAGAAGCTTTTCAGTTTCATGAGGTCCCATTTATTGATTGTTGCTCTTGGAGCCTGTCCTGTTGGTGTTCTGTTCAGGAAGTTGTCTCCTGTACCAATGGGTTCTAGGGTATTCCCCATTTTTTCTTCTAACAGATTTAATGTGTCTGGTTTTATGTTGAGGTCTTTGATCCACTTGGACTTTAATTTGTGCAGGGTGATAAATATGGATCTATTTGCATTTTTACATGTAGACATCCAGTTTGTTGAAGCAGCACCATTTGTTGAAGATGCTATCTTTTCTCCATTGTATGGTTTTGGCATCTTTGTCAAAAATCAGGTGTCCATAAGTGTGTGGGTTTATTTCTGGTCTTCTGTTCAGTTCCAATGATTCACCATTCTGTTTCTATGCCAGTACCATGCAGTTTTTATAACTGTTGTTGTATAGTACAGCTTAAGATCAGGAATGGAGATACCCCCAGAAGATCTTTTATTGTAGAAGATTGTTTTAGCAATTCTTGGTTTCTTGTTATTCCATATGAACTTTAGAATTTTTCTTTCCAGATCTGTAAAGAATTGTGTTGGTAATTTGATCAAAATTGCATTGAAACTGTAGATTGCTTCTGGTAAGATGGCCATTTTTTCTATGTTGATTCTGCCAAGCCATGAGCATGGAAGATCTTTCCATCTTCTGATATCTTCTTCTAATTCTTTCTTCAGAGACTTGAAATTTTTTTTCATACAAGTCTTGACTTGCTTGGTTAGGGTTACACCAAGGTACTTTATGTCATTTGTGGCTATTGTGAAGGGTGTTATTTCCCTAATTTCTTTCTCAGCCCTTTTGTCTTGTAAACAATAGGGCTACTGATTTTTTTTTTTTTGGAGTTAATTTTGTAACAGGCCACTTTGCTGAAGGTGTTTATCAGCTGTAGGAGTTCCCTGGTAGCGTTTTTGGAGTAACTCATGTATACTATCATATCATCTGCAAATAGTAATAATTTGACTTCTTCCTTTCTAATTTAAATCCCCTTGATCTCCTTCAACTGTGTTATTGCTACAGCAAGGACATCCAGAACTATGTTGAAGAGATATGGAGAGAGTGGGCAGGAACTATGTTGAAGAGATATGGAGAGAGTGGGCAGCCTTGCCTTGTCCCTGATTTCAATGGGATTGCTTTAAGTTTCTCTCTGTTTAGATGTTGGCTATAGGCTTGCTGTATATTGCCTTTACTATGTTTAGATATGTACCTTGTATCCCTGATCTCTCCAATACTTTAAACATGAATGGATGTTGAATTTTGTCAAATGCTTTTTCAACATCTAGGGAGATTATCATTTGTTTTTGTTTTCTTTCAATTTGTTAATATGTTGGATCACATTGATGGATTTCCATATATTGAACCATCCTTGCATACCTGGGATGAAGCCTACTAGGTCATAGTGGATGATATCTTTGATGTGTCCTTGTATTCAGTTTGCAAGTATTTTGTTGAGTATTTTTGCATCGATGTTCATAAGGGAGATTGGTCTGAAATTCTCTTTCTTTGTTGGGTCTTTGTGAGGTTTAGGTACCAAGGTGATTGTGGCTTCATAGAATGAGTTTGGTAATGTTCCTTCTGTTTTGATTTTGTGGAATAATTTGGAGAAAATTGGAGTTAGCTGTTCTTAGAAGGCCTGGTAGAATTCTGCACTGAAGCCATCTGGTCCTGGGATTTTTTTTGGATGGGAATCTTTCAATGACCACTTCTATTTCCTTGGGGGATATAGGACTATTAAATTGATTTACCTGGTCCTGATTCAGCTTTGGTAAGTCGAATAGATCAAGAAAATTGTCCATTTCATTTAAATTTTCAAATTTGTGGCATATAGACTTTTGAAGTAAGTCCTAATGATTGCTTGGATTTCCTCAGTGTCTGTTGTTATGTCCCCCTTTTCATTTCTGATTTTGTTGATTTGGATGGTGTCTGTCTGCCTTTTAGTTAGTTTGGCTAAGGGTTTGTCTATCTTGTTGATTTTCTCAAAGTACCAGCTGTCAGTTTCTTTGATTCGTTGAATTGTTTTATTTGTTTCTAATTAATTGATTTCATCCCTGAGTTTGATTATTTCCAGCCATCTACTCCTTTTTGTTGTGTCTGCTTCTTCTTTTTCTAGGGTTTTTAGGTGAGCCATTGAGTTGCTTGAATGATCTGTCTCGAATTTCTTCTTAAAGGCACTTAGTACTATGAACTTACTTCTTAACACTGCTTTCATTGTGTCCCACAAGTTTGGGTATGTTGTGTCTTCATTTTCATTGAGTTCTAGGAAGACTTTAATTTCTTTCTTTATTTCTTCCCTAACCCAGCTGTCATTTAGTAGCAAGTTATTCAGTTTCCATGTGTGTGTAGGCTTTTTGCTATTTCTGTTGTTGTTGAGGTCCAGCTTTATTCCATCATGATCAGACAGGATACAAGGGATTATTTCAATCTTCTTTTATCTGTTGAGGCTTGCTTTGTGACCAACTACACGGTCTATTTTGGAGAAGGTTCCATGAGGTGCTGAGAAGAAGGTAAATTCTTTTGTGTTTGGTGTAAAGTTCTGTAAATGTCTGTTAGGTCCATTTGATTCATGATCTCTGTTAGAGACATTGTTTCTTTGTTTAATTTCTGTTTAGTTGACCTGTCCTTTGTTGAGCATGGGGTGTTGAAGTCTCCCACTATTAATGTGTGAGGATCTGTTTGTTTTATAATGTTTTATCAATGTTTCTTTTACAAATGTGGGTGCCCTTGTATTTCGGGCATTGATGTTCAGGACTGTGATGTCTTCCTGGTGGAATTTTTCCCTTGATGAGTATGATGTGTCCTTCCCCATCTCTTTTGATTAATTTTGGTTGAAAGTCTATTTTATCAGATATTAGAATGGCTACTCCTGCTTTGCTTCTTGGGTCCATTTTCTTGGAAAACTGTCTTCCAACACTTTACCCTCAGTTAATGTCTATCTTTGTGACTTAGGTGTGTTTCTTGTATGCAACAGATTGCTGCTGGGATTTGTTTATGCATTCATTCTGTTAGTCTGTGTCATTTTATTGGAGAATTGAGTCCATTGATGTTGAGAGAGATTAATGATCAGTGGCTGTTTTATCCTTTCATTTTGATGTTGGCTGTGCTCATAAGGTTGTGTGCTTGGTTGCTTTTTGTTTTACTGTAGTGAGGTTAATTATTTCCTGTGTTTTCTTGAAAGTAGCTAGTTTTCTTGGGTTGTATTTTCCCTTCTAGTGTCTTCTGTAATGCTGGGTTTGTGTGTAGGTATTGTTGAAATTGTTGAAATTTGTTTTTGTCATTGAATATCTTGTTTTCTCCATCTATGAAGACTGAGAGTTTTGCTGGGTATAGTAGCCTCCGCTGACATTTGTGTTCTCTTAGGGTCTACATGGTATCTGTCCAGACCCTTCTGGCTTTCATAGTCTCTGTTGAAAAGTTAGGTGTGATTCTAATGGTTTTTACATTATATGTTGCTTGGCTTTTTTCCCTTTCAGCTTTTAGTATTTTTTCTTTGTTCTGTATAATTACTGTTTTGATTATTATGTGGCTGGAGGATTTTCTTTTTTGGTCAAATTTATTGGGTGTTCTGCAGGCCTCTTGTATTCTTACTGGCCTCTCCTTTAAGTTGGGGAAATTTTCTTCATTGAGTTTTGTTGAAAATATTTTCTGGGCCTTGGAGCAGGGAATCTTCTTTTTCCTCTATTCCTATTATTGTTAGGTTTTGTCTTTTTATGTTGTCTTGAATTTCTTGGACTGTCTGTGTCAGGAATTTTTTAGAATTAACATTTTCTTTGATAGATACATCTATTTCTTCCATTGTATCTTCCACACCTGAGATTCTTTCTTCCATTTCTTGTTGTCTATTGGTTATGCTAACCTCTGTAGTTCCTGTTTTCTTCCCTAAGTTCTTTCTCTCCATAATTTCCTCCATTTGTGTTTTCTTTAATTTTTTCCAATTCTATCTTCAGATCTTGAGCCGTTTTGTTGATTTCCTTCACCTGTTTGACTGTATTTTTCTGTTTTTCCTTCAATTCCTTTAGTTGTTTGTTTGAACAATCCTCTGTTTCTTTTATTTCTTTCAGTGATATAAGCATTTCCTCTCTAAAGGTCACAAACTGTTTGGCTGCAACTTCCTGTATTTCTTTACAGATGGCCATAATCTGTTTGTTGTTATCTTCCTCTATTTCTTCATGGATGGCCATAATCTGTTTGACTTTATCTTCCTCTAGGTCTTTACACAATTTATTTGTTTCCTCTGTCATCTTCTTCATGAGCATAGATGTTAGGTCATCTTCTTGATTTCAGTTATGCTGGGGTGTCCAGGGCTACTTGCCCCTGGATAACTGGGTTCTGGAGATGCCATATTGCTCTGTCTTTTGTTGGTTGAGCTTTTATGCTGGCCTCTACCCATTGGGCTATCTTAGGTGTTTGGAGTTAGTTTTTGGTGGTTCCTAGAATCCTGTGGTGGAGAGAATCCCTTTGGCAGGAAGATGGTTTTTCCTGAAGGAAGCCTCCTCAGCTTTTTGAGTATAGTCACTGGATGGCCGGTGTTTTTCAGGAGTTGCCACTGCTCACCTCAGGCATAGAGACCTGAGTGGTAACTGTGGTCCTTCTTAGTTGAGAGGGCTCTCCTCTCACACGGAGAAGTCCTGGAGACAGCTGCCCTCCTTCTGGGTTTCTTGCTGTAAATTTAGTGATCTGTTGCTGTAACCTGTGTGTCCTGTGGTTTGGTCAGTTTTGTTAGGGGTAACTGATTGCCCCTTGGAGCAGTATCTGGGGGTTGATCTCGGGGATTCCGGGCTCCTGTAGGTCTGAGGTTGGGGCTCTGTGAGCCAGTACCCAAGCGGTAATCTGTGTTGGTTGAGTATGGCTCTCTTGGTAACAGCAGGCTACCTGGCGCACAGCAGGACCCTGGGTTGGGCCAGTCTGTGGGCCCTTTTCCAGGGATATAATGAGTGGCTTAAATCAGTCCCCTTTGCTTCGTTCCCTGTGAGGATTTCTCCAAACAGTGACTCCCAGTCTCTGGTGCCCTGGGGCACACAGCTCAGTGTATGCCAGAGAGCTGAACACGCAGCAACTGTCTGTGCTTGCAGCCAGTTCATTGATGGCAGCTCCTACCTGCTGGTCTGTGAGACTTTTTCCAGGGAAAGACTGGGTGACCCAAGTTTGTTTCCTTCTTTTCCTGTGGGGTTTTCTTGTGACAGGGACTCCCAGTCTCTGTGGGTATTTTTTTGCCCACCGATTAGCCTGGGAAGGTAATCAGGACATGCAGGCATGTGGCTCTGGTCTGGGACCTAGTGCCTGCAGGACCCTGGATCTCTTCCAGGTTCTGGATGGGTGACCTAAGCGTGGACCCAACTGATTCCCATGCCGTGGGGGTTTCCTCTCACTTGGGAAACATGATTGTTGCTGTTTTAGGGCCCAAAGTTCAGGCTCTTGGTCCCTGTAAGGAAAATATTGTCCTGCTCATCAGACTCAGTGTTCTCCTGGTGCCGCCATCTTGTCCCCACCCCTTTATTGAGTAGTAAATTCTTAAAAAAATAAATAGATAAGTACCATTTTTTCTTAGTTCTATTTTAATTCTTTAGTATAGAAACTTATTCATATCTGAAATTTTGGCTCGAGTATTTAGAAACCCTAATATATGGATTTTTTTTCTGTTATTGGTGGCCATATAAAATAGTATAGCTACTATGTAAAAAAGCATGGAAATTTCTCAGAAAGTTACAATAGATCCAGTGTGTGACACAGCTACACCACTCAGAAAAAAGCAGAAACAGCTTCTTTAGGACTATCGATTTTAGAATGTTTATCCTTTATTATATGGCTAATATCCCTGTCAGTGGACTAGAGGACAGACATGGGGGTAGGGGTGAAGTGGAAAGGAGGGTGTGACTGGGAAGAGATAAGGGAGGGAGCTACAGCTGAATAGATGGTAATAGATAATAATAATAAAGAAAAAATGCTGGCACCATTGTGGTAACATAAATTAAGTAAAGGCCATTTGCTGCTACAACTTAAATCGGAAGTCATGTATGACCATCAGCCTTTCCAAAAACACTCCTGCTTTTAAGTTAATTATGCAAGCATGAGGGCCTGTGCTTGTTGTTCACACACTACATATCTTGAGAGAACTATCAGTTATTTGGAGTTTGTTATGTTTCCTAAAAATAAATTTCTTAACATGTAAAAATAGGGGGGAAAAAAGAAAGTGAAAACAGCACAGTGGTCTCTAAGGCCTTCTTCCCAATAGTAAGATATGAAACAAGTCTAACTGTCTGCCAACTTTTAAATTCATTGAGGTAAATGCAGTGTATGGATAGAGTTGATTATAACATGAGCTGAATGCAGGGGAGTAGAGACTAGTGAATAGGATGTAAGATGAATAAAATAATCTATGTTCCATGTGTACATGTGCGCAAATATCACTGTGGATTCCATTAAATTGTTAAACTAGTATTGTTAATAGTTACAATAAAAGGCTGAACATAAACAATTACTTGTAAGTTCTATCTCTGAAAGATGTGAGAACTAAGAATCTATCAGAAATAAGATGAAGAGGTCAATAATTCTAATTTTGAGATACTGCTATAGTTCATTTTCTATAGAAATATTATGCTTTTGTTCTAGCCTGTTCTCAGCATTAGGTCATTTCTCATTTACAAGAAAATATATTCTGTCACTGGTAGTAAATAACTAATATAATATTTCTTTTTACTGCTAAATTTAATTACAGAAAATGTATCAGGAATCAGAAAATATTTATTTATAATTTGGATATTGCTAATGAGCAGAAATGGTTTCACATATCACAAAGTAAAACAACATTTTTGAAAGGTAATGAGAGCAGCACAATTCTTTAGACCCACAAGTTTCAATAAATTTTATCAATTTCTTTGCCTGCTAAAACATATTTCTCTTTGATTTGTCTTATAGAAAAGTTAGATAGTTTACATCAAATTTCGTCTGAATTTACATCAAGAATGGATAATGCAATACAGTGGCAAAAAAGGAAACATTTAAAAACACCTTTTAATGACACATTTGTGATATTTAGAAGGAGTTGGTGTGGTAGGAGTGAATTATTTTAAATAGACTTAGCATCTTAAATTCTGATCTTAAATTCACAACGCTGTTTTATTGTCACTGTAATTCCAATGGGTTTTTGTTTCACACAAGGATCTCTAATACTGTTATGATACTTGTACTTCAACTTTTGTAATCAATCCCATGGTACATAGACACTCCATAGGAATTTACAAACAAACATCAAAGATGGACACACAAACAAAACTCAGAGAGACAAGCAGACAGAGAAATAGATATGCAGAGACACAGACAGAGTCACAGAATTGTTTAAATGATCCAAAGTTAAAAGTAAAAGCATCTTAATTTCTGAAGTTAAAAAGTAAAATTCTAAAGCAAGCTTTCTCTATCAAAATAAGAGTGGTAATGAAAGGGATTTAATGTTTTACTGGTTTGCCTTTGAATAATCCTGATGCAAGAGGCTGTAATCAAAACAGAGTGCCTGGCTCAAGTATTCCCATCTGAGAATAATAGTCTGAGGTTTCCATCTGTGGACAATATGCTACATAGTAGCACAGCTCCTGTGATACTCAGAGTGCGATTATTCTCCTCAGTGTTGAACCTGACAGTGCGCAAACACGCTACAACATATACTTACCATGGTGTAATTAGCTCCTTTGTGCACGTTACACAAAATATCACGTCAGTTAGGCACTCATTTAATAAGATCTCAGAGGGATAGGAATAAGGGAGATAATTTAAATTAGTCAAGTATTGAATAAGGCTGCCACACACATCTGGGTGGATAAACAGGGGTGTGGACAAAGGGCTTCTTATAAAATACAGATAGAGAATAATTTCATTTAATTTGTTACTATGTTACATAAAACAAACATAAGTTGTTATAATTCCTAAAATGTATTTGTGATAAACTTTAAAAGTACACAGTAATAAAATAAAACAAAATGGAATCTATCAATTCATCTTTTCATTAGCTATAACTCAGTTTAGAAAGTAATTTTTATGAAAACTATACATAAAAAAATAAGCAGTGTATCAAAGTAGATGCTGAGACCAAACCTTCATAACCAAACCTTCGGCAGAGTGCACAGAATCATATGAAAGAAGGGGGAGTTAATATGACCTGGAGAGGACACAATTTCCACAAGGACCAAATATATCTGGGCACAGGGTTCTTTTATGAGACTGTTTCTCCAACCAAGGACTATGTATGAATATAACCTAGAACCCCTGCTAGGATGTAGCCCATGGCAGTACAGTATCCAAGTGGATTTCCTAGTAAGGGGGACAGGGACTATTTCTGACATGAACTCAATGGCTGGCTCTTTGACCACCTTTCCCCCAGAGGGAGGAGCAGCCTTGCTAGGCCACAGAGGTGGACTTTGCAACCAGTCCTGAAGATACTTTATAAGCTAGGGTCAGATGTAAGGGGAGGAGATGAGCTAGGGAGGGAGGGTAGGATTGGGAGGGAATGAGGGAGCAGGGTACAGCTGGGATACAAAGTTAATAAACTCTAACTAATATTTAAAAAATAAAATAAATAAATGTGAAAATAAATAAATGTGAAAATAAATAAATAAAATATTTAAAAAAACCTTCAAGTTAATATCTGAAATCTCTTCTGGCCTCTACCTCATTCTGGCATTACACATGGTACCAAATTAATATGTAGTGTGACAGGCCAATTAAGCTTCATAAATGCAGTAATTTTTTTCAACATAAATTGATTCTTTTAGTTTGGTTTAGTTTTTAAATTAGTTTCATATTTAATTATGTTTCTGTATGTGTACCGGCAACAGCAGACAGGACATAGGATAACCAGGAACTGAGGTTAAAGTGGAAGTAGCCATCTGATGTAAGTGCTGAAACATTACAGGTCCTCTGGAAGGACAGAAAATGCTCTTAGCTACTGAGCCATCTTTCCAAGCCACGAACTAATCATCTTATTTCCTGTATATATTTTTAAATATTGGACTTAAGTCCCTAGTGTATGAATTTGAATTTATGATTTGTAAACATTATGTAGAATCAGCCTAGTCCACCTAAAAAAGCTTGCAGTGGGGACAGGCTTTTGTGTTTGGAGAGAGCAGAGGACATAGAGGGAGGGAATGGAGATGTAAAGGATTAAGGTCTATTGTACACTTGCAAGAATTTTTCAAAGAATGAAAAATAAATAAAAATATTTTTCTCTCTCATCTTTTACATCAGACATATTGATATATTGATTTTCTCTCACAGAGCCTCTTTCTTCTTTTACACACACACACACACACACACACACACTGAGGGTTTGGAGACAGTGAGACACACACAGAGAGTCTCCTCATTTAGGGTTCCACTATAATTTAATACCACTGTTTGTATCTGATTAAATAATCAGAATTTATAGTTTGTAACTATAAAATGCTATTCACCTAAGCCATCTATACTATGATGTTCTTAATTTTAAAACAGGGTAAATCTTCCAAGTAAACGCTATATATTTTGTTTGTTTTGACTTATTTATTTATGCAATCACCATTAATCTTAATTGCTCTGATATATAAGAAATTTAATTGTCTATTTACAAAACAATAAGAAAAGGAAACGTCATAATCTGTTTTTTAGACTCTGATTATTCCTTCAGTTCTTCATTATATTATTTATATAGGAGGTATCTCTCTAGCTCTGATGTGATTGTGTTTTAAGTTTCGGCATAGTGTCATAGACAAGTATGCCTTTAGCCAAAGCTTCCTCAGTATTACAATATCACTGTTTTCTTATGTGAAAGGGATAGAGTACTTTGAAATTTTTTCATCCACATTAGCATATATCTATAATTGTCAGCTTAATAAAAATAAAGTGATAAATTAAAATTTGATATATGAAGATCACATATACCCAATATACAAATGCAAGCAAAAATAAATACAATAACAATGATATTTTCAGAAAAGACAAACTTGATTAATTTACACCTAAAAGTTTGCATTTACAAAATACCTTATTATCTACATGTGTTACTACTACAAATATACAATATAACATGGAAAATATTTGGAACTGAAAATATCTAATAAACTTAATATATAAAAGTTAAATGACTGAAACTTTGCCATCCAGAAATTTGATTTAATATATAAATATATAATTCTATTGCCTTTCAACATGTGTGTTTGTATGTGAGTGTTTATGTGTTTGTGTGTTGTGAATTTTTGTTTCTGTGGAAACAAATTCTATACATAGTTGGCCAAAATCAAAAGTTTAACACCTCTTCTAAAAAATAGGTTATATACAACTTGAAATAAACGCAAAGTCATATTGCTCTTGGGTCAAAAGAAATCACTGGCTGTAAACAATGAAATGGATAACACTTTTACTATGACTGATAAGCCCAAAGAAGGCTATATGGGGATGTATGATTCGTTTGAAAATTTTCTCTGTTAAAGAAGAATGATGAAGTGCCAGGAATCTTATGAAAGAATGGGGGAACAGAAAGATCTGGAGGTCACAGGAGCTCCAAAAGAGACCAACAGAGCCAAAAACCAACCAACCAACCAAACAAAGAAATACCTGAGCCCTGGGGGCCCTGAAGAGAATGATATCTCAACCTAGGTCTATCCATGGAGAAGACCTAAAACCCTGGTTCAGATGTAACCCATAGACTCAGTATTAATTGGGTTCCCCAGTAAAAGGAACAGAGTCTCTCCCTACAACCAATTCAGTGGCAGGCTCTCTGATTACCTCCCCCTGGGGGTGGAGGTGCAGCCTTTCCAGGCCACAGAGGAAGACAGTGCAACCAGTCC
Organism: Meriones unguiculatus; assembly: GCF_030254825.1. Lineage (NCBI taxonomy): Eukaryota > Metazoa > Chordata > Mammalia > Rodentia > Muridae > Meriones > Meriones unguiculatus. Next base: position 41,853,632 of record NC_083352.1, read on the forward strand.
TGAAGAGACCTGATTAGCTAGAGTCAGATAGAAAGGGAAGAGGACCTCCCCTATCAGTGGTCTAGGCCATCGGGGAGGGGGGGTGAGGCAGAGGAGGGAGGGTGAGACTGGGAAGCGATGAGGGAGGGGGCCACAACATGGATACAAATTGAATAAATTGTAATAAATGATAAAAAAGCACGATGGAAAACAGAAATCATGACAAATGGTTGTACCTACAAAGAAGACTACAGATTAACAAAACAAAGACAGTGGTGGAATTAGTAAGGTTAAATTGAAAATGAACTAAGAAAAAAAAATAGAAGAAATTTCTATAAGATCTTAAGTAAACTTTGAAAATTAAATGCTTTACAAACTTGACGGATACAAACAAAAGAAAGAACTCTCACAAACACAGTAGGTGTGGGCACAGCAAGTAAGAACAGAAAACAGTATCTAAACAGTAGAAAACAGTATGCACATGAATCCCAAGAGACTTAAATCATGAAGAAAATGTGTAGTTCCTGTTTTCATTGCTGATACTAAGTCAGGAAGAATGAGAACACATTAAGTAGACCACTGGAAGGAAATTAAATATATACTATTAATATGGACATTATGCTCAAGTGAGTCTGAGATGGCCTTAAGAGATGTGTGTTCTGTTTATTTCTTACATAGTTGATCCCAGAAAAAAAATGTCAAATTGCATCTGTGATCCACTTTAAGTTTAATTGTAAAGTGAAAACTTGAGCAGAGCATTCTGACTGATTGGCAAACAAAATTTGAAGTTACAGGCCAATGTGCCAAATGCAGGAATCAGAATCAAAGCAATTATAGACGCTTACCAAATGAAAAATGGATCAACTTTGCCCATAATATTAATTAGATATATTTTCCCTTAGGATAAGAACAGGTTTGTTATTATCTTAGCTACATATTTTTTAAAAATAATAACCTTAAAGTTTACATGAACCAACTAAAACATAAAGAAAAAATGTGAAAACAGATGGGATGTTATTTAAAGTGGGAGTATATTTTGCTAACCAATATCCTGATGATGTTCAAAGCTCCAGTAATCAATTCAACATAATACAGACAGAAAATGATTTAAAATGCCAATGGAACAAACAAAATACATGACCGGAATGATCTTGATAAATTTACTACATGAAAAAAAAATGTTTACTTTCTGTGGGAAGTCTGGTGATTAATAAACTGATCAACCAAGTGGTTATTCAGCACAAACATAAAAAGATGGATGGATACATTTTACGATGTAAAAGTGAATTGATAATTTAACTAAAATATGTTTTGAAAGAAACGAACTTGAAACAGGTGAAACTGCATCTGTCCTACAGTCACAGGAGGAAAGCATCCCTCGTGGGGAGATGGATCAGTCGATCGAGGTATGCAACCAAGAGTGCATCAGTTACAACCCCAACACTCGAGGAACAGTTGCTGTATAGCATCAAATAAATACCCTGTGTGTGCTTAGTATACACATATTAATGACTGATGAGGACAGATGTATGTACCGTGCTTGTCAAAATTAGAGGACATGATGTTGAGAAATATGCACCTCTATGGGCACTGTAAACAAAAGCATGGGTATCCAATTAAGACGATCAGTAAAGTGGTATGAGATAAAAGTCTAGTGCTAAAAAGTTATGACTTCAGTAAAGTGGAGTGGCCTAGCTGCAGAGCAGAAGGATGGAGGAGCAATGGTTAAAAATAAGAATTATTAATAATAGTAATAACCTTAAAGTTGTGTAACAGATGGCCATAGTTGTACTATTATGTCTCATAACCTGGATGTAGAATGTGAGTTAAAATAGAGCTATAAAGGGAAAAATAATTTTCTGGTATTTTAAAAAAGAAATTGAAAAAAAATAAATAAAAAAGAAATTGACATGGTTCAAGTTCAAGGTTGTCCTATCACAAGAAAACAGGTAAAAACAGTAAAGAAGAGCAGAGGAATGACTCAGACATGTATAGCACTGACTGCTCTTAGAGAGGATCTAAATTAGAGACCCAGCATCCACATGGAGGCCCAAAATTGTCTGGAACTCCAGTTCCAGCAGATTCAACAAGTTGTTCTGGTTTCCACATGAACCAGGTATTCGTGTGGCGTGCAGACATACATGCAGGTAAAACATTCTTACACATAAAAGTAAATACATACATACATAAGTATATATAGATATATATCTAAAAACTGTTTACATAAAAATATAGATGCATATATGTGCAATGACATTGTTAGGAATTTCAAGTTCAAAAGGTAGTAAGGATATTGTAAGAATTATTATTTAATTTACCTTCAATCATTTTCATTAAAGAAGACTGTAAATGTATTTATATTTACACAAAAAAGTAAATATATATATATACACACCTTAAAACTGTTTACATATAAATATAGATGAATATATATGCGATTCCATTGTTAGAATTTTCAAGTTCAAATGGTAGTAAGGATATCGAAAGAATGAATATTTAATTTATATTTAATCATTTTTATTAAACAAGACTGTGATAATATATTAAATTTTAAATTCTGACTGACCAATATGAAAATATATACTTATGTAAGCTGAAATCCTTTATAAAATACAGATTTTTATGAAGTCTCAGTCAAAAAATTTATTGAAGAAAATAATTGTTTTAATTTTATTTCTCACTTAAGAAAATGAGGGACTGACATTTTGTTCAGTTCTATGTTTATTCTAGCTGATCTCTGTTGAAATCTAACAGCAGTTTTCCCTGATTAACATTATGTGTCCCCTATACATGACAGAGAAAACAAACGTGTGAATTGAATTCTCAACACTAGTTGCCCGACCAAGATCAGAATAATGGCAATGCCAGCTGGCATGCCAATATAAACGGGGGAAATGCCATGTGATCCTTCACCTAGGTGAAGATCGAAAGGCTCTCAGTCCCTATCAAAAATAAGAGAATTCACGTCAGAGACAGTCCCTGCTCCCCTTAGTAGGGAACCCACTTGGATACTGAGCTCTCATGGGTTACATCTGAGCAGGGGTTCTATAGCTTTAACAGGCCACAGAGGAAGACAATGCAGCCAGTCCTGATGAGACCCAATAAGCTAGGGTCAGATGGAAGGGGAGGAGGCCCTCCTTTCTCAGTGGACTTGGAGAAGGGCATGGGAGGAGTACAAGGAGAGAGGGTGGGATTGGGAGGGAATGAGGGAAGGGGTTACAGCTGGGATACAAAATGAATAAACTGTAATTAATATAAAAACAACCAAAAAAAAAAAAAAAAAAAGAGAATTCATGCCCTGTAGGCCTGTAGGGATGAACTCCTACACAGAGCTTCCAAAACCCATGGTCAACCCAAGGCACATGCACATGTGAGCAAAGCTAAATGGACTCAGCAGGTTATAAACGCATGTACATATGTGCATATATATATATATATGTAACAATAATAATTATGAACATATGAATTTTGGAGATGTGGGAAGAATTACACGGAGAGAAGGAAAGTTGTAAAAGGTATGTGAATGCAGTATTCATGTATGAAATTCACAATGGAAACCCATTAAAAAAGTAACATCGTCAAATAAAAAAATGTACTCATTTGATCTTCTTCTAAAATCTTTCAGTTATCTGTAAAAAAGTATCTAAAAAACGTATTACATATTACACTAATATTTACTTTGCTTATTTACTCTAGAATATAAATATTTTTAATATTTATTAATAACACCAATATATTTATTTTACATAGTAATAACATTGTTAATTTTTTACAGATTAATCCCTGATTTAAACAGTAAAACAAATATGTATATAGGCCTATATATACAACCATATGTAAAATCTGTCAGCAGTTCGACAGAATTCGGAAACAGAGAGGTTTGTTTTTATGAAATATGAGTCTGTGTAAATAAACAGGAATGATAGAATATTTAGGCTTTTGTTTTAAGGTGAATAATTTTAATTAATTACATTAGTACTCTTGTATATAACCTCTAAGTGTGAAGTCTTTATGAAATGACTCAGACTTTTTATATTAACAAGCAGTGAATTAAATGCCAAAATTTGCAAGCACAGATGCCTGCTGTGCCACAGTTTTATATGTCTCCTTTGTATTTACTGTCACCTTGACTTGGCAGTGTCTCATTCTCATTCTTATATAAAGCACACATAACATTCAAATACGGAAAACATAATAAATGTTTTTTGGAAACAAGGGAAGCTGCCATTTCGTTATGAAAAGCCGTGTCTGAGTGCACAGCAGGCTTGAAAGCATCTGATACTTCCCGGACTCCTGGGTAAGTATGGTGGGCATTTTGCCAAGCCAAACAAGCTATCCTGAAAACTGAGGGATGAACTTAGCCTAGGATGATCAGACATTCTCCATTCAAATCCAGTTATTACAATTTTTAACTTAACAGTTCAAGAGTTAGTATCTATAGTAGTCCTAGAATAAACTTTTATTTGTACTTATGTATAAAAGAAATGAACTATGGTTGTTAATAATTCCAACACTTTCTTCTCTCAAATTTTCTCTATGCTGTTTCCCTATGTGACCATAAACAATACCATGAATAAGGATACCATAGACTCTTACACAGTTTCCTGTCTGGGATGGAAATATTCACAAGTATTTTTCTTCCTTCCTTCCTTTCTTTCTTTCTTCCTTCCTTCCTTCCTTCCTTCCTTCCTTCCTTCCTTCCTTCCTTCCTTCCTTCCTTTTTTGTTTTCATTTCAAGTAAATTATGACATGCAGAGAATGGAGTTTAGTTGGTAGAATATTTGACTGCCATGTGTAACGCTTTGGTTTAATTCCCAATACACCCTCAGCTAAAACAGGAATCTTGGCTTATGTTTGTATCCTCAACAGTTAAGAGGGAAAGACAGGCAGAGCAAAATTATGAGGTTACTTTTAGTTGTTGTGAGTTGCAGGGTGGGTTGGTCTACATGAGACCCTTAAGTAAACACAATCAATAGCAATAAAAATAAAATCAAACTATAAAACAAAAGAAATATTAAAGAAATGTGCCCAGACTTATGCCATATAATACACAACATTAGCATTCAAACTCAACCCAAAAACCAATGAAAAACCTGACTGAAACATGCCAAAAAATTAAAAACTATCTCATTAGAGATAATAAGCATATGAAAATTAAGAATGTGAAAAGATGCTCAATACCATATGCTATTAGGAGAACGGAATCTAAAAAAGCAATGCAGTGGACATACATACAGATTACAGTGGCAGAAATCTCAACTACTCTAGCATCTAGTGCCGGAAGGGGAATGGAGCCACAGAGGCTCAGTGATTCAATTGGGAATGCAAATGGGACAAGCCTTTCTCCTAAATTTAATGTAGTGATCATTGTCTTGTCATGAGATTTAGCAACCAGACTCCTTTGACTTCATGCAGAAGAGTTAAAAAGTTAAATCCAACAAAAACACTTTTTCATGGGTTTATGTTTACAGCTTAATTACTTGTAACAAAACTTGAAAAGTAAACAAAGTGTCTAGCCTTCAGCATGGGGAGTATGTGAAAAAGCTGGCATATCCAGAAAATGGAATATCTTTCACCAATGAAAAGAAATAGGTCAAGCCACATGAAGACACAAAGGGACTTTGAATGAATATAAGTAAATGACTAGCCACCAGCGATGCTGGAAGGTTCAAACCGTGTGGCACTCCTGAAAATGTAACGCTTCAGAGGCCAGGTAATTGATCAGTTCCTTAGTGTTGAAGGGTGAGTAGAGATGAAAAGATACATTTTTTTCTAAAGTGCTTATTTAGAGCAAAGAATCTATTCTAAATGGTGAGTTACGCTGGCTAGTTTTCTCTCAACTTGACACAAACTAAACCATCTATGAAGCAGGACTCTTTTTTTATTATTATTTTTTATTTCATTTTTTTTTCTCAATGCAGTTTATTCAGGAACCTTGAACAATCTTCTGACCCTGGGGAAAGCCAGCCCACAGCTTAAATAGCCTCTGGGTAGCCAACCCCAGCGTGCCACATGGGCAATGCAGATAGGTCCACATACATGGAAACAAGCCAGATCCTCAGCCTTAGCCAAATATGGAGTTGTTTGTGACAGAGAGCACTCACCATGGGGAAGGTGGAAGGCGGAAACCAGCTCCATCTTTAAGGCTTGGCATTATGCAGCTCTCTACAGTTCCCCCTTTTTGTTTTTAGATGCATCAGGCAAGAGTAGAGGACTGATCTCTGATATTAGAAATAAATTGGGACTTTGTACCCATAAGAACTGACCTCTGCGCAGGCCTGTGATGTATTTTCTTGGTTGATGTGGGAGGGCCTAGCACACTGCAGGGGACCACCCCAGGATGGTCCTCCTGTTAGCCATAAAGAAGCAGGCTGAGAAAGCCAGGGAACAGTCAGTAAACTGCCCTCATCCACGGCCTCTGCCCTCAGTTTCTGCTCTAGGTTCCTTTCTTAGTTACTGCCCTGAGGTTCTAGGATAATGAAGTATGAGCCATAAGATTAAGTAAACTCTTTCTTCCTCAAGTTGCTTGTTCTTTATTATCATTATTCTTCTTCTTATTAAGTATTTTTGACTATTTAGTCACCTTATATCCCGAGAGTATGTCCCAATTGCAGCCCCCTCCTTCATCTTCTCCTAGTCTCACCCTTGCTCCATCTACTCTCCATCCTTCTTCCCCTACTACCTGTCCCTAGCCTATCAACTCTCATCAGGATTGCATGGATCCTCTTCCTCTGTGGGCTGGCGAGGTCACTCCGCCAGGGAAAAGTGATCATGGAGTAGTACTGAGTTCATATCAGAGACTGGCCCTGTTCCCCTTACTAGGATACTGTCATGGAGACTGAGCTGCCCACTGGCTCTATCTGAGTGTGGGGGGGGTCCTCTCCATGCATAGTATTTGATTGATGGATCAGTCTCTGTTGTTACACACACACACACACACACACACACACACACACACAATTTTGTCTTTGTTGGTCTCCTTGTGGAGTTTCTGTCCCCTCTGGGACTTTCTATCCCTCAGAGATATACCACTCCTTGGCATACACCGGAAAGATGCTCCACCATATAATACAGATATTTGCTCAGCTATGTTCATAGCAGCTTTATTCCTAATAGTCAGATTCTGGAAACAACCTAGATGTCCCTCAATCAAAGACTGGATACAAAAATTTTGGTACATTTACACATGGAATACTATTCAGCTATTAAAAACAAGAAAATCATGAAATTTGCAGGAAAATAGATAGAACTAGAAAAGATCGTCCTGAGTGAGGTTACCATGAAGCAGAAAGAAACACAAGGTAAATATTCACTTATAAGCAAGTATTACCTCTATAATATAGGGTAAACATACTAAATTCTACAGACCTAAAGAAGAATAAACAACAAGGAAGATCCTAGGGAGGATGTTTAATTCTCATTCAGAAGGCAAATAGGATAGACACCAGAAAAGAGGGATCAGGACAGGAGGCTATCATAGATGTCTTCTGAAAGACTCCACCCAGCAGGGTATGGAAGCAGATTCAAGTTGCTTGGTCTTACACTATTTTGTTACACAATAGGAACCCTAACTGAACAACTGTGAAGCTATTTTACACATTTGTTAAATCCCGGGAAGACTACAAAATCAAGGTTTAATCTCCCAACAAACTGGAATTAGGATGATGTTGGTGTATTAATGAATTACTCTTAATTGTAACATATGTATAATTCTCTAGTTGTTCATATTAAGGACAGACTATTTTAGGTAGGGAAACCTGCATACAGTTAACTAAATTATTTTGTCTGTTAATATAAAAAAAAAGGTATCTTGTAGCAAAGTCCATTATGAACAGAAGTTATAGGGACATAGTACAGTAGTAGAGCATTTTTGTATTCTGCAATGTCCTAAATAGTACCCAAAAACAACAATGTACGATAACTTTTAAACTGCCTTGTCACAATTATGTTTTGAAAAGTATTGTAGTGTTTACACTCACTGAGACAACTGTGGGTTTTGTTTAGAGTTGTAAATAGCAATGTTCTTGTTTTCCTGAATGACTAGACAGAACTATATAGAACTGTTTATAATATAATTGAGCTTCAAAAACTACAGTTTGCTATATTACATTTTGGTAAAAACAGAAGTTTAAACAATAGCTATTCTGAAAAGTTCATCAGTTCAATATTTTAAATATATCTTAAACTATTGTATGAATTCTATTTTCCTCCAAATGTTTTGGTGCCCCATTACATTTAACCCTACTGTTGATTCATACTATTTCATCTTAAAACCTCATTAATAGGTAAGAAAATAGATTGAAATGTAGTATATACTATAGAACACAAATAGCATAATACTTTCATATCACAAACTGTCCAGTTCCTCATGAACGAAATTATAAGCCTTTTGTGCGTGTGATGAGTCCATCATTTCTTGTCTTCACTTTTGAAACACATAGCTATTTAAACACCTTTTTAAAAAAAATTATTGATGGTTATATCTTCAGGACCCATGCTATAACACATGATAAGCAATTTGTGTCTTGAGGAAGACGTGACTTGTGGAGGTCTCCCTCTGCATGTAGACTTATTTGTACTATTGGCCAAAACCTGGACCCCTTGAATGATAATCGCAAAACTCTCTCTGAATAGAACATCTGTCTACTATCTGACAGGGCACTAGGAACATCCTCTACAAGGCTCAAAGGCTCTTTCTTGACATCTGGCAGCTATCCCCCTATCCATGTTTGGAGGCCAGAAGGTGACAGATGAGAGACTGCTTGACAACAGCACATCAACTTTTCTTTCAGCATATGCTGGAGATATAAAGATCGCCACAGAGGAACAATAAGCCCTGCTCCCAGATATGTTTATCCACAGTATGCAATGCTGTTTTAAACCTTATGATTTTTAGAACGCTTTTAGGAAAATTTTATTTGGTATGGAACATAAACAGCAGTTTAATTTCTCATTTCTTAAAAAAAAAAAAAAAGTGGAGACCTTGTGTACAATTCTTTCCCAGGGTTCTGTAATTTTTTTCTATAACTCTCCACAAAGTTATCTCTTAGAAACTCTATCTACTGTACTCCATTAATTCAGAATTTCTCATAAAATACCTAGGTTTAGGCGTTGTTTATTAAAAAGTGAAGACAGTTCTGTTTAACCACAGCCTACTCTTGATATAAATAAATTGCATTGTCTCTACTTAAATGTATATTTTTTCGCCCTAAGACTTTTGCATGTTCCCTATGTGCATAATAATTATTAAATCTTCTGTCTGAGGAAATTGAGTGCTTTCTGATGCTCAAGCATCATTTCCAGTAAGAGATATGATAATGTTAGGAAATATTTTAAGGGACAATTAACATAAAATCCATTAGCTCCAGCACACTCTCTCCCAACAAGAAAATAATACATATAGTCAACGGTGTTCACAAATGCATGTATGGCTTTGTCGAGTCAGTGCTTTCTATGTGCTTGGTTGACTTCTGGCTCCAACTCTTAACTCCTCTCAGTCTCTGTCCATGACCCTTGGCCATTTCCAACTACTCAAGCTGCAAACAGACTAAAACCAATTTGTTTTCCTTATGTTTTTAAAGCCACTAGCCTGGTATGCTAATTAGAAATAAATCGCTTGACCCATAAAAGAAACGGCAGGAAACCTGAAATGAAGGCATTATCCAACACTTCATGCTCTTTAGTGATGCCATTTTAAATATTTCAGACAGCCCATAAATAATTAAAACCTCACCACAGCAAATTATGTCCTATTATGCAAATAAATAGCCTCCTCCCCAGTTTCATTAAAGATTCCAAATGACAAGCTGAGCAGTTTAAACATAGCAAGGTATTGCAGCGAGGCGAGAAATCTTTCAATATATTTTTTTAATTGTTAGTGCCAAGTTTCATGTGGATTTTGACTCTAACACTTTAATTTGCATGAGCAAATAAACCTTTAATAAACCTTTTGTAAGTGGGGGGAATGCATCATTTAATTAAATTTGATTTGTTGTGAAACTATTGTACCTCATGAATATTTAAGAACCACAAACTCTATTTTACTGAAAAGAGTACAATATTGAGCAAGGGAGTGATTTTCAAGAAGTTAATCTGACAGTGCCTGAGAAATTAAAAGTAATTAATAAATGTTTCAAATTAACTTTTCAGAAAGTGACAGGGTAGCCCACGAGTAAATATCAACAGTGAGCTAATTCATTCCTGTCCTATACCAAGTTTTAGGCAGGTTTTCAGGCACTGATATAAATCACATCTTTCAGGAGAAACACTTTTCAAAAGTTAGTCATCAAATATTTTCAGTCTTTAATTTTAGTGCCATTGAGGTTTCTGCTTCATGCTAAAGAAACCCCAAGTTTTATATAGTCAGATATGGAAACTGTGAAATACTATAAGAAAGAAAAAAAAAACAACAAACAAATAAGAAACATGCGCTAGTGTTAAAATATTTCCTCTGTAATGCCAAAATGCTATATAGAACAGAGAAATAAGCCTAACAGAACAATCAGCTGCTGATTCAAAATATTATATTTCTTTACATTGTATTCTCGTAGTTTTACTTAAATTAAAAACTAAATGTCAAAGGAAAGTTTAATATTTTACTGGGCACTGAATTTTGAAGAAATGCTTTACTGTGTAGTATCTCACAGTGTTTATAATAAGTATGATTCTTTCTTATTCTGAAAATAAGAATTTTACAAAATACCTCCTAGGTAACCTTTTGTATCAAATAAGCAAGTATATTCTTAAAAAAAGATTCATTCATTTTATATAATATAAATTTCTCTATCCTCACATCCAAACCAAAAAAAAAAAAAAAAAAAGTCAGTTTTCATGTCATCACAATGTATCTTATTTTTAGTGTGGGTTGAATAGTCACAAAGTCATTTTTTTCTTAAAATTGTCAGCTTTTTTCTAATTCAGTTATATCAGTTTAAATGCTGTCTAGATTATAAAAATTGATACAACCATGATTTTTGTGAATTCAGGAGGACATTTGGCAAAATAATATATCCAGAGCTTATATGTTACTTGTTAAAGGTATTATCAAAAACAACAAACAAACAAACAGTAAAAGCTCCTACATTCATCCCCTAAAAGCAACGGTGCAGAAAAGAATGAATCAAGCTACTTTTGAGAAAGCAAACTTCTCCTTTCTGTATGGCACACACCACCCTCTGCACATGGCTTGTTTCAGCACTTTCTTTTCTTTCTTTCTTTCTTTCTTTTTTTTTTTGGCTCCTAGCCTCAGAAATGAGGACTGTCATCATAGACATGCTTTTATTCTTTTCTACATTTCAGCTATTTTCATGATAAGTCATCTTTCTATTTTCTAGATAGCCCCTCAATGATAATTATGTTGACTTTATAATATCTTCAACTTTTCTACCTCTGTTCACTTTATTCGCACCAAGATGTAGGAATAAAGAAATCAATAAATTAAAATAAAAAGAAATCAATAAGTTACTTTTGCATAGACAACTAACACCAAGAGAAAACAACTCCTTGCATCCAGTTAGGAAATTTTATTCCCATCACAAGTTCTAAAACCATTAACTTACATGAATATTTTTACTTTCTCCTAATCAGCCTTCTGTAGTTTAGTTTTTGCCATTTAGACAACTATGTGTAATGCTTCATTAACTCATCTCATCTTTTCTGGAGATTTTTTTTTAAATCTCATCCTTTTTTGAGATTATGATACAGTGTTCCTAAACATCTAGTTTTTAAAAATAATTTCTCAAAATATCTGATTTAATATAAAATTCTCAGGACACCATGCTTCTGTCTTTCTTGTTTTTTTCCTTTTCTTTTCTTTCTTTTTTCCTTCCTTCCTTGCTTCCTTCCTTTCATCTTTTTCTTCCTCTTTTGCCTAGATGTTCCTTGTTCAAATCCTTTGCAATGCTTTCTATTTCTAATTGAGCTATAGGTGGTAAAAACTTCTTCTTTTGTTCAAAAAAGGTCATGTTTATTTGTAAATCCCATATTTATTCATTCGTTTGTTTGTTTTTCTTTTTCATATTTTTATTATCCCTAATTGCAATGTATTCAAATTATATCCTAGCTGTGTACCCCTTCCTCATCTCCTCCCAATTCCACTCTCCCTACCTGTGCTCACCCTATGCCCCTCTCCTAGTCCACTGATAACAGAGGTCCTCCTCCCCTTCTATGTGACCCTAGCCTATCACGTCTCATCATGACTTGTTGCATTGTCTTCCTCTGTGGCCTTGCAAAGCTACACCCCCCAGGGGTAGGTGATCAGAGAGCCTGCCACTGAGTTCATGACAGAGAAAGCCCCTTCTCCACATACTAGGGAATCCACGTGGATACTGAGTCTATGGGCTACATCTGAGGAGGGGTTTTAGGTTCTCTCCATACATTGTTGTCCTTGGTTGGGGTATCAGTCTCTGCAGGACTCCCAGGGCTCAGTTTTTTGTTTGTTTGTTTGGTTGGTTGGTTGTTTTGGCCCTATTGTTCTCCTTTTGGATCTTCTGCTCCCTCCAGCTCTTCCTATCTCCCTCTTCTTTGATAAAATCCCATGCCCTCTGATCAAAGTTTGGCTATGAGTCTCAGTCTCTTGCTTAAATATCAGGAGCAGCAGAGTCTTTCAGAGGGCCTTTGTGGTATGCTCCTGTCCTGTTCCCTGTGTTCTGCTATTACCACAAACTCCTCAATAAAAGGAACTAATATTCATTGGTCTATCAACCTCAATGGACTCAACTCTCAAATAAAAAGACACTGACTAACAGAATGGTTGTGGAAACAGGATCCAACATTCTGCTGCATCCAAGAAATACACCTTACAAAAGTGACAGAGTTAAGGGCTGGAAAATGTTGTTGTTTTTTTCTTTTTTTTCTTTTTCTTTTTCCTTTTTATTTATTTTTTTTAACATTTTTATTGTTTATTATTATTAGTTACATTTTATTAACTCTGTATCCCAGCTGTATCCTGCTCCCTTATTCCCTCCCAATCCCACTCTCCCTCCCTCAGCTTCTCCCTGCCCCTTTCCAAGTCCATGGATTGGGGAGGATCTCCTCATCAAAGGAAAAATCCACCATGAGGGCAACACTATCCTAAACATCTATGCCCCAAATACAACAGCACCTGCATTCGTGAATGAAACATAATTAAAGCTCAAATCACATATCGATCCTAACACCTTAACAGTGGGAGACTTCAACACTCCACTCTCACCAAGGGACAGATCATAAAGACAGAAGCTAAATAGGAAAATAATGACACTTAGAGAGGTCCTAAATCAAATGGACCTAAGAGATGTCTACAGAACCTTTTATCCAAACTCAAAAGAGTATACCTTCTTCTGAGCACCCCACATTTATTTTTAATCTACTCTTTGAGATAAAATCATCAGGTTGTTTATAATCAATCTTCATCATGGAGCTTCCTCTTTTGGAAAAATTTTTATTTCAATTTCTCCCTATAAAATCATTACATTGAGCTTCATCTAAGTGTCCCAAGTACCATTTATTGTATCAGAGCTTTTGAAATAAAGAAAAACAGTAGATGAGTTAAAGGAACGAAGACATATAGAGGCACTCACCATCTGATCCGGCCTCATGTCCCTAACAGATTGCTTATATCAAAATCTTTTCCAAGTTATTGATTGAGTCAAGTCTCTCATTGTTTGCACTCCTGAATATGCTTACAGTACAGATTTCTTCATGTGGCACATGGCATCGCTATGCTTCTGTGTTTCTTTTTCCTGCTTTCCTCTAGACAATACCACATCTCACTTGTTGCTCAACTGAATACCCAATTTTCCTGTGTTTTTTTTTTCATACTGTTTTCACCATGAAGTATTCTTTGTGTCCCCAGATATCAAATTAATGAGTCCCTTCTCTGCTGGCATCTGTGCCTTCTCTTTTACTTAAGCTACGTAGACCAACAGATTGTAATCATTTGTTTACTCTGGCTGAATTGGTTGTTTTCTGTGTATTTTTAGAAGCTCAGGACTCAGTGTGGCATCTGCCACAAATAAGACAAATTCATTACTTGTCATTATTTGTATAGATTTAGTTTTTAATTATGTGTATAGGTGTGCATGTGTGATTCTATGCTAATGGTGTATGGGTACCTGTGGAGCTTAGAAAAGAATGTCAGATATCCCCTGCAGCTGGAATTCAGGCTATTATTTGCTACCTGACTTGGATTTTCAAATTTCAATCCCTGTGGAGAAGTGCAACCCTGCATCCCCAAACAATTTATTAAATGACAGTAAACAAAAAATCAATCAAATATATATTGGTAGAAGGCAGAATCGTCAATTTTCTAAAAAGCAGAATGTAGAAAAGAGATCTTGAAGAGTGTGACAGGGTTTCAAATCTTGATTGTCTCTTGACTTTTCAATATGTCACTTATTCTTGGTGCAGCATAACTCAGTCTTTCTTCTAAACCAACTACACAGGGCATACTTTACATGAACAGAATTCAGGCATTACTCCAAAGCATGAAGCCTGGTATAAAATGGTACAAAAAAATAACACTTTTATTATTGCTTTGGTATGTTTTGCAATTGCTTCTTAAAAATATTCTTTCCTGATAGCTAAACAATGAAAATTTTAAAAATTAAGCGTTATTTGATGTAAGTAAGATATAATGTTAAAAATAACTTATGATGGGCACTGGTGATGCACACCTTTAATCCTAGGACTCCAGAGGTAGAGGCAGGTAGATCTGTGAGTTCCAGGCCAGCCTCATTTACACAATGAGTTTCAGGACAGCCAGCACTAGAATAACTTATGATACAGGATTACCCTATGAGGATATGTGCATTTATATCTGTGTGTTCATGTGTACATGTGCATTTATGCTGTGTGTACATGTGTGTATCTTTATTCTTATCATTGTCTTTCTAATTAGCTCTATATGGTAGAATTTTATAAGGAAGAGACCAGAAGCAGAAAGACACACATGGTATATAGTCACTAATAAGTGGATATTAGACATATAATATAATATGGGATAAACATACTAAAATCTGTACACCTAAAGAAGCTAAGCAAGAAGGAGGACCCTGAGTAAGATGATCAATTCTTATGCAGAAAGACAAATGGGATGGACATTGGAAGAAGGAGAAAATGGAAAACAGGACAGGAGCCTACCATAGAGGGCCTCTGAAAGAGTCTACCCAGCACAGTATCAAAGCAGATACTGAGACTCTTAACCAAACTTTGGGCAGAGTGCAGAAAATCCTACGAAAGAAGGAGGAGAGAGTGGGACATGGAGAGGACAGGAGCTCCACAAGGAGAACAGCAGAACCAAAATATCTGGAGCCCAGGAGTGTTTTCTGAGACTGATACTCCAACCAAGGACCATTCATGGATATAACCTAGTACCTCTGCTCAGATGTAGCCCATGGCAGCTCAGTATCCAAATGGGTTTCCTAGTAATGGGAACAGGTACTGTCTCTGACATGAACTCAATGGCAGGCTCTTTGACCACCCCCTACCCTGAGGTGGGAACTGCCTTGCCAGGCCACAGAGGAAGACAATGCAGCCAGTCCTGATGAGACCTGAGAAGCTAGGGTCAGATGGAAGGGGAGGAGGACCTCCCCTATCAGTGGATTTAGAGAGGGGCAAGGAGGAGATGAGGGAGAGAGAGTGGGGTTGTGAGGGGGCTATAGTTGGGATACAAAGTGAATAAACTGTAATTAATATAAAAAGTAAAAATTTAATTAAAAAAAGACACATTAGCCACTGAGTTCATGATTAGAGGAAGGAAATGGGGGGAAGAAAGCGGGAGGGTGCAATCAGTAGGAGATAAGGAAGGGCTACAATCAATATAAAATGAATAAAGTGTAAAAAATGAAAAACAAAACAAAACTAAACTATCAAAACGTCACGTAAACGTAAATAGAGTTCCACAGAGTATGCCGTAGAGGTGATGGGAAGGCCAGGGGTATAAGATTCTTAGAAAAAAATAGGTGTTGCTCACCAGAAAACCTTGAAAAAAGACACTTAAATATTATAATGAAATATAAATGTAGCTATTGGTGTTACTGATATTCATATAATCTGCTAATACTGCTAAATACACATTGCTAATGAATAAAGAAAGAAATGCTGGTTTGTTGAGAATCGCACAGTAAAAAGGCCGTGACTTTTCACAGACTCCATCTCCTGGACTGTGAGTATGTGAAAATCGTAAGTCAAGATGTATTTAGCAGGCTTTAGCTAGTGAAATAGAGCTTAATTGTTTTTGATTATATTGTTTGATATTGCTGCTTAAATTATTAAATGCTTCTTATAATGTGTTTTATTAATTGTTTGATCTTGTAGTGCATGCCTTATTTTATTAAGAAACACTGTGAAACGTTTTGCATTGGCATCACTTATAGAAGCATAGCTCTCGTAGTCCTGTGCTTATGGAAATTACTTGGGCAGTGTTGTTGCACAGGTCACCTACCGCAACGTTCTACAGTTGAATGTAATTCAGTTTAATTTAATTCTCTATCCTTGCTCTGTGTGTGTGTGTGTGTGTGTGAGAGAGAGAGAGAGAGAGACAGAGAGACAGAGAGAGAGAGACAGAGAGGGAGAGGGAGAGAGAGAAAGAGTGTGTGTGTGAGAGAGAGAGAGAGTATGCTAGTATGTATCTGACCATGTGCCGTTCAGAGGTCCATATCAGGAATCATCCTCTATGGCTCCTCCATCTTACTCACTCTTTGTCGAACTCTCACTCAGACCCAGAGCTGGCCTATGCAGCTGGGGTTGCTGCTCAATTAGCTCTAAGGACACTTCAATCTAACAGCTGGCACTACATTCATACTGCCACACCCACATTGCATTTACATGGTTTCTGATCAACTCTGGTCTTTAGTACATCTGTGACAAGTGATGTAACCAGTGAACAACTTCCTCAGCTCGCCAATTTCCTTTATACTTAAATAATACATATCACAATATCATTCAAGAAAGTATTTTTTTTTCCTTCCATTGTAGCACATTCTGAAGGGACTATACAAGGGCCAGCAGATTAAGAATGGGAAATGGTGGGGGTTTTGAATGTGAAACATTTGCTTTGAAAAATCTTAGGGCCAGATCTCAATCATATTTTCATTTCACTAATATTAAATTTGAAGAGTACCGGGACATTGATGTGGACTTCTTGTGCTAGACATGTAATCCCTAAGCAGCAGGGTTGAGAATGACAGTTATGAGTTTTGAAAGATGACTGGCTCAAGAGAATGCCTTGTGAATAGATTAGTGTCCCTGTTGCAGTAGTGGGTTCTTTGAAAAGCAGGCTGTCCCTCTCCCTTTCTCCAAATTTGTGTTATCTTGTGCTCCTTTTCTGAGTTCACTGCTTGTTTCTCCTCTGCCATCCCCACAGCGAGTTCCATCTGCCCTTCTGTCCTGTTGTCATTCTGTTGTATTCCTTCTCTTGACTCCTTTCTGGCTCGCTCTTCTATGCTCCCTCTTTTGAGATACTTCTTCTGCAAGCTTGCCATGCCTTGCCTGCTATTATGTTTTGACCCTTCAAGAAAGTTCTCATAGCTAAAGTCACTCAATCTGGGGTTTCTGAGCCTTCAGAGCATTGAGCTACATAATCTTATGTTGTCTGTGTGTTGGTAATATGTTTTTATAGAAGCAAAAAACAAAGGCAGCAACGTCCTTTGCTTATATAATAAGGTGGGGAAAAGCAAGTTTTGTAAATGAGCTGAGAAGCTTTTTTATTTTCCACAGATATTTAGGACTGTTGAGTTTTTAGTCTTGCCTGCCAATGCTCTCCATGCTTTCCTTTTATAATATCACTAATTTGTACCCATTCTTAATATTAATAAAATGATATTGTCAATAATCTTTGGTATCTGTCTTAGTTATGTTTTATTGCTGTCAAAAGACACCATGGCCAAAGGAACTCTTATAAAGGAAAACATGTAATTGGAGCCTGGCTTACAGTTTCAGGGGCTTAGCCCATAATTATCAGGGAAGGAAGCATGGAAATGTGATTGATGCTGTGGAGGCTATGGTTAGAACTCAGTATAGACACTGTCCTTAGTATATCCAAGGCTATGAGTTATATTCATGTGCATGCATGCTTGCACATGAATATAACTCACAGGCAATCATAAAAGGGGGGTAAGGGAGGGATGGAGATAGAGAGAGACACACAAACACAGAGACAGAGCCAAACTAGTGTAAGTAGTTTAAGTAGTCCTATCAATAGGCACAATCTTGTTTCAAAAATGAGACACTCGAGGCTAACTTGTTTCCATACTGATTGGCTATTAAATTTAACCATCATTGTTGACATATGTGTATGTAGCCTAATTATTTTCTCATACAAAATTTGTTATGGTGCATATTCTTCACTAATGTTACGATTATAAAAGGTCTTCTGACATATCAATGCTTATGGCTATTCTTGACAGGACGGTGTTCCAAAATGAAGTTCCCAGTGAGTAGCGCTGGCAGTCGAACTTCTACAGAATGCCTTGCATTTCGAAAGGTAGCATTCAATGGCCCTGCTTCCGTAGCAGTGTCAAATTTGAAAATTAAATGAAATGTTTTACAGTTTTATTTTGCATATCTTAATAAAATGAATGGAATGGTAGCTTTTTTGTGTGCAGTTTTAAACGAAGCATTTTAAGTTAGAATGAGGATGGCTTTCATTCTGGGAAAATTTTAAACATACATTTTCTGTCCCTGATTATGCCTTTCAACTGCCTATATTCTTAAGGCTGATATAAAATAGTTCATATTAAAATTGTGCAGATTATTACTTTATATAGGGACAAACGTCTGAGAAATATGAAGAGCAATCATCACTGCTGGTTTTAACATTTAAAATTAACAGATTTTCCTATTCTAAATAGAAGTAATTACTATTGAAAGTATGTTTTAAATGGAATGTTATATAAACTATGACTAATTTTGATGTTCGGTTGAACAACTTATATTTAAGATTTAGTTTTTAATATGAAGATATTGGTCAATTTATATCTACTTAAATAACTTTACATGTCTATATATTTGTCTTATAGAAAAAATAGCAGCCAAGTTGGTCATAAGTGTCTACCATCTGATATATTGTGTACTAGTTTCTAATTTTCTTTCCCTAATATTCTACTCTTATTATCATCTCATTTTATGTTTTTGTTTCATAAACTGTTACACATTATCTTCTTTATGAGCAATGTTTACTTAAAAATGTACAGTGTAGACTCAAAATAATGAACTATAGTTGATCATTAACATTCTCTTGTTAGCTTCAGTGTTTCACTAGGGCATAATACTTCCAAAGAGTAAGCCAAAACAATTTTGCAAATATGATATTAATTTGTTTGTCATTTGAGGCAAATATTTAGACAAATTTATAGGATAAAATTCAGACCCTTCGAGTGTCATCAGGAGATCAAGTTGAAAGTCATTTTCTTATTATTTATTATCAAAGTTTATCAGGGATTATTATTTATTTATATATTGCTATATAAAACAGTGTGAACATTTTTATGCTTCTTTTTTGTCCATGTTTTGCCATGGTTTTTGTGCTATAAAAATGTGATGCAGTATCACTAGATTGGAGATGTGTTGTCTTTTCTTCTTTTTATTATTAATTACAGTTTATTCACTTTGTATTCCCCCATAAGCCCCTCCCTTCTCCCCTCCCAATCGCACCCTCCTTCCTCCTTCTTCACACATGCCCCTCTCCAAGTCCACTGATAGGGGAGGTTCTCTTCTCCTTCCTTCTGATCTTAGTCTGTCAGATCTCATCAGAGTGGCTGCATTGTCATCTTCTATGGCCTGGTAAGGCTGCTCCCCTCTCAGGGGGAGGTGATCAAAGAGCAGGCCAATCAGATTATGTCAGAGGCAGTCCCTCTTCCTATTACTACATAACCCACTTGGACACTAAACTGCCATGGGCTACATCTGTGTAGGGAGGGGTTCAAGGTTATCTCCATGCCTGGTACTTGGTTGGAGTTTGAGTCTCTGGGAAGACCCTTGTGTTCAAATTTTCTTGTTCTATTGCTCTCCTTGTGGAGTTCCTGTCCTCTCCAGATCTTACTATTTCCCACTTCTTACATAAATTCCATGCACACTGCCCAACAGTTGGCCATAAGCCTCAGTGTCTGCTTTGATAGTCTGCAGGGCAGAGCTTTTCAGAGGCCCTCAGTAGCAGGTTCCTAGCTTGTTTCCTGTTTTCTTCTTCTGATGCAAATCAAAATGACCCTGAGATTTCACCTTACACCCATCAGAATGGCCATGATGAAAAACTTAAGTGACAACACATGCTGGAGAGGCTGTGGAGAAAGGGGAACCCTCCTCCACTGCTTGTGGGAATGTAAACTTGTACAACCATTCTGGAAATCAACCTGGCCCTTTCTCAGACAACTAGAAACAGTGCTTCCTCAAGATCAGTCATACCACTCCTAGGCATATATCCAAAAGAGGCTCAAGTACACAATAAGGACATTTGCTCAACCATGTTTGTAGCAGCTTTATTTGTAATAGCCAGAATCTGGAAACAGCCCAGATGCCCCTGAAGAATGGATGCAGAAATTGTGGTACATCTACACAATGGAGTATTACTCTGCAATGAAAAAAAAAAAGGGAAATCATAAAATTTGTGGGTAAAGGGTGGGACCTGGAAAGGATCATCCTGAGTGAGCTGTCCCAGAAGCAGAAAGACACACACGGTTTATACTCACTCATATAGACATGTAATATAGGATAAACTTACTAAAATATGTACATCTAAAGAAACTAATCAAGAGAGAGTACCCTGACTAAAATGTTCAATCCCCCTCCCGAAAGGCAAAGAGGAAGGACATCAGAAGAAGAAGAAAACAGGAGATATGTTTTTATGAGAAAAATTCACTGCCTCATTATTTCTTTTAGAGTTTCACTAACTTTTTTTTTCCTCTCTCTCTCTGTATAGCCTTGGCTGTCCTGGACTTGCTTTGTAGATCAGGCAATCATCAAACTCAAAGAGATCTGCCTGCCTTTACCTCCCTGAGTGCTGGCTTTACTAACATTTGTAATTTGTAACATTTGTAATGAAGCCTGATATCTGGATATTCATGCTCTTGCCATTATGGAGGTATTAGTAATGGTATTCTCCCCAAAGGCCCTAGTGGCAAATCTTCCCTTGTCCATTTCAGCTTCTGAAAGACTGATGTTAGGGTGATGACTATGAAGATCCCATTTCTGCATGTTTTCATATTGTCCTTTTCTTCCTGCTCTCACAAGGACATATAAGGAATTAGGCTCCACCAACACTATGTACTATGACTTCATTTGAAGGTAATTTAATTGCATCTGTAAAAACACTATTACCAAGTAAGGTTTTTTTTTCAAAATATTCAGGGAATGGAGTGTTCATCTCAGTTTAGAGGGTATTATTGCTCAGCTGTTTGTTGACTCTTTAAGTCATGCATTTTATGCCCTTACCTGTTGTGGATATAAACATGTTTTTGTTTTGGTCTCAGGTGTGGGATGTGGGACTGATTCAGATGGTCCATGGAAGCAGACTACTTGCCTCATGTGGGCTCTGAGAGGAGCTCTTTGCCAGCTGCAAATAGTTCAAATCTGAAGACTTTAGAGAGGGAATAAACGCCAGAGCTCAGAGACCATGGAGAGCAGAGAACTAACAATATTGCTCTTGATTCCCCCTTGCTACTCCTGGTTGCTGTTGTGAGAGAAATTGGATATCTCCTGAAACAAGAATTGGACTGGCTCCAAGGAACCCAACAGCCCTAACCAGCAGGAAGCAGCTAAGAGAACTATGCCCCCTCTCCAACTAACCTTTTCTTTCTCCTACCTACTAATGGGGTGATGGAAGGGATTGGGGTGGAGTAGAAAGAAAACTATATAAGAAAAGTAAATAAAAGAGTTTTTAAAACACCTCCATTTACCTATTTTTTACTTTAACAATCACTAGCATATTCAGTAATTTTGTCAAAAAAATAATAGTAAGTATATAGAATCATAAATTATATACATTTTAGGACTGATCTTTTTCACAGAGTGGAATTTTTTATAAATTCATGGAGACTGTTTTGCATATCATTAATTAATTTTTGTTTTAATCACCTGAATAGTAGGCCATGCTAATGTTGGAGTACACTTTGTTTAATCATGTTCATTTAAGCATGTCTGTGTACCTCAGAATTGTGGATAAATGAATAAATTAACAGAAATATTTATATACAGATTTCTCTTTGAGACCTTCTTCATTTCCTTGGAAATTCAATGACAATACTCTGAAAAGTATTTCAAGGCTATTACCAGATGATGATAGAGATGTGGTTCATTAGAAAAACACATGCTAATTTTCTTTTAGCATTCTTTGTCCTTAGAGGATTTCACAATTACTAGAAATCCCAAACATCTTTTGTTTACATTTAAGAACATATGCAATTGTACATACTTTGAAGCACTGTTCAAAGAAATGTAAAAAGTGTAAAAGAAGTATATCTGTGAAACACGTGCCTATAAATGAATCTTTGATTAATAGTCCACACTCATCTGTCTTTTTTTGTCAGCACTTATCACAATCTACTGCTGTGGACTGCTTACTCACTAATCCCTTCATTTTACAGGATTTTAAGAGTGTGGAAATGTTCAATGTGTTCATTATGCTTGAAGTCACTATTCTGACTGCAGCATTTCTCTTGACACTGCAAGATTCAGCTATGTCTTGTTTACTTTTCTAGCAAAAAGCAAACTTGTATTTAATTCCTGAGAGAACAAATCAGAAACTAATTCAAACACGGTAATGAAAAATAAAGCACTTGTACTATGAAGCATACCAAAGTCTTACTTAGGTGGTTGGGAACGGCGATACAAAGCTCCATACATTCGGAGAGCCTAATAACTATCACAGTTATAGGGCACAACACTGCAGAACTTCATTTAAACTTTACCTCCTCGGAGTCCTGTTTGTGCAGTATAGAAAACTCTTTCTACTTCCAATTATTTTCAGAAAACATAAGCTATATGTTTGCCCTCTGTGCCCATTTTCTTGTCTCTTCATCTTATTCTCCTGAAATAATTTTTCAAATACTCACTTTTCAAAATCCTTTTGGAAAATATGTTTAGTTTTACTCTTACTATTGATATGCCGAGAGATGTGATCATTGCAGGAGCCACTGGGCAGCCTTGCCCATAGACTCGAGGAATGCTAAGTCTGAAATACATTCATTGAAGTCATAGATTTTTATCCCTTTCTGCCCCTCTTCCTGCACTTGCAGTACTAAGCAAAAAAGCCTGTAAATACAACCAACAGGATCCAGGGCAATACTGTACCACCAGAGCCCAGCTATGGCTATGTTACTACAATAAGCCCTAGATATCCTAACAGAACCAACACACAAGTCCAATCTTATGACAATCATAGAGGCTTTTAACAAGAAAATGAATACATCTTTTAAAGAAATACAGGAACATACAATCAAACATGTGAAGGAAATAAATAAAAATGAAAATAGAAGCATTAAAGAAAACACAAAGAACAGGAATGTTGGAGAAGGAAAACCCTGGGTAGAGAACAGGAACTACAGATGCAAGCGTCTCCAACAAAATACAACAGATTAAAGAGAATTTCAGGTGTATAAGATACAATTGAGAAAACACATTGCTCAAAAAATGTTTAAACTAGAAAGTTCCTTACACAAAACGTACAAGAAATCTGGGACACTATGAAAGGACCAAGTAAAAATAATAAGAGTAGAAGGAGAATACTCTAAGCTCCAAGGTCCAGAAAATGTTAACGAAATCATGAAAGAAAAATCTGTAAACCAATAAAAGAAATGCCAATAAACACACCAGAATGTTACAGAACGCCAAATAGATTACATCAGAAAAGCAAATCCTCCTACCACATAATAATCAAAACACTAAAGGTACATAACAACACATACAAAAAGAATATTAAAAGTTGCAAGGGGAAAAAGAAAAACAAGTAACATATAAAGGCAGACATGTCAGAATGACCTATGACTTCTCCACAGAGACTCTAAACGCTAGAAGGGCCTAAACAGATAGATGTCTTCCAGACCTTATGGAACCACAGATATCATCCCAGACAACTATATTCAGCAAAACTTTCCACCAGCATAGATGAAGAAAAAAAAATATATTCCATGTCAAAAATCAAACTTAAAATCTGTCCACAGTGCTACAAAAGACACTAGAAGGAAAATAAAACCCTAGGAGGTTAACTGGATCAAAGAAAACACAGATAATAAATAACTCCACATCAGCAAAAATAAAAGAAAGAGAACACACACACACACACACACACACACAGACACACTACCACCACCACCATCAGAATAACAGTAATTAACAGTCATTGCTCATTAACATATGTCTGCATCAATGGACTCAATTTCCCAATAAAAATTCACAGGATAACAGAATGAATTCAAAGACGGAATTCATCATTCTGCTGCATTCAACACCTGAGCAAAAAATTGTAGATATTACCTAAGAGTAAAAGGCTGGAAAAAGGTTTTGCAAGCAAATAGACCGAAGAAACAAGTTTGAACAGCCATTCTATTAACTAATAAAATAGATTTTTCAACTAAATTTAAACAAAAGAGATAGGGAAGTATACCTTATACTCATCAAAGTACAAATTCACCAAGCTGATGTCTAAATTCTGAACATGTATGCCCTAAATGCAAGGGCACCCACATTCACAAAAGAAACATTACTGAAGCTGAACTCAAACCCCAAATTAATAGTGGAAAACATCAGCACACTGTCATCAATGAACAAATCACTGAGATACAACTTAAACAGAGAAGTAAAGAAACTAAATGATAATGTGAATCATCTGGATCTAACAGGTTTCTACAGAACAAACACAAAAGAAAGATTACACCTTCTTTTCAGCAACTCATGGATTCCTCTATAAAATTTAGCATGTAGTCTATCACAAACCAAGCCTCAACAGATACATAAAATGAAAACAAACCCCTGTATTTTATCAGATAACCATGAATTAAAGCTGGACTTCAGCACCACCCTACAAACCCTACAAACTCATGGCAACTCAACAACTCTCCAAATAATGACCACACTGTCAGGAAGAAATAAAGAAATTAAAGGCATTCTAGAATTCAATGAAAATGAGGGCACCACATACCCAAACTTACAGGATCAAGAAAATGTGGTACATTTACAGAATGGAATGTTGCTCAGCTATTAAAAACAAGGACATCACAAATTTTGCAGGAAAATGAATGGAACTAGAATATATCTTCCTGACTGAGGTAGCCTCTAACCCAGAAAGTCACACATGGTATACACTCATTTATAAGTGGATATGAGCAAAAAAGTACAGGATAACCAAGCTACAATCCACAGACCCAAACAAGGTAATTAACAAGAAGTACCCAAGGGAGGGTGCTTGAATTTCATTCAAAAAGGGAAATAAAAAAGAAGTCTGAAGTAAAGGGAAAGAGGGAACTGTGTGGGAATGGGGTTGGGGAGGGGAACTGGGATGGAAATCAGGTGAGCGAGGATGGAGGAGGGCTGAGAGTGAGACCAAAATCTCTGTGGGGGCAGGGGCATCTCTGGGACAAGCAGGAGACCTGGGACAGGGGGGACTCCTGGGAGTCTATAAGGGTGACCCTAGCTGAGACTCTTAGCAGTAGGGGAGATTGAGCCTGAAACGATTAAGTCCTACAGCCAGACAAGGCTGCCAATGGAAAGAGAGGAACAGCATCCCACCCACAATCCTTCATCCCCAAATCTGTCCTGCCTACAAGATATGCAAAGATAAAGAGGAAGCAGTGACACTGTTAATGATACTTTTCTATGCTTGCAGACAGGAGCTTATCATATCTGTCCTCTGTGAGGCTTCACTCAGCAGCTAATGGAAGCAAATGTAGAGACTCACAAGCAAACATTAGGTGGAGCTCAGAGAGTCCTGTGGAAGAGTCCTGGGGAAAGCTTGAGGTAGCTGGGAAGTCAAGAATATCAGAAGAAAACCCACAGTGTCAACTAACCTGGACACAGAGGGGCTCACAGACACTGAACCACCAACCAAAGACCTTGCATGGGCTGGACCTAGGCTCCTTTACACATAGGTAACAGACTTCCAGCTTGGTCTTCCTGCCAGTCCCCTAACAAGTGGAGCTGGGTCTGTGTCTGACTCTGTTGCTTCTCTTTGGTTCCTGAGCCATTTTGTCTGGCCTCCGTGGGAGAGGATGCCATTGGTCCTGCTGTGACTTTATACCAGGGTGGTGTTCTTCCCTGTATGCAAGGGGAGAGGGCACGGGGCAAAATGGTTGTAAGGGTGAGAACAAGAGGAAAAGGAGAGGGGCTTTTATCAGGATGTAAAGTGTATAAATATAAAAATTAAGGGAAAAAGGAAAAGATTTTCTTTACAGTTTAATGAAGGAATTGTCTCCCCTGTGCACCTGAGTAAGGGAGTGGCCAAGGTATGAGTGAGAAGACATAGTCTCAATATAAGATCTGTCTTCAGGACCGAAGAAAGAACAAAGCTAGAAATAACTGTGTGAGTATATTGAAAGAAACACTTGTTCTCTATTTCGTTTCATAGTTTTGACAAATAAAATGCTTAGCGTATTATTTTACAGTTATGTGATATATTAGACCATTGCAATGTTGCCACTTGTTAAACATAAAGCATATTGTTTTATGGATTGATTTTATAGGTAATTTATATAACTCAATTATTATATTAGAAGTGTGTCGAAATAACTGCTAAGTATATGTTTACATCAAGCTGTTTTCAGTGATTCCAGAATACTTTAACACCACTAACCAGCTTGTCATTAGCAAGTGGAAATTCTTATTTTCTAATTTAACCACGATAAAAATAGATTCCTTAAATTTTGTCCTCTCCAAAATGTACATAAAAATAACTGAAATTATTAGTTTGTGTTCTAGTAAATACTTACTACTATTTTCTAAATGAATATTTTTTCGTTATGTCCATTTCCTAAATCTGGCATTAAAATCATTAGAGATTTATTTCTCACGTCTTTTCAAAGAACGCTCCGTGCATCTTTCAGTGTGTAGTTCCCATGAATTTCTTTGTTCTGTTAGCCTGCCCCATTGGCTAAACAGTATTGGGGGAAAGTGCCTTCCTTTTGATTGAGTTCTTCTTTACTAGGCAAAGCCTTGTTGTTTTTGTACTGTTCACTTGGCCTCCCACAGCTCTCCCCATAGATTGCTGTGAGTGCACTGCCAGGGGCCAGAGATCCCTGCTAGGAGGAGATCAAACCTCCACCACAGGAATTCTGCAAGGCAGGTCAAGCTAGGCTCTGAAAGTCAGGCTACATCATATACAGTGTTATGACTCATTTGGAATTCTTTTTCTGTGCCTTGTCTTCCTCACTGAAAACCCACTTCTAAGCAGTTTTAGGTAGTGAATTTCCAAATGGTGAAGCAGGCTGTGTTTCAAAAGGCTAGCTGGGGGGCTGTCTTTGGGTGACAAGATGCTTCTCCACAATTTAGTATTGTAAAATAGAATGGAATCCCTACTTCAGCAAGAACACACTGAGATAAAATCACAGTAAGGTCTAATTTAACGGCACTGAACTTCATGAAGACAGTAATTTTGATACAGTAGTTGAAATCACAGTTTACCAACAAATAGGTTTCCATTATTTGCATGGCCATGTGGATCAATACTTCTGGCAAATCTTTTGCCTGGTGGTAGGGCAACATTTCAGGCAAGAGCTTCCACTTGTATATAAACATAAACTTACTCAGGAGATTCACAAAGTCAATTTACAAGAAGTTTATGAGCTAGTGATTTTTTAACTCATGTGCAGCCAGTAAGGAATTTATAAAAAGTATATAAAGCCAGTAAGAATTTAAATCATATTAAGAACTTATGTAGGATTAACTTACATCCCTTGAAAGAAAGGCTTGTTGCCTCAGTAGACATTTTCTAATTGCATTACATTTATATTTTTATTAGCTCTGTGCAACCATCCTACTATAATTATGGTTTGATTGCACAGTGGAAGAGAGGAAGCTAACAGTCTACAATTTTAAAAGTCATTTCTTTAAAAAATAAACTTTTCCAGAATTTATTTCAGTGCTTAGATTTATTTACCTGTTTCTGTTTGTTTGTATTTTCTTATTTGTGAGTGTGTCTGTGAGACTGCAAAGGTTTATGTGCATTATGTGTATACAGGAGCTGGAGGAGGCCAAAAGAGGTTGCTGTGCTCCTGGAGCTAGACTCATAGACAATTGTGGGTAATTGTGTTGATTGTGGGAATGGCTTCTGTATCCTCTGAAGAGGAGTAAGCACTCCTAACTTCTGAACAATCTCTCTATTTTCCTTTAAAATAGTCTCTCTCTCTTTGTAATAGTGAAGTGAAAGTGGAGATAATGTCCATAATAATCTTTTAATAAACAAGTCCAAATATAATCATGTCTTAAGTATGTTATAGTTTTCCATTTACTTTATTCACTCAAGGAAAAGCAATGCTAAATGTATTCAAGAAAATGCACCCCTCCTAGAAAGCAATGCCCTATATAAATTGATACTGCAGTGAAATTTTACCATAATTTTAAACCAAAAAATGCTGTCTGTAACAACAGACAGAATTGTCCTAACCAAAGGTTATAGAAAAATAAAACTGAGTTTCTATTAAAAAATAAAACAAAGAGAATATACTTTTATTATATATATGCTCCTTGTAAATATTTTGATCAGGATTCACAAAAATTAAACCTAAATCTGGCTAATTATGATTGTGACTAATTTATGTTTTGTATACCTTTCTTTTTTCAAAGAACAGTAAATTCACACAGGTATATAATTTAGTTTAATCTATAGAAAATATGAAATTTATAATTTTACAGTCAAATGAGTGCTTGAACATGACAAATGTATTTAAAAGTAATTATGTTAAGTAAAAATATGCAATTAGTCAATCATACTTATGCTATGACACATTCATTTGTAGAGAGTGCATTATAAAAAACACTCATGTTTTGTTTAATTTTATTCAGCATGTTTACATGCCACAAGTTGACATAAAATTAGTGACACAGAATTGTGGAAGAGGTTAAGGATTAGAATCTTTTATTCTTTGTGTGATGTTTAAGTCAGCTCTTTTATAAAATACTTGATATCTGTCTGAGTCAATTGATATCTATATATATGACAATTCCATTCATTTTAATGCCATAAAAAAGCAATTTAATTACGAAATTATGATATATGGCATTTAAATCTCCAAGATTTCTATTAGCAATTTGATTGTGAAATAAAATAAATGGTCTTCCACCTAGTATCTAGGTTTATAAATACGCATAGGTAAAGTGTCTTTAGTATGCAATTATAGTTGCTTAACAATAATATATATGATAACTTCATGTTTCAATTCTGATTGAAGAATCTTCTTTCTGTAGTTAGTTACTCAAAAATACTTAAAGAAAAATATACGTCTAAATCCTCATTCCTTTATCTTAGTACAATATTTAGAAAAATACCTTATTCTTGACACAAAGATGAATACTTACTAAGATAAAATCTAAATCTCCAAGTATGTTTCCTAATAAGGGGAACAGGCATGAACTCAATGGCTGGCTCTTTGATCATCTCTTCCTGAGGGGTGGAGGGAAGCTTAACAGGCCACAGAGGAAGACAATGCATCCAGTCCTGATGGGACCTGATAGGCTAGGGCCAGATGAAAGGGGAGGAGGACCTCCCACATCACTGGATGGGGAGGGGAATGGGAGGATCTCAGGGAGGGAGGGCAGGATTGGGAGATGATAAGGAAGGAGGCTACATCTGGGATACAAAGTGAATAAATTTTAATAGATAAATAAAAATAATAATCTACAAACAACAGCAACTATAATGAAATAAAAAAAACATTAAATAAAAATCCCAGAGCCACGTGTGAGCTATTTCCCTATGAGCTATAGTTATAGAGACCCCAAATGTTTTCCAAACAACAGAGGCTACTTCCAGTGCCTTTGTTTCCTACTTTTTTTCTTCCACAAACATGCTAAAAAAATCACTTCTGAGGACAGACACCACACACACTGTCTCCAGGATAGAGAGAGATAAAGCTGGAACTGAGCTGGATGCTTCTCCCCTGCCGGCCAGCTTTTTCGCTATTACCAAAAGTGCCATGCACACTGCTGGGGGAGAAAATCCATTTACAGTTTTCAACAGTGGTGGATCATGAATACTACAATATTGACCTGCCTGGCCAAGACACCCACTGGTGCAGTGGTGACATAACAAATTAATTGAGATAACGATGGAAGTCTGGTTGTATTTGAGGCCAGTTCCACTGGGGAAGTTTCAAGCCTGATATTGTAAACCTGATCAGTGCAAATTGTAGGAGACACCTTAGGCTCCTGTGGGGAATATGCTACTGTTGTTTTGCTGCATAGACATGTCAAATTGACACATGTATTCTTTATAACATAGATCATTACTCTTCTCAACTTGATCAGAAAAGTCCCCCACCACCCATTTCAGTGAATAAGCAATTCATAACCAGCCAATTCTCTGAGAACAATTAACTGCTGGTTTCATTTTTTTTCTTTTTTAATTTATTACAGTTTATTCACTTTGTATGACAGCTGTAGCCCCCTTCCTCATTCCCTCCAATCCCACCATCCCCCCCTCTTCTACTCTTATTCCCCTTCCCCAGTCCACTGATAGGGGAGGTCCTCCTCCCCTTCCATCTGACCCTAGACTATCAGCTCTCATCAGGAGTGGCTGCATTGTCTTCCTCTGTGGCCTGGCAAGGCTGTACCCCCCAGTTTGAGGTGATCAAAGAGCCAGCCACTGAGTTCATGTCAGAGACAGTCTCTGCTCTTCTTACTAAGGACCCCACTTGGAGACTGAGTCAATGGGCTACATCTTAGCAAGGGTTTTAGGTCCTCTCCATGAATGTTCCTTGGTTGGGGTATCAGTCTCTGCAGGGCCCCTGGAGTTCTGTACTTCTAAATGCAATCAATTATCTGACCCCATGTCCAAATGCTGCAGGGACATTGATAAAGACTGGGAGACTGTGTTACTTCTTCAGGATGAGGGGGATGCTGTGAATCATTGGTGTCTACACATAACACATAGAAGCTGTGTTTCCCTGCACGAAATCTGTGGTAGAAGAACTCATGAAGTTCCACAGCTGTGCTGAGGAAATTTTGGCAGGTCATACATGCTGGAGGAGAGGCCATTTTTTTTAGTAGTTTACTCCATGTTAAGCGGTCATATTCCAGTAAATAACTTGACAGTCATATTTATGCAAGCAATCCTAATTAATCTCAGTGGGTCATAAAAGAAAATAGGTCTTGAAAGCAAGAGGGGGTTTGTTTGGAAGAAGAAAGGTACACATGGTTTTGTAAGGGGTTAAGAAGGTACCTGATCATGATACATTATATAACGTATGCAATTTTCTACTTAAACTAATCTTATTTTTCTTTGAAATTTCCAGTCATATATTCAATATATCTTGATCATATTTTTCCCTTCTATTCCATCTCCAGTTTCTCTAGGAACATTCGTATCTATAGCTTTCACAACTTTACGCTCCCTTGTAAAATTTATTTCTGCTAAAATAATAGTAATAACAATACATAGATTGAGTTTGATTAATCCTGCTCATAGTGTATGAGGAAGGAAAAATAATCCAATCAGGCTTGCACAACCTACTAGTGGCGACACCTCAACGGAAAGAGATTACTTTGCTTTCATCTGGATCTGCCAGAAATACCTCACCTAAGGGCAAAGCCTTGACATTGACTCCCAACCCTTGCTGGAAAATTTAACTGACTTGTTCTAGTGCTGCTAAACAAAGCTGCTTTTAGTCAGGTGAACAAATAAGCATGTACTAAACAAAAGAGAGCATTTCACTCCACTCCCCTCCATCTACCGGCTCTTGCATTCTTTTCACTCCCTCTCCTGAAGATGAAGAACCTTGAGATGCTGAACCTTGATATGTGGTGCTGTTGGGAGAATCATTTTTGTCAGAAATATCCTCTGTTTTTCTTTAAACAACTTTTCCTGATTGGTTAAATAAGGAGCTGAGTGACCAATAATAGCTAGGCAGAAGGAGATAGGCCTGGCTTCTGGAGAGAGAGCAGTTCTGGGAAGAGAGAAGCTGGAGATTTTTGCCAGTGAAATGAGAGGCTGTTGGACTGGGAAGAGGTAGCATGCGACTCGGGAGAAAGTAGATTGCGGTAGACTGGGGAAATTGATTTTAATTGAAATTATTTATTATTATTATTATTATTATTATTACTGTATTACAGATTATAATACAGTTTTCAAAGCTTAGTAAAAAAAAATCCAAAATCTGTAATCACTAATTTTCCACCGGAGTCAGGCAGTTTATAAGATGGACAGGCACAGTAAATGTCAGAGGGTTAAAAATGATTTTGAAGCTGAGTCTGGTGGCTCACAAGTGTAATCATGGTACTTGGAATACCTAGACAGGATGATAGACACATTAGAGACAAAGAGTGAGTTTCAGGCCAACCTGAACTACTGAGACTGTCGGAAAAGCAAGATCATAACACCATCAAAAGCAAAAGGAGCTTAAGTGAAAGAAATGAACTGTAAAAATACGTTTCTATCTGATATTTCTTTTGTGTTAGACCTATCACCTGTGTGTATTATTAAAAAATATGTGTGAAAATATCAAAATAAATCTGACGTTAATTCATAATACATTTACTAGCAACATTTAGTGCAAGGTATTTTATTTTATTTTATTTTGTTGCAATATTTAGTCAGTATTTACTCATCTTTGTGAGTCTGGGTTTGTGTGTGTCTGTATCTGTGTGTGTGTGTGTATGAGTGTGTGATTAACATGAGTGTATATACACACATTGCCACAGTGCACGTACAGAGGTCAGATTATAAAACTTCAAGTATTGGTCATGGGTATTAAATAACTGGTTTAGCCAGTGATTTAAAATATCCTGAGGCATTAACTTTCAAATAAAACCTTAAGTTTGTGTGTTCCTGATAGTCTGTTAATAGCTATTTTTTTTAAAAAAGGTCATTATTAAGAATAGGTATCTTCTTTATCAGAGACACTGTTGTATTTTTAAATTTAATTTTATATTTCTTTATTACAATTTATTCACTTTGTATCCCAGCTGCAGCCCCCTTCCTCATCTTCTCCCAGTCTCACTCTCCTTCCCTCTTCTCCTCCTATGCCCCTCCCCTAGTCCCCTTAAAGGGGAGGTCCTCCTCCCTTTCTATCTGACCCTACCTTATCAGGTCTCATCAAGGCTGGCTGCATCATCATCCTCTGTGTCCTGACATGGCTGGTCTCCCTAGGGGGAGGCAATCAAAGAGCCTGTCACTGAGTTCACACCAGAGACAGCCCCTGTACTCCTTACTAGGGTTCCCACTTGCAAACTGAGCAACCAATGGGCTTCCCTGAACAGGGGTCTGGGTCCTCTTTTACTGATATGGCATGTACATTTATATATGGATATGGAATTTTACTAGAATGGCCATAATTATTTAATATAAATATATTCAAGGACATTTGGCTTCTGAACCATTTAATCAGTTAGTTTACTAAATTTTAAAACTGTCTAGCGGCATGCTTAATGTTATGACTTGACTGTTAGGTGTTAAAAATAATTACAGGGAAAGTAGTGAAAATCAGAAAGCATTGAGATGAATTTTTTTTAAAAAAATGTGTGAGCTGTGATAAAAACATAGACATTGTAATGGTGCAGTTTGAGCTGTGGTCTGAGACTCCTCAACCGATATGACCTGAATAAATGTGAAATTAAGATTTTCCTCACACCTTGGGCAGTCTCATTTGACATATTATAAATGGGTAGGCCAGATGGTGTTTGGGCAGACAATCAGCTTCGATTGCAAACCTGTCCTCTGTAACATACACATACAGCACAAGGCTGCTGAGAACAAACTCTGCTTGAATAATGATGGGAAGGAAAACTAGGAAACTGTGCTTCTGTTAGTGAGATGACTGCATTATTTAATATAAAATACGCAATAGATAAAAATCCAACCTGTTTCAAATCATCTACAATATTTTGTTAAAATAATTACTTCCAAAAGCACACATAAATCACTCTCATCAGAGTCTCGGAATGGCAAGCCTAAGAGTAGATTTTCCTTGGTTCATTTTTTGTATTTTTAAAATGTAAATTTCAATTTTACACGCATCCATATGACTATAGTTAGCACTCTAGGTAAGTTTCTACAAATTTGTGATTCTGTCAGTTACAGAAAGAAACTGTATAATTCTGTTTCTGCTTCACAGTTACAAAGGGCAGTGGCAGAAAGTGGTGCCGGACCATGGTACAAATCCTGTATCTTTGGAATAATCGCCATTCTGGTTGGATTTATTTTGCTTTTCAGTGACTCTGTACGCTCACCTGAAATAATGGGCCCTAAAATAATGATTGCATCCACTATTTACAATATTATAAAGATAAGGGGATTCACAGAAATGCAATATGTCAGCAGTACGTGTTCAAGGGTTACGTATCATTATACCTCCATCCAGAAATATCCTTACTGGGCAAGTATGAATGAACCAACATTTGAAAAAAAAATCACTTGATGAGATTTCAAATAGGAATCAAAATAACAGTTAACAAATGTGAGTATGAGAATACACACACACACACACACACACACACACACACAAATACATCCTGAATGAAATTTAAGAAAGATTTAAGAAAGTATATCACCACTTAGCTTTTAATCATTTCATAGTAGGCTTCAAAAATCTATTATTATTTCATCCACTTATTTTTTCTTCTGCAAATGTTGAACTGGTACTTCAAAAAACTAAACGTATTTTTTTTTTTTTACTAAATAATATATATATTGCAGTGTGGCAAATAACTGAAGAAAAAAACCTGAAATCTCTTTGATGATATCCAAAATCGTCACTTCAACACAATATACACATGAAACTTTTGGCTTTGATCCTGTATCTATCTATACATATTTTTTATAATTAAAACTAAGGCAGAAATGTAAATGTTTCTTCACATGGTTGTTATAGATATTGTTAGTATGGTTGTTTAGTTTTAGATACATATTATATATAATGACTATATAAGTATAAGGAAAATAAATACATAATATGTTTTTACATCATTGTATATGTTGTTTTATGTGTGTTACATATAGAAATATCTAACATATTGTGTGACATATATTATATAACATATATCATATATTATGACTTATATTATTTAACATATATACTAATATATAACACATATAATAATTATATAAGTATAATACAATAGAAATATATAATAAAATATAATTTATTGTTAAGTATCAGATTATACATATAAAATATTTAAGTATTTTTGCCCATTTTATTGATATAAATATTATTCCACATTAATATCTCTATCTTTCACTCATACAATATTACAAAACAATAATTAGACACAGTCATTGCACAGTTTTATTGACAGAATATATAAATCAAAAGATTAATCAATAAATCATACATTCAAATAAACTGATCAATGATGTACTGTTTAATTTTGCTTAAATCTGAACAGATTTCTGGGTTCATAGTCAATTATTAAATTATATCTGATTCTCTCTTTTTTTCTAATTACAATGTTATAAAATGGCCATATATCTCTCTCCTTATCCATTCACAATGAAAAATTTTATATTCTGCTCCCCATTCAGTCAATGAACAGACCTCAGCTTGTTTAGCGCCTGAAATTAGGTGCACTCTGGATAGTATGACTGTATACTGGTGCTTTTCCTTATCTTTAGGACCCAGATATTATTTTTCCTACTGAAAGTCAGAGAAGTCAGTTCAAGTGTATTGTTTTGATTTATTTTCACTATGTGTTCAGATTCCTACACTGTCATGTTCAGTCTTGCCTGAGCATCATGTTCTCCACGGTGGCATTCACCTGTGACTGAGTGCCATGATTTTCACTACAGTGCTCTGCATTGCTTCACACACAGAATTGCTGAGCCACTGGAACACAGGTTGAATCTTCAAAACCTGTGAGTCTACATAAATCTGTGTCCTCTTCAGTCACTATGTTATGCCTTTTAATACAGTGAAGAATTTAACACTGAAAATTGGAGCAAAGAAGTGGAGTTATGGCTATTATAGCACCATGGACATGTGGGTCAGAAGCCATTTGAAGTTATTTGATGAAGTTAAGAGAAGATGGCTAGGTTCATCCTAGAATCCTATTAACAGCTTTATGGGCTATTCTGGTTGATATCCAGAAGGTCAAGGTGTCAGTAAAGATTAGCACACATTAAATATGGTCTTTTAAGATATTTTCATACGAGAATGAGCACTTTATTGGGAATTGGGCTAGATGCCATTAGATGATATTGTGATGAAGCCTTTGTGTAAATTCTGTCTGCTGCCTGAACTTCAGGAGAGGCTAAAATTCAAAAGGGAAACTCCTAAGTAAGTCTGGTTTTGGGAATGGAGAGAGTGCTGCTCACTGTATTTAGGCAATTGAAAAAAAAAAAAAGCCAGAGGTTAATGGGAAAAGGAAAGTTTGACAATTTGGAATATCCTAAATGAAACAAACTTTGAGGTACTTTAACGTTGAAACCACTCAGACTAGCACTATTGACTCATATCATGGAAGTCCCTTTCAGGACTTCAGCCCAGTGACAGCACCACCTGCCAAAATGAGAAATCCAGTCTGTCAAAGTCCATTATTCTTGGAAATTCTCAGAAGAAACTGACCTTTTGTTTATGCTTTAAAGTATATTCTGAGGAAGGCTCCAAGATGGCAATGACCAGGGCATACTATTTCTGAAGGGCAGAAGATCCGAGACCCCAAAATTGATGAGTGCATGGGCAGCTGAAGCCAGAGCATCAACAGGAAACAAGCTAGGAGCCTGCCACAGAGGCCTCTGAAAGCCTCTGCCCTGCAGACTATCAAAGCAGACGCTGAGACTCATGGCCAACTGTTGGGCAGAGTGCATGGAATCTTATGTAAGATGTAAGATGTGGGAAATAGTAAGAGCTGGAGAGGACAGGAACCCCACGAGCAACAGAACCAGAAAAACTTGAACGCAGTGAACTTCGCAGAGACTCATACTCCAACCAAGGACTATTCATGGAGATAACTTAGAACCCCTGCACAGAAGTAGCACATGGCAGTGCAGTGCCCAAGTCGGTTCCATAGTAATGGGAAGAGGGACTGCCTCTGACATAATCTGATTGGCCTGCTCTTTTATCACCTCCCCCTGAGGGGGGAGCAGCCGTACCAGGCCACAGAAGATGCAGCTACTCCTGATGTGATCTGATAGACTAAGATTAGAAGGAAGGAGAGGGGACCTCCCCTATCAGTGGACTTGGGGAGGGGCATTCGTGAAGAAGGGGGAGGGAAGGTGAGATCGGAAGGGGAGGAGAGAGGGATTTATGGAGGGATACAAAGTGAATAAAGTGTAACTAATAAAGTTAAAAAAAATTAAAATGCCTTGGATTCTGTTATCTTAACCAACTACTATTTTCTACTAACCCAGCTCAGCATGTCATCAGATAGCATATGTGTCTTGTAGAAATGGCTCCACTTGCTATAAACACCATTCTGATGATCCCATCTATGTATTTATAATATTTTGAGTCTTGGCTTTCCGTTTTGTTTTGTTACTGTTAGAAATTTCATCAGATTATCTATGTTGGCATATGTAATTTGCAATGACCTAAATCTGTGTTCCTGTTGTATGGTCACTCAAATTTGGATCTAAAGTTATCTCTCTCTTTTTTTTATATGCAACCATATTATCAGTAAACTTATCTTTTTTTCCAAATTTTGTTTTTTTTTATTAATTATAGTTTATTCACTTTGTATCCCTGTTGTAGCCCCCTCCCTCATTCTCTCCCAATCCCTACCCATCCTCTCTGGTCTCCTCCCTGCCCCTCTCTAAGTCCACTGATAGGGGAGGTCCTCCTCCTTTTCCATTTCACCCTAGTTTATGAAGTCTTATCAGGGCTGGCTGCATTGTCTTCCTCTGTGGCCTAGCAAGGTTACTCCTCCCTTTGGGGGTGGGAGGAGAGGTCAGAGAACCAGCCACTGAGTTCATGTCAGAGACAGTCCTTTTTCCCCTTACTAGGGAACCCACTTGGATACTGAGCTGCCATGGACTAAGTCTGAGCAAGAATTCTAGGTTATATCCATGCATGGTCCATCATCCTGAGTGAGATATCTCAGAAGCAGAAAGACACACAAAACATACACTCATAAGTGGATATTAGACCTATAAGATAGAAACATACTAAAATCTGTCCACCTAAAGAAGATAAACAAGAAGGAGAACATGCCATGCGGTAAGATGATCAATCCTCAGTTAGAAAGACAAATGGGATGGACATTGGAAGTAAGAGAAAACAAGAAACAGGACAAGAGCCTACCACAGAGGGCCTCTGAAAGACTCTACCTAACAGTGTATCAAAGCTGATGCTGGGGTCATAAACAAACCTTGGGCAGAATGCAGGGAATCATATGAAAGAAAGGAGATTTAGTAAGAACTGGAGAGGGCAGGAGCCCCACAAGGACCAAATATATCTGGGCACAGGGTTCTTTTATGAGATGGATCTAGATTTCTTTTATTCCTTTCAGAGTGAGAACTATGTTTTTTGTTTGTTTGTTTGTTTGTTTGTTTATTTTGCATTGATGTAACCACTTGTAACTATCTATGCTGGTATATTCTATCAGCTCACATAGGATGGCTTCCTAGTTAGAGCCGTTAAATCTTAGCCTGACTTGGCAAGTATTATATTTTGCTTAATGAGAGCTCAATTCTCAGAGTAGCAATTACATTTTACAGCGTATTTCACAGTACTCCAGACAACCCAGTCTGACTTTCTCCCTTAAATACTTTTCTATCCTCTTGGTTTTATTTTTAATGAGCATCTGTAAAATATGATCTTACAGCCCTATATTTTTATGTACCTTAACCTCTAGTGACTAATAATGATACTTCAGTGTTTAACCAGAATCACTGTACTACCAACTCAAACAAACATCTTCACAGTTTTTTATAAAATTAGAATATTGCTGTGTAAACAATTGGAATACTACTTTTTGGGTGAAAACACACATTTTTAATAGTCTACAATAGCTTTTTAAAACAATCATATGCCACATTATGTAGAATTATACACTTTGGGGAAAAAAATAACTTTTTTCTCTTATTGTTTACTCAAAACTTTATGGGTGTTAGGTCATTATAAATTACACCCATGGTTTATTTTGTTTTGATTTCTTCATAATTTAGATATATTTTCATAACCTTACAAATCAGAGAAAACAGAAAACTGCTAATCAAAACATATTCCTATCATTAAATTACATACTTTAAAGGATAAAATATCCTCAGATATTTTAGATAAGTAAAATATCTAAATTGTTGTCTTAGATACAACAAAAATTGCAATAATTGTAAATTCTTCATTCTTACCACTAATTAGTAAAGTGACCATGAAAAGCTATTTTAATTCGGTTTTTACACATGTCTAATACCCAGAAACAAACATTTTGAAAGAGATATGAGCAGATCTTAGGGTAAACCCTGTTGCAATTGAAGCATGTATTCTGATTAGATTTTCATTCTTTCTTTGTTTCTACTCACAGATATTTGTGAATTTACCAGATTGCTACACACAAACTCCAAGTCACGTCATTGCAATATCTAGTATCCCTGCTAGTTTTATATAAAAAGAACAGGGAGATTTTGAAGACTGGCAAGGTATTTCTTAGTTTTGGGGAGTGTGCACCCTCTGGTGATTGCTGCATGGAAATTCAGA
This sequence comes from Meriones unguiculatus, assembly GCF_030254825.1. Classification (NCBI taxonomy): domain Eukaryota; kingdom Metazoa; phylum Chordata; class Mammalia; order Rodentia; family Muridae; genus Meriones; species Meriones unguiculatus. Next base: position 41,893,354 of record NC_083352.1, read on the forward strand.
CACACAATCCAGAAGGGAAGGACTTAGCTACTGAGATAAATGTGTATAATTCTTCAAATTTTGTTGTATTCCCACATTCATGCTCACATTAATATTTATATTACCACCAGTGATTTTTTTAAATTCTGGTTCCACAACACAAGTTTGAACAAATTAGAAAATTCAATTAGATCATCCAGTATATATTACTAACATCATTTTTTAATGTAAACTCTACTTATATCTATTGCCTTTAACATCTCTTATGTCCTAAAAACGTATACATTCAGAACAGGTTAGATGTGGGTACCTATATTTATGTGGTTGTACACCCAGTGTCTTAGTTTTCTGCTGCTCTGATGATATTTCATGGCTAAAAGCAACTGAAGAGGAAAGGGTTTTACCTTACAACTCTCAAGTCATACTTCATCACTGAAAGAATTCAGGTAAGGAACATACTTTAGGAATTGGGGGGAGGGGAGGCTTAAACATAGACCATAGATGGATGCTGCTTTCTTGCCTACTCCATATTGCTTGCTCAGCCTACTTTTGTATATACCACCCAGAACCAGAGGATGGATCCTCACACAATCATTAATTAAGCAATATGATGGAGGCAATTTCTCAACTTAAGTCCCTTGCACCAGGTGACTCTAACTTATGTCAGTTTGTACAAAGTTAACCAGCACACCCCTGAAGTCCTTGAAGCTCTGATTCATGGAGTTTTTAGCACACCTGTCTCCTTGAAATGATTGTTTCAATACGGAACGGTTCTCTATTTGATGAACTGCCTTTGCCACCTCACTGCTGAGTATCCTAGATGATGAGGCACTTTCTAGACCATTGGTGAGGAGTTTGGGGTTCTTGCTGAATAACTTGGTGATAGTAAGGAGCACAGGAGGAGCAAAGGACACTTGTGGGAAGAAAACACTGGGAAGGAAGAAGGAAAGAGTTTCCTCTCATCAAATAGAAATAAATCAGGGCTGGTAAAACCTACATTATCTTTCTGGAGTTTGAAAATATAGGAAGTCTATAACAATAAAGATGATTCTTCCTTGAATGGCATCCACTCTTTTAGTTGAATGCTAAATGACTGTGTAAACGAATCCTACCCTTATCTTTGGATTGGCCTTCTGCTAACAGAATCAGCTGTTTTAAAATATACATACATGCACAATTGATGTTGAGAATAATACGTGTAAATAAAAATGCATGTATAAAAATGTAAAACTTTAGTTTACATTTTTATACATCTGGGGCATCTGGGTTGTTTCCAGCTTCTGGATATTACAAATAAATCTGCTACAAACATGATTGATCAAATGTCCTTGTTATATACTTGAGCCTCTTTTAGATATATGCCTAGGAGTGGTATGGCTGGATCTTGGGGAAGCGCTATTCCTAGTTGTTTGAGAAAGCGCCAGATTGATTTGCAGAGTGGTTGTACAAGTTTACATTCCCACCAGCAGTGGAGGAGGGTTCCCCTTTCTCCATAACCTCTCCAGCATGTGTTGTCACTTGAGTTTTTGATGGATGTAAGGTGAAATCTCAGAGTCCTGTTGATTTGCATTTCCCTAATGGCTAATGAGGTTGAGCATTTCTTTAAGTGTTTCTCTGCCATTCGATATTCCTCTACAGAGAGTTCTCTTTTTAATTGGATTACTTGGTGTGCTGTTTTTCAGTTACTTTAGTTCTTTATATATACTGGATATTAGTCCTCTGTCAAATAAAGGGTTGGTGAAGATTCTTTCCCAATCTGTAGGCAGTTGTTTTGTTTTGATGACAGTTTTGCTTTACAGAAGTTTTTCAGTTTCATAAGGTCCTGTAGTACATCTATACAATGGAATATTACTCAGCAATGAAAAATAAGGAAATCATGAAATTTGCAGGTAAATGGTGGGAACTGGAAAGGATCATCCTGAGTGAGCTGTCCCAGAAACAGAAAGACACACATGGTATATACTCACTCATATAGACATATAAAATAGGATAAACCTAGTAAAATCTGTACAACTAAAGAAACTAATCAAGAGAGAGGACCCTGACTTAAACGCTCAATCCCCATCCTGAAAGGCAAAGAGGATGAACATCAGAAGAAGAAGAAAATAGGAAAAAAGCTAGGAATCTGCCACAGAGGGCCTCTGAAAGGCTCTGCCCTGCAGACTATCAAAGCAGTTGCTGAGACTTATGGCCAACTGTTGGGCAGAGTGCATGGAATCTTATGTAAGATGTGGGAAACAGTAAGAGCTGGAGAGGACGGGAACCCCACAAAGAGAGCAACAGAACCAGGAAACTTGAACACAGTGAATTTCCTGGAGACTCATACTCCAACCAAGGACTATTCATGGAGATAACCCAGAACCCCTGCACAGAAGTAGCACATGGCAGTGCAGTGCCCAAGTGGGTTACATAGTAATGGGAAGAGGGATTGCCTCTGACATAATCTGATTGGCCTGCTCTTTGATCACCTCCCCCTGGGGGAGAGCAGCCTTACCAAGCCACAGAAGATGACAATGCAGCCACTCCTGGTGTGATCTGATAGACTAAGATCAGAAGGAAGGAGATGTGGACCTCCCCTATCAGTGGACTTGGGGAGGAGCATGCGTGAAAAAGGGGGAGGGGAGTGGGACTGGGAGGGGGGAGGGAGGGGCTATGGGGGGATACAAAGTGAATAAAGTATAATTAATAAAATAAATAAATAAATAACTGTGATAAGAAGTGAAATGAAGTGATTAATAAACAAACAGGTCTCGAAAAAAAAAAAAAGAATGTAAAACTTTAATCAAGTGTTCACAATTTCAAATCTCAGTTTCACATGTCATGAAAATTATATTATTTAATCTTTTGTTTCTCCATACTCTCAAAAGGTACATCATGTATTGGTGTCTATGATTGTATAGTCTCAACAAGCTCATTCCCTTTGTGTGGAACACTGGGCATATTCAGAAGTTTTCAAAACGTAGTGTAGAAAATACTTCATTTAATCACAAAATGTGGGGTACTGAATGTTTCCTTGAGTGTTATAGAATTTGGCGTAAGCAGTGGTCACTCAGACTGTTGCTCAAATTGATGTTGAGAATAATATGCACAATTGATGCATATTATCTCATATTATGCTCACAATTGAGCATATTACTGTTGCTCAAATTTCATTTTTTTTTTCTAGGACAAAAGGATAACAAAATCCTTGATTCTTCTTTCAGACATTCTTGGTGACATTTCTTAAGGGGGAAATTTAAATAAATAACTCCATGTCAAACTTTTACATGTTAATATTTCAAACACAATGCCTTAAACAGTATTCACCAAGATACTAATCATCCATTCTTTCATTTTATCGAAACTGTTTTGCTCCTCTGTTTTATTATTGTTGTTTAAGGAAGAAAACATTATCCAGGTTGTAGAAAGACTTCTTTTAGAACCTCCTAATTGGTAATAAATTTTTAAATATGTTATCTTAGTAAGCCTAGTATATAGTGGCAGTACATGAAGAAAAGGAATAGAATTACATAAACAAATTAATTCTATATATTTCCACTTTGAGATAAATCACATTGCATAAATTAATATGCTGTCCTATTATGTAGTTTGTTTGATATTTTTTCATGGAATTAAAGTCTAAGACTAAGGGGTTTGAGCTTACTTAGCAAGTCCACTGTGTGATATTTCCCAGCTCATCTGAATGTATTTTGATTTATAGCAATTGTAGTTACAGTTGCCAAAGTAGATTATTGAAGAGCTTAAACAGATGGTGTATAGAAACAATGTGTGTCACATTGTTATTTTTAAAAGCAATGGATAGTGAGACTGGATAGAATATCTATGGCGTGTCCAAAGTATGTAGATACATTCTATTATACACATACACACACACACACACACACACACAAATAAACACACAAAATTGAATAATATATACTAATGTATATTTAAGTCATAGAGTTGTAGAGTGTCTTTGTTATCACACAAAGACTGGGATAAACTCATCCTAACACTTAGTATTACTTTCCTGTGACAGGATACCAGGAATTCACCAATGAGTAATATTAAGAAGTTTTCCCTGCACTCTGCAAAAAGTCTGGCTACGAGTCTCAACATCTACTTTGATACCCTGCTGGGTAGAATCTTTCAGAGGCCCTTTGTGGTAGGCTCCTGACCTGTTCCTTATTTTCTCTCTCTTCTGATGTCCATCTGTATGTCTCTCTGAATGAAGATTGGGCTTCTTACCAGGGTCCTCCTTCTTAATTAGCTTCCTTATGTGTACAGATTTTAATATGATTATCCTATATTATATGTCTAATATCCACCTGTAAGTGAGTACATACCTTGTGTTTTTTTCTGCTTCTGGTTTACCTCACTCAGGAAAATCATTCCTAGATCCTATCATTTGCCTGCAAATTTCATGATTTCCTTGTTTTAATTGCTGAGTACTATAACATTGTGTAAATGTACCACACTTTCTGTATCCATTCCTTAACTGAGGGACATCTGGGTTGTTTCCAACTTCTGGCAATTACAAATAAAGCTGCTATGATCATGGTTGAGCAAATGTTCTTGCTGTGTACATGAGTCTCTTTTGGATAGTTGCCTAGGAGTGGTATAACTGGATCTTGAGAAAGCACTATTCCTAATTGTCTGAGAAAGTGCTGGATTGATTTCCAATGTGGTTGTACAAGTTTACATTCCCACCAGCAATGGAATAGGGTTCCTCCATAGCCAAACATTTTGCAGAGTGCAGGGAATCTTATGAAAGAAGAGGGCGATATAAAGATCTAGAGAGAACAGGAACTCTACAAGGAGAACAACAGAACCAAAAAATCTGGGCACAGGGGTGTTTTCTGAGACTGATACTCCACACAAGGACCACTGTGCATGAAGATAATTTAGAACCTCTGCATGGAAGTAGCCCATGGCAGCTCAGTGTCCAAGAGGATTCCCCAATAATAGGAACAGGGACTGTCTCTGACCTGAACTCATGAGCTGGGGGAGCAGCTTTACCAGTCCACAGATAAAGATAAAGAAGCCAGTCCTGATGAGACCTGATAGACTAGGGTCAGATGGAAGGAGAAGAGGACCTACCCTATCATTGGACTGGGGGAGGAGCAGGGAGGAGATACAGGAGGGAGGATAGGATTGGGAAGTGAAGGGGGAGGGGGCTACAGCTGGGATACAAAGTGAACAAACTGTAATTAATAAAAAGAAAAAGAAAGAAAAGAAAGAAAGAAAAAGAAAGAAAGAAAGAAAGAAAGAAAGAAAGAAAGAAAGAAAGAAAGAAAGAAAGAAAGAAAGAAAGAAAGAAAAAGAAGCTTTCCAAGAACAACAGGAGTGGTAAGTTATTTCAAAGTGCAAGAGAGAAGTGGAGGGATAAAATCAGAAGAGCCTAAACTGCAGTAGGTGCTCCAGTGCTTAGGCCAGGATCTTCCTGCTTTGAAATGTCTGCCATCAACAAAGGATACAAAATATCACAGACATGAAAATCACTGAGGAGGGAGGATTGGGGACAGAGAAAACTGGAAAGGTAAGATATTCAGAAACAATGGAGGATGTCATCCAGTGACTAACAAGACATACATACATAAAACTGTCAAAAATATCGTAAATTAACTTAAAATATCTAAGAAATAAGAGTATATGCTTTTTCCTAATAACAACAAAAAAATCGAATAATACAGTAACACACAGAGGTAACCACACATTTCCATGTGAATAAATGGTAGTGTACTGTTCCTCAAGGATCTGTCTTAAAGTTGTTATTTACCTGTGAAACAGGATCACGGGGCATGCTACTATGTTTTGCAAAGAACAAAAGATGAATGCCGTGTTGTAAGAGTTGATGAAAGGCAAATGATGAACAACAACATTTTCTAACTCTGTAAAAAGCAAAGAATCAGACCACCTTTAAAGATTCTATTTTTCTATGAAGAAAGACATTACAAATAATAGATTGACTATGAAAACTAGTTATATCAGAATTAGCTAACAGCATGCAAACCTGCATTCTTATGCTTCATTTTGAATGTGGTTGTTCAGCTTTGTAACCCTGAATACAATCTTGCTTTGTTGTGGAAAATATACTGTGTGGAAGATAATTCTGAGTTTAATCATTTTTCAATGAAAAAAAAAAAACAACAAAAAACAAAAACAAAAACAGAGTGAATCCAAATGTAGAATTTAAATACTGTCTTTCACACTTTTGTACATTCCCTAAATTTTCATTATTCATACATAAAATCCAGTTTTTGCATTGTTTTCCATCTGCAACTGATTGATTACATTGCTATCTTAAATATAGTCTGTGTGTTGTTCTTATATAGTTGCAGATATACAAAATCTTATTCATTATAGTGACAGTTGAGATTTTACATCTATATGGCAGCAATATTAGTCCAGTTTGCAACATGTTTTAATACAAAATTCAGAAAACTTCCTGAAAGATGGATCTACTGTTCATTAAAAGTAAACAGAAAAACAAATTATCAAACAAACAAAGACACACAAGGCAGGTGGTGTGTGTTCCTAAGGCTGTGGATCCAGAAGCATTAGTAAGTTACAGTAATATACTACAAGTCATTTCATCAATATCAGGAAAGCATTCAACACTGTCTAATGAATGTAGTAGCCAATGCAATTATTCTATATAGTCCGTTAAACCTCTCTTGCCAGTCATGGATTAACGAGAATGCTCCCTCACAGATACCAATGTGATGCTTTTCAATGGCTTTGTTTTCAGCATCAATGACAAGGAGAGTAACAACTCCTTTCTTAACAGCCCCTGCCTTTTATGTCCTGTTTTTAACATTTTTATACCCTTAAAGGCTTGTTATTTGCTCTTAGACACCCTATTGTTTATTTCAATTGCAAGCAAATGGCTTCTTACTAGCCTATCTCATTTAATGTGTTCATGAAAAGCCCTTTTCAATTGCTGATTTTTTTTCACACGCTTTTGAATAATCCAGAACAGCTTTCTCATGACAAATAACTACAGTAATGGACCCACTGCCATGGACATCAACATTTACATAGCCACCAAGTTTCTGAGCAAGAACACATGAGCAATTTCTATTTTTATTTTAAGTTATGTATCATATACTAAACGTATAGAGACTCAGGAGTTACTCTTCAGCTTTCTCTAAGTCACCTCTCTTTCTCATGTTACTTTAACCATATAGCAATATTTTAGGTGGCATTTAAAAGGCATGGCCTGCAAGTGGCCTACCTTGGCCAAAGTAAGTGTCCATGATCTTGTTTCATGTCACAGATGTTGATTTGTATGTGACACAGAACAAATCCATAATTTATATTTTTTATCACAATATTTCATCCTATGTGTATAAATGTATTGACTTCATATATATCTGTGCACCATGTGTGTGCTTGGTGCCCACGGAGGCAGGATGAAGGCATTAACTGCCTTGGATTGGAGTTCCTGGCAGTAGTGAGCTACTATGTGGCTTCTAATAATTGAACCCTGTTCCTCTGAAAAAGTAGCCTGTGCTCTTAATTACTAAGCCACCTTCCAGCCTCTGATTTATTTTTTTATATGAACTGTTTGTATTTATATATTTAGGAAAACACACAAACAACAACAATTTTAAAAAGTGATCATGAATTTGAGAGGGTTAGTATATGTCATGGATTGGAAGGAGGAAAGGGAAGAAGGAAAATGATGTAATTATATTTTAATTGCAAAAACAAAAAAAAAACAACAATAAAGAAAAAGGTAGAGAAAGAGTTAGAGGGGGAAAGGTAAGTAGGTAGATAGATAGATAGATAGATAGATAGATAGATAGATAGATAGATGATAGATAGATAGTTGGGGGTATGCCTTTACCCAGTAGTCAATGACTTGGATTCCACAGCTTTCTCACCCAACCAACTGTACTCTGCTGCCTCCTGTCTAAGAAGTCAGGCAGCGTTCCTAGCCTGACCCTTGGCGAGCAAACCTCAGGGTGATTTATATTTTTTAAGTTATACAAAATCTAGTGGAATGTGCTAGTCCCAGTAACAGAGTATGAGGTCTTTACAATGGTTTGAGTAGGCTCCTGGAGTCATGTATTTGAATACTTATTCCCATTTGGCAGACTGTTTGGAAGTTTGTGGGACATTTAAGAAATGGACCCTTGCTTAAGGAAGTACATTATTCTGGATGGGCTTTAAGCGTTTAGAGCTCACCCTATTTCCTATTCTCTTTCTCTGCTTCCTAAGTACAAATGGAAAAATGCTCCTACCAGCTTGCTTTTCTTGACTAATACCACACATAATGGAATCTATCCCCATGGAATCATAAGCCATAATAAATCCCTTCCTCTTTATATTGCCTTGAAAAGTTTCTGAAAAACATTAATCTTATTCATGTATTTAGTTTTCTTATTGTATTGTATTGGTTAGCTCACTTAGCTCATCACAATTCTATTAAAATTATTTTGTAATTATTTGAGTATTCAATATAATGTAATGATCATCATGCACAGGGGTTGAAAAAGTGATCGAGGTAACATGTATAATCAGTAGGTAAACTGAATTGTGATGGCAAGCAAACGGTAACTATACTCTTTCTTCGGATGCTGACTGTCTCCTATTAATGAAGAGAGACAGAAGCTGTGACAACGAAGGTAAGTAGAAGCTGAGTTGTAGTTGAACAGCACCTGGAATCTACTGTGGTCCTGGACTGTCCTGTTAAAAATACAGTCTCTTTATTTTCTGAGTTTGAACTGATGATTCTATGACTTGCTGCTGAAGTCATCCTACCTGGTATATCAATTAATATTACAGGGAGAGTGTGGGCACAGACAATAGACTGACTGTAATGTATGAGTTAGTTGAGTAGAGAAGACATAAAGCAAGGCCTTGGTGACTTATTCTTTTTAGGGTGGGAATCTGATAATCATTGTTAGTGAATTTCACACAATTAGGATAATGGGATTCCTTTTGTCATGGTGATCATTTTGGTCATGCAACGGTAACACACTTAACTCCCCAAAAGCTGACTTTTCCTTTGATTTGATGATTGGTTCAGGGATATAAAAAATAGAAGAATTTTCAAAAATGATATTAAGAAAATGACTTTCCATTTACTTCTGAGGGAGAAATGTTGAAGATGAAGCCACAGCTAGAGATACAAAATTAAAAATGCTGTGGTGGCTTGAATAAGAATGACCTCACTGACTCATATATTTAAATTTTGGTCACCAGAAAGTGAACTTGCTTGAAAGGATTAGGAGAATTAGGAGGTGTAGCCTAGTTAAAGTTGGTTTAGCCTTGTTGGATGAAGTGTGTCACTGGGAGTGGGCTTTGAAATTTCAAAAGCCCATCCCAGCCCAGGGCCTGCCTCTCTCTGTCTGTCATCTGTCTGTCTGTCTGTCTGTCTGTCTGTTTTTCTGATTCTCTCTCCAACCCCCCTCTCTCTTTGCCTATGGATCACATTATAGCTCTCAACTACTACTCCAGTGCTGCTCCAATGCTGCCATGCTCCCCTACTCCCCAACTAAGACCATAGTGAACTAAACCTCTGAAACTATAAGCGAGCCCATTACTGTTTTATTGTAAGAGTTGCCTTGCTCACGGTGTCTCTTTATAGAACTAACTACAGCAATGCCCAAAAAGAAAAAAAAGGGGGGGGGTGGAGGGGTGGAGATGCTTTGAGGAAACATGAAATAGCTTAACTCCATTTAGCTTGGAGTAAAAACACTCCTTCTGTCTTAACAATGAATTTATCAACCTGTGATTCCATCTGTATCAAACTATACCTATATACATGTACCAACAACCAATGTAGTTTTACTTTTATCCACCATCAATATCTTACCTTTCACGATAGACAGTTTCTGGTCAGACTTTCCTGTAACAGCATATAGAAACAACAGATAAAGGGCCAATCTTTGCTTAAAATGTTTGGAAACACATATGCATCCAAGGAAACCTCTGAATAAACTCTTAGGGAGACAGGAAGCAAAACAAAACATAATGAACCTTCTTATGCTAATGCATAATTAAGCACACATATGATTAAAATTAGAAGCACTGTTAGAGGGTATATGAACAGTGTGTAAAAGCTTACAAAATAAAAATCTGTCAGTTAAAATGTAGATCTATTCATGGTTTACCTTTTAGTTAACAAACTCATTATTTGATGGAACTCCATAATATGAAAGTCCAAACAATAACTTGGACCATTTAGTCTTTACTCAGAGGCTTTTCATTGACTTGCAGAGCATTTCTGATATTGACTCTCCTCTAACTTTTAATAAAATTTCTGTTTTACTTTGGAAACTATATGTATCTTTATTTCACTTCCTTTAATAAGTCATCAGAAACTTGGAAAACATTTTCCTGATACACACCACACTACTTCCAAAAGCTTTATAAAACTCACTTCCATTGGATTTTATTATTATTATTATTTTTCTTGAGACAATTAATATACTTCTCTATGCATGATGTTTTAGGATAGGTTCTGTGTTATATCCACAGCATGCTTAGTGACAGGAGCTGTTCTGGATGCTAAGTTTAGTAGGAGTGTTTGCTTCAGGCACTTTCCCCCTCTCCTCACCCAGGTCAGACTCTTCTTTCACTTTGAATTCTAGCTATTTGCAAAGTCCCTCCCCCCCATTCCCAATTTGTCTGTACATAAAGGTTGTAGGTACTGAAGAACGAAACTGTGCTTTCTGAGAAGTACAAAGGGATCAAAGAGTTGTGGTTATGATATCCTTTCAAATTACCTAAAACAAGAAGTTTCCGTGTGATTCTATCAATTACTAAAAGAAACTGACCCGCATGTCAGCAGCTTAAATCAGCCTTGGCTCTTCTATGTTAACACCAAGAATCAACAGGGTGTCATATCTCTTTCTGAACCAGGAGGCAGACTGACAAGGTCACTTGTGAAGCTGCCCTGTAAGGAAGCTTGGGTCAGTTCACAAGGCATTTTGTCCATGTCTCCATCAACATGCCCTCTGCTTCCTAAAGCATGAAGTGGGTCTCAGGAAATAATATTTCAACAAGACATGCTTCAAGGTTTATTATGCTTTTTTTAAAGCAAATTATGGAAATGGCCCAGAAATAATGCGAGAAACCAAAGAAATGATGATTTTCCTCCATAGTTCACTAGTGATTTTCTCTGAGAGAGAGATGACTCTCCAATCAGCTTTCTGTCTTGACTTCTCTCAAAGATTTGAGTAGGTAAATAGAAAAGGAAGCTTCTGGAGTAGGTATATATAAAAAAGGACCCACTTTTCTTTCCTTTTGTTAAATTTCACTTTTTTTATTAAATCATGACCAAAGGAATTTCAGTTGTCGTGCAGAAAAAAATATTTTTACTTAGAGTTTACCCAATTAAATAAAGATTTTAGAGTGTAGGAAATCACATGCAATTCATACTCACATGTTATTAATAATGGTAATTTTCTTTTTATTAGTTTGTTAATATTTTTATTAATTTCTTAATTTATTTTTATAATTTCTTAATTGTTATGATAATTACAGTTTATTCACTTTGTATCCCAGCTGTATCCCCTTCCTTCATTCCCTCCCACCCCCATCCTCCTTCCCTTATTTCTTCCCATGCCCCTCTCCAAATGCATTGATAGGGGAGGTCCTCCTCCTCTTCCTTCTGACCTTAGCCTATCAGGTCTCATCAAGACTGGCTACATTGACTTCCTCTGTTGCCTGGTAAGGCTGCTCCCCCCTCAGGGGGAGGTGACCAAAGAGCCAGCCACTGAGTTCCTGTCAGACACTGTCTCTGTTCCCATTTCTAGGGAACCAACTTGGATACTGAGCTTCTATGAGCTACATCTGTGCAGGGGTTCTAGGTTGTTTCTCTGTGTAACCCTGGCTGTCCTGGACTCACTTTGTAGACCATGCTGGCCTGATACTTTCAGAGATCCACCTGTCTCTGCTTCCCAAGTGTTGGGATTAAAAGCATGTGCCACCACAGCCAGCTAAACACACTTAGAGGCTTAAGGGTGCCAACTTAATGGCAGCTCCTGGCAGAGCCATTCTGCAAATAATGGATCATCTGGCATAATAAGCAGAGAGGGCACGTTTCTCCTTTCTGAATATTGGTGGGTACTCCTTACCATTTCTGTTGAAACAATAGGATTCAAAAGTTGGATTTTCCATCTTGCACTTGAAGCAATAGATTTTTTTGTTTGTTTGTTCGTTTTCTTTTTATAATCAGCTGGGTCAGTCTCTGACTATTCTTAAGGCAGGAGTTTCCCTTCTCTTCCCCCTCAATTTGGGTTCCCCCTCAACCCAATTTGGGTTGGCTCTGAAGACTTCAATTTTCTGAAGAGCAGCTGACAGCTGGGCTCCTATACTCAACATGCTACTAGCCAAACTGGTGAATATGCAATATGGATAGATTTATGCAGGCTCAAGTGGGTTCTGGTTGACTGGGTGTGTGGCTGTGAATGGCTCATAGGATAAAGACCAATCAGGAGAAGGCTGTCAAACCTGAAGGAGAGAGTGCTAAACGTAGCCCTGCAAGCTTCCCCATCTACAATGGCAGTTTTGTTCCCTCCCCCCTCAGCATCTGTGAAGGTTGGAGATGCTCAGACACAGAAGACAACCCTACTCAGAGGAAGAAGTTTAAAGAGTTTACAGTTGTGCTGATTTCCTGGTTTTCTCCATCTTGCTACTGCCTCTGCAGATTCAGATAGAAGATCCATCGTCGCTGGATCTTCTCTTATAGTCACTGTTGCTGTCACTGTCCCATGCAGACTGTTGGTAGCTTGGATTGTGCCTGGAATTTTTCTACACCATGTTTTGTTCTTCAGTCTAGGCGGCCACCTTGGTGACAGCTATATCCCCTTTACCCACTGTCAGTTGTATAAAACAAGACTTTCCACACTTTTAACATTGAATTCATAATATTAAAAGGTTCCTATCTAAGCCTATCACTTCTGACTTGGGTGACAGTAGTGACATTAATAAAATACTATCTTCAGTTCTGGGGTCAAAGAATAATTACTAATTACTAGCATATAGAAGAGATGCTGGTGAAAAAAAAGTGATTAAAAGGACATCATATCAGATGCCTTTTAATCTGGATGGCCTAAGTACATTTAATTCCTTATAACAAATGACTCTGACAAGAAAAATCTTTCGTAATGTAATTTATCAAATTAGTTGGTAAATGTTATTGTATTAATTGGAATACCCTATGATCCTGATGAAAAATCTACTCCTAATCATGCTGTGTATCAAACACTGTTAGGTGATTTGTTTTCTCTCACGAGATAAATGGAAAGGTTTTGCCATCAACTTTATGATATAAATACCTATATTCTCTTTATATTCAGCAAATTTGGAGCTTGACAGGTTTACTAACCAGCCCATGTCACCTGATGAGAATGTTGAAGAGTTATCATTTTATGGAAAAACAGAAAAAACATTTTCCATAATTAAGTATATTCAAAGAATAATTAACAGACATTTATGACTACTATTCATTTTGTTTTATTATCATTTTTATTTATTTATTACATTTTATTCACTTTGTATCCCAGCTGTAGCCCCCTAGCTCATCTCCCAATCCCACTCTCCTTCGCTCTTCTCTCCCTATGCCCCTCCCCTAGTCCACTGATAGGGGAGGTCCTCCTCCCCTTCGATCAAACCCTGGCCTATTAGGTCTCATCAAGATTTGGCTGCTTTGTCTTCCTCTGTGGCCTGGTAAGGCTGCTCTCCCCTCAGGGGGAGGTGATCAGAGAGTCAGCCACTGAGTTCATGTCAGAGACAGCCCCTCCTAAAACTTCAGATACACACACACACACACACACACACAGGCAAGACCTTTATTTATTTATTTATTTGTTTGTTTGTTTGTTTAATGATGACGTGGCTCCAATGCTTACAGCCCAGCTAAAAGCCTGTGTTGACAGAGGGTCTATGACTGACTTTAGAAAGGTACCATTTCCAGGAAAACAGCATTCATGTCCTCCCTTGAGTATACATTAGTCTAAGGATGCTGACTTCCTAGAGAAAGGCTCTTTATCTTCCTCTGTAAGGGTTCATTATAACATTGTCATTTATAGTTTTAATCTGTGTTTGGTGTCATTTTTAGACTTACTTCTGTTATTTTAATTTTTTTAAGGTGACCCTGGCTGTTTCCATGGAAAGTGTATAAAAGTTCCTTTTATTGTATAACTGAGTTAATTATTTAATCTTACCAAATAGCTTCAAAGCATGTTTTGAGTTAGGTGCAGGTATATACAATAGTATAAAACATATTAAAATATAAAGTCAGAGAGAGAAAGATAAAGAATGTGAAGTCATAAGAGGGTCATTTAACAAAAAATATAGGTACAGGGCTACAACTATTTATAAATTCAAGTACATATATATGTATATATGTATTTCCTTTTAAATATGTAGTACAGAATTCAAAAATGTGACATTTATTTCTAGTTAACAAAAACGAAATAGTATAAAATCCCCGACTTATTTTATGAGAGAGTTTATGAGTGTTCTCACTTGTACTCTTGAATACAATTTTAACTACATAACATGTAAAAACCATTTATACAAATATTTTTCACCTTAAGTAGACTCTTTATTCAGGATTGAAATACCCATAAGTACTAGCAAACAAATATGACTCATCTTTATTAGTAATCCAATACTGTTTGTTTTAGGGGACTTGTTCTAAACAGGAGTACTTCTCTGATGTAGTTAGATTAATCAGGATGTTATTTTGTATTGCCTAGAGCAGTGTGTCTAGTAATTGGATAATTTGTCTTCTCCATCACAATAATAGTGGAAGGAATCAGTACACTTGCAATGAAGAAGTTTGTTTCTGCCTGAGCTCAGGGAAAATTTGACTACTTCTATCAGATTAACTTCCATTTGAAAATAAATTATTTCAGTAATCATCAACAGAACCCAAAATCCTGTTAGACCTTCCTGAGGGGACGTTATTGTACAGGGAAGAACAGAGAGTATGTGTGAGTGGGAAAAATGGAAGGTCACTGAAAGAAATGATGGAGGGGGTCCTGAGATGCCCTGCCTTCATTTCTTGTCCAGAAAGATACATATTGAGCATCATTCTCATATATACAGAAATACTGTATATATGTCACAAAGGTATTGTGAAATTGTCACAAAGGTATTGGCATGGTATTGTTCCTGCTGACTGGCCCTGAGGAGTGGACATTACAAATAGAGGTAACTTTCAGGATGATTGCCAATGGTAGGGGATAGAAAATAGGTCAGTTCACACTGCTTTAGAAATCCATACTGTTTTTATCTCAAGGAAGGTCAGTGTCTAAGGTTAACATGTATTTCTTCTCTGATGCAAACTTGTATTTCTTCTCTGATGGTTAGTGTGCACAACTGTGGGGTACTCTTTCATTGCAAAAGCTATATTCTCTCCTTGTTTTCAAATGTGTAATGCACACAAGCATTCCCAGACTCACACTCATAGAGATATATCTATGCATATATGCCATAATTTAAAGTATCTAAATTATGTACAATTGTATATTTAACAGGCATTTTCACTTAGAGTGTATTTAGAAAAAGGACTTCAGAGTTCTAAAATTTGCAATTTTCCTTGGCATGACCACTCAGACTAGGTGCTCTTTCTTTTAAAATTCTAATTCTTTTCTCCTCCACAGCTTCAGGCTTTTGGCTATCTTATGTTGTCATTTTTCACTACCTGCAAAAATCTTTAGAATAAAACAAATAAGTAAAAGCATCTTTGCTGTATTTTTAGTTGCCCCCAGTTTCACCAGGTTCAATTCAATAAAAAAAGAGATAAAACATTAGTAACACGTGCACATCATTTATATCTCTATGAGCTGCAAGGATTTGTGTGATTTTTTTTTTGTCCAATCTGAAATGTTCCTGACAATTTATAATTTAAGATGATCAATGAAGTGTTTTCTTGTCACTGTTAATCCCTTTCTTTAATTGTCCTTGGCATTGATAATATCACTAATTAGGAGCACAAAGGCTGTTTCCCTATTGTAGGCATTCCCATTAGCATTTCCAGAAGGCCCGCATTGCTATAGAGAGAGCTGCATTTCTGCAGTTGCGTCTTCACAAAGAGGCGAAACACATTCATCTTGAAAGAAATATCATTTTAGACACTTCCTTTATCAGACTTTCCAATTTTTTATTCATAACTATTTAACTTATTTAACCATGAAATGTTAACATGATTAAAAGTCTTAGGAAAAAAAAATATTCCGTGAATGGTTTCTGCAATATCTTCCTTCTGTCTGTGTTGGGTGTCTTTGAAGCATATTTTCAGAACTTATTATTGCAGCTGTCTTTTAGTGAATTTTTCACGAAAGATTTTTATTCCTAATACAAAGGAGTGCTACTATTGAACTTTTGATCAGTTCTATACTTTTGTATGCAAAAGGTTCTCTTTTTAGTTTTTGCTTCAAATTAGGTTACTTCTTCCTTTATCATCATACTTTTAACGATTTGAGTAGCCTAAATAATCATCTCATCATAAGAAAAATGTAAGTTTCTATATTAATTAGCATCTGATACCATATTAATAAGTACATTTTTGCGAATTTAC
This sequence comes from Meriones unguiculatus, assembly GCF_030254825.1. Lineage (NCBI taxonomy): Eukaryota > Metazoa > Chordata > Mammalia > Rodentia > Muridae > Meriones > Meriones unguiculatus. The sequence goes on from NC_083352.1 coordinate 41,909,858, forward strand.
ATTTCAACTTCAGTCCTAAGCAAACATCTTCTCTGAAAGAACCATTTCATTCATTATCATAACGCAAGATCTAGGTTAGTTGTAATTATTGTCCAGCCTTGCTCACTTGCTTATGGGGTTTAAGCCATGCCCTTGATTATTCTCAGGCGACCTTCATTTTTACTTGCTTTAAATGCAGTTACATTCATCCTTCCAACTCCTCCTTTCTTCAAGGGTATATGAAAAAGCAAAGGGCCCATTAAACCAGAACTCTACACCGTAAAATGCTATTCACATACACTGCTGAGATAAAATCTTACCAGTGATAGTTAGGCATGGCTTATTATCCAGCCAGAACTTTTCTAGTTCCTTTAGAACTATTATCTTTAATCCTTACTATTCCACAGGTTGGTATTAATCCTATCTTCAGGTTTCAGAATTCATTAACTCTGGATACTCTACAACTTGATGCAGCTAAAAGGTGAGCGTTTTATGGATTTAATCTCATTCTATTGACCACAAACTCAAGAGGTTCCTTTAGTCTTGAATATATAATTTTGTGAGTAGGATAAATCCAGAAATAAAAAAATGTAGAAGCTACACATAAGAACAATGGCAAATAACACAGAAAAATCTGTAGGAAGGTAAAAATGAGAAGAAATTTAATTTTCATTGTAGTCTTACGGTAACATTTTTGAAAAAAAAAAACTTAAAAAATCATTTTAGAAGATATGGTGCTATGGTGAAGAGGGCAGCTCTAGAGATGACCAAATTAGGTTTTAAAGCAGAAAGAAGAACATGCCAGCAAGTTTAACATGACTTTGCTTTGTACAGCTTGATCACAATACACTTAAGATCATTATTTTTAATAAAACTTCTAAATAAGAAAACAGACTTTTTTATTTATTAGTATAATTATGTTGGCACACATATTATGTTAACATAAACTATTTACTTTGGGCTCACAATGTTTTTCATTAAAAAGTACTCAAAAAACCTAATTTCTAAATTCTAATTACTAATTTTCTTTTTAGTTATTTTTTACCTCTGTACCTCATACATGTTGTCAATGCTCTATGTCAGTGTTACATGAGGAACTGACTTTGGAAATAAATTAATACTTAAAGAAATTAAAATTGGTAATTATCTAATGCACACAGTTGTCACTACCCTTTTTCCTGACATAAAAGAGAGAATAAAAAACATCCTCTGATAAGGGGTAGCTTGTAAGAATATGAAGAGCAGGGTGGTGCATGTGGGGGGGGATATATATTCAGCAAGTGAGCTCTTATTTTAAATGCAGGAACCTCAGGGTATCTGCTCCCCAAAAGAAAGCGGGTGGTGATAAAAGAGAATTCAAGTAGTAATGTGTTTAGTAAGTATTAGAAAGGAACTGAGGTGAGTTGCAAACTGAGAATGAGAATTTGGTGGTAAAAGCTAGGTATCTCTGTGACAGCAGTAGAATTTGAAAATTTTATCCTTCCATTCCTTTGATGCTGAGAAATGCTTAGCACTGGTTAAACTAACAAGGCTCTAGGGACAGATTGCGGATATGAACAAAGATGATTAATGTCCTTTGGTATCACATACTTTGTCCTTATTTTCTGAGAAAATACTTTAAGGAGTGATTACAATATTTAATTTTTGCTGATTTTAAGATCTATGGTTGTGGAGTTTAATTTTGTGATATAAATGAGACTGAATTTTCGAAATTTCTGAAACAGATGAATCTATGCATAGTCTCATTGTTTTAAAAGTTATAGGTCTCAGACCCAATAGCCAATAGATCCAATTCCATGTCAGGAGCATTATTATCCAAGTAGCAAAAGGACTAGGGTACAAAATAACTGATGATATCAGACATCAGGCTTACCCAGTGAAAAGCCATTTACTCTAAGCAAAGCCACCTGCATAATCCATAAAAGGTAAAATGGATTCTCAGGTCTGGGGAAGATTTTATTGAGGGGTTGTTTTGGAAGATAGAAAATAGAAGGATCTGATGTGATCATGTCAGAATCATTTAAGTTAAACCAAAATAAATAAAATAAAATCCCAAACAAACAAAACAAAACCAAACAACAACAAAACCCAAACAAAACAAAACCAACCAAACAAAAATCCACATTGATTTCAGAGTTTGACTGGTACCAATATTTCTTTTCATTACATTGTCTGTGTCACTGTGCTTGAGTGTTTTGTCTACCTGGCTGTCCCGTTCTAAAGCCTTAGTAATGTGTACATGAATATAGTTGCACCTGAGTCATTGTCCCTTAGTGTACCTCATAAGTACCAACAGAATTAGAAAGACACAACTGAAGGAAATTGTGATTGGATGTAATAGTCAGAATGAGTGTAAAAACCTTTGTTCAGAATGGCAAAGAGAAATGGGTTTTTCTCCTAAGAACAGCTCTGTCTACTGCTGAACAAACATGTAGACTCTTGTTAGCTGGCAGTAGTTATTTATTATGGTTGAGTTTGGGCAATAGAGAGCAGGTGGGATGCAAACTTTAGGGAGGAAGTTTCAGAACCAATCATGATACAGACATAAACGACACATCACGTATATCGGAAGTTTGTTCAAGTGAGTGTAACGATTAAGATGTCAATTATTCACATCACAGTCTGATGGAAGACAGACCAAAGGATCCACATTTAATGCACATGGCTTGGCCTCCACATAAAAATCCGCTCCACCTTTCTCTGTCATCCTACTGGCAAATGGATGGTCCTGAAACATAAAGATACTCTAATTTGTGTCAAATAACTGACCAATTTTATGAATTGTAATATATCATTCTAGTTTTTTGAGAGAGATAGTGACAAGTTTTCTGAGAGAGATAGTGTGTGTCACAGTAGGCGAAAGCTTTGAAGGGGCCTATGTTTTGCTTTAGTAATGACCAAGAGGCTGATATGAAATAAAAAAGGAGACAGGGAATTGGCAAGAAAGTAGAATCCTATAAAGAGATTCTGAGAGTAGCGAGAGAAGGGATGATTCGATTTACCTCCCATGGTTTTCAAGACACTTTTAAAGGAATCATTTTCGTAGCATCTTATGTCATGCTTGTTACCTGACACTTCTTTAAAGTTGTATGCCTTCTGTTCAAGCAAGTGATTACAAGGTATGGTAGTCATAAAATTTATAACTTGGGTATCATTTAGTAAGGCAGACTGCAGTAAAGCATGGAGTTGCACCAATTCACATGCTATGTTTCATATCTTCATTCAGAGAGATAAAACAAGAAAGATAAATGAAACCAAAGACAGCAAAAATAGTCATGGGGTGGCTGAAAAAATGATATTTAGAGAAGACACAGTGATTTTACAAGAGATGTTAATGTTTAGAAAATAGCGCCATGCTTTTGATGTGGCATTGAGTTTGACCTCAACTTGACAGTCATTTTCTCTCACCTGAATATTTTTATATTTTTAGCTGTGAAAGCAGATATGACTGAGTTTTTTGTACTACAAATGTTGTTTATAGAAATGACTGTGGCAATCCCAGCCTGCAATACTCAGGTTTCCAGAAAGTGTTCTACTTCATTGCTATCAGTTTAGGGACGTGGCTTCTATCCTACTACAGTGATTGCTGAGATCCATACATTTCTGCATGAGGTCATCAACACTCCTTCCTTCATTTAGAGTTTCTATTTTAGAGGGCAGGATTATACTCTTACACTCTCATTCTTTCACAAACAAATCTGCCCCAATAATCTTTCGAGAAGTTGTTTGAACCCTTCAGCTGGTTTCCTACCAATGGTCTTTGCTAGTGTGTTTGATATCAGATTCCAAACTAGCATTACCAAATAGTTATTTCGCAGGACATTGTCTAAAGGGCACAACCCACCTTGTGTGTGTGTGAATGTGTTTGTGTGTGTTTATGGAAGTTGCATGTTGTAGTTGAGAATACTCATTTGTGGATGTGTGTGGATATATGAAAGGTCAGCCTCGGGTCTTGTTTCTGAATCACCTTGTTTATTTAAGTAGCCTTTTGCTTCTATTGGAACTAATTGATTACTTTACCCTGGCTTGCCAATAAGCCCGGGATTGGGTTTTATCTGTCTCTCTCTTGTATTTCACTATAGAGAGCATTGCCATGTGGGTTCTAGAACCAACTCAGCTCCTCATCTTCCAAAGCAAACATTGTGCCACCTCCTTGACCCTGCATTATCCAATATCTTACCTGGAGTACATTTCACTGGTCATTAGGTGCATAAGAAAGACAAGTAGATGTGAGTCAGCAAAAAAGCCAGGAAGAATTGGTCCATATTGTTTACTCCAGATGCCTTCCTTTGGTTTTCTTGATGATGGACTACAAAGTATAGAATGAAACAAACCTCTTCATGTCCCATTTTTATTTTGGTCATAGTGCTTACCTCAGCAATTGATAGCCAGGTACTGTGATGCCCACCTGTAATCCCAGCACTTGGGAGGCAGAGGCAGGCAGATCTCTGTGAGTTTGAGGCCAGCCTGGTCTACAAAACAAGTCTAGGATGGCCAAGGCTACACAGAGAAACCTTGTCTCAAAACAAAACAAAACACAAAAGAAACAGAACAGAACCAAATGAAACCGAACAAAAAAGAAAGAAGAGAAATGAAAAGAAAATTAGAACATCATACTGGAGTTTCCTTAATTTCCTTTATATGACTTAGTTCAGGTGTACAGACTACATTTAAAATTGCAAAGCATTCAAAATTAAAAAAAAATAGTCTTTGGAAAAAAATAAAACATTTTCCTAGTGAAGCTGTATGTTTACTGTAGTGTAAAATCTGTTAAGGTTTATTAAATATGTGGGATCTTGAGATCAGAACAAGAGACAGGATGACCTCTTAGGCAAAAATTTGAAGGAATAATATGGAAATGTATTTGTTTAGGATTTGTTTTACACAAGGACTACTATGCTGGAAGATGTTTCTGAGAATTCACATGTATGTATATCATATATATGTATATTTATATGTATACATGTATATTATTTATTTATATATATTCACACAAACATATCCTTGTAAGACTATTTTTTTTAAGGATTTGTATTTAATTAAATTTTTGTGCTGTGATTTGTGCACATGAGATAGAGTACTCAGCAAGGCAAGCAGTGTTAAGCCTTCTGGCTATGTAATTGCACCTCTTTGCAAACCACTCATTGTGAGTTTTAGGAACAGAATTTTGGATCCTTTATTAGGGCAGTATGTGTCCATCAACACTGAGTAACCTATATAGCTGTGAGACTATTGTTTTGAAGCTTATAAATCTGGCAGAGTTTCATTTCTTTAGAACTATTTATTACCCTTCTTTTATAATCCAGATCAAATGTACATCATGCACATAGGAACTGATAATTCATAGCATGGAATTCACAATGATTTTTATATCCTAAGTCTCTGAGACAGTCACAGTGACTTATATACCTTATGAGCAGCTGCAGTTTTTCTCTGAAACTCACTGTTATTCTTAAGTTTTGTGAAAACCTCCCCTTCATATCTGCTAAATCATGTCCTTGAAAATGATTGGAGCCCCTACAAAAGTGACTATATGAACTCATGTGGACATGTGGATATAGATGATTTTGGAGGTGGTTATGTTATGTGAGGTCATTATGGCAGTTCCTAGGCCAACACGATGAATAAAGAGGGTTGTCATATCCATGCACGGATTATGTATAAAACAAGGATGTGAAGCCAGAGAGGCAGAGACTGAAGTGCTGAGATTGAAGGCAATGAAATATAGGTGTTGAGTTTCAGTTAGAAAAAGGCAGGAAAAGGCTTGTCTAGAGAGAACAGGGTCCTTCCAGGAATTTGATAATGGACTCATAGACTTCTGGAATATCAGTTTATATATTTCTGTGCTTCTAAACCACACAATTTGCATTTTTCTCCAGAAATCCCAAGAAAGTGATATTTCCCCATCACTGAAAAGAAATACACAAGAGTTTCCTATGTCTGTCGTTCTGCTTTTAGCCCAGTTTGTTCCAATTCATATTCACTAGCAAAACATGTCATGAAATCAAGTTCAGTCTTCTCCTTTAGAATAGACTTTTCAATAAATCAATTCATAGTTTAAATAATCTTCTTATTTTTAAGTCCTCCGGGTAAAGAAAAGAATGATTAAATATTTTCGCATTGTTAGCTAACTATTGTATGGATTTCATTCAATCTCTATGAGAACATTAATTTCTCACTGATAATATAATCCTTTTAGAGTTCTTAATAAACTCATCAGGCACATTATACAAAACGATAGTTACCCTTATTGGCAAACCTTCCCAGAGAGGAAATACTATCTCTGTGTATTAATCAACTCTCTTATATCTATGCAGCCAAGAACAGAAAACTTTGTGTTATATCTCTGATGTAAGGTGTGTGTGTGTGTGCATGTGTGTGTTGTTGTTGTTATCAAGTGTGCCTGTTTTGCTGTATACTTTTGTGTAGACACAAAAACCTAGTCTATAAATATCAGGCTCTCTTTCTCTTTCAGGTACCCCATCTACCGGTTTAGCCTGCCACAGTTTCATTCACAATATCAGATATCATTTCCAGTACATGAGAGCCAAGAGTAAGAAATAAATAGATAGATGCAATGTAGATGAGGTAATTTCTAGGCCATGTATATTTGGAAGTTTCATGTATGGAATCTGAGGCCACATTGCTACTGCAACCATGTGAATTGTTGGTACTTACAAGTCAAAATAAGCAACTGAATTAAATATCTACCAAATATCTCACATGGACTGTCATAGACAATTGCATCTTCACAAAGCATAACATCCATTCCTTGACAATAACTCTGGAGCCTAGATGTAAAGGCGAAGAATAGCAGCTCTACGTAAACCTCCAGTCTGGGTTCTAGGTTCCTCTTGAACCTTGCCTGAAGTTTGAATAGAAGCCCTGTTCAGAATCTTTCTCTTGTCTGCAAAACAGCCGCTCTTCATTTCTGAATTTAATGCTCAGAAAAAAAGCAAATTAAATTATTATAAACTTCATTTCTTACCTTTCCCAAAGTTAAAATAATAATGTACTTTGCCAGATCTGCCTGAGGGCTGGTGGTTAAAAACTGTATCATGGAAAAGTGGAAAGGAGCCATTACACCATATAAGAAGAAAACTTCTAGAAATGAGTAACAAAAGGTGGGGAAATGCTCAACAGCTAAGAGCACTTTTTTCCCTGGAAGTGGATTCAATTTTCCACATGCCAGTTCACAATCTTCTTTAACTCCATTTGTATCCTCTTCTGGTCTCTGTGGACACTACACATCCATGTATCACACAGATGCAGACAAAGCACACATACAATTAAAATAATAATAGTTATTAATATTACTATTGACCTTTGCAATGTCCAATAAATAACATACAAAATCTAAGCAATATGCAATTTTCAGAATAAAATACCATGGTAGCCAAAAAAGTTTATCATCACATATCTAAGCATTTAATATATAGCAGTAATAATAATGATGATGATAATGATGATGATTTTTATTATTATAAAGTGAGTAACAGTTGAAATTTTCAGATAAAATGAAGGAGTTTCAAAGGTACTTGATTGCAAGCTCTAGAACATAGGAAATTTCTGGGAGTTTTTAAGTACTGTTGAAAGCTATACAGTAAGCATCACTAAATTTTCTTGAAGAACTAGTGAAGAAATTGAAATTAGGAAAACAAAGCCAGTAAAAATAGTAAAAAAAAAATCTATTTAAAACTTTTTTTGTTTGCTTTAATTTTTTTTCTTCTCAATTTATTCGTTATACATCCTGATTGAAGCCTCTGACCACAACTCCCCCCAGTCCCATCCTCCCTCCCTCTTTCCCCATCCTCTTCTCCTTTTAATTACATTTTGAAGTATAATATAACCTTCCCAAAATATGTTTCTTGAAAACTAATTTGTGTTAATTTGAAAGAATTTCCAAAGTCAAATAACTTTGGAACACACCAAGTTAAATAGATTCAAATGAACGTATTTCGATGAAGTATTAGTCTTCCCATTAGTCTTTGTAATCACCCATGTAAGATGCTTGCTGAGCTCCTGTGAACTCTGCATCCCCTCTCTTTGCAGTTACCCTTTGGGCTTTGAGAGAAGAATGCATAGTTCTGAGCAGTCCTTTCTTTCCTAAAGATCACACCAATGCTCTAAAAAATTCACTGTGGGCAATGTTTTTCTGTCCATTCGAAACATCAATGGTTGCCTTGGAAACAAGACATTTATGTCTAGTCCTAATCAGACAATTATGTTTATGTTACAAAATATTTTCTAAAACAATGTGGTTTTAATTTTCTATGTCACATAGTTACTGTGTTTTATAATTAGTAATGGATTCTAATTTTCTTAATAGTCATTCTTTAAGTCATTCTATATTTTAATTTTCAAATCTATATTTTAATTTTCTTGAATTTTTGTCCACGGCCAATAAATAACTCACTAATTCCAAGCAATATGTAATTTTCAGATTAAAATATTATAGAGGCCAGCTTAAAACATTCAAGCAGAGTAGTGTATAGCTTTTAAATAATGTCTGTGATAGAATTTGCAAATATGGAATTATAGTGGAAATTAATACTATTTCAGGACTAGAAGTTAGGTGTATTCCATGACAGGTAGAGAGATAAGTAAAGGTCCTTAGTTAGATAATATCTGTTAACTTCCAAGATCACAGCCTTCTTCACTATCCTGTGCTGAGACAAAGCATTGCATTGCTTAAAAAAAAAAAAAAAAAAAAGACTTTCCTGTTTTTTACTAAGTCTGGGCTCTACTGAAAAAGCTTGTTTTCTCCTCCACCACACAATAAATGATCCTACATTATTAATAGCAGAACATTTCTTTGATAGTTGTCTTAGCCACTGTTCTATTGCTGTGAAGAGACACATTGACCATGACAACTCTTATAAAGGAAAGCATTGAATTGGGGACTTGGTTACCGTTTAAGATGATTAGTCTGCTATCACCATAGCAAGGAGCATGGCAGGACACATGATGCTAGAGCAGTAGCTGAGAGTTAAATTCTGATTCTCAGTAAGAAGGCAAAAGGAGGGAGAAAGGAGAAGGTAGAGAAAGAGAGAGATACAGGAAGAGAGAAACAGTGACAGAGACAATGATGCAGAGAGAGAGAGAGAGAGAGACAGAGACAGAGACAGACACAGAGACAGAGGAGAGTCTGGGGCAGGCATGGGATTCTGAAACCTGAAATCCCACCCCCAGTGACCTTCTTCCTTTAACAAGACCACAACTACTCCAAGGCAGCACCTCTCTATGTTTCTCCAATAGTGTAACTCTGGTGACTAAGCACTCAATACATATGAGCCTATAGGTTGCCATTCTTATTCAAACCACCACAATAACATTTTTGTATGTAAGAATATTATAATTCCTCTGAAAAGTATATATCCTGTAAATATTTTTTTTTCAGTGAACAAATGACCATTCACAGTAAAGTTTGGATTTCCCTGTACGTCTTATGCCATAATTCATTTTATTTTTTCTTAACAGACAATATAACATATATATATATATATGTTGCATATGTATGTATGTATGTAAACATGTAAAACATATAAACACATATGTATTATGTATATTATAGATATAAATATTAATTTCTACTTTATTTTATAAACATGAATAATTTTCTAGGCATACATGCATAACACATTTATACTATAAACATATTTAGGATATTTTGTTTCTGATATTTTGATATTTTGTTGTCATATTTTGTGGAAATGATTCACCACAGTGTAGAAAAAAGTACTTCACACCAATTATTACATGGTTCCTGCTTTGTTACTTTAAAATTACTTGGCTTTGTTTTTCTCTTAATAATGTCAACATATCATTACATAGACTAGACCAAAGCTTTGGCAGGTCAGGAGGATTCAAAACATATTTCTGTTTTTAAAACTAAATGTTTCTTCACTATTTCAAAAGCTACCTAATGTTTTCATCTTTGGGGAAGACCAAAGAGTCAAACACTGATGTCTGGGAACAAACGAAAATTTTCAGTGTTTAAGGTCAAGGATGATAATTATCACCTTTGTAAAGAGACAGGAATCCAGAGAGATATAGAAATGGGCTGTTCCAATGATCAATGGGTTGCAGAGACAGGTAGATAAGAAAGGAACTCATTTTTTACAGTGACTTGAACTTTGTTTTCCTGGATCTCACAGCGAAACAATGTAGATTTGTAGCTTACTTTTTTTTAGATATTTCAGGAAAATATATAAACAAACAACAAAAATGCCCCAAATTGGATGCATATGCATTGTTGCAGTGTTCCTTATTCTTTCTCTTTACTGAACAAAGATATAACTTGTCTTAACACTAATATGTTGGTCATCTGAATCAAGACCACTTACTTAAATATTAAATAATGAGTTATGAAGTTTTAGGGAAAAGTTTATTTTAGTTATTCCATTTATGTCACTTTTTCTTGTAGAGACAATGATAAGAGTTATATGCCCTTTTGCTACTGTGATAAGTTCACTCAAAATATAATAGCTGTTACTAGAGTATCACTGGTACAAATGTTTAAAGATACATTTCAGGCCATATTGAACAATCGAGGCAGTGGCCCTGGTTTCTTTTCTACTGCTGTGAAAAGACAACAAAACCAAAGCAATATGTAGAAGAAAGAGTTTGGTTAAGGCTTAAAGTTTCAGAGCATAAACATTCATGACCAAGGTGGGGGTGGCCTGGCAGCAGTCAGGCGAACATAGTACGGGAGACACAACCACAAATCAGAGAAAGACAAAGGGAAAGTCAGCTGTACTGAAACCTCAAAGCCTGCCCTTGGTGACCCAGCTCCTTCAGAAAAGCAATGTCTTCTAATCCTTACCAAACAGTCCCACCAAATGGGGACTAAGTATTAAAATATTTGTGCCAATGAGAGAGCAGGCTCATTTAAACCACCATGTTAACAATATAATGAAATCATATTCTTCCGGTCTAGTATTATATATCATCTGTATCAAATGAAGTATGATCCTGTTTAGTAAATTTTAATTTTTCAGACTACTTTAAAACCCTTTGTTGATTCTTGTTGTAAATTATGTCATTTAAACATGACTTTGATAAATAACATTAGATAATTCAATCATCTTTTTCTATCTACACTGTTACTTTTTTGATATAACAATACACAACTTAAATATATAACATCATAAAGCAGGTCTGCCTAATGGTAGCCCATAGCCATGGTTTTTTGTTTTGTCCAATAGGTATTTAATTTATGGTTTGTCAGAGTAATAGATTTCAGTGATTGGTAAATAATCTCTTTTACATTTGAGAGCCTTTCAAATAATTAAACTTTATGAATCTTTTCACTTATATGTGAAAATGTCAGAAAACCATGAATACATATCCATCTTCCTACATGTGTATTCCATGTAGGTTTGTCAAAATAAATATGTTTTCACATATTTGTAATGCAAAATACTAGGAAAATAGCCCTTACCAACAACATTTATAAATATATCTTAGTCATTTTCTTGGACACATGCAGGAACACTTTACATTTCACTAAGGAGCTGACCTGGTAGTGCATGCATGTAATACCAATACTCAGGAGACCAGGGCTAGAAGATGGCTAGTTCAAGATGATCCTGAGCTTCATGACATACTTGAAGCCACCCTGAAGTACCTATGGACACCTTGTGGTACACACACACACACACACACACACACACACACACAAAACACAAACACAAAACACGAACACACAGAGAAAGAGATTAGATAATTTACTAGCAAGATTAAGGACAAGTGAGATAGCTCAGCAAGTAAAGATGTTTGCTGTACAGGCATGTGGAGTAGAGTTAGATAAAGATGGGAGGAGAGAACCTACTCCACTAATCAATCCTCTGGTTTACATAGCCATTCCATGGTACCTTCTCTCCCTCCATAATGTAAACAAATGTACACAAGTAGAAAAAAAAAAACAAATTATCCAGCTGAAAGTATAAGATTTACCTTGATGGAAGGAGCAGACTATATACAATCACAAAGGGTAAATCAATTTTCTTGGGGTCTTCTTGAAAACATTTTCCCAAACAGCAGGAAGCAATTTTAAGAAAATGACTACCCATTCCTCAAATGAGAGCTGGGTAGTATTTATTCTTGATGTTTGTCATCTTTAAAGGGGGGTTGGTTCCTAGTTGTTAATCATATTGGTCAGGGAAGAAAAACAGTAATGGAGGTTTTATTCACTGATCTCCTTTTTCTCTTTCTTTCCTCTTATCTTCCTACTCTCCTATCTAGTGTTAAGGGGGAAAAGGTTGAGAAGGGAAGAAAAGAAAAATGGGGGATAATAGGAATGAAAGGAAAAAAGGGTAGATTTGAATATACTTTTAAACTAAAGTACAATTATTATTCCTAAATATTTTTACAATATAACCGATTGTATATTTGATACAAATTTAAGGTTGTTTTTTGTTACAAATTACCATACATATTTAGGTTTCAACTCTTGATCAAGGTATTGTCCCTATGCAACTCATTTAAAACTGCAATGTGAAGCTCTAGTTGTTTTGAAAACCACTATTATAAACTGTTTAGAGTAATTCATTTTTTTATCCTTCCTAATTTCTTTATTCCTGTATGCACTCATCACATATACATTTTGAGAAACACTAGTAAATGTAATACCCCAAATTTAAAGGTATATATTATGGTGGACAGGAAAGGATTCTAAAATTTGTAGTTTCTTAGTTTGAAATAACATAAAAGGAAGTGAGATTATCTTGGATAAATGGAATTAAATAAAATTAGTGACTTTGGCACAAAAGGTGACAGTAAGAGGCCATTAACATCCTTGAAGTTTTGGGGTAGGAGAAACAGGTATTAAGATGTACTGAAAAGGACTGGTACAGGCAGGACCCTGACTAAAATGTTCAATCCCCACCCGGAAAGGCAAAGAGGATGGACACCAGAAGAAGAAGAAAACAGGAAACAAGTTAGCAGCCTCTCACAGAGGGCCTCTGAAAGGTTCTGCCCTGCGGACTATCAAAGCAGATGTTGAGATTTATGGCCACCCTTTGGGCAGAATACAGGGAATCTTATGAAAGAAATGGGAAATAATAGTAAGAGCTGGAGAGGACAGGAGGTCCACAAGGAGGGCAAGAGAACCAAAAAAAAAAAGAAAAAAAAAAAGAAATTGAGCAGAGGGGTCTTTCCTGATACTCATACTCCAACCAAGCACCATGCATGGAGATAACCTAGAACCCCTACACAGATGTAGCCCATGGCAGTTCAGTGTCCAAGTGGGTTCCATAGTAATGGGAACAGGGACTGCTTCAGACATGAACTGATTGGCCTGCTCTTGATCACCTCTCCCTGAGGGGGGAGCAGCCTTACCAGACCACAGAGGAAGACAATGCAGCCACTCCTGATGAGACCCAACAGACTAGGATCAGAAGGAAGAAAAAGAAACCCTCCCCTACCAGTGGACTTGGGGAGGGGAGTGTGTGGAGAAGGAAGGGCAGGATTGGGAGGAGAGGAGGGAGGGAACTAGAGGGGGGATACAAAGTAAATAAAATGTAATTAAAAATAAAAAAATAAAGAGAAGCAGAGAAAAAAAGAAATATGTCATCAGTGTTATTATGTGGAGATGGGGAGATGGGGTCTTTTGTAATGCTCAATGATTTTCAGTCACGTCACTGAAAAATTCTATTCTTATCACAGTCCTCTGGAAGAATGAGCCCTACAGCCCCTAATATTCTTTTGTTGACACTTGTTTTAGTCAGCCCCCCAAGCCCTATATGTTGAGTATCACTTTCTACCTTTGGCTGAGATCACCCAGCAATGCTATCATATTATTCCTTGGACTTTTATTTTTTTCTGGTAATAACTCCTTATTTTTTATGTCAAAAGATACACCCATAAAGTCTCACCAACATGACTGCACAAACATGAACTGACTAAGGATGACAACAGTAGCTTTGCCAAACTGGAAGGGCTAAAGCCCATGAGGCCTCAACTCTTCACAAAATAATGCAACTGAGAAATGCTAAGAGCAGGAGAAATAGCCTTCCCCCGGGGAAGATCATATCATGCGATTATGCAATACTGAATGCCACTCCTGAAAACATACACACAAGTAGCATCATAAAGTCTGAACCAGATATATGTTTGAATATATATATATATATATATATATATATTCAAGTAATAAAAAATATTGAAAAGGAGACCATAAATTAAAAGAGAAGAGACATATGGAAGAACTTGGAGGGAGAAAAGGGAAGAGAGAAGTGCTGTAATTATACTGTAATCTTCCAGATTTCTTCTATTTTATTTTATTTATTTTATTTCATTTTTATTAGTTACGTTTTGTTAACTCTGTATCCCAGCTGTATCCTGCTCCCTCATTCCCTCCCAATCCCACTCTCTCTCCTTCATCTTCTCCCTGCCCCTTTTCAAGTCCACTGATAGGGGAGGACCTCCTCCCCTTTCATCTGACCCTGTTTTATCAGGTATCTTCAGGACTGGCTGCAAAGTCCTCCTCTGTGGCCTAACAGGACTGTTCCTCCCTTGGGGATGGGGAGGTCAAAGAGCCAGCCATTGAGTTCCTGTTAGAAATAGTACCTGTTTCCCTTACTATGGGAAACCAATTGATTCCAGATTTAAAATAAAAAAATAAAAAAAATAAAAAAAGGCAAAATGTCTCAAATTGATATTTATTTTTTAGTGACTTTTCTGAGTCAACGTCTCCTCTAAAGTTAACTAAGGCATTGTGAATAAATTAAGATTATAATATTAAAACATATATGCTGTTTCTCCACAGAACCCTTTTTCAATAATATTGTATTCGTAGCATTCCTTTCCCAAGAGGAACATTGCTGTTAGATATGATAAATACTTGGGTTTGCTTGCACTAGACTTTCTGTTTCTCTGTATTGCACTCTGTCAGGTTATGTGTTGGCGAGCTACTTGCACAGTCCTACCTAAGATGGACTTTTTCTGGAGTACATCTGAGAGAATGCCCAAAATTCATTAATACTTGATAAAGGCGCTAGTGCTGTCACATGCGAATGGAGTAGACATCTAATTCATTCCAGGAATGATAGAGTAATTCTATAATGCAAGTTAGTAGTCAGTCACTCAAACTCAAAGTCATGCTTAGTTACTTTAATAGTTTAGATACTCACAGAAATGTTTTTAACCCTCCTGTAATGGTTTCAGAGTTATAGTAAATAGCCAGAAACAAGCAACCTTTGCCTATTCAGATATACTATAGATACATAGATGGTCTTCAAAAACCTCACAGAGCTATGGAATATGTATTTAAAGATGTTTTATTAATGAGAGGTTCTTTTGACAGTGAGACATGTCAGCTTCTGGCAGCACCTCCAGCCTACTTGAAGGAAGATGATGGGCATCTAAGAACCTTCATATAGAGTTTGCTTCAAAAGTTGCAAGCTAGCCAGTAATTGAAGACAACATGCTCTCCAAGAAATGGACAAACCAGAGGCAGAGGAGCTGATTACTGAGCTTTGCTGATACAAGGTAGGCAATCCTTCATTATTCCTGCTTCACAAAAAATTCTGTCATAACTGGGCATGTAGCCTGAAGGTTATGCTCTAATATTACAGAGAAATCCTGGGTGACTGTCCAACCATCCAGCTGACTATGTAATTTCTATAATTTTGTAATTACTTGCTTTGCACTTTCTGCATACTCAGGTGATATTCATGTCTTCTCAGGTCTCTCTCTGATGGGTTTGAAGACTATATAGTTGTAATCTCACAATTAAGCTTAAGTTGTTTAGGATTCAAGAAAATGTTTCTATCTAAGTATATTTGTTTAGGTTGATAAATGAAAACTATGGTACAAAATGCTTTGGGTATGGAATTCTGAACTCACCATGATCAGATAGATAGTAGAGTACTTTCTTCTAAATTTCCAAATAAAAATGGATTGGACATTGTGAATGTAATTCTTACATGAGAATTTTTATCCTTGTTTGACGGTTGTTCATATTGTAAATTGTTCATTATTATAAAAAAAGAAAAGAAAGAGCCTTTTAATAGACTAAAAAGGAGACAGCCTTGTGCACTGTATATTTAGCTGCTGATTTATGTGCCCAGAGATCTGATATCAGTCTGGACTTGGGCATTGTTCTTTTTATGAAGAAACTCTGGTCTCAGTGTTGTATAATCACTCCCCAATTATCTCTGATTAGTTAGTAAAGAAGCTCATGAGCCAATGACTGAACAGGCGAGAAAGGACACAGGGACTTCAGTACCTCCTCTGGGGTTCTCAGGTAGAGAAGAGACGGAAAAAGGGAAAGAGGAAGAAGTCACCAAGAGTAGGAAGGAGTTCACCCCGAGGACAGAGATCAACAGCGGAAAGACCAGGGCAAGACTGCAATGGCAAGTCTGCAAAGGTCTGGGAGGTAGCCAGACTAGCACAGTTGGGTTAGAATAGAGGAATATCTGCCCAGTTACAGAGGTTAAGATTGTTGAATAAATCTAGTACGGTTATTTGTCATTTATTTGATATCTAGGACAGGTAAGAGGGGCAACACCTGTACTAATTACACTACTTCTACAACATAAATATTTAGGAATATTTAAGGGCAAACACTATGTGATTGGAATCACATGCAAGTAAGCTGGTGTTACGGTTTAGATAAACAATGTCTCCACAGGCTCTGATGTTCAAACCCTTGCCCCCTGGCTAGTGACATCTTCTTCAGGCTGCTGGAATACATTTGGGTGCTAAGTCTATGTGACGAAAGAGGCTGGGTGGGTAGGAGGCAGGTTTAGAGGCTTATAACCAACCTTCCTTCAACCTTCCGTCCCTCTGCGTCCTGACTAACTTATGGTTTAGCTGTCTGGACAAGCAGTAATCCCCTTTGTTAGCTTCTCTGCTGTGACTGACTTGCTTTCTGAAGCTGGGAGCTGAAATGAGACTTCCTCCTTAAGATATGCACCTTGTCATGTATTTGACCACAGTGATGAGTAATAAACTTGCATATTTATTTATTTAGTTATCCGTCTATTTATTTATTTATTTATCTATTTATTTATTTATTTATTTATTCTGTATTCTGCCTGCATGTGTGCCTGCAGGGCAAAAGAGGCAACCAGGTCTCATTATACATGTTTGTGAGCCACCATGTGGATGATGAGAATTGAACTCAGGACCTTTGGAAGAACAGCCAGTGCTCTTAACCTCAGAGCTATCTCTCCAGCCCAAGACTTGATGTATAATAATGTTTTCTTTTCTATTTTTATCTTTTTTTCCTTCCTTCCCAGCTTTCTTTTTCCCTCCCCACCTTTCTTATTTTTATCACCTACCTCCTTCTTTCCTCCACTCCTCTCTCTCTGTCTCTCTTCCTCTTTCTCTCTTGTGTTACTGATCATACCCAGAGCTCTAAGTCACTGTCCTGCTATCTGTGTTTACCTCCTTTTTCTCTTCTTTCTCATATTGCTCTTTTTGGGACAGGTCCTTCAGGTATTCCAGATTGGCCATGATCTTATTATGTATTCATGTTGACCGTGAATTCCAAGTACTCCTGCCTCAACCTCCCAATTTCTGGGATTTCAGGCATGCATCACACCTAGATAGTTGTAATCTCACAATTAAGCTTAAGTTGTTTAGGATTCAAGAAAGTGTTTCTATCTAAGTATATTTGTTTCCCTATGTGTTTCTTTTCATCTTGCTGTTTGCTTGTTTTTAGGCAGGGTCCCTCTCCATAGTCCTCTCTCTTCTAGAACTCACTACATAGACCAGACTAGCCTCAAACTCCTAGAGATTTACCTTCTTCTGACTCTTGAATGTTCCAATTAGAGTAATGCCTTGCCACATTGTCAGTTTTTCATAATATTAAAAGAAAACCAAGAGTGTTCCCATGTTTGGTTTGTGAAATGTTGTAAGTCATGGGATAATTTCCCTTAATATACTTCAGTAAATACGCAAGTATAAGGTACAAGATTATGTTGTGACTGAAAGGTGACAAGTTGAAGAAGTTATTGAATAAAGTCACTGAGATTTTGCCAAGTTTAATTAACAGTTAATTAAAAATCACCTTTATATAATCTTGTTGCTTTAATATTTGCCCTTATTTGATACTTAGATTAATATAAATTATAAATAGATGTTGTTAAATAAATGATTTTGTGCCTATAAATATTCAAGTATTTTAATAGAACTGTTGGTATATTAAAATTTTTTTATGTATATACATCTACACAAAAGCAAAATGTGTAGTTAAATTCATTATACTATTTCTGTCCAGAAATTGTGTAGCACTTTTTTTCCAGAAAATATTTTGATTTTTCTACATTAAAAATTTGAATTACAGTAATTTTAAAACCAGAAAATAACGTCTTTTAGAAGTTTGATGTTCAAAATTTGGTAATGATTATCCTGTTAGAAATAATTAAAACACTATCAATTTTAGCATTTGCTCCTGGCTCCTACAATTTCATCTGGCTTGTATTCAGCCTTCACTCTGTGTTTGAAAATCATAAAATATATTGTGATCTTGCTGTCTGATCAATAGCAATGAGTAAGCCTCTATAGTTACATGTGGTGAAAATCTTGTCAGATTCAGTATCAAGCGATGATGTGCTCATACTTTCCTTGAATCATGGCAAAACCATCCAGTTTTGCTTTCCTGCTTCTTATTCTCACAAGTGAGAGTCAGTGTTCCAGATACTACTCTAGATGTAGCAGTAAAATATGTGAATGTTCATTTTTATTGATCGTGAACACATTTTTTTCTCAAATTGTGACTTACAGAATAGTCAGTTTAATTGGCAGTTTAGATGAGTTAATTTGTGTTCAGACAAGCATAAATTTTATTTAATAAAAGAAATTCAGTTGCCTTTTATACATGTCTCTGGCATTCATTTCAGACCCTGCTTTCTAGTCACATATTTTCCTCCTTTCTCTACCCCACCCAATAATAGTACTTTGGTGTCAGCTGAAATTTGCTTCAGAAGCAAAAACAAACAATAAAAATTAAGGAACTCAAATATACCCCAAATGCGTATGTTGTCTCTGAATTTATGTAGAACAGCCTTGTAAATATAAGCAATAAAGACATTTTTTTTTTCTATCTATTAAACTCTTTCACTACTTACTCTTTGAGGATTTTGGAATATAAGTACCGAAGAATTATGAGTAAATAATGTTACCCTATTAAAAATTTTAGAACTTGTGCTCTGAAAAGAAGCTTTGTAAAACTATGATCCAAGGTAAGGCTAAAGTCTATGAAGGTATTTGTTCCATTCAATAGTTCACAGTGACACATTCTGTTCTGGGCTACTCTGCTTCATCTCCTTTTTCCACTTAAGTACCACCGAAACCTACATTCAACCACCTAAGTCTACTCTATGCTATTCTAGGTATTCCAAACACCGAAAACATCCATTGGAAACAAAATTTATTCCTGAAAGTCAATGATATTCTTTATTCATTTCACTAAGCTGCTATTTTCCTGTTGACATTTCCTCCCTCCACTTACTATTTTATGCATGATTCATGGAATTACATTGTGTAAGAACTCACTAACCATGATTTACTACACATGGCACTGAGAATTTGAAATAAACTGTCCTGAAAGACTCATATGTTAAAGTCTTGATCCTCAGCTCTGAAGCTATTGAGGGGTGATGAGATCCTGAGAATGTTAATATTATTTACGGGATAATCCACAGTTGCCCTGAAAGCTGAATGGTTTCCTGTGCGGTGGGGATTGCTTGAGGAATTTAGTCAGTGGGGCCTAACTTTGATTGATATCTTCTGGTGGAGTCCATTCCACTACATTCGGCGTCCTATATCATTTCCCAGTGTTCTGTTTCACTACAGGCAGAAACAATGGAACCAACTGACAAC
This sequence comes from Meriones unguiculatus, assembly GCF_030254825.1. Taxonomy (NCBI): domain Eukaryota; kingdom Metazoa; phylum Chordata; class Mammalia; order Rodentia; family Muridae; genus Meriones; species Meriones unguiculatus. The sequence continues at coordinate 41,929,670 of NC_083352.1, forward strand.
AGACTAAAAACCTTGGAAACCAAAGCAAATTCTTCCTCTTTTGAATTCGTTGTTTTCACTGTAATGAAAACTTAATACAGATTATTTGAATAAAACTTATGATAAAATTAACTCTTGTCCCCCCAATATTCATCTAAGCAGGAAAGCCAAAATGTGTACTTACCTACTCTGACAGCACTTTTAATAATTTACATTACAATCTTATTCCTTAAACAAAACAAAACAAAAGCAAAAATTTGCTCCATACCCTTCAAGTTATCCTCTATGCTGTACAGTTTTGCAGTATTTGATTCTCACTTTCATTTGTTTCTTCACACCTTGGATCTTACATGACACTGTCATATTTATTTGCACTGCTGCTTTTCCAGGGTCTGCTTCTTCCTCCTTCCTGCCCATTGCACATTTGCACTACACAATCTTTGCTGACCTTGCTATTCACACATACATGTGTTCAAAACCTATTGTAATCATCTGCTTATTATTTCTATTTTTCTTCATGCTTTAACTATTTTGAGAGAAAAAGCCGTGTTTTCAAACCTCAGCATTTCATTATTTAAAACAAACAAACACAGTTGATGAAATAAATCAGTGAAGTTATACTTTTAAATTCTAGGTGGTAGAGGCTACTACTGTGACATTAAAACATAAGGTCTATTATATTATCACTTCTCGTGAACATGTTACGATATTGTGATTCCTTTCTGACAGAGTCTTGCATGTCACTTGATCTGCTCTAATTAGTACTTGGTAAAATAGTTCCTATAAATAGTTATTTTTTCAAGTAGTGAATGATGAATATTTAAGGAAGTTATGTTTTTAAAAATGCCAAAGTAGTTTGCATAAAGTAAGACAGCCTGTGGTTTGAAATGATGCTTTTCATAGTTTATTGCATGCTTTTCAATATAGTTGTAATCAATTTCAGATGATGAACATGTCTTGTTTTTTTTTTATTTTTTTCTTACTATAATATTCTTGCTACCCATCTCAGTAGCTACTATGCATTGGGGTACATATATGATTCTCTGGATATTGATGCAAATAAGTACTGTTATTTAAGTGAAATTATTTAAGTGAAATACCCTAGAGCAGTGAATATTTCAACAGCATACAAATCCCATATTTAATGTAGATCATTATTCTGAGACCATAATATTAATATGAGTTATTTATTTACAGAATCAATATTTCTCTACCCAGAGATGACAGATTTATTTTCATGTTCAAACATTTGAATAATTTTCAAATATAGGCAGTTATAATACTTAAGCACAATTTTGGTTGATAGTAGCACCAAACACTGCTAAGATGTGAACGGTTATGATCAAAGAATATGCACTTAACAATTATTTTCATGCTGTCATACATAAAAATTCAAAAGATTTTCCCTGTTAAGAAATAATCCTTAAATTATATAGCTTTATTTTGAATGCAGCAAAATTATTATGATAAGATTATTTTGGTAATTTTATTTAAAGTATACTTTTCTTTTTGTTGTTACATACTATGTTGTACAGTTTATTAATAACTATAGTTTGTAATATAGTTTTATTATTAAGCGCATGATAATGCATGTAGGAGCTATTTGAGAGCCAAAATAATTTGTAACACAGGAGAAGTATCCTTTGTCTTTTTGTTCACTGTATGCTTTCTGTTTAAATTTCAATGTAACCATACAAGTACTTTCTATCTCTCATCTATCTTTTATCTATCTACTATCAATCTACTACCTATCTGTTTATATCTATCTATCTATCTATCTATCTATCTTCTATAATCCATCTGTTTACTAATCATTGATCTAACATCTATATCATCTATTTTTATCCAATAGCTCGAATAAATGGATAGGCTGCTTAAAAATATAGCCTGTTTTTTTTTTAAAGTAGATTTTCTAATGAAGTATAAAGATGTTGTCTGAATATAAAAGGGAATATACAAAGAAATACAGCTTTTTGCTATCATACATTACCAACTATGTTTAACCCCAGAAGCCCAACTCACAAAGATAAAAAGCCAGTATATGACATATGAACAGAAGAAACCTTCAAATTTATGTCCATATACTAAACACCAAAATATTGAAAAATAATGAATAAATAATAAAATCTTCCTCAATTTTATTTTCTATCACTGGATTGTTAATGGAATTGCTTAAAAAGTAATAAGGTAGTTTTACTTTATTTACATATTGTTTTAGTCAAAGAGACTTGTCCTTAGTATATTAATTTGAAAGATTATACTTAGAACAGAAAGCCAAATTGGATGAAGGTTAATATAGAATGATAAACTAAGTAAATTCATTGTGAGGATACTGCATTTTCTTTTCTCTTTTGTACTTACAAATTGTAACATTGTTTGCATAATACATTTTGTCAAAAAAGGAAAACTGCTGAACTAGCATATCTACTTGCTTATAATACAGACTTTGCTTAAGAACAATTTTACAATTGACAATTTATTGAATGCAAACCATTTCATATAAGTATGAATAAAAATAATCCAGGAAACTTAGTCCAAGGCAGTGAAAGGTAAGAATTTTCTAGAAAGAGCAATGTTATAGTCACAATAGAAATTTCCGAAGGAGTTAACAGTATAGCAATAAAGACCTAGGCGAATTTTTGCTTATGGTATGATTTGGAAAACAAAACAAAACTTGGGGTTAAATATATATCAAAGATAAAAACTTTGAACAATCTTTTTTTGTATTTTTTTTAACTTTTATTAATTACACTTTATTCATAAGCCCCTCCCACCTCCCCTCCCAGTCCCCCCCACACCCCCTCTTTCTGCATGCATGCCCCTCCCCAAGTCCACTGATAGGGGAGGTCCTCCTCTCCTTCTTTCTGATCTTAGTCTATCAGTTCTCATCAGAAGTGGCTGCATTGTCAGGGTTCTATCTCCATGAATAGGCCTTGGTTGGAGTATGAGTCTCTGGGAAGTTCCCTGTGTTCAAATTTTCTCGTTCTGTTGCTCTCCTTGTGGAGTTTCTGTCCTCTCCAGCTCTTACTATTTCCCACTTCTTACATTAAATTCCATTCACTCTGCCTGTCAGTTGGCCATCAGGCTCAGTATCTGCTTTCACAGTCCACATGGCAGAGGTTTTCAGAGACCCTGTGTGGCAGGTTCCTAGTTTGTTTCCTGTTTTCTTCTTCTGGCTTTCAGAGGCCCTCTGTAGCAGGTTCCTAGGTTGTTTCCTGTTTTCTTCTTCTTTGGATGTCCATCCTCTTTGCCTTTCAGGATGGGGATTGAACATTTTAGTTAGGGTCCTCTCTTTTGCTTAGTATGTTTAGATGTACAGATTTTAGTGAGTTTATTCTATGTTGTATGTTTATATGAGTGAGTATATACCGTGTGTGTCTTTTTTGCTTCTGGGACAACTCACTCAGGATGATCTTTTCCAATCTTAAAACCTTAAACACATCTGTGACATTGAATCCAGTCATAGACATTGTTAACCCCATACAGGCAAAGTTAAAAAGAATGTGTATAAGGAATCTGTACCATGTTTGGAAACATTACTGAAAGAAGAAGCCTTCTGGCAGTCCGACATTAACAAAAATTTCTAAACACATGGGATGAAAAAAGAAAATCTGAAAAATTCTTGTAACATAAAGGATGGGCAAGACACTGACCTTATAGTTGTAACAATATTCATGTTGTTTTATGGTTACAAACTTATCTTAATAAGAGAAGCAAGGCCTCAGAAAACCTCCCTGTGCCCAGATATTTTGGTTCTTTTGCTCTCCTTGTGGAGCTCCTGTCATCTCCAGGAATTTCTATCGCCTCCTTCTTTCATAAGAGTCTCTGCACTCTGCCCAGATAACCTACAACCCCTGCACAGATGTAGCCCATGACAGCTCAATGTCCAAGTGGGTTCCCTAGTAATGGGAACAGGGACTGTCTCTGACATAAACTGGTTGGCCTGCTCTTTGATCACCTCCCGTTCAGGGGGTGCACAGAGGAAGACAATGCAGCCAGTCCTGATGAGACCTAATAGACTAGGATCAGATGGAAAGGGAGGAGGACCTCCTTTATCAGTGGAATGGGGAGGGGCATGGGTGGAGAAGAGGGAGAGAGGGTAGGATTGGGAGGGGAAAAGAGAGGGAGGTATGGGTAGGATACAAAGGGAATAAACTTTAATTAATAAAAAAGAAAAATAAATTATTATAAAAAGAGAAGCAATGCATAGAGCTATTATTTCAATTTCCTAGAAACATTCAACTGAATATAGAACATACATAACCATCCTGCTGAAATAACATGTCATGCAAGAAATCAGCCCTGAAAGCTTCCATATCCAGAGACACTTGGGACAAGTTGTGTCTAGGCAGTGGTTAGTGTGTCTACGATTATCTAGTAAATTCAAAGGACTTAAGTTTCATTTTCATTTCTAAGCTTAATAGTTTATGCATATATTTTCTATACCATTAAAACACTATATCAAACAAAATAATATTAATTATAACATATATGTTAGTATCCAACAATCCTATTAAAAATGGTAAATATTTTTGACTTACTAAAGAAATTAAGCCTTGGCAATATTGATACTTATAAAGTGAATTTGGAGTCACCATTCACTGTGACTGAATTAGAAATTCATCAGTCATCCTAAACCCTGTTAATGTATCCAAGTTTTTTTTTTTTGTTTTTGTTTTTGTTTTTTTTTTTGCTGGTCTCACATCTAGTTACCAGTCTAACCCTTTTGTGGAATTTCCCTGTTACTGCATAGGAACTTATCAGGTTTGAGTAATGACATTTATCCTCCCTGCCTTCCACATAGTTACCTATTGTGTTTATTTTGCCTGCTTTAGTGATCTTCAGACATCAGGGACAAAGCCAAGCAGTAATTGCAAAAGTGTGTTTCATTAATTTCTTTGCCATTAAATTTAGCTTATACTTCTTGTAAAAAACAAAGTTGAACTTTAAAAATAAATGGAGTTCTGGCATGTCTTCATTTACCGAGACACTTAAACAGTTGAGAATCATTAAGCTTACCATTGTTATTTCTTTCATAAATTAAAAACTGTGACTTCAATAATACTTTATTGTTATAAATATCTCATGGTTTAAAATGCTTAATTAATTTTTACAACACTTGATCTTAACCAGACTGCTGTGAAGCAATTTAATTAATTTTTAAAATATGAAATAAGTTTGGCTAGGTGTGTAGCTCAGTTAGTAGAATGCTGCCATAGCATGGGCGAGGAGCTTAGGAATAAATATTGCATTACATAAGTGTGCGGATTCCAGAACATGTTTGATAAGGAAGGAAAATATGGAGGTCAAGGATAGTCTCAGCTATGTAGCTGGGTTTGAACCAGGATGGACTATATGAGACCTAGTGAATAACCAAGTTACTAAAGGAAATAAAACAAAAAAGAGCACAATGTAATAAAAAGTTTAGAGCTCTTTCCTATGTCTAAAAACGTTACTTTATTAGTGTACTATAAATATAAACATTTTAAAACCATAGGCATAATTGAGTTTGTCTAGTCCTTAAATATACACAACAATACAAATATACATTAATAGTGCTTTATAAAATATGGCTATAGTAATTAATATTATAAAGTCTAATATTATATTAGAGGCTCCAAAGGCAAAAGTACATGGACTGAATTTGGTCTTTAATAATAAATGCATGTTTCTATTGTTGATGACATCTGTCTTTCCTGATTGAAAAATAATTATAATATAATTCCCTAAGTCCAAGAATTAATGATTCAAGATAGTTTAAGACAAACTATGCACATTTTAAAGAATTTATGAATTAGCATATTTAATTGGTTTTAAGAAATCAGTTGTTAGTACCAAGTTCCCTAATTGGTCTTATTTGCATATCATTTGCATTCCAAATCAAAAGTATTAGTTTCTGTATATAAGTACAAGAGAGTTCATTTTTCTTGCATAAGTTTGATATCTAAGTAGAAGAAAATTAAGGATGAGAACACTAATGTAAGAAGGGTTTTTATTGCTTATCATGCTAGTGATTGAGGAGCAAGGTTGAGTCTGGCTCTAACAGTTATAAAAACATAAATAAAGAGAAAGTCACTCTGTGGGTTAGAGAAACAGCATTACTGAGAAAAACATTGCACAGTTACATATGGCCAGGAGGAAACCGGGTTAAAATAAAATTTGAACCATCTAAAGATCATGCTATAAGAAAAAAAAAATAAAACAGGGAGTTAGAGTACAATAAAAATAACAAGGGGGGATGTCTGAATCTCTGTACAAAATATCACAGACTTCTCTGTGCAGGAGCTTAGGAGCAACCAAGGAAGCACTGCGGTAGAACAAGGAAACTGTCTGGGCTCCTGTCACAGGTGGATGCTAATGTCAGATGGCTAATGTTCTAACTCCATATGACCTTGTATTTCTTTGTGAGAGGGCTCTAGACTACAGAAGTGTGAACAGCATTCAGGAGTAGATGAGAATGACGACGACTATAAAAGAAAGACTCTTCAAGTCTCATCAGGACTGCCTGTATCCTCGTCCTGTGTGGCCAGGCAAGGCAGCCTCCTCAGGGGAATACCCATGTCAGAGACAGCCCCTGCTCCCTTTACTATCTACATGAAGAATGAGCTGCCTACTGGCTACATCTGAGCAGGGGGTCTAGGTCCTCTCCATGTATAGTCCTTGGTTGGTGCATCAATCTGTGCATGCCCCCTCTGGGCTCAGATTTGTTGGCTTTAATACTCTCTTTGTGGAGCTCCAGGGTCAGGAGCTCTATGGAAGGAGTGTTCCTCCTTTCTGTTGTCTAGGGGAAAGGGATAGTGGAGAAGAAGGAGGGATGGTGGGATCTGGAGTAGATTAAAGCAGTGGCTGCAATAGGGGTTATAAATTGGATAAATTATAAAAATAAAATAATTAAAAGGTGAAAAAATAAAAAGGATTTTTCACCTCTGAAGATTTTTTAACCTAAATCAGGATCATGTTTTAGTGAACTGAACACCTCTGGATTGAGGGAAAGATAACATTTTAATTTCAGTAAAACCAGAGGTTTTAATGCTTGAAATGATTAGTCTTGGGATCTTAACTATAAACAAATGACACATGATCTGCCTCAAACGCTGTCCAACTGAAAAAGGGAACAATAATACTGTAAGTTTTGGTGGTGAAAGTACAAAGTTCAAATGTTTCCTCACTGTACTTCTAATAATTCCAGTTCATTCAGTAAATGCTATACAAAAATGTAGAAAAAATTACAATTAAAATAATTGAAACAGTAGCTATTTCTTTGTTTTCTCAGCAGAGTATCAAGTGGGACCATCTGGAAGGTCCAGATTTGATAGGAATCTTGAGTCAGTTTATTTACACTCTAAAGAATAAGGCCATGTTCAATCAGATGGTCTGAAATTTTTCCAGCTGGTGTTACTCTCCACACACAGTCACGGTTATAAAGATGTTTCATATGAGAATATCTTAGACAATCACATTCTATCCATTTCTTCATTCTTTACCCATCTAACCATGGGACAATTACACCAAAACATTTTTTATCATTCTTCTTTCTAATGTGTTCTATATATCTTTTCCTTGTTTTGTTTTTTTTTCTGTACTTTTTTCCCAATAATCTCTATGAAAGATATTTTCCCCTCATGCTTTTCTGTACTTTTGCTATAATCTCTATTAAGGATTCCAAAAGAGAACCTCTGTAACACTAATAAAGACAACTAAAGCAAAGTGCACATGTTTGGGCTTGAGTGAGTGGTTCCTTAACTTAGGTTTTAGATGCAATGCCATCACTGTTTCATGTGATATTTATTGATAACAACCACAGTTGTTTTCTGTAATAATCCTACAAATATTAGTGTCAAACACACACACACAGTCTAATAAGTACCTGGAATAGAATTACATTCCTGAAGTGGGGTGAATGTCATAAAATGAATTTAAATTGGATTGAGTAAGTACTTATAAATAATATCTAGTTTTTTTCATTTTGACATAGAAAATCATTTTTCTACTTTAATGAGATTTTTTTAAAAATTTTCTGCTCATAATTTAATGGTATTTTTCCATGGTTTGCACAATTTATCGTTTTTTTAAAACTCTAAAATATATTACACTTGGCTCATAATTCTATGTTTGCAAATACTTGGTTTACTTTAAGAAATAAAATGCTCAGGGTAAAATTCATGTGTTTTATGGAAAATTCAACACTGGAAATAAATGATTTTTTTTTTTTTTACCAGTGGCTGAAATATATACCTGGACAGGGTTCTTCTACATTTTCTCCTAGGCTGTGCAGACTTTTTTGCTTGGTAACAGGAAGTGGACCAGCACTTTGCAGACAGACTAAAAATGAAGACTTTTTTTTTCCCCAAGAAAATAAATGTCCTCTTTTTTTCCACCCCCATATTGACAATCAATCAGCTTTAAAACTGATGTTCTGATGTCTTTTAATTTGGCTTTTTCCCAACTCTCTCTGCTGTGATTTAGCTGAAGCAAAAGCTTCATACTGACAGAAAAGTTACATGCTGGAAGTGAGTAAACTTTGGTTTGAAAAATGTGTGCACCAAATATTTAGGAAAGTAACATATTAAGGATGTCGAGATAAGGAGATAAAAACAGTAGCACCATGCCAAACCAAGAAGCTATTAGTACTGCCTAAGCAGAACTCAATACTTTTTGAACCGGTATTAAGAGTAAAGGTGTTTGAAGGCAGGGCTGGCAGGAATTTAATGTCAGTGTGAAAGATTAGTGTGAAAAGTGACTGTTGTCCTACTTGCCCTGTCCATCCCATTTCTCTTTCTAAGTGAGGATTGATCATGTTACTCTGGATCCTCTTTCTTGTTTATCTTCTTTTTTTTTCTTTTTTTTAATTTAACTTTTATTAATTACACTTTATTCATTTTGTATCCCCCCATAAGCCCCTCCCTCCTCTCCTCCCGGTCCCACCCTCCCCCTCTTTCTGCATGCATTCCCCTCCCCAAGTCCACTGATAGGGGAGGTCCTCCTCTCCTTCTTTCCAATCCTAGTCTATCAGTTCTCATCAGAAGTGGCTGCATTGTCAGGGTTCTAGGTTATCTCCATGAATAGGCCTTGGTTGGAGTATGAGTCTCTGGGAAGTTCCCTGTGTTCAAATTTTCTTGTTCTGTTGCTCTCCTTGTGGAATTCCTGTCCTCACCAGCTCTTGCTATTTCCCACTTCTTACCTAAAATTCCATTCACTCTGCCTGTCAGTTGGCCATCAGGCTTAGCATTTGCTTTGACAGTCTGCATGGCAGAAGCTCTCAGAGGCCCTCTGTGGCAGGTTCCTAGTTTGTTTCCTGTTTTCTTTTTCTTCTGATGTCCATCCTCTTTGCCTTTCTGGATGGGGATTGGACATTTTAGTTAGGGTCTTCTCTTTTGCTTAGTTTGTTTAGATGTACAGATTTTAGTGGGTTTATTCTATGTTGTATGTTTATATGAGTGAGTATATACCGTGTGTGTCTTTTTTGCTTCTGGGACAACTCACTCAGGATGATCCACATGCTGGAGAGGTTGTGGAGAAAGGGGAACCCTCCTCCACTGCTGGTGGGAATGTAAACTCTTACAACCACTCTGGAAATCAATCTGGTGCTTTCTCAGACAACTAGGAATAGTGCTTCCCCAAGATCCAGCCATACCACTCCTAGGCATATATCCAAAAGAGGCTCAAGTACACAAAAAGGACATTTGCTCAACCATGTTTGTAGCAGCTTTATTTGTAATAGCCAGAAGCTGGAAATAGCCCAGATGCCCCTCAACTGAAGAATGGATGCAGAAATTGTGGTACATCTATACAATGGAGTATTACTCAGCAACAAAAAATAAGGAAATCATGAAATTTGCAGATAAATGGTGGGACTTGTTTATCTTCTTTAGGTGCACATATTTTAGTATGTTTAACCTATCTTATAGGTCTGTATAAGTGAGTATGTACCATGTGTGTATTTCTGCTCCTGGAATACTTCACTCAGGATGATCTTTTCTAGTTCCCACCATTTGCCTGCAAATTTCCTGATTTCCTTGTTTTTAATTGCTGAGTAATATTCCATTGTGTAAGAGGACCTCTCCTAGCAGTGGGCTTGGAAACGGACAGGGAGAAGAGGGATTGGGAGGGAATGAAGAAGGGGGTTATGGCTGGGATACAAAGTAAATAACCTGTGATTAATATAAAAAATGAAAATTAATAAAAAAGAAATGGTGAGATTATTACATATAAATTTATGGAATATGTCATTTCAGAATTTTGTTTTTTTATAAAAAATTAATGTAACCAATATTTCCTGATTACATAAGTTTAATGTATTATAGCTAAAATAATGTCATTTTAATGGGCTTAAACAGTGATATTTTAGCTTTGTACAAAAAGATTTAAATATCAGCTTATATCCAATGATTACAAATTGTCTTCATATTTAAAAAAAAAAGAAAGGTGTCTGTTAACATTGTTAGAACCATTGGCAATATGTGTGATGTTTCCATGAGAAATGATCTGAGGAATGGCATAATGAAATTCATTGTGCTAACAATTGCATCTTCGGTGAATTTATTGTTCTATGAGTGAAGCAAAACTAAATGGCTCTAGAAATGTTAAAGAGCTAAATGTGTACCACATAAACATTATGCTATTTTAATCATATCAACTTTACTTTTTACTATTTCATAACTGAAATAAATAATATGAAATAACATATACTTAGAAGAATATAGTGTCTTTTAATGTTTGTGCCATTTCCAGATATATGCTGTATGCAGTTAGCATTATCATCAACATGTCCAAACATTATCATTGACCAGAAAAACAACACAGAAGATCTGAATATTTTAATGAACATTTTAATGTAGTCATGGATTCTGCTAATTTATTTCTTGAGATTATCATACATGAATATAATGTGTTCTGATCAAGTTCAGGCCCACTTCTCCTTGTCTCTGCTCTGATTTCCTCCCCATCTGTACGAGCATTTGTTTACCTAACTGAATTAACTTAGCGCTGTTGTCATTTGAATGTGGGTAGGACCATCCGCATGTCTCCATATTTTAAAGTGTGCACACATTCTTACTGAATGTTAGTCACGACTTATGAAATTTCAATATATTATTCCACAGACTACTAAATTCAAAACTATGACAAAACAAAGTATAATTCTAATAATTCTAATAATCAAAATTTCTAATAATCCTTGTCATATCAATGAATGACAAATTCTGTATTTTTATAGAAACTTAAGAATGAATTATTTTAAGCCTGGTTAAGCAACAACATATAAAGAGGAGAAAAAAGTTCAGGGCACATGTCCTCTAGGACATGTGTAATGAGGGATGATTCCATGAATTCTTCTTTGGCTCAGGGGTAAATGTTTTATTTCATTTACATCTAATGTGCAGCCAGTAGCATTTCAACATATTTGATTACAAAAAGATGTAATAATTGATTTCCAAGGAAATCACACACTAGAGTCAAAGTGTGTATTAATTTATCAATCAAGTTGTAATCTGACAACATACCTCAGAGGTGATGGTTTTCTCTTAGGAGAAAATTCAGGCTGTATTTGAATTTACATTGAGTCTTCAGTGTAAAAGAGTGAAAGATTGGGGGCGGAGCCAAGATGGCGACTAGCACACACAGTTTCTGAGCAGTGGGATACCTGATCTTCTGAGTTGGAGAATGGAAGGATCCCCAACCCAGGAAAACCACAGCGAGGCTTTCTGAACACCAGAGAACATCGCAGGAGGTGAAAACTTTGGCCTCCGGTCACCCGGAGACTTGCTTGGGGAGGGAGAGAAAAGATCCTTTGTTCTTGCTGCACTCCCTTCCCCCAGACCCCCTTCCTCCTCGGCACAGAGGCACAGCTGACTCATCTTTCTCAGCGCAGACCAAACTGCCTGGGGTATACAGCCGCTGAGATGGAGCCCCAAGCACTTTAGCGGCAGACAAAAGCCAGCAGTACGTACCCTGGAGCCCCAGATTCGCGCAGCTGCTGCACCATCCTCCCAGGGCGCGAATCTGCTAGACACCATACTAGCTCCTCAGGATTGCCATCACTGACGGTACGGCCCGCCCAATCCCACAGTGACAGAGAATACGCTATATACTCACCGAAACCAGGCAGAAACGTCATACAACCTGGACACACCAGGCACTGGGCCTCCCAAGCTTGGAGAGCACAACGAAGAGATCCCAGGACTTCCCAGAAAGCATTGGGACTAGCAAGCCAGTCTCCAGTTACAGCAGGACGTGGCAGCGGAGCAGTACTGAACTGGCGGGGCACCACAGCCCTCCAGTTTAAGACCAACCAGGGCCAAACCAGAGAACAGAGAGCCTGATTACCCCATCCCTGCTGAAGCGACCACCCTGAAATCTCCAGCTGCAGCAAGACCTCAGAACCTGGCAGTGACAGCAGCACAGAACTGGCGGAACACATCAAAGAAGCAGGGCCAAACCAGAGAGCAGAGAGCCCCATATACCACGATCTCGGCCAAGAGACCTGCCTGTAAGTGAGTGCACCCTTGAGAATCTGCAGTTCCCCAGATCCTGGGTCCTTCTAAATCAGAAGCCAGGCATCGAACCCCCCTCCCACCCACATACCCACTTTGGGAAACAGAGGGGCACTAGGGACATTGAAGTTCCTGCCCTGTGGGCCTGATTGAGGAGCTAAGACAGTTAATACCAGAAATTGCGCTGCGATCATCATTAGCGCCTGCGACATATACAGTACAGAGCCCCTCCCACACACTCAAGGGTTCAACATTAGCCATCACTCTGTCCCTCGAGAAACTCATCCACGCACACTTACACACACAGACACACACGCACGCGCGCGCGCACACACACACACACGCTTGCATTTGCCCCGTTTGCGCCTGCGTACTTTCCTCCCACAGGTACAGCTAGTCCTCAGCACACGCTGAGAGTGCTCAGCTTCCTGAAGAACTCTCCAGACACCAGAGAGAGACAGCACCAGTCTGATCTGCAGAATCCAAAAACAAACAGGGAAGGTTTCAGATAAGCCAATGGCCAGAGGTAGGCGAAAGAACACTTCCAACATAAATCAGGACATCATGACTTCACCAGCAAACCCCAAAATCGGTGGATACACCAATTCAGCAGAAGCACAGGAAAATGATTTTAAAGCCATGCTTGCCCAATTATTTGAGGCTCATAAGGAGGAAATGAACAAGTCTTTCAAAGAGATGGCCAGTCAATTGGAGGCAAAGAAAGAAGAAATAGACAATATCCTTAAAGAAACACAGGCAAACATAGCCAAACAAATAGATACACAAGTAGAGGAAAAATTAGTGGCATATAAGAAGGAAATGAAAAAAGAAATAGAGGCCATCGTAGAGAGACAGGAATCCAAATTCAAACACATGAAAGAAATGGTGCAAGGCATGAAAACAGAATTAGAATCAATAAAGAAAACACAAAATGAGAAAACCCTTGAGCTGGAGAACTTGGAGAAAAGATCAGGAACCACAAAAGTAAGCATCACCAACAGAATACAAGAGATGGAAGAGAGAATCTCTGGAGCTGAAGACACACTTGCAGAAATGGATACTTCTCTCAAAGAAAAAGTAAAATCAGAAAAGTTCCAATCACAAAATATCCAAGAAATCAAGGATGCTATGAAAAGACAAAATCTAAGAATAATAGGAATTCACGAAAAAGAAGACTCCAGACTCCAAGGTCCAGAAAATATTTTCAAGAAAATCATAGAAGAAAATTTTCCCAACTTAAAGAAAGAGATGTCCATAAATATACAAGAGGCCTACAGAACTCCAAATAGACTAGACCAGAAAAGAAACACATCACGTCACATCATAGTCAAAACACTAAATCTACAGAACAAAGAAAAGATATTAAAAGCAGCAAGGGAAAAAGGCCAAGTAACATATGAAGGTAGACCTA